>NC_085048.1:32798343-33448031 GCF_963662255.1 Cinclus cinclus
AAAAGAAAAAATAAATTATATATAAAAAAACAGATTTAGGGAAAAAACCTCATAATTTGGAATGATAGGTTTTGTAAAATAAAGTGTTTTTCTGTCATCATTAAACAAAAAAAAATATTTTTCTTTTATAAACGGTATCATTGTGTGCTAATGCATTTTTAAACATTTCTGATTCATCCTTTCTCAGAGCATATCCTGATAATATATCACACTCAGAGACAGATTAATATAACTGGCAAACAGTTACTGCATTCTCTCTTCCTGTGGGGTATCACTTTTCCTGGGGAGAATAATTTATATCAAACCATTCTGCCTTGGTAACACAGGGGTTTTTAGTTCTCATTTCCAACTTATATTTTTCAAGATAAATTAATATGCATTCTATAAAGTCAAAGGCTATATATTTTATTGTTGGAAACACTTCAGTTGAACAGAGCTAACCAGTAGAAAAGAGCTCATCTCAAAAGGATATTATTTCCCAAAAGAATACATTTCTCAAAAAGATGTTATGATTGTTGGTGTTTACTCTTGTTGTTAGCTTATAAGACTTAAAGTAGGTCCAAATATTTTTTAATCTATTGTACCTTTAAATCTTTTGGAGTTTCCAAAACAGTTGCATTTGACAGATCTCTCCACTGAATCCTACTTATTGTTCTACTCTGCAATATATTTGCAGTCTCTAAGAGATTTATTTTTGTTGCAATACATTGAGAACAAATTCTTTGTTGGAAGCGGATAAAGTTATGACAGATAAGGATAATGAAGGCAGGAATCTCATGGCGATTTTCCCCTTCTTCATCTACAGGTTGTATAAGGTAAGATACTTTTACCACTTTCATGAAGGAAAATAGCACAGTTGCACTTAACTCATCCTTTTAATGATGATGTCAGTGGGATGGACCACACCGCACTTGTAAAGAAATTAATTCCAGCAGTTAAGGTTGTTGAAGCACACATGATACCTCAAACTAGTTTTTTCTACTATCTTTTGGTGGCCAGTATCCACATAGGAACATTGAACAGGAGACTATAATGAATAATTACCTTCTAATGCAATTTCTGTCCTGATTCAGTTCTAGTCAAGAGAGGAGATCTGTGGGAGGATTCAAATATCAATGTCAATGTAGTCAGCATATTTCCAAGATGTAATCTTTGAAAAGCCCCATGAAATTCTGCCTAGGTATTGATATTGGTGAGATACCAATGTCTCAGAGTGACCAGAGTTCAAATTCTTGAGGCATTTGAAGAGCTTTGGATAAGCTTTTTAATATGCCTTAACTGAAGATAAAGTTAAGATCATCTCAGTCCTAACTAATTTCGAATTTCAAAGAGGAATTTCTTCACTTCTTTTTATCTGTTCTCTGTAGTGAATCACAGAAGTTTTCACCATTTCAAATGGTGGCTGGATTTCTAGTGTTTTATTTCTTCCTGCAGTAAAGTATTATTTTGTCATATAAATGTGCAATCTTTCTAGACGACAGTTTTGAAGCCTGTGGCCCTATGAAGGAAATCTAAAACTTAACCTGAAAATAACATGCAGGGAATACAGAAATTAATTTGATCCCGGCAAAAAGAGCAGATCAGATAATCTAGCATCTTTCTCAAGTCTGAGTTCTATTATCCAGTACTGATTCAGTTGGTCTGCTGTCAGGTTCCTCTGCCATGTGTATGTTGGAGAGAAAACAGAATAAAGAAAATGGATGTTTGCTTTGTATCAAGTTTTCACAAGATGACTGTTGGTGTTGAGTAAAGTTTGACTTTTCCATCTGATAGACAAACAGCTTCTAAAATATCGGAGCGAGTTTTTTTTAATGTTAGTGACTTTCAGAAAGTTTTTAGATCTACTCTTTCACATTACAACAGCAAGAAAATCAAATGAAAAGAGAGGAAGATTTTGGTTTCTCAAAATGAGGTTATTTTTGGATGTGTTTTTGTTTGTTTGTTTTGATTTTGTTTTTAATGCTAATGCTGCTTTTAAGTCAATGTGCAAGCCCCACAACATCTTTCATTACCCCAGATAAATTCTGTCCTTGAAATGTTCATTCAGCAATTTCCTCCACATTCAGACTTTGTGAAAACACATATCAAAATACATTTTTTTATTACTTCAACCTTTGCATCACCATTTCTCTGTTTTGTTCTTTCTTCATTATTTTCCAAAGAAAGTAAGAAGAAAAGTAACATAAAGACACAGCCTTGAAAAACCTGTTTTCAAGAAATCATTGTAAATGAGTTCCTGTCTTCCAAGCATTAGGCAGAAAATCCGAGGGAGGTCACACCGGATTGTATTAGCCCTGCCATCCTCTTTCAAAGCTTTCACACACTGCCAGAAAAGACACAGCAATATCTGATATTCTAGGATTAAATTAGAAACCAATTATATGCTATAAAAATTAGAAACCAGTCCTTAAAGACATATTTTTCAATCTGTTCTGTACAATTCAGCTATAATTTTCTTTGTTTGATCATAGATATTTTAATTTATTTTTTAAAAAGTCCTAGTTATTAACTGAGCAAATTACAGTGACCCACTATTTCAACATCAATGTGTTGACAACACAGAGTATGCCAGGAGAATTTGAAACACTTCTAGAAACCAGGTGTCAGTTAGTGCTCACCTCTGTGTGAGCACAGTGTTACAAATTTTGGGGGCAGGATTCAGAATGGTTTGGAAGTTCTCAAAACCTGAAAATCTTACCCAAATGCCATGGCAGCATGTGCACGATGGAGGCACCTGTGAGGGGAGATACTACCGGATTCAATTTTATGTTATGTCCTTAATGCCTTTAATAGATCTACTCCAGTTCCCCTGTTGGCACCAGCACACAGCTACTACCAAGGCAAAGACTGGAAACATTACTTTTAAGCTAACACTTATCTGTGAGACAATATTGGTCACAAATTATTACAAATAGCAATCTAGTTAATAGTTCCCTTAGGCTATTTTTCTGGATCTTTTCCTGTTGCAATTGCATTGTATGTGCAGTAATGTAACTTCATTTTTGTTATAGAAAGCATGAACCAGAGCTAACTAAATATTATGGAAATGTAATAGGAGCAATATGTCAAAAACATCTTTCTGCTATACGGTAAACTTTGTAACCTTCATATTTTCACAGAGCTTTCAATTTTATTTCTGGTTTCAAGATTTTTGAAAAGTAGCAGCATATGTTCATTATTCTCTATAAGTGTACAAAACTCACAAAGCCATATGTTTTTCTCTAGAAAGTTGGCAGAATCCTATGCTGTCTATACAGAGAAAATGTGAAAAAATATCGTCTTGAATAGACCATACCCATTCTTGTTTTTTACACAAAGTTGGTATACCTAAGAGAAACACAAAGTGCCTACATCATGGATTTGTGAAAAAGATTAGTATACTGCCAAAAGATGACATTGTAATGAAATATAAACAGATTAAATAAAAAATGATCTTCTGAATTCATACAGATCTTTTTGTGACACTTGAAAGTAACAAGATGTTGAGATAGGGGCGTAGGTGGAAGATGAGAAGATGGCCTTGCAAAAAAATGAAGCATTCGAATATGCCAAGTAGTGTTCAAAAATCATTCCCAGAGAATATCAGGGATTGTGAAATGTGACTGCATCTGAGGAAACATAATTCAATCCAGTACTTCATAGCTTCTTCTTAATTTCTTACTTTTCCTTGTTCTCTGAAAATACTCCAAGCTATTGATGTAAAAGAACTATTTTTCCAAGTTCCTCTCCCTCTTAAGCTTCTGCTCAGAAAAATACATGATAAAGCTCAGTCTTTCTTTTTCTCTGTGACTGATCAGCTGGAATCCAGAAGGCTTGTCATATTAACAGTCTAAGACAACACTGCTCCTTATTTTAGTAATTCAGCATGATCAAAGGAGATACTTTGAATTTTCAAATATATTTAAAATTGTTTTTTAAATCAAAATTTTGTTGAACTGTGACTATGGAAGCTATGGTTGCTATCCCAGAATCACAGGGGTGGTGCTAATTCTGTAGAAGCAGTGATGTACATAGGTCTGGGTTCCCCTTGAAACAAAAGGGTAAAGGGGGATTCACATTTCATGTATAGAGAACAAAACAAAATGTTACATATACAGAGTCATGCAGCTTGTATTCTATAATCCCAGGCTGTCTGGGTGTTTGATTTCTGTAGTTTCCCTCATTATTCTCAATATCTCTGCTGCTGCTCCAGACAGGTGTCAGCAATGTTCATGCAGTACCAGGCAGAAAATCTCATTGACTCCCTACTCATCCCATGTTCATCTCTGGGTGTAATATAGTTACAGAGCAGCAAGGAACTGCCAGACAACAACCACCCATGGATGCAAACTGGTACTGTCACCATGTCCCTTTGTAGGCAGCAGGGACCATGCAATTTCCTAGAGCATCTGCTCCCCGAGTACAAGGAGCTTATTTCAGCAGTTTGAAGACAAAATGATGGTATGGACTTACTGAGTCTTCATTGACAGTATGGCAGGGTATGTGATCTATGCACATATGTATCTATTAGAAACCAACTCCTATTTATAAAAGCCTTTGTTACCTACAAAAAGCAGTGCAGTGAATATTTCCTGAAACATTTGTTCCTTAGGATCCTGGTCAGACTTCAGTAGCCATGTTTACTGCCCATGTGCTGTATACTCCCCCTGGATTTTCCTGTGCCAGGACCCTATTCTTTCCATATCAACTCCAACATGGAGACAGAGATGAACTTTATGTGAGAGAGATATTGAATGATACAGGTTAAATAACATTAACCGTCTCTAGTATGGAGTTAAGCCATTCACTGGGTCTGGTTAGTGATGATGGCTGTAGCTCTCCGTGCATCCCAGATCATGCCATCATGTTTCCCCACTTTTAGTGGCTCAGGTGCAATTTGCCTGAGTGTCAGCAAGTGGGGACACGAGACATTTTTGTCTTCAGCATTATATCAAGCAAAACAATGCCCATGGCCTGTGCTGTTACTAGAAAATAAGGACTGAAAAAGAAATAGATGCTTCAAATAGACACAAAGAACTTCAAAAAGATGCTTGGCTCCAAAAATTGACCAAAAATAATGCATTGTGATACCACACATAACACCACAGAACCGAGTTCTAAAAGTGAAGAATTTACAAAAATCATAGTAAATTTCAACTAATTTCCCTAAGATTTAGTCTACATCCAAAGGAACTTGCCATCTATGAGTGACAAGGGTAATAATTTTTTTAGTGTCTTTTCTTAGTTTGCTTGTGTATTTTTTTATAAATATTTCATTTCATGGACTTTATTCTAGGCATTGTACAGTTCCATGGAAATTACCGACTCATAAATAATTTGGCACAGGAACAGCTATGCTAAAATAACTCATCATTTGAATCTCAACACAGTAATATTTTTAAGCTCATGCTTTACTTGAAGGCAGGCAGCACAGTATTTAGGTGCTACAATACTTGAAGTGATCCTGCTGTTCACAGGGCCGACAGGAAGGAAAAGGTCATTGGTCCCTCACTGTACTCAGGAAAGCATTTAAAAAGAATTTTTAAAAGAATTTTAAAAAGAATTTTTAAAAGCCCTTGAAGAATGAAATGCTCCTGTTCTTTCACCATGTAGAAGTAGAGTTTGGGGAAGATAAAGTTTTTTTTTAAAAAAAGGCAATTAAACCTTTGGACATATATTTACTTTCAGAAAGAATATGAGTGTGTGGCAGACCTTGAATTTTACTGATTTGAATCTGGACATGACTTGCAGTGCTGGGTTATGAGAGCTGCTTATCATGGCACATCATAGCAGGACAAGTAGAAAATACACTCAAAAGTAAAAACATGAATAAATGATGGAAAACAGACTAGGTTTAGATTACTAAGGTGTTTCAGTGGCCAGGTTTTCAGAGCACCCTTTCATCAGGAGCTGAACTCTAGAAAACCCCAGAATCTGCTTCAGTATCTCAGCCTTGGAGTTGTTGAAGCATTTAAGCTTCTCCTGCTGAGCACAGAAGGAATTAGATTAAAACTCAGTGCCTAAACCTCTGTTGATGTGACAGATATGATGGGACAAGCTATGTCACTCATATATCCTGCCTTGCACCCTTGCATCCTGTTTAGCAGGTCAAGTCCTGCACGAAGCTGGATTATGAGAAGCTAGGAGAATTTCTTGGGCTATCAGCCTATTGCTTTCCAAGACCAACTCCTAAACTACATTGGTGATGACAGCTTATTTCAAAGGTACACCAGTACTCTCTAGACATGATGTAACTTGTCTCTTGAGTTTCTCATTACAGGCATCACAGCCAGAGAATATACACATAATCATGGAGTTCTGTTTACTCATTTCACTAAAAGCATCATCTTTCCAGTAAGAAAAATTATCTAAACTTAACAAGATTTAATGAAATAGTCTTTAACCAAAGTAGAAATTTGTTCTCTGACCATTCTCAGACAATATTCTCTCTTGGATTTCTTCTGTTCACCCAAAGTTTTCTGAAAAGAGCTAAAATATATTTTAGATGGAGAGAAAATACAGTATGTCTAAATTTATATGTAAATCATTTATTGATTTACCTGATACAGTGAAAAAATTGTGCTTGTTGAAAGTAGGAAAGAAAATAAAAATCACCAAACATCAAACCCTCAATGTTCTCTCATTGTTGAGGAAGTTAAAATAGAATTATCATTTCTAACTGAGATATGGGAAGGAAAAATATGAGCAAGTATTGCCAAGTACTTTAATTTACTTTCTATTTTCAAGACCAGCTAGGATATTTTTTTGCTTGAAATTCCAAAGGTAAATTTCTCATTACACTCCAGATGGCAGACTTTTAGTCCAATATTCTTTCTTCACCCGCACAGAAGACTTCACAGTTTTTCTTGTTTCCAAAGTTAGCCTACTAAGATCAAAATTTATCAAGTATTTGTAAAAGGTGACATCCACCCAAAGTTGAAAACATGGTGTCTGCCCTTTTTCAGTGGCATCAGTTCAATGGTAAAAATCTTAAAATTAGTCCGAAAAAAGAAGAAAAAGATGTAGACCATTTTACATACTAAGGTATAAGCAAAGCTAACAAGGACAATTCAAAGATTGTCCAGTAGTTATTTGTGCTTTACCTGCATGACTGAAGTCTCAGGGCCTGAACTTTGAGGGACAGTCTTTTATTTTTCATTGGTACCTCTTTGTCTCCCATTTCAATTCAGATAGAAAAGTTTGTGAGTAATCCAAAATTTTCTTCATGAAAATATTGGATTTTTTTTTTTGTTTTATGGCAGCTCTAAAATATGAACTCTGAATTGTCAGAGTTATAACAATGATGTTATAGTATGACATCTGAGTAATATGAACATAGGTATATGCAGATTTCATAAAATTTGGAGTATTTCTATAAGCACATAGAAATCTATACATAAAATACGAAATATTTTCTCACTTATCAAAAACTCATCCACCTACTCAGCAAGGATGAAGTTCCAGTCATCTACTAACCAGAGTTCCAGGCATTTCCACATTATGAATATTTACAATATCCCTGTAAGTGACTAATTGCTCATTAGCCATTGAAAAACCACAGTTCTCAAGGATCTAGAATCAGGAAGAATTTTTTTGTTGTTGTTTCCACAGTTTCAAATTCTTTTTTTCAAGAAGCCAGTAATAAGGCAGAGAGCAGATGAAAAGCTTGGACAGTTTTATCTTGTCACCCACAAATAAAGCCCAAGCTCCTGTCAAAGTATTTCACATGGATACACACTGGTTTTTTTTCTGCCTCACTCTCACTAGTCCTCAGCAACATCTATAAGCAACAACAACGTGAGGAAATCATAGCTGTGTACTGGTGGATAACGAGATCTTACAAAACTTTCTTTTTCCTTGGGGGATATTATACCTTATAAGGTTTTTGCACCTGGTTATTTTGCACCTAAAAGTCTGATGTAAAATGTAAAAGTAAATGTAGTCCTGACAAGGTGCAGAAGAAAATCCTGAAACCGAGGTGGCATAAACATGCCCTGTATGATGACTAAAAAGAAAAAAGTAGAACAAAGCAAAGCAAAACAACCCCTCCACCAAAACAAACAAACAAACAAACAAACAAAACCCCACAAACTACACTTGGTTTGACAGGAGCTATTAGCTTTTGAAAAAATAGTGTCATACTTTCCCAAGACAATAATTTCCACTTGACAGTTTCTGTTGTACATTATCGATTAAAGCCTACGTTCTTTCTTTTTCCTTGTTCTTTCTATCTGCTCTGTGGATGTTCAGTCTCTTAGAAGGATAAGATTTCATAATGCATTAACTGCCATTTGAAACAAGCTGAATAACACAGAAGCAGCCAAGAATTGTAGTGAACCAGAAAGACAACAGCAGGTGAAATTATTTATATATTGCTTCAATTTATGATTAATATTTTTCTTTCTTACTTAATTCTGATCTGCTAGACTTATTTTGTGTGATAACAGAAACCTAGGAAAAAATGTGTGTTTTATTTATTTGCTAATCATTCAAGAAATCATGTGTATTTGGTGTTCAGTTATTTTCCTATGATCTTGCTAATACAATACAAAGAACTTTAGAATTAACAATAACTGCAATTACTGACTGTTTATGAAAAATCAGAAGTAATTTCACACAGATGTCTTAAAAGATGCATATATTTCAAAAAGATTAAAAAAAACCAACACCCTAATTTTTGTGCCATCTATTTGTTTTGGTTTACACATTGGCCTGTTTTACCATGACCTGTTAAGATGATCCTTATGAGAAACAAAATATTAACTTCAAGCATTTTCCATACTTTTAGAACAGATTTTTCCACTTAAGATTTTCAAGAAGGCTCTGTATGAAACCATATGCTGCACAGTGCACACATATATATACATACATACAGAGTCTTGGCAAGACCTAAGCTGTGTATTTATCCCAGCAGAGAGATCAGACCTCTTTTGAGGGCCTGATTTTCACAGACTGTTACTAAGGAAAGTTAGAAGAGTGTGAAGCTGGTCCAGAAGCATGAGCTCTCTCCTTTCCCTGGTGAATGAGTTCCTTTCACAAACTAAAAATTAAACCTGCCCATCCATTTGGGGTCCAGAAGATTTAGCTGATTTCTGAGGACGCGTGCCTGAGGAAACATCTTTTTGTCAAATGAATTTGACTATTTGGATGCTCACTAGGCAGGATCCTTGACTATGTGCAGCTTCAGATGTCCTAGTGCAGCAGACACCAGGATGATGTAGTGGGGCAGTCTCCAAGACTCTCTGCTTCCTTCATGATGAACAGCAATGGTGTTGCAAGGGATACTTGAATCCTGATGCTAAGAGGGTCATCAGTCCTGTCCTCGTGGTTTGGGCATGAAGGTGGGAGAATTCATGCTTGAGAAATTTATGGGGTTTTTTTAGATTAGTCATAAGAAATAGACTCCCAATAACTTTGAGGCAAGTACTCTCTTTCCTTTGTATCTTTTTTTCTTCTGCCCCTTCTAGCCTGGTGATTTAAACAATCACAATAAAACAAAGACCTTGCTTCACCAGAGAGCTGGAGAATGTGCCCATCCAGAATAACTAACTACATAAGGTTTAAAGAACACTTGGGCCCTGGTTCTCTCATGCTGGCATGGGCAGAGCATTGAGAAGCAAGTGTTACAATGTCCTGGATAGGACCTCTCACAAAAGCTGCTTGTTCCCTGCCATGAGGGGCTTTGTAATTAACATCACTGTCACTGAAATGTAATTAACATCAGTGTCACTGCAAATGAACTCAGCTCTCATCCTGGAACATGGAGGCAAACATCTTCCTGTGCTGTGGGCTTTTAAACTGTTTCATATTGAAGTTTAGACATTCACAGAATTTTAACAGCAACCCAAAAAAATTTTAAACTACCAAACGTTTGGCCAGCGTCAAACAGCTAACAGTCTGGCTCATAGGAGAGGACTTTGGCATCAAAGCAGTGTGAACATCAGATAATATGATTGCTTTCCCTAATTACTGCAAGGTTATGATTTAGTTTGTTTTGTCATTTTCATCACTACATTGTCTGTATGCTTTTGTAATCACCATAGGTTTGAGGCAGTGTTGTTTCATGTTTATCAAAGGTCAGAGTAACATGTCTTCTGAAGACCTCTACAGATAATTTTCTTCTGTTAAGCTGTAGTTTTAATGCAATGCATAATCCACAATCTCCCACTAATTTTTTTTGTCAGCATCTTGAAAAAGCAAAAAAGATCTCTTATGGCATTCACAGATACTGTTTTCTCAGTGCTGACTGATTCTTGGAGCAGTGTTTTGCTGATACTGTCAATGGTTAAAGAAACATAACCTCAGAGGATGCTTCAGAAGTTTGTTCATAGTGGTCATAGAAGGCAATCTGAACAGACTTGCAAAGAAGTAGGAAAAACAGAGGATACAATATCACTGACAACAAGCTGGCCACTTCAGCATCTTCTTCAGTGTCTAAATAAGGTAGTAGTAGAATATTTATTGTAGTAGAGTTTTAAATGTATACTTTAATTTAGTTCCTAAGTAGAACCTATAAAAGAAAGGCTAGTGGGAGATTGCTAGGTGACATTCAAACATTATTTTGTAAAGTATCCCCTATGGCTGGTACCATATTTAGGACTAAAATAAAAAAAATTATCCCTATCCAGAACATATTGCACAGACTGTCTGAGTCACTAGGAGCTTGCATTACTTTCACACAGGCTGTTGGGGCCATCTATGTCCACAGCAAGAGGCTGATCTCTAAATTTCCCCATAATCTTCAGATTTACAAGTCTGAATCTGTGGTTCATATGGATTTAGTGAAGTGGAATGAGCCCTCATAGTGCTTGAACTCCATCCTATATGCTTCTTTTCAGCACCTTGAAGTGCCCTGCTTCTCAGAGAAGAAAAACAAAAGTCTGGCAAGGTAATGTTTGACAGATGAATAAAAAGAACTTACTGAGGAACTTGATTAGTTGCCCAGTAATTATCAGACTAAAACTACAGTTAAAATTTATCCTCCTGTCATTAGTCAGCTGCTGAATGTTTGGCTCAGGTTTGGCTGTTTTGCCTGAAGATAAAAATATCAGGTAATAAGCAGGTAATAATGCAGTCCAAAGCACTTTCTGAGGAGTGATGTTAGGAAAGAAACGTGATTACCAAACCACAGGAAATCAGTACAAATAGTGAGCAATTGCCTAGGCTGTTATACAAATCTGTAAAATCTGACTGACAGGTAGCCAATAGAAACGTTATCAAAATACAAGAGAGGAAAAGGAACAAGTTTATGCTGCTATAGTATTATATTTCTATATAAAAATTATAAAGAACTAATAATACAAAATACAGTTTTATTAAAAGGAGATAGGGTTTTTTCTTAGTCCCTTATCATTCAACCACTCCCATCAAATTATCCTTTTAGCTGCTCAAAAAAATCAATGCAGCTGCAGCTCATTTTCCTTATACTTACTTGTGTGCAAAATGCTTCCTGCACCACATTCTGTCAGATTCAATCAGATTTTAATATATATCTAAAGCATACCTTAAAATAAATGGAAACATCATTAAATTGCTTTTGTTTCAGGACTCCCTATTATTTCCAGTGGTGATAACTTGGATGTTATTTTTTCCCAGATCCTTGGAAGCCTTTGATATTATTCTGTGTTGCAGCGCTTCATCTTCAGTGGCCAAGTGCCCAGCAGTGTTTTTAACCCTGATTCAAATGTTTAGTTTTTCATTAGTAGTGAGAACACTTTAGCAACAGACCACCTGGGCAGGAATCACCTAAATCATCTTGCAGTGAAATCACCAGGACAGACATGAAAGCAAGCAGTGCAGCTTACACAGCTGTGCTAGAGCCCTGATGCCTGTGGAGCATGCAGAACCTTTTCTCCTTGCTTCCAAATTCCCCTGTTTACTCATTAACTGCAGATCAGAAGGGAGGGACAGATACCACTCTTATCATGTCATTAATTCAGACAAACTAAAAGTGGATCTGAACTTTTGTCTTTTTCATCTGCAAGAGAGATTGTGATTGAGGGTGAGTCGTCTCATGCCTAACAATCAAAGTAAAGCATAAATTAATTTCTATGACAACTTTCAATGTAATACCAGTGTGATTCTTTTGCAGTGTCTAGTTGTTGAGTCCTTGGAGGATTAACACCCTGTATCTGAAGAATATATTTTATTAGAGTATGATAAGCAGGTCATGTCTATGCTTGCAGACTGACTTTGTCTTTCTTTTCTTCCCCTTTTTCACCTCTGCTGAGATATCCATACAGAGAAATGTTTCTTTTGCCATTGATATGCTAATGCAACTCTAGGTATAAATTTTAAGTAGCACCGTATAGGATTAGAGCAATTGTAACTGAGAAACCAGAGGATTTTCTTTGTTTTCCTTCAGCCTTGCCAGCTGTCCGGATTAATTTCTGCAGTACCTGTGAGGAAGTGGGGTCAGGAGCCATGTGGGCATGGCCAAGACCCAAATGATACTGATACCTTCTTATGCCATTGACAGGACTGGGGAAAAAGGGACTCTTTCTCCCTTCTGGGAAGGAAGAGTGTTCCTTTCAGGTCCTGTGGTGGGCTGAGGGTGGATTCATCATTTTTTTTAATTGCCCCAGGCATGGTGAGCGTTTTGCCACCCTCTTTGGGCAACACTTTTGTCTTTGGTACTGTTGTTATTTGTTTTCTTATCTCATTGCTGTTTCCAGTAAATGGTTTTTATTTCAACCCAGGAGCTCTGCCTTTTGTCTCCCTCTGGAGGGGTTTTGTTTTTAGTGGAAGTACTAAATTGGGGAATACCCATGTCAGCACCACACCCACCAAGAGATAATCTGTGCCAAATCTTCCACCTGCATTTTGAGGTATAGGCAACTTAAAAGTTTGCTTTTATCAGGTGTCTGTCACTGATTCCTATGAAGAAATGAGATTTCAATAAACTATATTATGCAAAAACTTTGATCATCACTGAAAATGATAGATGATGTCCCAACTGGCTTCCTGCAGTCTAGTGAAGAAATAATATGTATTAAGAAATCAAAGGGAATGCACAAACCAATTTTTTTTTACCTTTGTAAACACACTTTTAAATTTCTTCTTGTTAAATTTCAAAATTCTTCCTAAGTGTATTGCATTAAAATATGAAACTTCTTTCCAAGTAACTGGCTCCTGCAAAACAGGCAAAAGTAGTTCACTGAAGAATATAAATAACCTAAATCTCAGCATAATAAACAGTTGCAAGGGTTGTGAATCTGCCTCTTAAAGAGGAGCAATGTTCAGAATTGACTGATCATGTCTATGTGTCTGGCATTTCATTCTGCCTGTGTGGTGGAATACCTTTTCTGAGCTTCTTGTTTCAATGAACTTTCCCACCTGCAAAATTATTTACTATAGTACTTACAGGACTTCAAAAGTGGTTTTCCAGAAAAAGCAAACCCAAGTTATATTCCTCTTAGCAATAAAAGCAGGATAAAGTCTTTTTCCCTGGCATATGTTCACTCAGCTGAGATGACTTAGCCCCCAACACTGCATTTGAATCTGACCTGGATGTTTATTGATGGTCTTTAATGCATACCTGCTCCCAACCAAGCACTGTCTCTGATCCTGCTAAATCTCTTGGACCAAAACCGTGCCAGGGAGCATGGGAACAATTTAACAAGGTACAGGTGCCAGACCTCAGCCTGGTTCCTTCATGCTGCTCTAGTTTACTAGCACAGGCACCGTCTGTACCTTTATTCCATTTGGTTTTATTGCACATTTTAACAAATAATAAGGAATGTTGTTCTTTTCTCTCTTAAATCTAATTTGCATTAGATTTTAATATTAGGTTTCCTCAGAAGCCTTGCATTTTATATGTAAAGTTTTTCCAATAATACTAAAAACACAGTCATTTTTCTGTGTTCATCTATACTGATGTTAGTAATGATAATGTAAGGAACAGTAGTAATGAAGCAATTATCATGGTGCTTAAAAAAGAATTTGCTTTTAAAAAATTGATTAGTTTTCACATAAATTTTTGAAGTGGAATTAATTCAGATCAATCCAACCTGTCATTGATACTTTAGTTTTAACTCTGACAGAGATTTATATAGAATATAAATACAGTTCACATATAAGTGCATTTGGCAATAATGTGAAAACAGGACTTGTGCAGCAGAGAATTAAAGAATAAAAGTTGTTCAAGAGGAACATGGTGAATTGAAAAGAGAAGGTCAATTCAAATGCTAAAAGAATTGAATTTCAGATAGCTTTGCTGCAGTTTGGATGAGGTAGAGAACAATAAAGGAATCATGGCTGCATTTCCCATTTTTAGAAAAAAATTAAAGGAACATTACATTTAGTTCTCCTAGTATAATTGATGGGGTAAAGTCTATGATATTATGACCCTCTAAAAAGAGAAATTTCTAAAGGCCTTTCAATTTTTTTCCTGTTTTTTTTTTTTTTTCTTTCTCCTTTGGACAATGAACATTGTGAAAAGCTATTTTATATGTTAGAGTCTCCAATCACCATGACAACATCTATCCTGTGGGATTCAGGAATTCTCCCAGTTACTGGTACCATGTGTTTCAGCTGTATTTTATTCCTTTGTCAGGCTGAAAAATGGGCATACATATTTGCCCAAGGCCAAAGATTACTTGGCTTCAGAACTGAGGAAACCCAGACACTTGGGCCAAAAAGCAGGCAAGTCTGAAAGGCTCATCACTGCAGGCCAGCTATCCTGATGTACACAAAACTTCTCATACAAGGAGAGAAAAATTCCAAGGAAAGGTAATTATGTTGGTATCAGTCTGGTAAAAATAAATCAAAGTCAATTCTATTATTCACATTTTATTTTATTGCAACGAAAAATGTAGGTGGGATTCCCAGTATTTCGTAGTTCACAAGAGTCTTTTGTCCATTAAATATTGAAATTTAGACAAATACAATAAATAACCTAATTTTCATCTCAAAAGACTACCAAATACTTGTAGTTTTATACACAAGCAGAAAATTTAGATATTTTTCTTTGTTGAAGATAAAAGAACACCTACATTCTTACCATGTTTACAGGAAGATTTTGGTTTTTTTAAAAAGAAATTCAGCAGAAGGTGTTACATATTACAATCAGCATTACCTTTTATTCTGCCACTTTCACAATATGATTTACAAATGGGTACTTCAGACTATGTTAGAGTGGCATTTGTGTAGCACTTCAGCATTCTTGCTAGGAGAGGAAAAGGAAGAACGTGAAAGAAGCAAGTTTTCCACTCATTCAAAACTCCAACTTCGGACAGATGACTTTACTCCATTTTTCCTGCACAGGGACAAGACCTACACAAACTGTACTGATGCCAGTGGAGCACCAAGAAACATTGACTGAACAAATCACTGAAGGTACAAGGTCAGAGGCCCTGTGTATAATTCTCAGAAACTTTCTTCCTTGGAATTTGTATGTTACCCATTCACAAAACTGTCTCTGAGTAGTTTTTTTTAGGTAAACTTGTCTCTTTTTAGTTCACTTTGCTTTTATTTTTTCTGTTGTATCTTCACGGATAACAGGTTTTTTTCTTTTTTTTTTCCTGCTGTTTCTTTTCTAAGATATTTTTGTTGATTTCTGTCTTTATTTTTCTTGGTTATTTGGGTTTTTAGAAGATTATTTCAATAATTCTAGAACAATTGGAAAGTACTTGCAATTCATGAAATGGTCAAACATCATCATCACGGATTGCAAGTTTTATCCAAACTCATAAAATGCTCTTCTAATGTCTAAACTGTCCTCAGTCGAGAAGAAGTGAAACTTTTCCTCTAAATCTTGGACATCTTTTCAAGCTGCTACATATATTGATCCCTGCTGAATTCTAAGTGGTTAGGAATACAGACAGATATGCATTGCTGTGTTTCCCATTCTATCTTCTTTTGTGAGTCAATGTCATATAGGAAGATCATAAATTTGGGGGGAAAATTTGGTTTGTTGCTTAAAATGAGTGACTGAAGTAACACTGTGGAGAGTGATATGCACTTGCAAGTAATTCTAATTTTCTCTCTTCTGTCTTCAGTCTTCTGGCTGCAGGTAGGTTCTGCTGGCAGTATGAAACATTTTGGTTTAAGAAGCTAGATCTGGAATCAGAGAGGGATTAACCCAGATGAACAGGCAGGTGTTCTGGAGAGCTCGAGCCATGATTTATGACTGCCATTGAAAGGCTTATGGGTACAGACATTGTCCATTACCTCAATGAAAACTGATCATGGAACTAACAGAACTCAAGAGATGTGGCAGTCCACAGACTTGTGGAGCTGCCAGCAACAGATGCAGGGAACACAGTCAAAACAAATGAAACAACTAATTTTAGGGCAGAAAGCCATGTAGCTCTTGGGTATGATATGGTATGAGTACGAGGTGAAGTGCATGGAGTAAAAAGCAACAGGAACATTTAGTTTAATAAATATCTACTGTCCATCTTATCAAAAGGATATATTTCCAGAGCTTAAAATTTAATTGTCACTCCTTCTTACAAGGGGTGGGCCCCTTAGTAACACACACACACACACATTTATGTGTGCCTAATACTAGGGGCTGTATGAAAATCACAAAAGTCTCTTCAGCCATTTAATGAAACCCTCCACAGATTAATGATTTTGCAGAGCCTTCAAGGACAGATGAATCAACCAAATTGCAAATATCATGTAATATGGAAATTTTTTCTATAAATTTGTAACTTGTGGAATGATTTCTCTTTTCTCTAATTTGTATAGGTCTGAAGTTGCAGTTCTTAGGCAAAGAAGTCTCTCAAATGTGAAGTTTAAAGGAGTTTTTTCTGTCTATCTTCTGTCTTTCTACATAAAAAATATTGGCTGGGACATCAAATTTGGTTGCCTTGGAATTAACATATCTCCCTGGTCAAGGCAGCTCCATCTTCAACTCAGATGGTTAGAGGGCATGAGCTTAGAAAGGACTGGAGTTTCTACTCTACCTTTAATTATAGCAAGAATTTAAGGACTTCAGGTTTTTGTCCTGGATATCTTTTATCACTAGCATTAAATGTCTTACCATTTTTGTATATGCCTGAACAGCATTCTAAGCATGCACTTTTCCATGTATTTTTCTTTACTGCTATTTGTAACAGCTGTGCTGAGTGATCTCAGTCACAGAAAAGACTGAAATGTCTTCTTTTACACATTCAATATACTTATATCTCTGTCAGTCCATCATTACAGCCTACAGGCAACTCTCCTTTCTATTTCTATTCCTAAATGCTGTCCTGCTTGTAAGTTATGACAGCATTTTGTTAAAAATCTTTATATACCTGTCATGGAAGCAGAATCCTTTATGTAGCTTACACTGTTTATACATAAAATAACAAGTGAAGGAGAATTTATAAAATGCATAAAATAACAGGTGAAGGAGAATTTATATTTGAAAGATGTGTTCTTGATCTAATAACTAGGAAGGTTTGGGCTCTTACTCTGTGAACTTTCTGGTCAGCAAAGAAGGCAGTGTTGGCCCCATCTGGGTTTTTTCCAGCCATGGTGGCTCAGAGAAATCACAAAGCAAACTGAGGATGCATAGTATTTTACTAATATTTGGTTGCCATATGACTTGGGATAGAAAAACAGTGCATCAGCCACTTTTTTTCTAATCTGTTGGCCTCACATTGTTGGCTAAACAGCAGTGAGCTGACTGGGATCACAGTTGAGACAGACACTGACAAGGGTGACAGGCACAGAATCAGGAGATGGGAAGAAGGGCAAAAGCACTGGGATTGCAGTGAAGTGTCTGTGAAGGGAGAAGCAGTAGGAGGAATGAAAAGCTTCCTAGCATGAGGGAACTTAGTCTGCAGCCAGCAATATAATGACACATCAGTGTTTTTTCATCCTTGTTGCTGAACCTGCTGATAGCACTTTCAGCTCCAGCTGTTTGAAAATGTATCATGAAAACCCAGGGGAGAAAAACAAACACGATTTTGACCAAAATTATTATTTCCAGATACTTTTTTTTTTTTTTTTTTTGAGGAAAACATTGGCGAGTCACTGAGTGTCTCCCTGCTTTTAGTTCCTATGTCTTTGGGCCACCCTCATGGCCTCCTACACTCTTGCTGTTCCACGGACCACACAGTTAGTTAATGGGAAGGAGAAGCTAAAAAGTTCTGCCTGAGGAGGCTGGTCCTTCCACAGTGCACTCATCCTTCATTGTGATGGTAAAAGTAACAGCTGAGAGTTCTTGAAATCTGGTGGTTGAGAAAAATAACAAAAAGACCAGACTATCCAGATTTTTAAACATGAATTATGATAAGAGTATTGATGTTAAAAATGTTGTCTGCTGGGCACACCATCCTGTCTTTTGGTCAGAAACAGGAAAGTTATAAGCTCTATCAAAGTGGGAGATTGGTATTAGGGCTGCTGAACTACTGTCCATGACTTGCTGTGTTTTAATTCATGATCAAATGTGAACAAAAGTCAAAAGCCAGCAGCAACAAATCTTTTCACCATATGTTGAGGATAGGGTTTTTTAAACTTCAATTGCATATATGTATAATGAATGCTAAAGCTAAGCTGTGTTTTGAAACTGCTCTGTTTCAAGCACTTGTTTGTGGAAGACATTTTTTCTGCCTGTAAATAGTTAATTCTCCATATGATTTATGGATAATATAAGGGCATGCTCTTTGACAATCCAGAAGTGACACATATGATAACTAGGTAATACTGAAGATGCACTGACCCTTTGGTGTAGCACTGTACACAGGAACATCCTCAGGTACTTTACTAAGCTGCAGTTCCTGAGTTTAATTTGATTGATGCAACTCTGTGGCCGAAGAAGATGTCCAAACTTAAACCCAAGGACCTGACCCTGCATCTTTTGAGAGAGTTTGCACAGCACCACTGGCAAATGTAGACATTGACCCAGGCAGGACAGGTAGAGCACCCATTCTTTAGCACATTTCTAATGCAAAAATGCAGAGCCATATCATGAAATTGTGTCAGAACACAAACCTCCAGCAGCCACCTTGCCTTTGATAAATCACGTCCCAAGGTTCTAAAAGCTTCAAGAATTGAACACTAATTCTATTAGTACTAATTCTAGTACTAATTCCCTTGTCTGGGTGTACATCCAAAATTTTTTAGTATCTAACTGTTTTAAGTAAGGCTATAAAAGATGACTTTCAGCACATTTACTTTAGTGGAATAACTCTAATCTTATAGTTGTATGATTAGTCAAAATCAGGTCCCACATAAGCAGCTATTCAAACCATAAGACTTGGAAATATATTGTCAGGCCAGAATGCTGCAGCAGTCCCTAATGAAATGCCTCTCCTCCATAGGTGTGACAGCTGCAGCCAATGGGCCAGCTGTTGATTTTAAAACCCTATAAATACTTCCAGGAGACTGGAAAAAAAATTGAATATAAAAACTAAAGATCATGTAAATTTTTATTCACAGAGACAGATAAGCTTATGAAAATTTAAAATTGTATATTGGTTTGCAATGTCATGTTTTGATAGCAGGGGGGATTCAGGGGTGGCTTCTGTGAGAAGCTGACAAAATATTTCCCTATGTCCAATAGAGCCAATGCCATATAGCTCCAGGATGGACCTACAGCTGGCCAAGGCTGAGCCCATCAGCAACAGTGGTAGCATCTCTGGGGTAACAGATCTAGGAAGGAAGAGAAAAACTCTGTGCAGCTTCAGTCAAAGACAGGAGTGAGAATATGTGAGGAACAGCCTGAAGACACCAAAGTCAGTGGAGAAGGAGGGGGAGGAGGTGCTCCAGGCACTAGAGCAGAGATTCCTTGCAGCCCATGGAAGGCCATGCTGGAGCAGAGATCCACCTGCAGCCCTCGGAGGAACCCAGACAGGGGAGGTGAATGCAGCCAGACTAGGCTGTGATCCCATGGGAACACCATGCTGGAGGACACTCCTGGTGGACCTGTGGCACTGTGGAGAGAAATCCCACCCTGAAGCAGGTTTGCTGGCAGGACTTGTGACCCTTTGGGGGCTTGTGGGAAGGACCCAAGTTGTAGAACTTCAGAACTGTCTCCCAAGGAAATGACCCCACTCTGGAGCAGGTGAAGAGTGGGAGCAGCCCTCCCTATCAGGAATCAGGAGCAGTAAGGAGGTGGAGAAATTGGGAGTACTGTAGAGCCTAGGAAGAAGGGATGGGTGAGATGGAAGGTGCTTTAAAGGTTTGGTTTTGTTACTCATATGCCCCACTCTAATTAGGTTGGCTGTAAATTCAATCTAATTTCCCCAAGTTGAGTCTGTTTTGCCCATGACAGAAATTGATGAGTGATCTTTTCCTGCCCTTATCTCACCAACCCACGACCCTTCTGTTATAGTTCATATCCCCTACCCAGCTGAAGAGAGAGGGATAGAGAAGCTTTGGTGGGGACCTGGCATCCAACTAGGATTGACCCATGACAAATACGCATGGTTTTCTACCTTAATATTCAACATGCACACAATTTACGTTTTCGTAAATTCATCATATACATCTGCAAATTCTACATTCAGATTCAGATTTAACCACTATTATAAGACAAATTTTCAACAATCAGGTAAACAGTCTACTTTCACCCTGGATGTGTGCAGCTTAGAGGTCTCGTACATACTTATTTTCTCCTAACCATAGTATGAAAGCAAGGAGAAGAAATATGATCTTTCAAGGAGCTGAGACTTGGGTGAAAATTGGCCAGTAATAATAAACATGCTTTTAACCTGTAATGATGCTGCATTTCCACAGGACTGTAACAGAGTGAAATTATAGTATTAGGAAAAATTGTTCTATAAAATCATATTTTAAACCATATATGGATTAACTGTACTTTTAAGTTACTGTTGCGGACATTGGAGAATTTAGGATGGAAATACTGCTGGCTTAAAACCTGAAAGAAACAAAGGATATGTTATACCTAAGTAGACCAATTTTCACCTAATGTCTAACTACTTACTTCACTGAATTTACATTTTATTTGCACTTCAGAGGCTTTGAACTCTCTCTGGAGCAACATATCAGGGAAGTGCCTTGCATAGAAGGTTAGACAAATGAAGAGCCTTTAATGTTTTATGGCAGTCATGTTAGGGAAAATACTTTCATTAGCTCTACAGACAGATTATACATTTCAGGGCTGTTTTGTTTTGTATTTTGGAGTATCAGGACTTCCTCTGGGAAAAGTTCTGAAAATGCAGATTAAATGCCTCAGATGAAACAGTACAAATGAGAACAATTTGTATCAGTGGAGAAGATTACGAATATGTCCTCAGGTAAAACGTCTTGTGAATTTATATTTCCCATGGAATTCCTTTCACTGTTCCAGGATAATATTTCTCAATTTTCATTACAGTCTGTGCTGTATGTGGAAAGTATGAAACAGGAGTTCTTTCCACCTGCACCACAAGCTAGTCACTTTGCTGCTTCTGTTCCTTACAGCACGAACACCCTCCCCCCTCCTTTATTTCAATTCAATTAAAATTCTATAAAGCATTCAATTCACAAAAATGCTGTGAAGTACAATAGCCTTTAATAAAGTTGATCTCTTAGGTAATACCCCTTACAAAAGTGTATTTTCTACCATTTTAATCTTCTGTTTATTTAGAAAAGCAGACATTTTCAACAGTCACTGCACATTCTTGAGTCTTGCTACACTAATATAAGAGAAGAGAGTTAACAAGCATGGCTGTCAAGAAAACTAAAACCGTTTAGGAATTTCTTCAAAAGATATCAGTGTGTTGTGTTCAAGCATAGATGTTTGGAGGTTTGGACTCCTCTCAACATTTACAGAAATGGACAGCACCTAAGGCGAAGATTAACAAGGGTCAGAAGAAAATGACCATAAGGATGTCATCAAGTTGTAGAACTCAGGAGAACAGGATTCACATCCTGATTTTGATATTGAAATATAGGTGTCTGTATGTAGATCTTCATGCTCCCATTAGTCAGTGAAGCTCTACTCAGTACAGGCGGGTGTTAGCCAGGTAGGCAGACACCAGGTACCAGCTACAGAGTGAGTTGAATCACTGTCAAACACTTAAAAAAATTTACCAGATTCCTCCAGAATTTTCTTTTTTTTTGTAAGGTGTTAAGATTCTGTTATGTACAGGTCACAGGCTGACATGGGAAAGCTCCATCTGTATTACAAAACTGCATTTATCTTTGATTTGTCTCTGATACCAAGGTATGAAATGACCTTGTTTTTCCTGTGTTGAGGACAGGAGAGATCCTATCCTGCCAAATACAATGGATTCAATATGGATACAAATAGACTGATATTGTCTATTTGTCTATTTTATATTTTGTAAATACAAAATATGGATACAAACAGACTGATATTGTGAGTGGTTTCTGGTGTCTGCTAGCTGACAAACTATGCCCAGGAATCTTGAAGCTGCTGAATTAGTACACTACTGAATAAGTACAGACTTCAGATCCAGTGATGGGGAACAGTCCCTGGTGCTTTTTTAATTTTCTAGCATGAACAGGGAAGTGTGAGCATTCAGAAAAGCACTAATTTTCAATCTGAGCCATCTTCCTATCTGTTCACAGCTTTTATCCTTTCCCTACATTCAGTGGTCTTCTCTGGTCCATGTTTCTTAGTGAGCAGAAAATAAGTCAGGCATTGAATGTCCTCAAATAAGTAGTGCAAACAAAGTTTTTGGTTGTATCTCCAGTTGACTGAGGCCCACTGAGGCTGAAGGTTAATGTGTCTGTATGGCTGTTCATTAGTCATGGTCTGCAAAGTAAGTAAGGCATCTGGCCATGAATCTGTTACTGGACTCTGACCAAAGGCCTCCTAAGGTAACACAGATGTTTTTTGTCCTCTGTGATCAAACCAGGCTATAGACAAGACTCACCACATCACCCCCTTGTCAGCAGCAGAAGAAAAGATTGTGGTAACCAAGTTTGAGACCTTTGATTTCCCTTCCCCATTGTCTACCCCTCAAAGATTTTAAAACTATAGAGGTAGAAAGCCAACAAGGCCTTGCAAATCAGTTTGGCCATAAACATATTCCAAAACCTACAAATAATTTTAGAAAGTGGGAATTCTTTTTTAAATGAAAAACATATAAGGCAAAATTTAAAATATTTCTTTCTTAGCTTAAAATAATTCTCATCATGCCAAAGCTGCAGTAACTGTGGGGCTGTGTACTGAGATTATTTGTCAAGCTGATTTTCCTCAGGCTCATCACAATCCCACAAGAAGAGAATTGCAGGCACTTTGTTCATATTACAAGAACCTGACCTTAATTATGAACCTTTGTTCATATTATAAGAACCGAATGCTTTTACATTTACATTAATGCTTTACATTTGCTTTACCTGCATTCAGTTGTTCCAAAGCTTTGTTGCACCTCAAGCAACAAACCCATTTATGCAATTTATAAATGCCTTAAATCCTTTGGACATGCACACAAAGAGAATGAAATGTAGAACTTATTTCCAAAAGGTGCTGTGACTTTCAAAACTGTCAATGTATTAAAAAAAGATAAAATATAATCTCAACAGATAGCCATTGCCTTTAAACACAGACCCCTTTTCCTCACATTTCTAACAGTTCAGTAGTTCCACCAGCCTATAACAAAATTCTGTTAAATCAGTATGTTTTTGTATATTACAATATATGAGAACATATTTATCCATAGTAAAGAGATAAGAAGAAAATATTATTTGGAAGAATTTTGAGTTACATCTAAGCAAGTTGCTTAACTTGAAACACACTAAGCAGCATTTTTTTAAAAATAGTTTTGATGACTTGAAAGCTCAGGAAATTAAAACTGTTCAGCCTACTTCACTTGGGAGCAAAGCTTCCATGGTGTACCTCGAAGTCATGCACACACCATTTGCTCTTGTTGCCATTATCCAAATTAATGTTTCCAAAGTACAGCATGTTCTAGAAATAACAGCAACTGCTTTTAGGGGGAGCTCCTCCAAGGTGTCTATGTGAGCTATACATGATCTCTCTGCCATAGCCCTGAGGAAGAGCCGGTAATTTCTTTATTTTTGTAGCCTTCTAGAAAGGCTAATCAAATGTCTATTTTTCAAAAATATATCCGTACTTCTTGAAAACATAACTCACAATCTCTGTTGCAATTTAATGTAATGCAATCAGCTGGAGACTTCAAGAGCTCATCTGTCACCAGGCTTAACCCCAGGGTTATGTTATTCCACTGCTGTAAACTGAACAGCTTTGGTCATTGATTTCATTATTGTTATCCCTACTCCAGTTGCTCAGGTAAGATAATGAATCATCATCAACTTACTGTAAAAGAATATATTCTTTCAGCACCAGCATGATTTTCATGGGCAAGAGCCCTATTCATTCTCAATTGTGAGTATAATCTTCTGCATATTTTTATGATTGAACACCTTTTCAGAAGGTTTTATGTTGAATCTTGACAGCAGTAGTAATGAAGAAAGGCTAGAGATGTTTTCAAACCCCAGATTTTTATAGTATGTTTGTGACTGATGTGATGCTGTTTTTGTGGGGTAAATGTATGGATTTACCCACTGCTGCTTTTGTCATCAATGGGGAAGTGGGAGATTGCAATTGCTGGTGAGATGTCTCATGGATGGATATGTCACATGTAAAAGTCACACTTGCATGTTTTGTATAGCTTGCATAATACAACTCAATATAAAGCAATGTATAATAAAATCTCACTGTTTTTTGTGCAAAGTCCAAATCATTTTTACATTATTTACTAATTTTTGGCTGTGTGATCAACTTATATTCTAAAATATATTTGAGATATTTAGGCATTTAAGGTACAATAACTCTCAGGGAACCATAAGAATGCAGTTGGCAGAAGTCACTGTTGAGAGACAAATTGGGTTGATAAAGCCCCCAGAATATTTTTGAAAATGCAATTTTTGCCTCTGTTGTTAATGTTATTCTAATCACTTGTCACTTGTTTTGAAACTTGAGGAGAAATCTGCTTATCACTGCTGTCACCTGCATCTAAATCTAAATCTAATCTAAATGGTCAGAAAACAGGTGCTATTCAGGTATTTTTAATTTATTTTTGAAATGAAATTCCATTATTTAAGTCTTACAAATCATACAAATATTTTCTAAATTATAAGGAGACATAAAAGTGAGTGGGTCAGATGTAGCTGACTAAAACTTTCATCCTTACATTCCACCACGCTTTTCAAATATGCAGTCATATTCAACATCCCTTTGAAAATTTCACTATTTCACACAAAATATTATTACAAAAAAATTTCACACAAATATTATGAAAAAACCCTGTAGTATGGACATAAAGGACCAGACTAAGTTAGAAGGAAAGTCACTAACATGAATGAAAAGGAAAGGTCAAATCAAGTATCCTGAGCAATGAATTTGCTGACAATCCCACCACTCTGAAATGGGGTTGTGTGATATTTTCTTCAAATCAAGATATCCAGAACAACCAAGGGTTAGGCATTGCAATAACTGGAAATTAAAGAATGTGAGAAGCTGTTTCATTTAACATCCAACTCTGAAACCATGAAGTTAACATCAGGTTGATTGACCACTAGAATTTTCATTTCATGGAGACATGGTGATTTTTCAGTGGTGGGGAAGGAAGGTATGTACAGTAATCAAAAACATATTTCAGTCATATATAGAGCGTGCAGAGAATAAATTTGTACAGAGCTTTTCAGTAGTACTTTATCACCTGACACAGGATATTATTTTCAAAAATATAATGCTCACGATTTTTGGTGTTCAACCTTCAAAACAATTATAACACAAAACTTGGACAAGTGAGTTTAAATTCTAAAATGTCTGTAGCTGCAAAATCTGCTAAGCAGAATAGAAAGGATTTGCAGTTTGTGTACAGCTAGCTCAGTTGTCTTATGGACATTGGGTCATATTTGAACATGGAAATATTGACACTACACAGAAAATATTATGAATGCACAGATCATGGCAAATTACAACACACACACACACAAATGTGCCATCCTATGAATGCACAGATTACAGAAGTCTTAGTCTACAAGAATGTACTACAACTTTTTCATGAAGGAAAACAACATTATTGTAGTACCAATTTGCAGTTTGCCACAGTTGCATATATTCTGTAGTCATTAGCAAGCAATACATTTTAGGTTGCTTACAATAGTTTTCTCTCATTTCAGCCAACTTTGTCCCAACACAGGAAAAGAACTGTCTACAAATCTGACCTAATTTGTCAAGTTTGTGTATGGTTATGTGGGAGAATCTTGTTTTTATGGAAAACTATATCTGTAGAATCCTGTGGCTATTTAGAGAATAAAGGATCCTGGATTTTCACAAAAAGGTTAATACTAAGTCAAAGACAGAAGTAAGCTGATTCGAATTTTGTATCAAGGCCCTTGCCTAAATGGCTTTACCAGAACCTGAGATCAATCCCTGGATGCATACCTGCATTGATGCTGAAATCCAAGACCCCTGATATTTGCTATTCTGAAATACCCTGCCTCCCTCTCCTCCTATACCCATTTACCTTAATGGCATTTAAACAAGGTAAAAGTCCCTAGTCAGTGAGCTACAAGGATTAGGCATTGTAACAGAGCAGATTGATTCCCAAGGACTTTTACTATCCTTAACTACATCTCAGCTACCAGTTTTGGCACCAGCTTAGAATGCCAAGATCTTGAGACAAACCAATGAACCACCAAATGTGTTTCCTGTTTGTTTCATTTCTCCCCTCCAACTACTATTGTCTTTTTGAGGTGCAAGCCAAACCTGCTCTTCATCAAATTTTGGAAGTCATATTAAAATCTGATTAAATTTAACAGGATCTGAGTCAGAAAACCATTTGTATACAGAACACTAGTGAAAATCTGAAGTAGCTGCACTAATTTCCCACTGTTCCCATCCTGCTGACCTTTTTGTTGCCTGGAGAAGAAAACCAGAAAAAGTTCCTTGGATTAGCTGTTATTTGAATCCAGAAGAGAAAGAAAAAAAATCGTGTTTTTATTACTAGTTCTGTATCATTAAGATAATTAGATTAAAAAATCCCACCAGAGGATAAGAAAACAGCATTTCTGTACTGAAGAATAACAAACTATTAAAATTAGCTACATACTTTACAAATATAGATGCTGTTTTTCAAGTTTTCTCTCCCACACAAGGTGTAGCCACAGAACCAATGAATTAAAACTTGCAAAAGGCTGGGACATGTCCAGGGAGGACATTTGAACCTAGGAACCTAGAAGCCTTCATTATACTCATAATTCAAGGTGCACCCAGTGTGCACATGAGCCCAAGTGGTTGAACTCCACAATATAAACAAAATTAAGTCTTTCCATTTAGAGCTCTGAAGCTCCTATAAGGAAGTGGAGATGGTCAGGGATAGAAAAGACACCTCTAGGTTGTGGAATGAGGAAGAGGTGGGGAATGACAGTAAGGTCAGGAAGGAATGAGAAGTAGCAGAAGGTCCCTAGAATGTACCTGTGAAAAAGTCAGGTAACCTGAGACTGCTGCTCTGTTTCTCTCTTGTTTTCTCCTGGAATCTGACTCTGGGGTACATGTGCTAGATGGCAGTGCCTATTAAAGTCACAGAACATAATAATTTATGTTAGAAGAGATCTCTGCAAATCATCTGACCCAAACCCCGTTCTAAGCAGGGCCAACTCCCAAGTTAGGCATAGATGCAGTGGTGAACTAGGCTGCTCAGAGAAAAATCCAGATAATTTTTTTTTTTTTTTTTTTGAGATTCCCCAGTCCATCATCACAACCAGCTCTGCAGACAACACTAGATGCTCAGCTGCCTCCTTAACTCTGGCTCTTCAAGTTGTGAGTATCTTTCTCATAAACACACCCTCTTCTACTTCAGAGCTAATTGGTGATGCTTTTGCAGAGATGAATATTCTCTGTGGTCACTACACCCAAATCTTCACACAATAGAATCATGGAATGATTTCTGTTGGAAGTGGCATTGAAGGTTACATGGGCAGGGATGCCTTCCACTAAATCAGGTTGTTCAAAACCCCATCCAATCCAGCCTTGAACACTTCCAGGAATGGGCATCTGTATCTTTTGGGCATCCTGTCTCAGTACCTCACCACCCTCCCTCTTTTCAGTCTGGACCTATTGCCTTTTGTCCTATCACTATATGTTCTTGGTGGAAAATATTGCCGTTGTCTAAAAAATCCTCTAGGTAAAAAATAAAGTAGAATAAAACCTATGCATTGCTTATATCAATTCAGAGGAAAACTCAGAGAAACAGAAGGTGCAAGTTTTAAAACAGATATGTTTGAGGGAACACTGCCGGATTTCTACAAATACTTGACTAGTACCTCAATACTACTACCTAATTATGCTAATTAACATCTCTGCTTGTAATAAAAATCATATTCTGAGGAATAGCAGTTTTTCAATCGATATTATAAAACTGAGCTGACAGCTAAAGGTAAGTAGTTGTTGTGCTGTGGGGAAAACACATTTTTATTAATGCACTGTGACTAGGATGACACCAGGCTGAAACTTTTTATTATTTTATATATAATTATTTATTTATTTGAGTGAAAATATTGAAAAATCAGGTTACTGTTGTACATGGTAAACAGGGAAGGTAGAGTCTTTGCTTGTGTCTGAATACAAACATAATGCTAAAGGAGACTTTTGTTTTAGATGTTTTTCTACTTTCCAAAAATAAGAGAAGTCCCAAATCCAATAGAAAACCATTATGCAGTAAACAGGTTTTGCAAAAATATTGCTTTTTAAAATTTCTTTTTAAAAATAAGTATTTGAAACTAGAGACCTAATAATCTCTCTAGACTGAATATATTTACTGAAGCAGTAGCCTGAACACTTCCAGGCCAAAGTGCACTCATCACTTACTCAATACAGAATTCAACTCCTCTGACCCAGATGTCAAAAAGAGAAATCAATAAAACTTGCACTACCCAAAACAGACAAATCATGAACAGGAGAACCATTCTCTGCCTGTTTAAGAATAAGTCTCTTAAATATCTGAGAAGAAGGAAATACTGCATGAGTAATAGAAGTTTCAAAGAATTTCCTGGCTGCTGTTTATACAATAAATATAAAAATAATGGGCTATATTTTAACAAGCAAAATGTGAGACAGCCTGACATATGGTGATGATGTTAAAGCGTGGACCTCCAAATCCAGAGTTGTGGTAGGGAAACCCTGAAATTGGAGTGTCTTTTTTATTCTTCCAACTCCAATAATTTACTTCTAAAGTTTGTGTAGTCCAGTGATTGTTTGCATGAGTAGAAGTCTCCAAAGGCCTTACTTTCCATGCTCCAGTCTCACAATGTCTTTTGCAGGCTTGGTGTGGAAATTTGCAACACCCTGTTCTTCCATGGTTTCATTGCTAACAATGTGGTTTACTGATGAACAGCTGTAAGTGTCTGACAATTTGGAGAAGGGTTGTGCGTGCCACTTGCTCTGAATAAAGGCTATCTCTGTGCTACCTGCTTCTTTGCTGACTGTATATCTTTGTAAAATAAACTGTTGACAACTTTAGTGAGTGGTGCTTCTGGAAAGTCTGTGACAGTTGACAGGCTGGATGGGCAGTGCTGCATTTCTTTTTCAGAAAGTATAGTTTGCAGGAAATGGCCTAAAATTTCCAAAGTGACTAGAGAGATTTTGAGTGGTGCTTTTTTATTCTTTCTTTTATTACTGTCATTTTCTTCTGCTTTCTTTTTTCCTTCTTTCTCTCTCCCTTTTTTCTTTTTTTTTTTTTTTTTTTTTTTTTTCATCTCTCTGGCTTATGACATTTAAAATTGTCTTTGTTCTTAGAAAGGAACAACTTAGCCAGTGCTGGGACAAAAATCTGTTCATCTTTCAAATCAGGTGCTCACAAATTCATACTGCCCAAACCACATTTGATTTTTTTTATACAAGGTCAAAAAAATCTCGTAAATGTCAAAGCAGACTTACTGAAGTGCTCACAACATCAATTCATTGGAGCAACTTGAGTCCATCTCATGAACAGCAGTCCTCCCCAAACTGCTGCAATGTGGGCCACTCTTCCACAGGCTGCATTCCTTCAAGGACAGGCTGTTCCCAAGGATGTTCCCTTCTCCACAGGCCTCCCATGGGGTCACAGCCCCCTCTCAGACACCCACCTGCTCCAGGGTGGGTCTCCTCCATGGGCTGCAAAACAAACTCTGCATCCCTGTGGATCTCCACAGACTTCAGGGGCACAGCTACCTCACCCATAGGCTGCAGGGAAATCCCAGTTCCAGTGTCTGGGGCACCTCCTGCCCCTCCTTCTCCACTGCCCTTGTTCCTCCCACATGTTATCACCTCATTCTTCTCTGGCCACAATTACAACTGTCCAATAACCTTTTCTTTTTCTTCTTAAATCTGTTACCACAGAGGTGTTACCACCATTTCTAATTGGCCCAGCCTTGACCGGTGGCACATCCTTCTTTGGAGCTCCCAGGAACTGGCTCTGCTGGACATGGAGGGAGCTTCCAGCAGCTTCTCACAGAAGCCAACCCTACCAAAACCTGGCCATGAAAACCCAAAACACCACTAATGACCAAAACAACACATTATGACCTAAAAAATATGACACAATATTTTATAATAGTTTTATAATATTGCATTTTATAATGTACTGTAGTGAGAAAAATAAATTAATCTGAAAGGTAAAATTATATATTTTATAATTGTATGAGTATAATACAATAAAAATAGAATAATATTAGAACATAATGTTTTACAGTGTAATACAATGTGTATGTATGTATATATATATATATATATATATATATATATATATGCAAAAAATGTGGTTATGTTTTGAAGACCTTAGCATTATTGGACACGCAGGGTATAATGGTAAGCTAAACATTTCAAGCATCCCGAGGCCAGTAGTGCAGCTTGATGTAATTTATACTATTAAATTGTCCCACCTTCCAGAACAGGATGGTCACACTCAGGCTGCCTTTTGGATAAGGTCTTTGGCACATGCTTCTGAGTCATGCCTAGGAATAGTTTGAGAGATCCTTGATTGCCCGACATAACCACATTAGGTGCCATTGTTATTAGTTACAGATGTGTTGATGAAGCTGAAAAATCAGACAACTTCTTTTCTCCACTTCAGGTTTTAGACAAGACTGTTGAGAGATTTAACCAATTGTTCCTGGCAGATTTACAGAGTAATGCCACCCTGCTTTAACTATTGCACCGTATATAATTTCCATTTTACATAGTAGACAAGTACTTCTACTCATGGTTAAATAACATGGTGAATGAATATGTCATGAAACAACACAGAGTGTGCCTGATTTTACCTTTTTCTTTAATGTACTTTTAAAAGACTGCTCTCACTTAAATGTTGAGGCTTGGAGAAAGAAGCTTCTGCTGGAATGCTATGTTTTATATCCCCATTACCATCCTCATCACAGACTTGATTATGATAATTGTCACACTCATCATGATCTACAGTTATTCACATTTTGTGCTGCCATGTTGTTTAAAGAATCATGTCATTGAGCACATTACAATTGTGTTTAGGTAACATACCTGAAATTTCAGGTCTCAGAGAGTTCTCTTCTAAAGTTGTGGGAAGAAATAATAGTCAGAAATGAAGAAAATGGCAGTAAAAAGAAGAAAATTGTGATAAACAGTTTTAGTGAATGTCAGTCACAGCACACCAGCTGCTAGAATATTGAGTGTAGCCAAAGGGCTGATACTTCAACTACTTATTTTCCTGTATAAACCTAATGAACTGAGCATCCACAGGGTCAGGACCCCTGCTTGCATTTTGCTACAGCTGTCTGGGGAGCTGTGAATTCCATGGTGTTCATGTTCTTAGCAAATTTTCGTGACTTTCAACATGTTGAGATATTTGTGGATGGCTGAACGTGAAAGTAATCAGCTGTGCTCACTTCACTGAGAACCCCTGAGTGCTGCCAATTTAAACTTTGGGATGAACAGACAGCTGATAGAAGTATTTCAGCCAAAAAAATTCTGTGGTTATATAGTTCAGATTGTAGCTCTGTTCATTTGTTAAGTATTCATCTCCTTTGTTTCTAGTGCCAGAGAGAACCACTAAACCTAACTTTTCTTCAACATGCAGGAAGAATGAAGGTATTTAAGAACTGCAAAATTAATTTGGATTTCTTAAGTCTTTCTTCAATAAGACAACTATCATGCTTGAAGGGTACTACTCTTCTTGATGGAATATTTGTTGTAAACTAAGATTTATTTTTGAGTTTAATGATATTTGTCTTTTTCAGTGTGCTTTCATTACTTTTATGAATCATCTTGAAACTAGTAAAAACCAGTACTTCTGCTGCTTTCTGTTTGTTAGTCTTTATTCCTGGAAGAATGATTTGCATGTGATTCTATGCTACAGCCCTGCAGTATTTCTTAGGCTCATGCTAGATTCAATTTGGCAACTGTCAGCAAAAGCTCCTGTATTTTGGCACTGAAAAAAGACCCCTGATCATTTTTTAATACTCTGTCGACTCTAAAGATACAATGAAAAAGGGAAGCACGTAGGGTGAGATTTATGTCAGCTAATTTTAGGTGTTTTAAAATCTTAAAATTGAAAACAGTCATTCCCTTTATAGTGATCAACAGGCACTTTCAAAGGACATTTATTCTGGCATGTATTAGGTATTTACTTTTAAAATAAAATGATCTGATTTGATATCCAGAGGTACCTATCGCATTATAGGACCATAAAGGGCCCCAAGGCACATTTAGCATTTACCTGGGACTTGAAACTGACTTTTTATTTATGCTTGGGCAGATGTATCCTCCTGTTAACACCAGTCAGAATGCTTCTGTATATCATGGATAATTATCTGAGCAATACATCAGTAGGAGCTGTAGGAAAGGTTTCTTGTTCTTGTGAAAAAAAAAATAGTAATAATGGTTCTAGGAAATGTCCTCTCCATCTTACAGATGTGTTTTCACTCTCCTGAGTTTCACTTGTTATATATAGTCAGATGAAGTCATAAGCATTAAAAGATTCTTTTTATGACCAAATCTTATTCAGTGTGGGTTTTTATAATCTTTTCCCTCTCAAAATATCTCATTCTCCACATTAAGTCAGACCTGCAGTATTTCTCTAGCTCTTGACAGATACCTGAAGCTTAAGTGAACTTCTGGACTAAGGATCATCAGGACACAAAACACCAAAGCAGAAAGTGATGTTATGGATCTCTCCCCAGAGGTCGCTTGATTCCCACCAATTTTGTCCATTTAACCTGCAAATCAGTCTGTAGATTAGCAATCTAAAGCATTGCTTTATAATGCTGTGCTCCATTTTACTCTGTGACTGGAGAAATGGCATAGATATGAATTTATTCAGAGCCTACTTCAAAGCTGGGACCCTCACTCCTTGGACCATCACAGTTCTTTCAGTCTGACAGCCAGGGGAAGGCTTCATTTAGTGATGTCTGTACTCAGTATGATGTTTTGTGATTCAAAAATAGTTCTGTTTTGTCACCCAGCCAATAAAACAGAAATTCTATGACAGATTATTTTTGGTATCACTCATTATTTTCACATAGATAATAGGATTAAAAATGTGCTGCGGTACTCAAAACAAATTCTTCTAAGATGCAGATAATGTCAGACATATAAAAATAAACTAATTAAGCATGCTGGATGATCAAAACTGACATAATGTAGATTTTGGTTTCTACAGATTTCTGATAATTAGGAAAAAAAACCAGAATTATGTTTCTAAATTGGAATTCTATTATATTTTCAAATTTTTTGTCCTTTTTGTTCCACTTTCTCTCATATTTCTCCTTAAAACAATTTGTGAAATATATATTTTGGAGATTGGTTTTACAGTTTCCTGTAGCCCTAATTGGCCAGGATTGAAAACAACAAAAAGATAACCTGGAAGGTATTCAGAGGTGCTGCAAAGAACCCTGTACCTTGTGTTTATGTCCTAATAACTCTGTTTTGGGGAACTGGTGAGAATCATATGGACCTTTAAAGCTGGGATTAGGAGGGAAGGTCAGGTTGTCAGGGAAGCTGTGGTCCTTTTACCTTCGTCAAGCACAGAGCATGTTTCATGTCTGGAGTTATTGAAGCCTGTTCCCTGAAAAGATATGAGCCTAGACTGATTCTGATGCCTTCTGGTTTGGGTTTGTGATTCACAGTTTAGGCCCATAATATTTCAAATTTCTTGTTCACAATCAGAGAGTTTGATACTTTTGACCTTCCTGATGCGGAACTGAAAGCAGCTTTACAGCTAAAACAAACTTGTAGGAATGGACAAAAAAAGTTGTCAACAGTGTAGTGAATTTGCTTGCAAGGGAATGTGAACCACATTCCACAGGGCCTCTGTTAAATTTTTTACTAGTTGTATCCTTACCTTTTAAGTTTACAGTAAACAGTTGCAGTGTAAATAAGACTTGGGATAGGATTCCTTCCAGTCTATACATTGTCAGAAGTGGTATTTGTGCTTTCATATCCTGACAAGTGGATAACTGTTGAGAAAAGACTTCCATAAAGGACCAGACATCACTGTGAGCTGTGAAACACTGGGATCATGTTAATGCAATCACAGTTTAATGGGGAGAAGTCTTACCATTAGCAATGATGTACAAGAAAGAAAGTAGATTGAGTACTGCAAATAACTGCAAATGTGGAAAGAGGCAAAAGTAGGCTTTTGACATAAGCACATTTAATACATAAACTACTGAAAGGAGAGAGGTAAGGAAGCTGACTGAGTGTAAAACATCCAAACTTTTTAAAGAAAAGCAGTAACATATATAAGAAAGTGAAAATGTGTATGAAACAGAAATTTTTTAATAACAATGTTTTTAAGAACTTTTAAGTAGACATCCTGCTTTTAATGTTCCTTATGATTAATGAATTACATTAATAATAGATAATAAATACATCTACATCTTACATGCAACAGTTATGTATAAATCAGATTTAGTCCAGGTTTGGAACATATCATATACTCGAGTTTTCTTTGAGAATGAATTGCATTTACCATTAAGATATAAGATAAAAATAAGATACTGGTGTCAGAAAACACGCCAAAGGCACTTGTGGAGCAGAAGGCTGAGAACATCGAATGTATGCATTCCATGCCCTTCTTGTGGTTCACTGCTGCTGTGCAGCCCATTCATACAGGGTTGGTTGGTGGTGGTTGTAAGGTTGGTTGCTGTGGGGTGTGGTTTTCACCTCTCTGATCCGTTCTAGATAAAGCAGGATCAGCAAAGGGAAGGTTTGCCCAAGGGACACCTTGTTGCTAGGGCAGCCAACCTTGTGGGAAACAGCTATCCTTGGTAGCTAATTATTTCTCAGGATTTGGCTGGGTAGAAATGCATATGAGACGGGCTTGCATTATAATTGTACAGTCAACTTTAAACAATTGACACTCCAATGAGTTTCTCTTGGCAACTTCATGTTTTTATATATAGTATCACCAAAAGGGATGATGCACTGACCTTGTTAATATCTGTGTGACTAAACTTATTGGCTGCTCAGTATCTGTTCTTCTGAGGTGGAAACAAGGAATTGAAGAAGAAGTAAAAAAAGAGTAAGGGGAGGGCTAAGAGTACATAATGGGAGAAGCAAGAAGGAAATTACAGTAGAAAATAACCCTGAACAAGAAGATGTTCCAGTAAAACCTGTTTTTTAAATTCAAATTTTAATGACAATGTGATGTTCACTATATGGAATTCTTTGTTATAGGACAGATACTTAGGTCAAAAGTGTTCTTGATTTGTAAAAGAACTTGCAACTATCTGTTCACAGTAAATACATGAAGAATGAATCTTCTATTGCTGAACTGGAGCCAAACTTTAATATCTGGGGTGGGATTTTTATCTAATCTCCATGGGTCTGTCTGGCCCACATACTGAACTACTGGCCCAGGTAATTTAACATTCTGAAAAGGAAGCACACATGACACAAGCACAGAAGACTTTGTTCTGGTTTAACCTCAGATTATAATACTATCCTTACACAGACCTGTAAAGTTGTCATACTTTAAAACTCTGCATATATTCAGGAGGGTTCTGGGTTTTTTAAAAAAACACCTGTCAACAACCTTCCTCTTTTCCTAAGAACCCTCTGATTTCCTAAATTGTATAATTTCCCACTGCAGGTTTTAATTAATGTAGCCTATTTTATTTTTGGCCTAGGATGGAAAACATTAAAAAATTATGATTAAATAATTTTTGATGTTCATGACTACTTCACAGCAGCTGCATTCCTTAGGCTTTTCTCCTTATTACCTCTTTGGCCTTCCTTTTGAGAGTAAAATTGTAAGAAAAATTAAAGTTAATAGTGATTTAATAAATTATCTTGGCTTATTAGCCAAAAGTTCGTACTGCTTTGATGGAAGTATTTTTGCATATAATTTTCAGTTGCACCAGTACAGCTGCATTACTTTTTTTTTTTTACCACCATATTTTGAACACAGGATATTTGTGTCTTGGCTCTATTTTCATGTGTTATGTACATGAGAAAGTTTTCTTTTCTTTTGAAAGACATAAGGACTGAGCATAACCCCACAAAATCAGTAAGAATGTATCTCACCATCCAAGTACTCCCACTAAAATTTTAATGCATATTTTAAGACTGGTCTTTCACTGAGATTTTATATGGAAGTATGAGCATGAAATAACTTCTTAAGTTTGTTAAAATGCTTTGGATTCATTATCTCAGAAATATAGTAAGCAGCTCATGTTGCATTTTAGTTTTGCTGGAGTTCAGTTGGCTTTTGTTATGAAAAGGGAAAGGTTGCAGGACAATATTGACCTTAAAACCACTGGACAGTCAAGGTTTTTCTCCCATGTGTGTTTTACGGCTTTTCAGAATATCTAACCCTATGTAAAAAAATCTCATATACTCATATGGAGTCTATCAATATGTTATATCAAATTTACTATGATTTATATGTCAGCAGAAGAAATTAAAGTTGATGAGAAGTAGTATATATTTATGGGATTTATGTGAGTTTTGTGCAAGTTAGTCACAAAAGCTTATAGCAGGAACTGTTAACTAACTTTATGTGGATTGGAAGCTATTAGATTAAGTAAACCATCTAGCAGTCATACTTATAAAAGTTATTTTCTGACTGACAGTCACAATGCTGGTACAAGATTTATATACACAGTAAGCAAAACTGGTAGCATTACATGTGGCTATAAAATCTTCTTGGCATCCATAACTGTAAAAAAACTTAGGCAACTTAGCTGAAGTGACTAAAAGTATGCACTGAAGTACTGTAACAGCTAAAAAACAGACATTACATTTTAAAAAGAGGAGCTTTGAGTAAAAAGTTGTTATTGCAAAATACTTAGAGCTGTTTATAATTCCCTGACCTATAAAGTGACAATAATAAATGACACACAAAGGATTTTTCTCCTATTCCTATAGTTTCTGGCAAACAAATAGCTATAATGACTTTTCCAGGACTATGTCTTTTTAAAAAAAATCTTGTTAAATAGTATTTACACTACAGCTGCAGTTCTTCAGTGTAAATGTCTTACTGTTTAAACAGCCTAATGCTCAATTCAGTTGTGAATCATACTGAGAATTAGAAGAGGGAAAGAAAACTTTAATGAAATCCTGATATTTAAAGGATTAGAAACCAGCTCTTGCTGGGATTGTAAGAGAGTACAGAGCTTCAGCATATAAATTTTCAAACCTTTTCTCATTTGTTTCCTGCTGACAGAAGACAATGGCATACTGTAATTAGACCAACAAAACAAGGGAAAAAAAAACCAAAATCAACAAAACCAAATCAGAAAGAAAGAGGAATTATACTTGACTCTGGCATTTCTGAAGCTGAAGGGCTTGGGACCAGGGCAGGACAGTAAAATGTCCTTTTTAAATCTGCAGGGTTATTTAAAACAGGAAATAAAACATCTGACAGCAAGGTTCCTGGCCTCCATCTATACCGTGGAAAACTCTTCTAGTATCTGAGAATTTACAAAATTACTTGAGTTATCCAGAGGCTGTCTGTGATGGGTACATTTGACTCCAGGCTGTACTTTGGTTCAGGCTGACTAAGGAGCAACAGAGACCTCATTCCATGTGATGAACCTGCAAGCTAAAATACTCCTTACCTGAGACTGAGATCCTTCCTCCTCAAGGTGGAGACACCTCTTAGTTGTGACAGAGCCTCAGTGACTGATAACATGCTGAATTAATACTGAAAACCCATTATTAGCCCATGTAACTACTCAATATCATTATAAATATTGTATAGGTGATCCATTAGGCATAAAACATTGTCTAAATCAGAGATTAATGTTGGATCTAGTTACACCTAGGCTCCATCCAATTTTGGGATGAAGCATGTCCTCTCTGAACCTCATGAATCAAAGAGAAGGTCATCCTTACTCTTCCAGGCTCTGTGTGGGTCATTCCAAAATGTGTTACATTCCATCAGATTTATTGAACTTTCTTAAATTATTGTTTCACTTGAATAAAACATGGTACTGCTTCTCTCTTTGGAGTGAGGTGCATTTCACTCCTCCGTGACACCAGATGAACAGAGTAGCTAAACCACAAGCCCCAGGAAGCTGTGGAATCCTTTCCCCAGACTTTGAGAGATTCAGTTTTGCTAGTTGGAGACTCTGAAGGTAGAAGTCTCTCAAGAAAACTAGCTGGATCAGCTTAAATGGCAGCTGTAAACATTTGATATTTGCAAAAAGCCCCCAAATTCTTTTACTTCAATCATGTCCAAATTTTCATCCTCATTGCCGCTTTCCCAAAGGATTTCAAGAAAAATTCTGTGCTCTGTTCTACTCTGTATAAAAGGAAGCAATTATGTCTTGCATATCATCTCAGGGGAATTTCTGTGGAGGCATGGTGTGAGACCAGGATTAGCATAACTGACTCCTATTCCTGTTTGTGCAGTCTCTCATGCACCAGTAGATCCAAAGGGGACAGAAGAATGGCTGGAAAATGATGCTCTCTGTTTATCCCCAGATGGCATCTGGTTCCAATGGACCCATTGCCAGCTGCCACAAAGTTAATTTTAAGCATATTTCATTTTAATTTGGAAAAATACATCTGTAATTGTTCTGGAAAAGCATAATTTATTTAGGAGAACTTGTTCATAAAATTAAATATTATGATTTTTAGTAATTTCTGAATTAAAAATACTATTACAAAAATATGTCAACCTGTGCACCTTCTGGATTCAGGTGGAGGAAGAGAAGATGAAGAACATGTTTTTTTGGACGTGGATATATCATCTGCTCTTTCAAAACATTTTATCATTCACTAGATTTTTCATCTTGATTTTTATTATGTCCTTTACCATTCTTCCTGTTGGAGTTCTAGCATGAACAACTTTTTGCCAATCTAAAACAGGAGAGTTTCAAAAACTCCCTGAAGAAATTTGGATATCTAAACCGAAATTGTCCCCTTTATCTGGTGGGAGGAAGGCTGCCTTGTTGATTATTTTTTCTCCCCACCCTGTTTTGTATGAGTAACTGGAACACATTCGTATATGTAACTGGAACACATTTCTAGATAGGCATTCTAGGATTTCCTAACAAATGCTGGGATATTTCAGTTCCTCATAAATCTTCTAATTCCCCTTTAGCTCCAAGAAATCCCTGTAGTTTGTCTGGAATGACTGATTTGCTGATTTCCTACTGCAAAGGCCATTCCCTCAGAGATAGCTGCAAAGTTCTTCCAGGTCTTTCTACCAAGACCTAAAGGTAATGTAAGTGTGGCACTCCCAGTTATGGACAGTCCAGTCTTGTAATACCCGTGTGTGGATTAGAGGATGAGTTTTATAGTCTCTGTGTTATTTAGGAGCACAGGGCATAGATAGACATGGTTTGGGAGAAGTAGTACAGGTGGTTTATGAATTCAGTGGGTTAATTTAAGTCACCATTTCAAACATTTGCTACTTCCACATGTTATTTATCAAACAATTTGATATAACTAAGGATGTCAGCCCATGAATTCCCATTCCAATCTCTTCAAGTATTTCTGATTAAAATTCAAGGTAAGCTCTAGAGTGTTTCCTGGCATCAGCTATAACTGGGAAATCTGTCAGTAGAGTCAGTATAGTGCTGTGAAATACTTAGAAACAAATTTTTTTGCTGGTCATCTCAAAGTGAATTCCTAGTCTTGCTAACTCTTGCTCTATGTCTTTTGCATTACATTGCATTACATTAGTGACAATACGAGTTGTTCCAAAACACATAATTCACAAAATCCTTGTCATGCTGTGAGTAATTTTGAGATGACTAAATGGTGAAAATTTAGGCCAGCGGAGATGCTTTATTTCTATTGTCTTGTGGCCTTTCAATCCTATTTGAAAAAGCACAAAATAGGACTTTTTAAAAACACCTAATTATTTAGACTTCTAACCAGTTCATTAAATGTCCATTAAATATGGTTCAAGAGAAGAATTAGAGATTACAGAAAAAAGTTTCCACAAGAGAAAAAAATATCAAACCCAAATCTTCTTTGTAGGTTTTAATAAGAAAATTCCCACTGAAGATGGGAAGAAGGAGAGAAAGCACCTTTATTCCTGAAGATGAGTTTCAGGTCACTAGCATGAAAAGTATGGCACAGCAGGAGTTTAGAAATAGACCTGGCACAGTGCAAGAAAGTTTATACTCTTCTGTACCCGCTGCTTTTTGATGGCTCTTATGTGAAGGGTGTGATGTTTTTGGTTTTAGAAAAACCTTGGCTTTGTCTTGAAGTAAAATGAATATGTATGCATATGTATTTCATAAATCATACTTTTGTTCAGTTCCATTGAGAGGACCATAATATGATATTGGAGAAAAATGGATAACGTCTATCCAGAATTGCTCTCTTTTGATCATAACAGACATATTTTTATTTAGTCCATTCAAAGCAAAGCAGAAGGCCAGGGCTGAACAGCAGAAAAAAGCTTCCAGTCACTGAACCATTGCTTTTCTTATTTTTTTTTTTTTAAGAGTGTCTCAGAACTGGTCTCATCAAAGCATTTCAAATTAAATTTATACAGTATTTTTTGAAACTAATGTTTTTTATTAAAAAATAAATAAGTGGAAACTTTTCATGCTCTTGGATGAGTATGAAAGATTATGGGGTAGCTAAGGTTTCTAATTTGCTTAATAATTTTTTTATGGACATTCAATTTTAAAAGTAAAATATGATAGTTTTTAAAGACACAGATTGTTCTGCATGAGAAATTTTCTTGCACTATAGTCCCTAGGTATTTATAATATGAATTATTACATAATTGAAGGTTAAATTTGCAAATCATTTGCTTGGCCTGATGAAGAGTTATTAATATTCCCCAGTGTCAGAAGAAAAGTGGAGCATGCACCTTACATGCAGCCCCAGAGAGTACTCTACAGAACTCCTTCTGCTGATGGGAATCTGGCATATGCTCGTCCTGCACCTGCTGCTTTGCTGTTGCTCAGGGACCACATCATCTGCTTCTGATCAGCTTTCAACATCTGCCAAAAACCCAAGGACCCATGCAACACTTTCTGTAGTGGAATGGAAAAAAACACATTTTCTTTCCTCATGAAAAATGTGCCCATGCACAAGAATTATCAAGTACCATACTCCTTGTTACCATAAGAAGATCCTTCTTGGGAGACCTTTGGTATCAGATTTGGACTGGCATCAAGGCCTTGTTAACTGGAGGTTTTTCATTGATTCTCATGGCTTCTGAATGAAGCCCCATCAAAGGCACTGGCATAAGTTCAAACAGTCTCTGATGAATAACAAAGACATTTTCAAGCATCCCCCACCTTTGTAGTCTTGTCTGAGTCAGGAGACCACTCTATGGAAAAGAAGAAAGGTAAGAGGTGGAAAAGCATGGGGTGATTAAAGGAGCATTAATATAACTAAAATTTAAGAACTAACAAAAAATTGTTTGATCTTCAAGAAAACTGAATGCAGTTGCCATTATTTTATTTTATTTTATTTTATTTTATTTTATTTTATTTTATTTTATTTTATTCTTTTAGGTTTTGATGTTTTCTATAAGGGTATAGGTAGAAACTCAAACCTACACTGCTCCTCAGCCCCACCACTTCCAAAAATATGTGCACCTTCCTCGTGCTGATGGTAGAAAATAAATAACTCTTATGGTAGCAATATGTGTTGTCTCTGTGTGTTGAGTCATGAGTACCTTACTTTGAACCAGTTTGTTAGAGAAGTAGTGGAAAAGTGCCTTTGAAGGAACCTATTAGCATGCTGAATGACATAAATAATTCTGGAAGTCAGACTCTAAGTGATCTGCACAGTGATACAGGCATCTGTCACTGTTTTCTTTTAAGGGAAAATGCTAAGTAGATTCTGTTAGGTCCACCTTTACTCTACTTGGTGGCAAACCAGAGAAAAGTGTGCTAAAACCTTAATATTTTCACCTATCAACCTTAATCACCTTTCATAGAATATTTTTCTCTGACTTTTTTTTCCGTTATGATTAAAACCCCACCCAAAAATCAGTACAGAATATATGCCACAAGATTTGTCAGAGAAAATAAATCATTCTTTGTATTACACACCACAGATATTGTCAACTAGGAGTGACTGCACAGTCAGTTGCATTCCAGGAAAGTATCATGGGATTAGGAAACATTCAGGGTAAATCTAGTCTCCCTTCAAAATTATTGAAACCAGGATTACAATGGATTCTGCCTGGGTACCTGAAATGAAGAGAGAATACTTATTTGTTTCACATATCCATAATAATGGACGGTCTGTGTTTAAATAGGGAACCTGTGCTCTACTCACTGCTTGCTTAATGTGAGATCTGTGTGGACTTCTAAGGCACAGTAGACTCCTAGTAACAGTATGGCTTGAATTTCTTTTAGCGATAGGATAATTGCTTACAGCACACCATTTTAAACTGAGTAGAAAATAAATGGAGTCTAATGCATATCTCTGTTCTCAGTATAATACAATAGCTCTCAATAAAATAAATAACCATAGGATTTTTTTACATTTGTGTGTGTCTGTGTACATGTATACACACATTTTATGTATTTTATCTACACCAAAAATTGTTATGGGCAAGTGCAAGCAAGTGACTAAAACTCTAAGGGTTCCAGTCCCTTCCATGAAAAGTCTAATGTTTTTTACAGAAACCAAAAGTGTGATGATGGACATTTAGCCAGTATGACCAATATAATGGTACATGACAACAGAAAAAAGAGAAATTTGAAAGAGAAAAAAGAAAACTTGAGAAAGTAACTTTATGCTTTATTTCAGGGGTTTCCAGACCTTTGTCTCTCTGCTTGTTCCCACCAGCAGTGGGGACACACAACAGTTGTAGCAACATCCAGGACAGGAGCTAGGAAACATGCTTGCCAGAACATAAACTGCAAAAAAACAAAACAAAACAAAACAAAACAAAACAAAACAAAAACAAAAACAACCAAACAAACAACGCACACAAAAAAAAGAAAACCAAAAACAAACAAACAAACAAAAAACACTGGAAGAGGGCTGACGTCCTCTTGGTGCATATGGCAGGAATCCAGCTTACATGTGCAGCAATGCTTTGAAAAATTACCTTACTCAATAGGTTTTAAGTTTTATTCACACAAAGATGAAATATTTCCTAGTTCTTGTCTAGCCTTCAACACATTGCATTGTTTCAGGCAGACCAATAGATTGCCTGGATGATACTTGACAGAAAACAATGAACAAACAAAATAGCGGACATTAAAATATGACAGAACAGAGCATGGATATCTGGAGCTGTAGAACCTTAGCAGTTCTCTCCCTCTGCACAAAAGCCTTTCTCTCTTTTATTCGCAGGATTTCTGAATTTTCAAGAGATCAACACCAGAAAACCAGCATCCCATAGATGGGAGCAGCTCTATGTACTGCCATGAGCATACTGTCACTTGTTCCCCCTTTTGCTCATATGCACACATGCAGAGATTGGCACAAAGGGCAGTTTTACAAGAGCTAAGATGTTACAGCACCCCTTCACACAGAGCCAAGGCTTGGTACATTTCAACAAATAATCCCTTCTAGCTTTTATTTCTTCTCACTTCCCACCTTTGCAGGGAAGTGTTGTCATGCATAATGTCACCAGACACTGCCTTTAAATGTCCTTTGGCATTTTAAAATTTTGCTGAAATCCCTTTGCAGATATGTTACAGTCTTTAAAGTAGTTAGTGGGGAGGATATACAAGGCCTTTATTGTGCTCAGCAATATCCTTATTTCTGGCTGGCCTAAAGACCAGTGCTGTGGAAAGGAACATCATGCAAGGTTTGAAAACAGCTTGGAGGAATACAGTGTTCCAAGTCCGAATATCTCAAAAAATACCTCTAAAGCAACTTAGCAGGAGTGAGAGTTAAAAGAATGAGCAAAAAGGAGAGGGACTGGCTAAAGCACTGAGTTTTTCCAGACAGGGAAGTATAACTAGTATTTGTTTGTTTTTCAAAGAAAAATCCCACACTGTATCTGAATGCCAGACTCCCTTATAAGAGGACCCACATAAATCACTCTCCTCCCCTCTCCCTGTCTCTGCACAGTGAACCCTGTCCAGAGTGACAGACTGCTCCTCTTCTGCTCCTGTAAGGGCCTCTGAGCTGCCTCTCTGCTGTTTGTCTGCAGTGATTCATCCCAGGATGTGAACCAGGAAAAGCAGGCTAAACTGTCTCTCCTGCTAGGAGGGAGGGGAAAAAAGGCACCCACGTGTTCCTAAAGTATCTGAGTGTCTGGTTCTCTCTGAAAGGGAGAAATAACTGCAGGGCTGGATTTCAGAAGACCACAGAATTTTAAACATCAGGGATGTTTTCAATAAACACTGAAGATGTTTGGCTCGTAACCTTGCTCAGATTATGCATCTCAGTCTGTGTACTGCAGAAATCTGTCTCCACAGCATATGTCAGCAGCCTGAGCATTCAGTTGCACCGAGTTTCTCAGTGCTGAAACATGAAATCTGCTGCTCTCACTTCTTGCTGCTGGCAGCCATGAGTGTCATTTGCCCTAAATCACCAGACTAGGAGAGAGGCTGAGGGGAGGGGAAGGGGCAGCCAAAGAGTTCACCTTGGTGCATATGCTCCTGGGCCTCCATTAATTACTTAGATCAGATTGTCACATCTATTTCCTTGTCTCTGCCCCACTGTCTTTCTTTACCTAGGCTGAAACATGACTGTTTTTAAGAACTCAGGTAAACCAAAGACATGTGTTTTTTGGCTTACTCCTCCAGCTCCTTCTCTTCCCTCAGAAAAGTTTTATTTCCTTTAAGATAATACTGAAGTCTTATGACGACTATAGCAGGCTTCAGATAAAACAAAGGTAAGACAAAATGAAACCTTTTTTTTTTTCATTTTCTTCTTTGACCTATCTGCACCATAACTGCTTCTATGTTTAGGACTCACCCTGCTTAGTGAGACACAGCTTCTTGTGAAGGATGTGCTGAGAAATCACTGTACAAGAGCTACTTCTGCTATGTCAAAGCCTGGGGTTTTAAACCTGTCAAATAACTTTCTAACAAGGTTTTAAATAAACAGTGGTCCCTGATGGCAGAAATTGCACAAGTATTTATTAGTAGCTCATCTACAAAAACTTACAGTAAATACAAAAATAACAGCAAAGGTCTTCAACAGGGATGAAAAGCACTTGGCTGTTAGAAGAGAGTTTGCAAAGGAATGCCAGATAATAGTACCCATTGGGTAGCCCTGTTAATCTCAGACAGAAAAAGATTTAAATTTTCTACTACTCGAGATTGGCCTAACTGTATTTTTTGCTTTTGAAAACATCTTTAGCAAAAGATGTAATTAAAAGGAATTATTTTAACTTCAAACTACTGAACAGTTTTGGGGTTTTTTTGGCATCTGACAGATATAAAAAATATCCTTGTTTTTTTATATATATCACTAAAGTTAGTAACAACAATAATAAACTGTTATATAAGAAAAAAAATTGTCTTGAAATGAGAATGAATGAAAGGTTAAGATGATTTTCAGTATGATAAGGATACTGCCCCCCCCCCCCCCCCGTTATATTTGATTTCCTTTTTCTGTGCATTACCTGCCACTGAAGGTGCAGAGACTCAATGCATCATCTCTTTCCATGTGAAGAGAGAGGATGACAGCCCACAGCTAGGCAGCCACAACCCCCCCTGCTACCCACACCATGGACTGAACACAGATACACCACTGTCTGACATGCTGGAGGAGAAAGGGAGTACACACAGTGCCTTTCAGAAGTGCAAGGCTAACCTGATATGCTCAGCTGTGGCACTTACAAAATTATTCAGAAGGAGATGCCAGTTGCACTACAGAGAATCTGGAGTTCCTTCACTTTTACAGCGAGGGAACTGTGTGCAAACTTGGCAGGGTCTTGTGCTTCCCACTGCAGGAACAGGGGGGGCTCTAAGCCTATATTTGAAGATAATAACTCTATAGAGACTGGAAATTGCTAATTACTGCATATATATGTTAATGAAGATTTTTTTTTTCGCTGCAGCTTCAAGATATCAATAAATGTGCAAAGGCCATTTCCCATTCCTTTCTGTACTACTGTTAATTTCATAGTCATGAATTTCTGAGCGTTTTCTTTCTTTCTTTCTTTCCTAATTTGTTATCACTGCCTCAGTACCCATCTCATGGTCACCCACAACCCCTCTAACTTCCACAGGACTGATTAAAAGGCGGGAATCTGGTTTGCTAAGCGTAATGAGGAACTCTAGACAGAAGTCAGTATCATTATTACTTAGGGCTAGCTAGCAAAGTCTGCCAACTTTTGGTTTAAAAATCATATATTATACACACCACTATAAGTTCTCTGTATCTAGTAAATCCTGTTAATGTCTGTGGGTCTGTACTATTTAAATTCATTATCTCATTAAACTGGAATTCATAAAAATTCTGAGGTCTATTCTTCCTGTCTGCTGCCAGGGGAGATGTTTGGCATACATTTTGCACTGTGTTGCTTTATGAAATGACAAGCAGGTTTTCAAACCTTGTAAATATATTCCAGAATTAACAACAGTCTCAGGGAAAAAAAATCTGACAGAATCTGACTATAACTGGAAGCATGCAGCTGACTAGCAGTACAAAGTAATGCTGTAAATCAATAATATACGATTGTGTAGTAGATCCCCAGGCATAACTGATATTTCATCTGAGAGCTTTACTTCCCAAAGAGGAAGAAAACTGATTTTGATTGCAGTATGGATAGCAAAGAAACTCTTACTGCAGAAGAGCAGGGGAAAAGTGGTGGAAGCTAGTTTTGGGGACCTTCTTCTGAGAAGGTGGTTTGTGAGGGAGAAAAGGATAAATTCCCCCCATTCCCTGCATGTGAAAATGGTCCAGCACACAGCAAGGGATTGCCACCACCAGGGACTGGATCTGTAACCACCTGTGGTGGACCCTGATCAGCAATAGCTCAGGATGCACCGCGTGAAGATTTACCATCATGAATTTTAGGCCAGAAAAGGGAGCTGGAGGTTAATCCTCATAGCAGAACAGATCCTCACAGTGCCCTACACAAAGCTAGGGCTGCTTATTATGGCAATGTAAGTATTATATCTCAGGTTCCATAGATCCAGTTGTCATGGAAACTGTCCTGGGACTGGCCCATTAGGGGTAGCACGGAGTCAAGACGTCTCACTGTCTGCTATGGTTTATACTTTGTATGCTTTTGACTGAGTCATGAGAAGGGTCCTGGGGAAACCCAGGTTCCATCTATATCTCTGTACCCCCCAAGCTGTGAGAAAGAACCTGCTGCTCTTTCAACAGCCCTGGAAAAGGGCTGCTGAGGGGTTTGTGGATTGTGAGCATGTGTGCAGGGGGAGGCAGGGCATAAACCATGTAAAACACCAAAAGCTGACTCCCTGGCCTGGTGAACAAAGTCAGAAATATTGTTTGGAGCTCTCAAGACTCACTTCTCTGTCTTTGGTCTATGTTTCAATTCACACAGAATTCTCAGACATCTAAGAGGGCACTTTCTCTTCAACAATAATGCAGCAACAGAGAGAGCATCTTGCATGGGACCTTGGTGTGGAAGACAGAGCAGATGGAACAGGCTTGATATGGAACGTAAAGGGTTTTTGAACCAAGTTCATAACCACTTGTGTGTGTTAAGTTGGGGTCATCCTGCCAGAATAAGAAAATAGAATGCCCCAAGGGATAAGTGGAAATGTCCATCCAGTGCTGCCAGTGGCCATAGAGAAAGCCAGGCAGGAGATCACGTGAACCTCACCGGCCTCTGTTGTCTGTCCCACTGGGACCTCCTCAGCAGTCACAGCATTTTTAGAAAGAATGCCAGAGTATAGGAGGTCAGAAGATCTTCAGGATCAGACTTCCAGACCACCAGTGCTAGAGTAGGGTGTTTGCTCACTTATCAAGACTCAGTTTGCAAACACCTCCACAGTGTGCTGACCTTGAGGTTTCCACTCATGCAAAAAATAGTTGGGAAGATAAATCTCAGACCTTGCCTACCCTGGTTTAGAAACAGGTGGTGGGTGGGTTGCTTTTCCTATTCATTGTCATAAGTTAAGGAAAATTAAATGCAATTAATTATTTATTATTGCTGCTGATGCTTCAGGTTTGTGATACTTATTTGTTATACTGAAAGAGTAACTAGTAAGAAATTCTTTGACAAACTGTTTTTGTTTTTTGTCAGCGAGGTTTCCTTGTGACAAAGATTTGAACTTGAGGCAAAAATGTCTTTTTGAATATGTCTCTAAGACTTTCCACATCTTCTCCTTACCTCAAACTTTCTTTAATAGGAAAGCAAATTTTTTACTGAATTTTGCTATGAGGCATACCTATATTAAAGGAAGTCTGTTGTTAGCTTTTGGACTGGCACTAAGATGAACTAGGAAAGTAACTGAGAGCCAAAATAAAGACATATATTTTATGTTGTCAGCTCTGAATGTCAATTGACTCACGAAAATGAACAAGTGCCCATGTGCCAGACTACTCCCTGAGAAAAAGATATGGAATTTTTGAATGCAGAATTAAAAAAAATAATTATAAATTTTCTAATTGATGATTAATAAATGTCTGAACTAAATTTTTAAAAATACCAAGGCAACTTAATTGCTGTTTTTTGAAATAGATTAAAGTATTTATGATTTAAGAAAAAAAATATAAAAAAGCAAATATTATAAAATTAAATACAGTTTTCTGTTCAGGAATTTACTGTTCCTATCCCCTGTTTAAGTCTGGAACATTTCATCTTCAATAAATATTTCTATTTGTACATGGTCTTCTGGAACAGTCCCAGTTTAAATAAAAGACCAACTTCTTCTAGATTGCCACCTCATTTATACAAGGCTGGCTGGAAAAAGTAAACTGAATGAGTTTGGCCTCATTTTTCTAATCCTTAATTTATGCAGCAATACACATTTACATATTAGTTCAAGAGGGCTTTTTCAGGACTAGCCTCTGAAGAAAGGAAGTACAGGTCTGAACATTTTTGCTTTGCCAATTTCCTTAAATCAAAACAAAAAAGGAGAAGAAGTGCTCAGAAAATTTCTGCAAATTCCATCCAGGTGTCATGAACTCAGATAACCCTTTCTTTAAAAGATTCATTTTAAAGAACTAACTTTAAAATAAAAAGTATCTGTCCTCTCTTTAGTTTTCCCTAGATGTTAGACTGTGAAAGAATTATTTTAAAAATCTTCTGGAAAACTGAAAGGTACGAGTAAGAAGGTTGAATGAAGGGAGCTGGGATTTTCCAGCCTAAGAAGTGAACAGCACACTTGTATTCTTTCATGATTTTTGCCCCCCCCCCCCCCCCCCCAAAAAAAAAGGGGGGAGGGTTAGCTTTTTTGTTTGTTTGTTTGTTTTGGGGTTTTTTTTTTTTGGTTTAAATTAAATTTAACAGTAAGGGACAGGAAAAGTTACAGTGATGATGCTCGAGAACAGACAAGATGAACCTCTGAGTTTAAAGGGCAGATGTCAGCAGCAAAAAACCCAAGTGGTAGGTGGGTGCTAATGGTGCTCCTCAGAATATGATCTGGGGCCAATGAATGCTTAAATACGCTCTTGGTAATTTACTTCACAAATAAAATCCATGTGAATGAAACTGTCAGTAAACTGCAGGGCAGGGCTACAAGCCAGAGGAACCTCATCAAGCTGGAGAAATGGACTGACAGGAACCTCATGAAGAGCAATGAAGGGAAATCTGGTGTCTTGCCACTGGGGAGGAATAACCACAGGCACTAGTACAGTCTCAGGGCCAACCAGCTGAAAAGCTGCTTGGCAGAAAAAGACCTGGGAGTCCTGATGCAAAACCAGCTGACCATAAGCCAGCAGTGTGCTGAAAGCCCACTACATATCAGGCTGCACTGGAAAGACCAATGCCTACCAGCTGAGTGAGGGGATCCTTCCCTTCTGGTCAGCACTGGTGAGATACATCTGGAGTTCTGGGTCCAGGTCAGGGTTCCCCTGTGCAAGAGAGACAAGGACACACTGGAGGTACTTCAGTGAAGATTCTTCCAGAAGGTGGAACACTTGGATACATGAGGAAACACTGAGAAAAGCTGGCTTGTTCAGCCTGGAAAAAAAGGGGTTCAGAGAAGATTTCATTACAAACTTCTACAAGTTGAATGGGAGGTATAGAGAAGCCAGAGCCAGGCTGCTCTTGAAGTTAAAAAACAAAAGGACAAGGGGCACCAGACCCGACTAGAAGCAAACAAAATTTAGACTTTTTATAAGGAAAAGTTTACTTGCTGTGAAGGTTATCAGACACTGTAAGGGGAAGCCTGAAGATTTGTGGGTCATCTTCACCCCTGCAGGCATTCAGAACTCAGCTGGATGCAGCTCTGAGCAATTTTCTGAAATTTCACACTTGTAGTTTTGAATAAGGGTATGGACAAGAAAACCTTCAGACATCCCTTTCAATGCACATTATTCTTTGATTGTACATTATCTTATTATTCATATTGACTGTATATTTATGAAAAACCAGATTACATTACATATAAAAATTTTACTAGCTAGGAATGCTTATAAGACAGGAAAGAAAGATGGAGTTAAGAAGAAATGTACATAACATGTCCTCAGTGAATGAACAGAATTTTATGCCATACATAAGAGAGAAAGAGGAGTACCTGGCTTTGATGAAACAATATCATGGACTGAACCTGTGCAGGTATGAGAATGCTTTGTCCAAGGGGTAAACAGCAGCAGGGTGTGGGCCAGGTGATTGTTCCTATGGCCTGAATTCAATCCATCATTCTCTGCACACCATTTAGGCTGTTTGCAGATGATGTACCACCATAAAATGAAAATATGGTTCTAGTTTATCTTTAATCTAGGCATAATCACGGAATGTGCCACAAACCTTGTAAATCTCATTTGTGAATTGAATCTCTTGTGATTTTTATTCCAATGCTTCATATGTTTTACATTTGTCCTTTACATAATGGGGAACCTTCATCAAATGCTGATATAATTACCATTAGAAGCATAAACAATTTCTGAAACAAAGTCAAAGGTCTCATTTTTCTAAGCAGTTGCTAGGGGAAGAAATTTATTGAAGCTTTGAAACATATTTTCCAATTTCCTGTGTCTGTAGTTTTCATGAAGCATGTAAATGTTAAACACGTACAAATTAATTCTCTGATGGCCTGTCTTAGCAGAGAGAAAATCTGTCAAATCTTGGTGAAAAAAAAAGCCTTCATATAAACTATCAACAGGAATTAAAGGTCTCTTCTTCTTTTATAGTGTGTCTATCTCCAGCTGCCTGAATGATATGTCACCCTTCCCTTCCCTTCCCTTCCCTTCCCTTCCCTTCCCTTCCCTTCCCTTCCCTTCCCTTCCCTTCCCTTCCCTTCCCTTCCCTTCCCTTCCCTTCCCTTCCCTTCCCTTCCCTTCCCTTCCCTTCCCTTCCCTTCCCTTCCCTTCCCTTCCCTTCCCTTCCCTTCCCTTCCCTTCCCTTCCCTTCCCTTCCCTTCCCTTCCCTTCCCTTCCCTCCCCCCTTAGCTTGTCTGGCTTATGGCCAAGTTGTCTTTTAACAAATGAAAAATCTAAAAGGATACTATTCTGATCTGTACACCAGTGTGCAGGCCTGGTCCTTTGGCTTGGGTTTATAATTGGAAATGTGAAACTGAAATGAATAAAAAATAATGAATTGACTTTTAAGAGTAAAAGGACTTATTTTTTCTCCTTCCACATCTTGGGGAAAGGGGAAAGGGAAGGAGAAGAGAAGAGAAGAGAAGAGAAGAGAAGAGAAGAGAAGAGAAGAGAAGAGAAGAGAAGAGAAGAGAAGAGAAGAGAAGAGAAGAGAAGAGAAGAGAAGAGAAGAGAAGAGAAGAGAAGAGAAGAGAAGAGAAGAGAAGAGAAGAGAAGAGAAGAGAAGAAAAAAGAAAGGAAAAGAAAAGAAAAGAAAAGAAAAGAAAAAAGAAAAGAAAAGAAAAGAAAAGAAAAGAAAAGAAAAGAAAAGAAAAGAAAAGAAAAGAAAAGAAAAGAAAAGAAAAGAAAAGAAAAGAAAAGAAAAGAAAAGAAAAGAAAAGAAAAGAAAAGAGAAAAGAGATAAAGAGTTTTCTGGCAGTTGTTCTCACCTAAACTCATCGTCCTCTTTGTTTTTTAAATCAGCTCATGCAGTATGCTGAAGGGATGGTGTTGATTAGGCAGTGTATTGTGACTTCAGATTGCAGTTCACTCTAGGCAGATCTTTGTGAAAAGAGGCATTTCTGAAAATATGAATCCTTACAGCAAGCAGAGACAGGGCAAGGCCACAGGGTTCAGACCCAGACATGCATCACAATGTGGGTGCCGACCTAGTTAAAACTCACAAAAAGATCTGTCAGCTGGAAAAGCTGCTCTCAGGATCTGATAAAATGCTCATGAACAACCAAGGGTGCTTTGAACACTGCCAGTACATCACTTGCTGCTTTTTTTAATTGAGAAAAATTCAGAATCAGGGCCACAGATAAATAGAATCAGCACGGGCAGGCACTACTGTTTTACATTACAGAGATTAAATCTTCCAGAAAATTTTATTAGTTGTGTGTTTGCTATTGCAGATCACGTGAATACTCAGAAAACCAAGTGTGCATTAGGTGGTTTGGCTTTTCAAATTTTATTTCAGAATATCATCAGAAAAATGAAAGGATAGTATTCAAAATGTAATTTTCTAATGAGATAAAGAATGGAAAAAGCAGGTTGAATATTTCATAATCTATTAAGATATTTTTGGTTTTAAAAAATTGCTTATAAACGAATATTTTCTTTATTAATGGAGAAATTAATTTTCTTTTTACTTTTTAAAACCATTTTTTAAAATCAAAGAATGAAACAGAAGGTTGGAAAGTAAGACACTGTGAAAGCAACAAGATTGATTTCTCTGTTTTCCTACTAGAAAACTAGAGGAAATAAGAAAAACTAGTTTGAAATTTTGCATATTACTCTCATTTCTAAGTTTTGGCTTTGTCCTTCCTTATGTATACTACAGTTTCTGAGATGAAAGAAGTGAAGAACAATCCTTTAAGGTAAAATACCCAACTCCATTATAAAAAAAATAGTAAATTGAAAATAGTGCAAATATTTTTGTAAAAGATTTGGAAAACTGATCATTTTTATTCCAAATTAAATGCATTAAAGAAAATTAGTTGGATTAGAAAAATATAAAGAACATTTTGACAAGTTATTAGAATTAATTTTTCTTGCTATTTAAATATATTAATATAAATATTTATATGTCATATGTGTATGTGTGTATATGCATATATATTAATAGTTTCTATGGTGTTCAACTTTGTATTTGCACACAGAGTCAGAAGAAGGGTAATGAAAAATCAGTCCAACCTAAATGAGAGATGATTGCATTTGTAACTCAATCTGAGAACAAAATTAATTACTTAACATTAATTAATGGCTGACTTTTAAGAGCCATTAAGGTCAGCTTTGGTGTAATCTGAAGGACTGCAAATTAATAGTTTTATCCTTTAACCTTTTATCTTGGTACTAACAAGTTGGTTGCTCCCAATTACTGAGCCATTCCTTTAGTACTTTTTAAATACTGAGATTGCATTAGCAAGTGTCCATTTCTTTGAAATGTGCCTAGTTCTACCCAGTAAGTGAAAAATTCTGAGTGACTCCAAGAAAGATCCTCTACTCTTAATAATAACAAAAGACCATCATGACTGTTAGCATGAATACATGCAGGAATATTTTGCAGTAGAAATTTCCTTACAATTGTTCTTATACAAGAACGTGGTAAAAGAGATTCCTGATTTACCAGCCTTAGATAACCCCTTAAATAACAACAGTTAATAGGCAAGCATTATGTATGTCTGGATTAAATTATGATTAAACTTTCCATTACAGTTTCAAAGTTAAGATATATATTACAAGTTTATTTTCCTTAATCCCTTAAGGCAATGAAACTACCCATTGCAGACATGATAGAAAAAACCCTCAAATTTCTTGCCTGGGAAAAACTTTTGAGAATAACAGAGATTAGTAATGAAAAATATTAATTGCACCTGTTTCCTGTCTCAACGAGCATATTTTCTAATGTTTTTCAAGTTTAATTTAACATGTCCTAGACACTGAAGTTTCCCCTTCTGCCTGCAGGGGATTCTTCTATTGTCTAACAGATTTCATTTTCAGGATGTTTTACCTGTTCTAAATTCCCCGTCTTCGTTTCACCCCATTTCTCCTATTAAACACTATTTCCAGAAAACACATCTGCAAGAAAGTGTTTAGTGTGCAAGTGATTAAACATGAGAAGAGCCATAAATACCAATAATAGACAGTCTATCCTATTACTGTCCAATCTATCCTATCTATTACTTTCTTGTTGTCTAAGGTGCTTTTAGTCCTAACATTTAATTGCAGTTGACATTTAGACAGACCCACATTTTAAACCTCAGGCAGGTAGTGAGCATTCAGATTAACAGTTCATTACCAAATCCTTCATGCTGGCATAAATCCAATAAGATATGCTAAGGAGTTGTTATGAATTCTTAAGAACCTTTTTCCCTGGATAATTATGTACCAATCATTGGAACATTACTGCTGGCATACTCAATAGCTCACAATTATGTCAAAGTAAAACTGTTTAATATTTGTCAACATTTTTCTCTTTCGTCTTTTAATTTTTCTTCATTTTTTTACATAAATATTTGGTGTGATGGAAGCCACATAATTAGTGCTGAAAGCAACAGTTGAAAATGAAGAGTGTAGTTCTATTATTAATATAAGCATGTTTCAAATGGGTAATAACACACAGCATATAATTTTATCAAGTTTCTTTATAGAACTTAAACTCTAGAAAAAAAGGTGACTTGTATATGGTCTTATGAAGACCGTTTTAAATTTTTTTTTGCCTCAATATGGTGATTTTTCAGAACATGTATCATTCTGTCTTACAGTGCAATTAGATTTTGATGTTTAATTTTTATTTTTGAGTCTATAAAATACTATATATATATTCATGTTGACATTTTTCTTTTGCTATAAACTGATGCAAATTAGTGATTTTTGGATGTCAGATCTAAGTAACTGTCCTCGATTAGAAAAAAAAAACACGAGGTGTGAACTTTCAAAAATATTTCTTTCAGTACTATAAGCATATATTCTATCTCGTATATCTGTGAAAGAAAGGAAATTCATTTATCCATTCTGATTTATTCCTGTTTAAAGATAGCTCATCCATCATGCTGTTAGGAGTTTTAGAAAGTACTTTATACCATTTTACTGATAGGGAAGAAAATAGAAGTAGATGTTGAATGATCCTCGAAAGATCATGCTAATTATTCCACCATATAAGCAGTTTGCTCTATCATGTGAAACTGGGCTCAGGCAATAAACTTCAAGATTTTTATGGCCCTGCTATTTTAAATGGAAATATAAACTGAATATCATTAACGAAAAAATAAAATCATAGAGAAAGCTACATTTTAAATTCAAATTTGTACTACAAAACATTATTTTCTTAATTTTACTGCAAATTCAAAGTATTAATTACCTCCTAATATCACATTTTCTTGCCTCTGCTATCCAGGCCAATTATTCGCACAAATTTATTTCAGAAATGCTGTGAGGGATCATCCATATGTCCAACTATGACAAGATAAAACTACAAATCAGGATAAGGAAATCTGACCTTGATTTTTCTCAAGGAACATGTGGTAAAAACTTGAAGGAAAATAATAGGAAATAAGAGACGTAGAGAAATTGTACTATGCTAGTTTTTCCCTTTTTTATTGTCTGAGCCATAGGTCCTGCTTTAGGCATAATTCCTAGGAAAACCAGACTGCTGTAATATTCATAACTGCCTGTAACAGATGTTGAATGTACTTTTCTCCTCTCCTATTTGTGCAGATGGAATGTGCATGCTTATGCTCCAGCATGCTTGCAAGGGGAACAGACAGATTTGTCAGGAGACTCTCACTAAGAAGCATCACATAAAGCATCTCTTTTCCTGTACAGACAAAGGCCCCAATAAGTGGAAGGGCTTAATCATGTGCACATGAATCAGGAAATATTCTGTAACACAAACGTGCTCCTGAATGGCGGTCTGTGCACATCTAAGGTGATAATATTTAAAATAAGGAAGCAGAATTTGAAGGTAGAATTATCTGTCAGCTTCAGACTAACAGCACATATTTCTACTCTAAAGGTCCTTTACAGCAAAAGAAACATAGAGGTTATAGGGACATTTCATCTCAGTAATTTTAATTCTCTAAATCCTCTAGGATAGATTTGTTCAAGTAATATGACCTGTGCAGAGAGTAATTCCTGATCCCTATCTTTGTCACCTCTTTAGAACATCATCTTGGGATGAGGTTAAATAGAAGATTTCAGTATTTTTTTCACAAAAAAAGAATCTGCTGACCACATGAGATTTCAATCATCAACTTTTAGACAAGAGATTGATTCTATCCATTAGTGTCTCCATCCCTTAAAATCTGGCTTTGAAGCATCTGGGTGCCTGTATCTTCTCCCACTGCATTGCAAATCCTAGATCTCCAGATGTTTCGTTAAGCCACAAGAGAGTTGATGCACACTTTCCAAATTCTCTTCAACACAGGCTGCTTTATCTGTCCTTGCAAAACTTATCACCAAGTTCCCAGTCATACTGTCAGATACACCACACAGCAAAGACACAGCACAGCAAAGACACACAGCAAAGACACCTCCTAAAGCATCAGGTGAAGAACAAGGGGATGGATTAGGTGGTAAAACTTTGTGGCAAAAAGATAAATCTGCCTGTAAAAAACAAGGTGCCTTCCTAGGTCCCAGGCAAGACCAGATAAGGAATTTTAGAGAAGATGTGTACTGTCCCAAGCCTCCCTATCTTCAGCTTCAGTTGCTGTAATTAGCCCATGTTTATGGCAACATGTGCATGGTAATTGCAGCCTCTTGAAAAAAAGCCCAGAGCAAGAAGAGTTCTCAAAAACATGACTGCAGCACAACAGGTATGAGTGTGAACCACATGGCTACACGCTACCTACTTGTGTGAGAGCACACCCACTGAACAGCTCTGGTGGGAGGAACATGATTTTGGCAGCAATTCAGCTATCTGAAAAACCCGTCCCTGAAGCACTTGGCTTTCTTCAGAGATATGAAAGATAGGGCAAAAGCGCCTTGAGATCAGCTGCTATTTTGGACTTTGGCAAAAGGATCACATCTAATGGGCTGCTTATATCTATTGTTGATAATCAAATCCTTAATGATAATTTTAAATAAAAATCACCAAAACACTTTTTGCTAATCTAAATACCAACTGTTCGAAGAGAGGAGTGGTTGTAGTGTTGAGAATGGATCAAGTACAAAATAGACAGTCCTTTGCTGATATGAGACAGACAGCCAAAGAGCCATTTACCCCCACTGATGCAATAAAATATTTATTTGTATATGCAAATGTGCACCAAGTTCAACTATTAACATATAACTGCCAAGTTCACCAGTGTGTCTACAAGTGCCACATCTATGTCTTTTAGATACCTCAGGGTATGGTGGTACCAGCACTTCCCTGGGCTCCCTGTTCCAATGATTGACAACCCTTTCAGTGAATTTTTTTTTCCTAATAGTCAGTCTAAGCCTCCCCTGATGCAACTTGAGGTAATTTTGTCTTTTCCTTTCACTGGCTGCTTGAGAGAAAAGAACAACCCTCACCTGGCAATACTGACACGAATGCATTTCTGAACTTTAGCAGCCATTTCATTTTAGGGCACCACTAGAAAGAGACAACTGTACACAGTGGTGCACCCATTCAAACACAGGAAGACATACAAATAATTATGAGATGGCTTAAAAGAATAGATGGAATATATTGGATTAAGATATAAAGTAAGAAAGTAAAATTTAGACTTGAAATTTAGACTGCAGCATAGAATAGATGCATAGGTGAGAATAAATAGAATTTGCTATGTATGGTTACATCCTTAATAGTGAGTACACACATCAGTTTCTTCCTCGGAAAGGGAATGGACAAACTGTATTAAAACTACCAGATCATCTTTTGATCAATTATCACAGAGAACTGCAAACAAATCAAATTCAAAGCAAGTAATTTTTTTTCTTTCCCCAGTCATGTTATGCAAATTCTCTTGCGAACCATGGATTACTATTGAGATTCCAGGCAAAAGCTGTTTATGTTGTCTACATAGCAGTGTGCACATCAAATGTAGGGATAAAAATCTGCAGCGATAAGATACTGAGTTGGGACTGCCATGCAGGGACTGATGCCAAGATAATAGCAGGGACTGATGCCAAGATAATAGCACAAAAGCTGCGCTGAGCTGGTTCTCTGTCTGGAATGGAAGACGTGGACTACTGAAGTTTTAAGTTACACAGTGACCTGAAGATAGGAGTGCTGTTGGGGAGAAAGGCAGATGTATTCCTGAAAAACTGCAGTTTCTTCCAAAGCAAAACTGACATCAGAAGCTGTGAGAAACTGACAGTAAAAAAAAAAAAAAAAAAAAAAAAAAAGTATGCAATTCAAGTTGAAGCTTTGCCTAAGGAACAATGCAGGGCATTAGGTCATGAGCAGAAACGAAAGCCATAACTATGACAATAGGGAGGAGTGGTAAACTCTGGTGACATATTTAATCAACATGTAGAGGATGCTTGCACAGGTTTCTATGAAAGTCAGCATCCTGAGGTGAATATATGCGCTGGTTTTACCTTGAAAGCACCTGAGAGGAGGGGATACTAGGAAGTTTTTGTCCATGAGAACTTCCTCTGTGAATTGATGGGACCAATTGAAGGCTGCTTTAGTTGTTGACAGCCTGAGAAACCAATTGGAAAAGTCGGCTCGCTCCGTGAATCACATTTGAAGCAAGCAAAGCCCGGGAAAGCTCTCTTGCATTTCCAGCAAGGTAACACTGACCCGGCCCGGGCCAGTCAGGGCTGGGCTCGGGAGGCTGCCGGGCCCCGTTTCCAACCAGGAGCCCCGATAACCAAAAGAAGCCGAGCCCATTGCTGAGATCCTCGCCCTTTTCCCGGTGTGGCCATAGCTCAGCAGGGCCCTGCCCTGCCCTGCCCTGCCCCGGCTCGGAGCAGCCCTGGGGTGGCCGAGCCCGCCCGGCCGCCCTCACGGGCTGGGGGGAGGCAGCCGGGCCCGGTTCGGGAGAGCCCCCAGGGCTTTGTGTGCTGGGCAGGGCAGAGGGAGAACCCCCGGGCTGCGGCTGGAGCTGGGGGCGGGCAGCGCCGGGGGAAAGCCATGGACACACGGCCTTGGCACCCATTTCTCCTCTGCGTGCACTTTGCAGTTCTCGTCCTGCCCCTCCAGCGTGGCCTGGGCACCCTGAGATCCTGACACAGCTCCGGCATGGCCTGGCACAGCCCCTGCAACTTCTGGGGGAGATTTTAACTTTTTTACCAAAAGGTAAGACTTACAGACTTTCATCTTTCCTTGGGTGAGAGGAAGAAGAACAGAAAGGATACACCAAAGTCAACGAAGTAAAAGCTAAGTTTCTAGATGGATGGAGAATGAGGAGATTTCATGAAGGTTGGCTGAAATATCTTTTTGTAAGTTGTAGGGGTGGACTGTACTACACTAAAGAATTCCTTTAAAGCATGGAAAAAGACATGGAGGGGTGAAGTAGGGTGTAAAATGTTTTGGAAGATCCTTTGCCCTGAGGGAAAAAGGGGGATCTCTGTTCCTGGGAATGAAGTATGAACAGAGTGAAGAGAGCTGAAGATAACTTTAACCTTTGAGTAGCTCATCCTTAAAAGTCATACCCCATAACTTTTAACATGAGCCACAACCCAGCTCTGGGAAGGCTGTGAAGTTGGAGGAGTGTCATGATGGCAGATCCCGGGCGGCTGCTATTCATGAAAAAAGTGGAGTCGGGAGAGAACTGGTTATTTCCTCTCTTAGTAAAAGATCCTTATAGCTAAACAAGAAGAAACTCCTCTCCCTAAAGTGAACTAAAGAAGATCATTTAAGTAAGGAATTGACTGAAGTGTCTCTGTATGTTGCTAAGCTGTGATGAAGGGGAAAGGAGGACTGGTCTGAAGATCTGTTCTGAATTTATTATTATTTTTCTTTATGTTGTTAATCAAGTTTTTCTTTATTCCTCTTTAAGATTTAGGCCTGCTTTACTTTTACTCCTAATTCTATTTCACAACAAAAGGTAAATATACTACAATTGGCAAACCCAAACTATAACAATATATTACATATTTGCCTAAGGAGCTTGTCAAAAGTCACTTAATATCCAAATCTAGGTTTTAGCAGAATGCCAAATATTGAAGTAGAACAAAAAAACCAACCTAAACTCTGAAAATACCTGTACTGTGTTAGATAAGATAGATGGCAATACGAGGTTTAAAAGCCAATCCTTCTCACTTCTTTCTGCTGTCTCCTTGTATTAAGGACCTTCCACACTTATTGTCTAGCATTTTCTGTGCTTTCCCAGGCTTCAAGCATTGCACACACTTGCGCCCCCCCCCCCCTCCCCCCCCCTTCTTGAAGAGGCTTTGCTCTTTGTGGAAATCCTCCAGTCTGAGTTCATGAGCAGTCCTTGCATCTCCCATCTCTAGCTCTGCACTCTTCCAGAGATGATCTGCACAATTGGCACGGCCACCAACTCTCTCAAAAGTATTTTGGCCAAATATTCACCCACCTCTGCTGTTTAGTCAAACCCTTGGATGAAGTGAAACAGTACCCTGTAAGGCAGAAGTAAACATATTGACCAGAAGAGTTTCCTTCTCTGTATCAGTCATGCTGGTCTTTCCAGCTCTACATATTGAGAGAAGGCTTGATACCACCAGCAGTGCCATCTTACATTCCAAAGATGGAATTACAGCAGTAACCAAGTGTTAGAAACAGCACGTGAGCCCTTAAATCATTCGAAGTGGGCAACCACTTTCCTTTACACTTTTCATACAAGTGGATACATCAGTGCAATATCTGTCCAAAACATTTTGGAAACTCCTTTTTTTCTGTGATATGGCACTATTAAATGGTACATGTTGCTATCTAGCTACACTACTCAAACATCTGCTTTTTAGGATTAATTTTGTGGTTTTTCTCACCCTTCAGCGTTTATCTTCATTCACTGTAGTTACTCTCACAAATTATTTCCTCCTGTGCATATGTGAATATAGGTTTGAGCAAGTGCACCCCTTTCATATCTCAGTTGTCAAAAAGCCCAGTACAATGTTGTTGTCCTGGTTTGAAAGACAGGTGTTTGCTAAGGAAAGCAGAAGCTTCCCTTTGGACTAAAAAATGTGATCCTTCCTTCCTTCCGATTATTATGATTTTGAAATTAAGGGAGCTCTCAGGCAAAGATATGGGGGTAGGAATAACAGCTCTTTACTAGTATATTTAACAAGACAAACAAGAACAACAAGAGCTATGAAATTACCCACAAACAGAACAGTAACTCAGTCCCAGTGTTTTTTGGCTGCAGGCACCTTTTCCCTGAGCTGCAGTTCCCGGTGCTGGGGGCGGGCAGGTCCCGCAGAGCTGCAGGAGGGCTGGGGGTGATGGCAGAGCTGTCCCAGGGGGAGAGAGAGATGGGGAGAGAGCTCTCCGCTCATGGTGTGGGTCCCGGTGATCAGTAGAGTGCTGGATGGTGGCAGGTTACAGCGAGAAGACAGCCGGACAGGGTCTGACAGCAGTGAGGATGGTTTCCTGACTCTGGGATGGCAGGGATGGGACACAGACGGCGATCGTCCTTCTCGTCCCAACTCCGTGGGGGAAATGGGGGCGAGACCCAGCCTTCCATCTGCTCTTCTGGATGTTTGGATATTGAGGGGTTTCCCTCTTCTCTCTCCCCTCCCCCTTGTCACCAGGGCCCAGTCAACAGGTATCTTAGCATGACAATGGGGAAAATTCCACAGAGGGAAAAGGGAAAGAACCAACCCCCAACAGTTGTGAAAATTGAAAGCACTGTTAATGAGAAATATATTAATACAGTCTCTTTTATACTCATGTGTCTTTCACTGTAAAGTTTATTTTATGGTTTACCTATCTCCTGTTCAAGCTACAGGTAACTTTTGAAAATAGAAAATGACAGATCAGCTGTCAGTATGGAGTCACTAGATTGCCACCCCTAACATAAGTAGAACAGCAAAATTAATATGAAATTAGAATGCATGGATGGGATTCATCTGCCTCTGTTCCACCAAAACTGTCTAAAAGGTTATTCAAGACTGAGAAAAACAAAAATGTGCCAGTGTCAGCATCATCTTTAGTAACAACAATTTTTAGCATGCATTATTTCTCCACTTTTACTGGTGCTATGAGGAACTCATTTTGCTGTTAGGACAAGAAATGAAAGACTCTGGTGTTCTGTTAAAAGTACCTTAGCCTGAAATGTGGTCAAACATCCCATGATCTGGACTCCACAGTCTCGTTTTGCAGATTTGAAATGTCTGAGATATCTTTCAGTGTTCTGCAGAGTCAGAACAATCTTAAATCCCCTCTAATTCAATGAAAGCCAATGAGTGCTGTCAACACAGGGAGAAAAGTATTGCCAACTTCAGAAGACCAAATTTTTTAATAGCCCCCTTCTTTTTCCTATTGTATAATCAGAATTCTGTGTAGTTGACATACCTGAAGGATGGGATGGCATCCAGAGGGACCTGGACAAGCTCAAGAGAAGTGTACTCATGGGAATCTCATGAAATTTAACAAGAGCAAGTGCAAAGTGCTGCACCCGGGTCAGGACAACTGACAGTATTGGGGGATTTGTGAGGGATCAATTCATCCCCCAGAGGCCAGGCTGGGCAACCTGAACTAGTGAAATGTGCCTCTGCCCATGGCAGAGGGGTTGGGAACAGGTGATCTTTAAAGTCCCTTCCAATCCAAACCATTCTATGATTCTATGAGTCATTCATCTTGTGTTAATTTTCTACTTACTGGTGAAGTCATGTTCTTCCTTCTGTGCTCTTTTTTTCCTAAAGTCATTCAGTGGTCGAGTCTCCCAGTCTGTGCCATTTTCACATAATTTTTCTCTTTCTGAATTTGCTTTGTGGGCACTGCTCCCATATTTGTTGCAGCTCTTATGCCACTGAAATGATTCATCATCATCAGCTGGCCCTGTTTGAAGGGGCAGAGCACCAGAGAGTGAGAGCTAGCTGATCAAATGATGTAGAATCAGAATTTTTAGATGTTCCCAGCTTCCTGGATGTCGTGTAGGATGTTGTGTAGGATATTGTGTAATATTTTGTAGAGAGTAATGAATGCTATTTGCACTGTTCAGTTTGTGGGATTTTTTTGAAGAGAGAGAGAGAGAAAAAGGATAAGTTCTATATGACAGGTTTTTTAGTGAGGCAAAGCAGAGACTAGGACTTCTAGTCTAGAAATTCTCAGAAAAATTGCAGGAAATTAGAAAGGAAATTTAAAATGAGTGACTAAAATTCTATTCATTCCTTGTATAAAATATTTCTCAGAGTTAAAATCTCTCACACTACAATTCAGTTTCCCTCAATTACTTTCCAACCTGGAGTAAGCCGAATTGAAATAATTGGGGAAGCACACACATAAAAGTTGTTTCCATTTTATCTAGCTTTTAAATCTTATATTTAGTTAAGGAGGCTTGTTGATGCTCTAGAGAGCTCCTCTAAGAAGGTCTTGAACAAGAAGCAAGGAAGTAGATATACTTAACTATTACAGCTCTAATTCCCCTTTAGAAAATTCAGAATAAAGATCACATCTGAGGCTGAGAAAACCAATAAAAGGTATTTAGATACTGCATCATTTTATGGACTAATAAAATGTCTGAATATAGTTATAATTTTGCTAATCAATGCCTGAAGTACAAAAAAGATTAAAAATAGTCAAAGGAAATATACGGTCTCAGCTTCTATCAAAAAAAAGATAAAGAAAATTTCTGTAGCTGTGGTGCTTTGATGTCTTTCATATTTATTTTTTTATCAGGTTTACTCATTTGGTGCTGATTGAGCATGACTTTCAAAGTATGCACAGGCAGTGCACTCTAATTTTGTTCACCTGAGTAGATAAAATCACACCAGAATTACTCTTGCTTTAATTATTCAAGGATTGAATGCAAGTTAATACCATGTGATGCATGTCATCCTAATAAAGAAAAGACCTTGAATTTCTGATTCTTGGGTTTTGTCTCTCAAATTGAGCTCTGAGTGTTTTCAATGAGTTTTTCACAATGAGCCCGTTACAATTGTGCAATTCATGAGTATAACAACGAAAAATCAAGAGAAGAATGATTTGATAATATAAATATCCTGTGAACATATCTACTTGTTGAATTCAGTAATTTAATGCAAATTATTTAATATTCCTATGCACCAAATGTGGGCAAGGAAGAACACATGACATCATAAAAACTGGTGTAAAAGTTCATTATTAGATATAATGAGAAGACATTGCAGTAAATAAACTTCCAGTAAATATTAGGAAAATCTTTGTGATAGCAAGAGTATCAAACAGCCTGCTAGGGAAGTGCCAAAAGCTAGATATTAGAGGCATCTAAAACTTGGCAAGACACAGGAAGTTGTATTGATTGGCTTAGGTGTGTATTAGAAATATGGGGAACTGGAACATGTCATCCATTGCAAGATTACGCAGTTTATGCAGACATGTACCACAAATAGCTTCACTTGTGATGCAGGTTGTCTTGGCTTCTGGACAGATATGATTCCTTTGGGATAGAATTATCCCAAACTACACTGTGAATGAAATAAAGTGTGTTGGAAAGTGAACTACTGTAATCCATGCTGAAAATAGGCACGGGAGTGATAGAGTGGCTTTGCTGGGCACCTAGTGTCCAGTCTGTGTCAACCCATTGCAACAGACCAATTCTATGGGAGACATTTGGTGAATATTTCCATTCTTTATTACTACTTCATTGCACTAATATTATAACTCTGAAGCTATACTGTTTGCAGAATACCATAATCAGAGCAAAAGTTACCAAATACATATTCTTTGCTTTCTTCCTGTATAGTATCATAGAATCACAGAGTATTACTTCCCTTCTTCTGGTCTCCTTCCTTTTCTTCTTCCTCCACTCTAGACAAGCTGGAGAATTACAATCTCAGTTGCTGAGAGCTTTTAGCAAAAACCAGAGATTTTTTTCATAGTTTAATGTTAAAAACTTATCACAAAGAAAAATCTTATTGGTGTGATGTTTAGACAGCTATCCTTCCTGATAGACACTTTGCCAGCATGTGAAAATTTAATGGCAAAAAGCACAGATTTTTTTTTTTTTTATAACAAAGCTTTTCTGCTTTTGGTATTTATCTGGATATAGAATAGCATAGAAATTCCCCCGTCCCTTGAATTCTTGTCCACAGTTTCATCAGGAAGAAACAAACCCCAATAATATACTTGATGCAGGGGTATATGCAGCATTTTATATTGGATACTGCAAAAAATTCAGTGAGGAATCATGGCTCCATGAGTCTGTAAACATTCAAAAAGATTTTATGTTGCTGTTTCACTTGAGAATGTCCAAAGTCCCTTAAACTTACACTTGTATTATTGCCTCTAGATTTCTGATTCTGCAAAACACTTCAGTTGATTCTAGACTCTGAAAAGGAATCATGAAAATGGCATAGAAACATAATAAAGAACTAGAAAATTTGTAATTGTTTGGGATAAGGAAACCAGATAAACAAAGAGATAATAAAATAATATACCAATTGTATGTTTAAATAAATTATATTTTAAAATCAACAATAAATACAATATAAGTCACATATGGATAACTCAGGATCCCAAGGGTTGCTTTCTTGGAACATTACATTCATTATTAAAAGAGTACTCAGAAATTAGAACCTAAGAGAAAGTTAAACCCTAACAATTTTGACAGAATAAATATGCAAATGTTAAACAGTGTCATGGAGTGACAAATATCAGTGTTGGTGAAATTAAAATTAGTAAGAAAAAGAATTCAAAATTAAAAAAAAAAAAAGTGCCAGATTTATTAATGTTCCCCAGATCCTTACTGGTTCTTTATGGTGTAAATCCTACAGCTAAAAGAAAGTGGTAAGAAGCTGGGAAAGCCATTTTATTTGCTTCTAACTAATATTTATATTAAGGATACTGGCTGAAATTCATACATGAAAGCCTGTTCATTAGCTTGAGTCTTTGAAGAACAAGAATCTGTTGCAAATATCAAGAAAAAATGATAATATTCTAAATCAATATTCCACAATGAGAGGGGAAAAAAGTGCTTTCTACTGTGAAAGATATTACCTTTTTTTCTGAGGTTCATGTACACACCAAAAAAAAAAATCCTAAACAAACCCACAAATCAACCAAGAACCGCAAACCAACACTTATATTTGGAAAAATTATGCCTGCTAGGTAAAACCATGCTAAGCAACGTGGTTCTCATTGGGCTTAATCTGCATTAAACGGTTTTAAATAATTGCAGCATCTGAATATGTTTCAGTTTATAAACAGTGGGTTTTTCTTACACTGGATGGCTGAAAACTAATTCCAGCATCAGAACTGAGATGAAGCTGAGTATTTTGTCTGTGACTTTGGTTTTTCCAAAGTGGTCATTTGGCACAAAGCACAAAGATGTGGGTGAGCTTTGAGAATGAAATACAGAAGGTGGCAGAGTAGATTAGGGGATGGCTGAAGAGTTGGTAGGAAATAGCTGATCATCTGAAGGACATACTCAAGCAAATGCTAATGAGGTGACAGAGGTGCAATGAACAAAAGAGGTGAAAGTATGATCCCTTAAAGAAGACATGAAGAGCAGACTTTGAGCAAATGTAATCAGTCATTTGTATTTGCTTGTCAGGGACACTGTCTGCTTCAATTCATGCCTGTAGGCTTGAGGTGAGGTCATGATCCACAAGCATTCCATTAAACAAAAGTTTAAGTTTACTGTTGTCTCAGAAGTTAGATCTCATTTTTTCCCCTCCCCTTGTGCAGCTAACCAGTTCAAGTGTCCCAATGACATGGTGCTCTTTGGACAAGGCTGTGGTGGGAGCAAAGCTGGCTTACTTATCCTTGGCAGCAGAAACAAAAGCAGCAATGCTTAGGAGGACAAAATATTTTTATTAAAGGGACTGATGATTTTCTGGTTAAAGAATAAAGTACAGTGCAGTCAGAAGTATTGTCTTGTTGATGGCAACAGGTAATGCTGGGAAAAAGGGGGGCATCTTGCTCATGAGGAGGGCTAAAGGAAGAGAAGAAACACTTGATACTGGAAGTCTGCAACATAGTAATACCACAATAAAATACCTTCTGTTAATTTACTGAACTGACAATGTCTTAAAGGCTGACATTTCTTCCTTTGCTGCTTAGCATGTCTCCAGTTCATGTACCCTGTTTCATGAGCTCATTATAGTACCTCTGCATAATGTATTGCTATGCTATCTATCCCTTTTGGAGTTTACAGATTCTATTTCCTGAATGATAAATTATTATTTATACATGTGGGGTTTTCTGAAAGGTGATGTATTCCAAATTCTCACTCTGCTTCCATCCACCTGAGAAGTCTCCTTTATTAGCATAAAAGCTTTCTGCTGAATTATTTCCTTAGCATTCCTTACTTTGCTCCAATAAGTCCATCAATATCTGTTCTCCCTGTTAGTGTGGTTCTTATACAAATGGCTGATGACATCCCTGGTTAATGCTATTTAATAGAGCAAGAAAAAAGAGCATATGTGAAAGAATATGATCTAACATGTCCTGCCATTTGAAACAGCTGGCAGTCCTTGCTGGCAAATTCCTAATTCTCTACTCTGATTCTGTTCTTGGCTCTATACCCTCATTCTCCAGATAAGACTTTCACATGGTGGAGTTCTACATAATTGCTCATACTGGAAATGATATCCTTACCCTTCACAAAGCAAAATGTGGTTTTAAAGCAGAAGTGGTGTGCAGAATATAGACTGCAAGCACAGGAGATATAAAAAGCAGCACCTTCAGGTCAGCCTTCTCTGGTGGTAGTCAAAGACAATCAATTCAAGCAGGAAAAAATATCCCTTCCAAATACCATTCCAAAGATAGCATGTTAAAACCAATATTCTTACTGTGATACCCAAAACCCTATATTTTTTCGCAGATTAATAAACCCCATTCATGATATGGTAGAATTTATTATTAATAAAACAAATCAAACCCTTCTGCTTCCTGTTTTATTTTCTAAACATCAATTTTGTCTTTAGAGAAGGTATTTCTGAGATCAAAACCACACTATATATTCTCCACTAGATATATCCAAAGACTTTTACCAGATCTTCTACACTACAAAGTTCTCAGATCATTAATTCACCATTCATTGTAATTAATTTATTTGCATTCAATCTGTTAAGAAAAGCACAAAACAAAACTTAGGATTTGTGTTTAAGTCTTCCAGTGATCTTTACCAACATAAAAATAACTATAAATGTGTTACAAAGAGCTGGATTTCAGACTTCTTTACTCACAACAGCAGACAAAAGCCTTTTTTCATACCACTCATAAGAGAAAGTAATTAGAACAGCATTTCAGTTGTCTTCACATTCTATCCACAAATTAGGAAAAGCTACCAACAGTCTGACATTCCTAAACAAGTAGTTGCACAGAGTGCCAGCTAAACATAAGGATTGCCTGGGATGGGGAGAGAGATGGCAAATATTTAGGAGCAGGTTTGTAGATTCCATATCTGAAGGGAGAAGAGTTCTTTGTACTCCACTTTATTCTTATTTGTTGACATGTTTTCATGTAGAAATAGAAAATGCTGGTTTGGACCATACATGCAAGTGCAAGCAACACAAAAATCGAGTTTGTACTAAAAGGCTGTTGGTGTATGACAGAACTGAAAATAACAGTTCTTCATTGTCATCCATAGTGCTGCTTCCTTGTGTTTGCTTGCTACACAGAAGTTCAACCCTTCAAGTATTTTTTTTTTCTTTATGAAGCATAATTTGCTTCCCCCTCTTGTTTCCATACATTGTTGTTTGAAATAACACATGTACTTAATAGCAGATGAAATTGATAACGTGAAATTCTTTTTTAAGGTTTTCATTGCAGAGAACTGTAGAGCATGGGAAGACTCAAAGTTCAGCAGATAAAGTTCTGCTGCCTCAGTCTTGATTGGTTCATATCTGGGAAAGATTTTTTAATATTTACAAAGTATATATGGTTTTAAGAAGTCATAAAAGTGATTTTTTTTTGCATTCATTTCACAAATGTAAAATATTATCCTAGCTGAGAACCAGAGAAGACCAAAATGGTATAAATTTTAATACCAGTTTTCTTTATCAATTGAAATAATTATCCATATCCATTAATTACTGATATTTATAGGAAAAAGTCATCCCATTGCTCATTGTCTAATCTAAGGGAGTGAAAACAGTAGCTTGCAGTCCTTCCAAGTGATATCTTGGAAATGTATGGAAGTGATTCATAAGGAAGACATTTAACTATAGGGATAACATATTGAGACTATAACTCAGTGTGATTAGAGGAGTGGAAGCTGAGCACAATGTATCTTCTGCTTTCCAAATAAAGGATTTGTCCAAAAATAATCCTGATTTCAGAAGTGAAAAATCCATTAACAGACACTTTTGATGACATCACCTCTGAGGCACCCCCCTGGAAAGGTACTCCTGAACTTTTGAAATCTTGACAAGATCCTGTAACATCTGCTCTGAATACATTTCATCTTGAAAACATTTTTGACAAATTGGCTTATTCAAAATGGGGAATTAACCTCTTTTCCAGGAGTAATAGCCAACCACTGAGTCTAGTCTCAGCAGTCAGTGCCAAGCATTTTCACTTTTCTTTGTAAATCAAAAATCCAGAAAGCAAAGAACACCTTCAACAGATAACATTGCCATTTTAAGCCAGCAAACAGATGTGACTTTAAGGCTGAGTCTATGAATTCTCAGTGTCAGCTTTATCTCCTGATACTTCTTTTTGTACAGTGCAGTGAAAACTGATGGATGAAACCAGATCTCCTTAACACACCTACCAGAAAGCAGAAAACCAAAACATCACAAGTTACACAATACATAAAAAAAAATTAAACAAATAGACAACCTTCTCTCCTGCGCATAGCAATTAGTTTTCTTAGAAAAATGATTATTCTGATCTGCTGTTTAGTTTTTCTCATGTGTACCACTCATTGGTTCCATATCATCAATCATTGGATTGTACCTTCATGTTGCCAGATTTTCAAAAGATTTAGTTCTTATCTAGACAGTAGGAAAGTCAGCTTTCAGCACTCAGTGTCATGTGTCAAACAAGAAAATGATGGTGAGAATTTAAAACTCTGAGAATTTTCATTTTTGTATATAGACTTCAAAAGATAAGCTCCTTATTTACTTTTCTTTTAATTTGTCAAATTTTATCACTCCAGCTCCAGATTTTTGAAGCTTCTAGTCAGTGGTTTTCTCTGATGCTGGTTACATTTTATCTCTCAAATTAATAAAAAAGTTGAATGTATCTACAGTCTGATGTAGCAGACAAAGTGTATGCTGCATGCACTCAGACTTCGCTTTGTTGAGCCTTTGGTTAGCTTACCAGGATGAATTTTCATTTGGGTGTCACTGCCACATGAAAAAACAGAGTAGTCCAGACACAAAACTTATTGAAGAGAGACAACTGAGGCAAAAGGATCTCTTCCACATTTTACATCTGTGAATCTGTCCACCTTTTCCACGTGCCAGTAGAGATTGATGTGTTTCTTATTTACACAGTATTGTCTGCACCCAAACTAAGTCTACTTCAGTAAATATGTATGAGTCCCATTCTCTAGCCCTGAGAGCAACACAGTCTGCTTCCTGTCCCAATAGATAAAAAAATTTCTTCTTCCAGTGACCTCCAAAATTCCAACAGGAGACCACCCTGGTCTGTTTTATCCCCACTATCAAGCCAAGGTATTGTTTGAAAGTGCAGTCACTGTTATGGGCTGAAACTCTGCCCAGAAATTCCAAAATTTGGAAAACAGCAAGCCAGCAACTAAGCCTGGTGAATCTTATATTACAGACACAGTCAGTACACAGTCTGGCAATGGTGTGAACATATTACATATTTGGTAGAGAAAAATTCCATTTAGACTACAATTGGGAATTTTTTCTATTTTTGATAAAAATCACATTATGCTGGAAATAATATTCCCTGCACTCTTAAAACCTGCAAGAGTTTTCATTCTTCTATAGTGCAGCTGACAAGTAATTTTTTATTGTTCTGTATATTTTTTTAGCCATAGTTATAGACAAGAGGGATGCTGTCTTCTCCAGCATCTTTTTGAGGTTTTCTCTAATGGGAACCACCCTTTGAAATATCTTTCTTTTTAGTTATGGTCATACTCAGCTTAGTCGAGTCCAACAGGCAAACAAATGCTGCTTTCTTTTGAAGAGATGATGGAATTGGTAACAAACCAACAGCAGGGTGTGCCTACACTGAATATATTCAGGAAAAGGCACAGAAATAGCCTGCAATTAAAAAGCACGTTTAGAAATAAAACACCCTGACCATGATTCTCTTTGGATTCCTCTCATGACTGAATGAAAATTGAAAAAAAAATATTGCAGAAGAACTACTACATCAAAACAAAATCATGAATAGAGTTAAAAGCTATAAACAGCCAGTAAATGAAAAGAGAAGCATCAGCAGTTTGGAACATGTAACATTCCTCAGAGGGTTTGTAATGTGGGAAGAAAAAAAAGCATTACAGAACATAAAAATATCCCCAGTTTGTGTGGAAGTGTCTGGGTTTTACATTCAGTGTTTTAACTGTAGGTGTAATGTTCCATATTGGTGTTAGTATTTATCATACTGTTGATCCTGCAAGTTTAAGAAAGAATTAAGTTTGTTAATCCACCCCAAAAATATTATACATTACAATGATGAAGAGCGAGAGACTTTATATAAATCAGAAGGACAAATACTGCTCTGTTTGTGTGAGCTGCTGCATTCAGTATGATTATTTTTGTGTGAAATTCTGAGTTTAAAGCTTCCTGTATGTTTATTATATTTACTTTGTATGCATCTAGAGCTCTTATATTGTCATTGTGTTTAAAGCTTGCATATGTCAAACCCCAATTTATCTATACACACATGGTTTGCTAATTGCTCAAATTGGTTTACTTTTGCTCTTTTCATTTCTAAATCAGCTGCACCTTAATTTAGGATGTTTTCAGATGTTTTCCTTGGCCATCTAAAAATGAAACCAGAGGGTTATAAATGCTGAACGTCCCGCCAGTTGAAGGAGTAGCTGGGGTCCCCATAAATCCTCCCACCTTCAGAGGGACAGAGGTGTGCTGGAAGCTTGTGCATAACACTGGTAGCCCACATTCCATTACTGCCATGGCAGCTCCATTCACATGACACTGAGCATGAGGACATCACCTAAAATGATCAGAGAGAGTTCATGCATGGTAAGAATTATAGCTGTTCTGTGCATCTCACCAATGGGAAATATGAAAAGGAGAAATATTTTAGTAATGCTTTGCTGTTCATGGTGCTCACATATCCCACTTTTAAAGGTCCATATTCACTACTGAGTGTGACTTGAGAAGGTAGTGCTAATAACACACATGTGAAGAGTAAGATTTGAGGATAAACGATGAGAAATTACCAGGCATTGACTCTGTCCTAGTCAGTCTCAAATGGAATAAAATCTTTGAAGGCATCCTCTTTCTGCAGTGGGCCTCTCATTAGAGTGGTGAAATTAAAAACTAATTAGAAGCAGCAAGTTAGATTCTACCCCAATTCAACCTGTATTTACAAGTTTAATGAACTGTCAATTTAGAAAACAAAATGCTACAGGATGAGTAGAATAGAGTATTGAAAAAGTCACACAATTGAGTGATACAAAATAACCGTCACCGTGCTTACGTGAATTCTGCTGAATCCTTATTCATTAAAGCAAATTAGAATGCCATCATCATCTTTGCCCAAGTTGTTACACCTGCCACAGAAGTGTAAAAATCAATTCCAAACTAATTGAAACTTTTGGGAGGAGAGGCTGGCAGCCAGTTTTCCAATATGAGGGAGCAGAAGGGCAGAAGAGCAACTGTAGGTCAGAGATGGCAAAACTATTTCTTACACAGTGCCTGGGCAGGGCAAAAAGCTTTAAAGTGCAGTGACAAAGTCTATCCTTTAAGATGAATCTTGTCTTCATGGCCATAAAATATTTCTCTACTGTGAGCAGTGAATGTGGTTTTGTTCACTTTAAATGTCAGCAGTCGCACCCTTTGCTATTCTTTTTCCTGACTGCCTGTACTCATTAAGTTGTTTAAGGAGATTTGTACTAAATACACATCTAAAAGGGCTTTCCATAAGTAAATCTGCAATCTGTACCTTTGAATAGCTTCCTCTGTGGCAAGAAACATTGAATCAAGGAATCTGGCTGCAATGACATGAAAGAAAAAGAATATTATGTCTTCAGCAGTATTCTCTTAGTGATTGTCTTACTGGCCTTTGTGTTGCATCCAAACAATTTCATCAAATAACCGCACACACAAATGATGAAGAAGCTTAATGAGAAAAAAAATCATCAAAGAATGAAAGTTTTATTGGAAAAAAAACCCTGAAAATAATAAACATTTAGGTAAAAACATTCAGGATGAAATAATAAAGTAATGTAGTTCTGTACTGTTAAAGCAGTTTCATCTCAATCTAATCCAATTACATAGATTCTAAAGTTAAATCTAAACTCCTGCAAAAATAATCTATGAAGATGACAAGTAAGGAAGGTGTTTTTCATGGCTCCTGGGTAGGAATATTTACTATTTTTTCTCTTATCATAGAGAAATCAAAAGAACGCTCTAGAAAAGCTGTTAAAACTGTGAAGCCAATGGAAAAACCATTCAGTGTTAACCTACCTCTGCTCTCTCCAGCATTTACTTTCCATTTCAATGGGGATACAGGTGCACAGGTATTAAGTGCTGTGGATAAATCAAATCCTGAAGCTTTAGATTTTATTTCAATTCCATGTTTTGAATTAAAGAAACAAGAACCTTAATGCACATCTCTATGTTTCCTACAAGCTTCAGCTAGTTTTTAATTTCAGGTTAATTTACCATACTTTACTTAAACCTTTGACAAGGTTTCAATTATACGCTGGTTTTTATGCTGGCTTTTTCTCATGTGAACAGTTGAGTTACTCCAAAGTTTCTCTGCATAATAAAAATCATAGTCAACCTTACTTCACAGCCTTACCCAATGCAAGTTTAAATATTTCTGATTTGAAATAATTCAATTCCATACCATTAGTTGACTGTAGTTTCATTCACATTCAAAGGCAAGGGAAAAAGCAGGACAGTGTTGAATATTGCCACATATGACTGTGAGGGGACAGTTCAGATGAATTCATCTCCCTGGCCTGGAGGACAGCTACCAGGAAACAGTCTTGAGCAACCAAAGCCTGAAGGACACCTAGACGAGTCAAGGAGGTCTCCAGAAGAGAATGGTATGATCCTAAGACTTCATTTTTATCTCCTCCTAAAGTTTCTGTTTGCTTACTAAAATACTGTTGAGTATTCCTTTTAATTTGGAAAAAAAGGATAACTTTCTGTAGTTTTGTGGATATTTAAGTGCTTTTTCCCTTGTATAATTCTTTGTCAGGTTTTTGTAAATCTGAGTAGAAATTTAAAAGCAAGATGACAGTATAGGATTTCCTTTTCTTATATTCTACTAGCACACACTAAACATTAACAACTGAATATGTCTTTGACCTACATCATACAAAATATGTTTTTTCATCAGAACAATGAAGCAACACTGGCACACAGCTACTGAACTGCATTGTGTTTACTGAAAGTGGGACTATTACTTAGACACTGGCAATAAAGTAAAACAATAAGGAACACTTATGAAGTCTGTGAAATGGTTTTTTAGTGACATTAAAGGAGAATAAAAATTTTTAAAAGCACTACCAGATCTCCATTAATGTCTTACTGAAAATCCTGAACAGCTTGTCTTTCTGCCAGGAATTTAGGACCTTTATTGAATGCACTTGGCTTCATTACAGTGCACTGTGGTTTTTCAACTGTCATCTGAAACAACATGTGTAGTTACCTGATAAAACCGATATAAAAGATAGATTTTTCTATTAAAGGAACCTTTTCAGTGAAACAACCTATCCCTTATTTCTAGAACTGAAGATAAAATGAAAGAGTCACTAGCACATCTCCATAAAAAGTACTGCTGTTCTACAGGAGGATTATCTAATAGCATAATTAGAGACCGTGATATTTACAACAAAGGTAATTGCAATTGTCCAAGACTTTCCATTTTATACCAAGTAAATAATAAAACAAGACTAAAAGATTTTTATCTTTTTCCTTGAATTATAACTGCTTTTATTTGCACATTTCAAAGTTTCCCCAGAAACAGAAAACACTGCTAACAATTTTGGGATGTTACCCAAATATACATCAATTTACTTAAACTGATGATGTTATGATATTGAAGCAGTATGCAGTAGCCTGAAAGTCCAAATATGACCTCCAATATGACACCTATCTGAGTAACCAGGGAAGTCCTGGCTTCAGTTTTGTTGCCTATACACAAGCCCAGATGTTCCAGGAAGCACAGCAGAGGTGGAAGTATGCTGTTTAATTTCTCATGGAGGAAGCAAATAAACTTTGAATTGAGATGTCTTGTTTCCTTTTCTGGAAGCACTAGTGTTGCTCCTTCTCATATGTAAAATTACTTCCAGTATAAGAAATGGAAGACAGCTGCCAAAAGACCAAGAGAATGTTGTTATAAGTTTTTTCAGGAACTCTGCTCATGCTCTGAAGTTTACATTTGGAGAAACTAATTATTATTATCTTTATCTGAAGCATAGACTTTACAGAAGGATCAGTCAAACACCATCACTCATCAGAAGGCTTTGTGCTTTTATAACTTGAAAATTTGCTTCTAAGCTACCAGCCCAGTTTTTCAAGGATTCCTTTGACTCGAAGAATGTTTTCAGTAGAGGTACAAAAGTGCATGAATAGATTCTTTGCAAAGGTGTATTGGACAAATTTCCATGCAAAAAGACACCTTTCTCCAACATGCTATTATAATTAGAAACAATTAATTTAAAGGACCTTTTCATGTGTGGCAAATTGCATTGGTCTTTCCCAACAGGAAAAACATGCCGCTTCAAATAACAGTTTCTAAAACTCACAGAAATAGCAGCCAAGTGAGCAGTGCCACACACATTTGAAAGGTTTTATTGTGGGGGTAGCTATTTTTAACAAATCCTAATTATTTGATTCTAAAGACTTAATAAAACATTGAAATAAATGTAGCAGACTGTATGAAAAAAATAAAGAGCATGCCATTCATATCTAGAAAATGTTGAAGCTATTTTTGGAGAGATTCTAAGGGAGAAAAGTAAAGAAAAATCATCTCACAGATCACTGCAGACTTGGATGAGCTAGGCATAATGATCCAATATCCACTGAGTTCATTACTAACCTTATTTTAATTCTGTGATGGTTTGGAGGAGGTTTATAAATAATTCCAGGATAATTTAATTTTTAAAAAATATCTCTAGCACTCTGTTTACAGTTCTTCTAAAAAAACATTTTATCTTTGAAAGCAAACGAAAAGGTAACTCTAAAATATTAGCAAATCCATTTCATCTAACCAACAGGAATCAAAAGACTATTTTCAAGAAAAAAAAAAAAAGATATTATTTTTCATAGGCCTCATGGCAAGTTGATGTGTTTTTTATGCTCACAAATATCAACTGTCCTCTCCAACACTTGGAAGAAACATCTCTTTTCGAACACAGGGTTTGGTTTCTGTTACTGTAATAGCACACTTTAGCCACAGCCTGGGTCAGCCCTCTGAGCAGTGCAGATACTGCCTGGGGGTTCCCAGGACAGATATCACCACTGAACTAAGTTCAGTGGCAGAAGCAACTCTGAGAAAAAGTAGGGGGGCAAAAATCTATTTGTTTTCTCTGTACAGCCAGGCTCAGCATACTTTTCAAGAGCTAGTGATGAGATGTTATGGTTAGCAATTTTCTTCTTCCTCCATGTAGTTTTACATTGTGAAGAGCTGACCACGATGTCTCTATGCCTGCCCATGCAGGCCTTCAGGAGCTTGTGTGCTGGCTGCTGCTCTGTTTAGAGCTTCTACAAAGTGTACAGCAGTACGTGATCTAGGAGTACCTCCATCTGGACAGGAGCTTAGTGAGACAGCTCATCTGAGGCTGACCTGCAGGGTCAAATGCTATCATGCAAGGTCACCATGATTGACCTTTCAGCATGTATCTTTGCTAGGAAACCAAGCAGAGCCAAGTATTATTCTCTGCTCTTGAAGCTGGCTAGTACAGTTCAGCAATGTGCTCATTTAAGCACGTGAACACATAAGTCTTCTTATCAACAGCCTAAATGCAATTTGGGAACAATCTTGGAAAGCTGGAAATTGTGACAATGTTATCCAGGGTAAAGCTATGCTGAAGACAATGCTAAAGACATTTGCATTACCATACAGAGGCTAGAACCCTGGTGCTGTTAAACTCACTAGAAAGATCTAGACTCTCTGTCCACAGAGGGGTATATGCTTGAATTATTATTTTTGTGTCTACTCTGTGTACTAGATATGACTATGAACTTGAGAATAAGATTGCACTTTTTCATGGCTGACACTATAGACATACCATATTAACTCAAAAATACTGTTGGCAAGGCCTGCCTATTCATTTTAGTAAGTTTTCCATCAGCACCTTGAGAAGAGAGAGAAGAGAAGAGAAGAGAAGAGAAGAGAAGAGAAGAGAAGAGAAGAGAAGAGAAGAGAAGAGAAGAGAAGAGAAGAGAAGAGAAGAGAAGAGAAGAGAAGAGAAGAGAAGAGAAAAGAGAGAAGAGGAGAGGAGAGGAGAGGAGAGGAGAGGAGAGGAGAGGAGAGAAGAGAAGAGAAGAGAAGAGAAGAGAAGAGAAGAGAAGAGAAGAGAAGAGAAGAGAAGAGAAGAGAAGAGAAGAGAAGAGAAGAGAAGAGAAGAGAAGAGAAGAGAAGAGAAGAGAAGAGAAGAGAAGCTATGCCCATCTGCCAGCTTTTAACCTGACAGAAAATCAGCTGTTCCATTGCAGGCACAAAGAGTGTCTCCAGTCATGCTGCATGTGCCCTCCTACAGTATATCTCTACACCCTGGGTGTCTCGTCTTTTTTTTTTTTTTTTTTTTTTTTTGCTTCTCATCAGAAGAATGTACATATGATGCCTTTCACTTCCCACCTTCTTATACCCTAAGTATTCTCTTTTTATTTTTTGCTCTGAGAAGTGGTTCTGCAACAGAAGAGTAAGACTCCCTCTGGCCCTATTCCTAGATTTCTTGTAGTGCCTGTTGCCTTTTCTGCTCAAGTGTCTGCCATGAATTTAATCCTTTCCCCAGATATTTTCCCCACTTTTCAAATGCATTTCTGGAGAGTGTATCTGTTTTTCTCAAGATTAATTCCTGCATGCTGAAGTCACAAGTACAACAAATGATCCTGTCTTTCAGCTAAGGAATTTAACAATCCTTCCAAAGTTGCATGAAAATATCAGATATCCCTGCTCTGAAATGTGCATTGGTTGCCCCTCTAGTTCTTGGCCACAGGTAAAGTAAACCAGTCTCATTTTAAGGCTTAGTTTGTCTTGGGTCACAGTTTACATGAAATTACCTTATCAGTTGTTCAAATGACTGTTATTACTGGCACTCATGCTTTATTCACTTCTCACTGTTCATCTACCTCATGAAACAGTGAAAGCAATATTTGTCTGCTTTTTCTTCTTCAATCTATAGCTATGCTAAAGCCTGTAAGATCTGAATACAGATCCAGTTCTGGCTCCCATTGTTTTCCTGATTTTACAAGGTCTAGAAATTCATCATTCCTACGGGTTGTTCTCTGTGTGTTATCATTTCCCTTTTATTCCACTTCATGCTCCTTTCTCTGCTATGGATCTTGATCATCCAACCACCATTTCAGCCTGGAATGTGAGAGGCAAGTTTAAAGGCTGAAGAGCCATCCCCATACACTTTCTTATGGATTTAAATTCATTGATTGGATTCTTTCCTTCTGGATGTCCATGTCTCTTGCTAGAGCAGTTCAGTTAGTGAAGGCATTAATAGTGTTCCCTCTCTCTGCCCAGAGAGCCTTCTTCATGAAACACAGTTACTGTCAAGGCTGTTCTATTTTGCCAGATTTGGCTGAACTCAAACTAGAGCATTAAAATTCAGAGGGTGGAAAACACACATGCACAATTAAGTCAAGCAAGAACCTGAAGTCCCTGGCAGAGGGGCTTCACTTGCAGCCAGCATGCAATCCTACATCTTCATTTCTGCGGCCTCCAATCCTCCTTTCTGTCTAAAAGCAGAAGTGAGGTGTGACTGAGGGATGGGCCCTACTGATCAGAGGCAGCAGGGGGGTTATGCCTCAGGCTGCCCCTCACTCCATGAAGCTACATTGCATTGTTTTGCACTGTCCACTGGAAATTATGCATTCTCAGCTCCATGGAAAACAAAGGCGTGTGGGAGGTCGTGGAAAACCTCATGGATTTTTCTGTTTTGCTAATCCAGTTGGTGAATCACACTGACTGCTTGCTTAATCTTACCTTCATTGTGTTATTTATCCTCAGCTTCAGGCAGCGGATGGTTGTCATCATCTGCGTGCCAGGCTGCCATGCTAACACTGGGCATGTTGATATACCCTTTAAACAATATGGTTTTAAGGACTAATGCCCTGCTCTGCACCAAAATGTGTACATGTCTTGACAAGAGGGTTTGGCCATCTTTTCACTGGTGTGTAATACAGCGCAGTTTACACAACCATGGTATGTGTCACAAACGGAATATTCAGGGCAATCAAAACATGATTAGCAATTAAAATATACCCAGCCTCATCTTGTATTTTCTCCTTTCTCAGAAAAATAGTTGTTATTTAAAGTAAGATCCTACAGTGGCTTTATCAACCACAAAAACAGTCCCATAACCTGTTCTCTCTAGCATGCTGATTACAGATCTGATAATTGGGCAGGACTAAAGAACTGGAGTGCAGCTGTTATTTGCTTATTAAATGTCTCAGGAGAAAATATACAAGCACACAGACACCCAGACACACAGACACACATACACAATTTAAGTGGCTCATTAATCTGAGGAGATTTCTCTCTTTGATAGGCTGCAAAGTCTGAGCCAGGCAATGCAAAAGTCTTTTCTTGCCTGAGTAATCTGAGAGAAGAAATTTCAAGTACTCAGTTAAAAATTACTGCATTTCCACATTGGGCATAAGTACTGTGGATTTTGATGCAAAAAACATTGAGAACCCTTTCCTTTTTCCATCAGCTACTAGGGTGATTCAAATTACAGCACTGTTCCAGGTCTGTGCTTTTCCCTCTCTTAGAGTTAATCCTTGGTGTTGAGACACGTCTCAGATAGATTTCAAAAATCTTTGGCAAATGTCTATATTTTCTGGGCCCACAAAATACAAAACTCATTTCCATGATGGACAACTGACTTTGAAACCCATTTTCTTCATTAGTCCCCACTGCATAAGCTACTGCAAGTCTTACAGTCAAGAGATGTCCATGAAACTAGACAAGACTCTGGAGAATACTTTGTTGTATCTATTCCCCCTGAAACTAAAAACCAGGCAAGTGAAAACTCTTCAGATGCCCTGGCAGTAAACAGTCTGATTAAAATCTGCTTTTCCCACTAGACATCTACTATTCTTAATTATGCCAGTTCTGTTTGCAGAGCATGGTGACACAGTAAAATATCCAGAGGTAGATTACTTGACTATCTTGATATACTGAATGACATATCAAACTGATAACTTCAGCCTTTCTCACCTTCAAATGTCGTCAAGAAAATTGCAATACCATAAGGTTTGTCAAAGATATTGACAAGGATCACAGAGCTGTCAATCAAGACACTGAAATTTGCAGATTTCATATAAGTCTTGCTCTCTTACACCTGTTATATCAGTGCCACTGGAGAGATGCAAGAAATGCAAGTTATGACTTTCTCCTGGGCATTTCTCCCACAAATAAAAATTGCAATACATAAAATCACAGGTTTCCTAAAGCAACCAATGAATAGTGTTGCTACAGTTTGAACTCCACAGTCAGCAACATGGAGTTTTCTAACTCTGACACTACACACCATCTGTCCTAGCCATGTGCAAGACAAATCATGTAAGGTCTTTTTCTTCATGGATGTCATTGGAGAACTGCCTTTTTCAGAGATTTCCAAGTACTGACTAAACCAAGCCTAGGTATGATAATTTCTGTAAGCAGCTGGGAAAAGTCTCACAATCACTAATTCTTGTTCTTGTGGGGGATTTCAGCTTAGCAGATGTCTGTTCAAATCATTGCACAGCAGAGATGTAACAGTCCAGAAGGTTCCTGGATTGTGTGAAAGGTAACTTCCTGACATAGCTGGTGAAAGACACAACTAGGGAAGGTGCCCACTGGGTCTCCTCTCTGTGCTGGTGGGTAATGTCTGGAGGCCACCTTGGGTACAGCAAACATAAAATTCTTAGAGAAATAAGGAGGAATGTCAGGAGAATGGCTGCTTTGGCCTTCCAGAGGGCAGACTTTGGCCTGTTTAGGAGCCTGATTGAGAGAGTCCCTTGGTAGATATCCTGAAGGGCAAAAGGTTCCAAGAATGCTGGATGTTCTCCAAGCAGAAAATCTTAAAGGCACAGGAGCAGGCAGCTCCAGTGAGCTGAAAGATGGGGAACACTGGCCTGGACAGACAGAGAACTTTTTCTGGAACTCAGGAATAAAAGGAAATAGTATTATCTTTTGAAGAAGGGGTGGGAAACCCAGAAGGACTACAAGGATGTCATGAGGTCATACAGGAAGAAAATTAGAACCATACCCCAGCAAGTACTTAATCTGGCTACTGCCATAAAGGACAATAAAAATGTTTCTATAGCTACATCAGCAACAAAAGGAGAGCTAAGGAGAATTGTATGAAGTTAAACAAGGCAAAGTGCTGGGTCATGAACTTGGGACACAACAACCCCATGAAGAGTTACAGACTTAGGGAAGGGTGGCTGGAAAGACACCTGTTAGAAAAGAACCTGGAAGTGTTGGTCACTGCCAGCTGAACATGAGCTAGTGTGTGCACAGGTGGCCAAAAAGGTCAATGGCATCCTGGCCTGTATCAGCAATAGTGTGGTCAGCAGGACCAGGGCAGGGATTGTCCCTCTGTACTCAGCAGTGGAGAGGCCACACCTTGAGTGCTGAATCCAGTAATGGGCCCCTCACTACAAGAAGGACATTAAGAGGCTGGAGTGAGTCCAGAGAAGGGCAGCAGAGCTGGAGAAGGGTCTGGAGCACAAGCCTGTGAGGAAAAGCTCAAAGAAGCTCAGGGGGTTCATGGGGTCCTTATCACTCTCTACAATTATCTGAAAAGAGGGTCGATCAAGGTGGTTAGATAGTCTCTTATCCTATGTAGCAAGAAACAGGATAAGAGGAGATGACATCCAGTTGAACCTGGGGAGTTTTAGACTGAATATTAGAAAAAAAATCTTCACTGCAAGGATTGTCAAGCACTGAAACACACTGCCCAAGGAAATGGTGGCGACACCATCCCTGGAGGATTTTAAAAGATGTATAGATGTGGTACATAGGGGCATGATTTATTGATGGACTTGACAGTTGGATTCAATGAGCTTAAGGGTCTTCTTCAACCTAAATGGTTGCACAGTTCTATGATTCTAAGAAATTAAGAAGGTGCATAAGTAGGAAAGCATACTAAACAAGTGAAGTCACGGTTATTGTTTCTCCCCCAGATTCAAATATGTTAGGGAAGGGAAGAAATGACAAGCAAAGCATTAAAATAGTCACAATGCCCAGATGAACACTATCCTGAAGCTTGCTCTTTCCTGTGATCAGTACAGCGATGTGGTGCTTGAATAGGAAAACACACACATCAAACAATGGACAGTCTCAGTGCAAAGTTATGCCACTTTTCATAGGTATTTATTTTAGGTCTGATATCTTCTCCTTCTGGTAGTGGTTTCTGCATTCAGTTGTTGCCAAAAAAATGTTGTGCCCAAACAGATCATTTGGATTAACATGCTCTAGTTCGGTGATGGTAATGTAACATTTAGGAGTGTAGTTAACATTTTCTTTATTAAAGCTGCTCTCTCCAGGATGGTGAGCCCACTAACACACAAATAGCTCAGTAGCTCTCAGCTATGCTTTTTTTTAATGTTGTGCATTAGCCAATAAGTAATTGCTTTATACTGTTAATCTGTGTATGTTTTCCTGCCAGAGTCTTTTCGCCAGGACAGCTTAAAGACGGGTGTCCTGAAATCCCATATCATCACCCTTCCTTACCAACACAGCTGGGTTGCCTCACTATTGCTAAACTTAGATAATATTTTCTTTGCCTTACCTCTATGTTATTAGGTAGATGATCCAGACGGGCTTATCACTGACTTCACTGAAAATTGTGATTGTCCCCAGCTAAGCATTTTAATAAATGCTTTTCCAGCCTTTGTGGGAGGCAGAACTTCTTATGCTCACACCTCCATGAAACATAGGGCTTTTTTCCCTTTTAGAGACAATCTGTATTTCAGTATCTATGTATTCTACTGTTTTTCTCTCCCTCTTATCTTGATAAGTGTATTTTCAGTGTTTGTACTTTCTGTGAACCCTGTGACTCTTGGCAGCAACAGTAAATTTCCACATATTGCGTCAACAGCTATGCTAGATGAAGGTAGAGTTTAAGTAATTGTTTTGCTAGATGAAAGGCTTGAGATGGCAAACAGAAATAATTGTCTTTTATCCATTGGTAAAAGAAGTGTAGAAAACCAGATCAAGTGTAAGTTTAAAAGAAAAAACAGATTAAGTGACTCGGCAAATAAGGAAGAAGAGATTTGCACATTATATGCAGTATGCTTATAGCTGAATTAATTTGACAAGACATGCATTTTAACCATACAGAACCTGAAAACATATCTAAGTCTTTTCCCTATGCAAATGTAGTGAATTGTTGGCTCTTAATTACATTTTAAACTAAAGGAAAAATCCCTGTCTGGCTGAAGACTCTAATTGATTGTTCTTACACACAAACTGAAAAAAATATAACCTTATGGTCTTCATATATTTCCATAAGTAATTTATTCTGTCACAGTACTGCCGTTGTTGCTAAATGTATATAACACTTCTGAGGGGCTGGAGGCAATTCTTATATATCCTTCAGTAAATGTTATCATGACCTGATGCTGCATTGGTAGCCCTTCTCAATCTGTTTATAGCTATTGTTCATTTACAAGAACAATGAACAATTAATGGAAGGAAGAAAGGCTTTGTTTGCCTTATGTGTTCAGCTGGACAAAGAAAGATGTTAATACTGTTTTGCAATCAGCGTGATATATTATCTAAACCGCATTTAGTTTCTTTCTTTAATTTGCTAAGTGCTTCATAATTTTCCCCCTTCTGTTCCCACTATTGGGTTTACAGCTGATTACTGTTTACCTTTTTATCTGATGATTTTTTATTTCTTTTTCCATAGTTTGATGGAACAAGCAATTTTTTCTCTGAACATATGCAAAACAAGTTTGTCTGCTTCTGTGTCTGTGGAAGTTAGACTGATGTGGTGGGACAAGCTGAAAACTTTTTTTTTAGTGTCATTAATATTTCTCCAGAATCTTAACATGCAGGGGTGTTATGACTACTAAGATCTTCAACCTTTCCTTTGAAAGCAAAGTACATTCCAGCAACTGGATCACTCACTAAGTTTTAGATTTACATCATGAGTTAGTCTGGATCAAGGCAATATGACTCAAATATGACCCAAAAGACTGAGATTTTTGCACAATATTGCATCTTTCCCGGTATTTTCCCTGCCTGCTGCAAACTTATTAGAAGTAAGCTTTTCCAGCACTAATTGGAGAAGTTATTTCAGTTTCTGAAAAAAAAAAGAAAAAAAAAAGGTAAATTCAGGAAATCTCCTAACTATGTAGAGAAGTTGAATCTCCTACTGCTAAAATAACTAAGATCTTTTATTTTGGTCCAGATCAACACACATATGAAGTATCCTAAAACATTTGGTTATGTATCCCTTCTGAATTCTCTGCTTTCCTTAAGTACTGCTTCACAGAAGTTGTGGTTCTCTGTCTCCAAAGGCCTGAGAGCAGTGGACCAAATCTACCATCTTGCTATGTGGAGTTGGCTGATCAATCTGAATTATGCACCCAAGTACATAAAACAGTAGCCTGATACACAAAATGTACATCCTACTGGTCCTTTGCATGTTTGGGTTTTTTTTTTTTTAATATTTCAAGATTCCCACTCCTGCTCTTGCCTTTGAAGACAAGAGCCTAATGCCATGCATGACTGCAAATGTTTTGATATGGTAGATAATCAACTGGGAACAAAATAATATCATGTAACCTACTGAGCAGTCATTTGATGGCATCTATTTTCACCTATATGAAAACCAGATGTCCCAACAACACCTCTTAAATGATGCACACTTTCCTCTCTGGTTTACCACCTTGGAAAATGTGGTGGAGCAGTCACGTCCTTGCTTAAGTCATTCAGCAGCCTTGTCACATAATGTTTGCAACACAGCAGCAGCAGCATGGGCTTTTCACAGGTGTTAAATGCATCTGACAATGCAATAGACTTCTTGGGCATATTTCCCAGTTAAAGAGCCTGCTCAGTTTCAGGGTGAGAGAGTTGACAACACTCACAGCCCTGTGAGTCTCAGTGCTTTTGGGTGGTGCTCACAAGAAAGCCCAGTTGGCTCCAGGAGCTTGCCAGAGAGCCCTGCTATTTCTACTTTTTGGCCACAAAGGACAGCCGCACTGTTTCTGTTGGAAACAGCTATATTGGCTGCCAGAGAAACTGCAGTTTTTGCAATATGTGATCAGAGGATCCCTTAGGCAGAGCAAAGCTGGCACCCCATTTCAGCTGTGTATTTAATGCATTTCTTCTCTGCCTAGAAAACTGCTACATTTCCAGAAGTCCACTTAGGACCTCTGTGTTATCTTCTTTGCAGGAATGTTTGCATGTAGTGGAAAGCCACAGGGGATAGAGAACCATATAAACCAAGATTTACACCCCAGTCAACAGATCACCTCCTCTGAGTACCCAGGAGTTCAGGGCAATCACACAATAACTCCATGTTTACATAGTCATATCCTGGCAGTACAGTTGCCTTTTCCCAATGTTTCTTATAAAGAGAGTTGAGAGAGAAAACCTGTTAAAAGATTTATTGCTAAAGTTCTGTAATTCAGGTAAATCCCTTTGTGGAAGTTGACTTCACTTCTAGCTCAGCTCTCCCATCTAACATGTGAATGTCAGCCTGTGGTTGAACCCCACCAGTGCAGAACGCAGTCCCTGCATATAAGGCTTCTGGTGCAGTATCTGTACTGCTTTAGCAGAATTTCCCCCAAATGATTGTCTTACCTTTTCAACACAAAGAGCTGCTGGCATGCATGCTCTGAGGAGCATCTGTTTGCCAGCTGTGTTCAAAGGGTTTGATAACATGTTATAAAACTCCAGCAGACTGAACAGCAGCTGTTCTCTATCAATTTCATATATTTGATCCAGAGAAGGGAGAGGGTTTTACTAAGAAGGAAAATAGAGTAGCCAATGATACCACTCCCCCCCCCCCCCCCAAAAAAAAGACATTTTTAAATAAGTTAAAGAAAAAAACACAAACCCATAACACCTCATATGGGCCCAAGGAGACAGTTGTTTTCTATGGATTTATCAATTACAATTTCTGCAAAGACCAAAATTAGAAGTGTTTTCTTTGAAGCTGGGTATAACAGAGGAATGCAAATCCAAGGGCCAGAGAACTGAGCACTATGCATTCTGTGTTGGTGCCCCACAAAATCTACTCTGTTGACATGATTAATTGGAATTTTGTTTCATAAATTTTAATGCGAGAAACATGGCGTTCTAGACAAACAAGAATGCAGGCGTATCCTCTGCATAACATTGGCATTTTAAACAGCCTTGGCCCCTCTATTCTGAAAAAAAAACAAGGAAGGAAGTGATTACTGCAGGATTTGTACAACTGTGGAGCCCAGCCGATAATGCTGATAATAATAAAACTCCCTCTGTGTAGCTGTGTTCTCACCAGTAGAACTCAAAGAGGTTCTTTGTTTGCTTGTTTGTTTTACAAAAGAAGTTTGTACCATTAGTTCCTTTTTCCAGATGGTGAAGTTGAGGCATGGAGGAGTGAAATCTTGCAGAAATGGCTAGGAAAACAATCCAAGCCTTCCAGCCCCCAAAGTCTTATCTCTCCCCCCTACACCATCTTGTTTTTTCATACAGTAAAAGGGGATGTCTCAAGGGAAAATCTACAACCCAGGATTTCCTTCTGGTGTGGATTAAATACAGCTGAAGAAAAGGTCCTTTTTTAGCATAAATATGCCCAGGGATATGTCAGGAAAAAAACAACAAAAAAAACAAAACAAAACAAAACAAAAAAAAAACAAACAAAAAAACAAAACAAAACAAAACAAAAAAAAACCAAAAAAAACCCCCACAACACTTCATCTAATACAAAATAGTCAAAGATTTTAGCCAGGTAGAATATTTTTGCTTCAGAGATTTTGGCTGATAACAAATGCTTTGATTCAACATGTTAATAAAAAAAACCCTAAGCCAAAATGCAAACCAAAGAAACAACCCCAAAAAATCCCAGTGAGCAGTATGCCTTAATACAATGGTTTTTTTGTGCATTGTTCCTGATGATGAAAATTACATACTCCTGTCTGAGGCTACATTCTGCCAGTAAAGACAGTTATAGAAAAATATTAAATAGAAAAATGATAGTAAGGGAGTCTTCTAAATTCACATCTGCAACTAAATGTAAGCTTTCCTTGCATGCTTGTTAATTTTTTATAAAAATATTGTATTTTATGGAAATGCCAAGAAAAACCAAAAGTTTTGCTGTATCACCAATTTTCTTACGAAGAATAGTGAAAGCATACATACCTGAAATAAGTTTACCATGATACAGTGACTTGGCTCTTGTTTGGAAAGATTTTTCACCATTAAGTAAATTATATACCATTGAAAAATACTTTTCTTTTACACCTCATTGTGAGGATATCAACAGAAGTGATTAAAGAAGAACTCTAGTTTTTTGAGACAAAGCAATATGTTTCTTAGAATGTTGCCAGGATGTTATGAGGAAAGGGAAAATATTAAAAACCTGTGGGATCACTTGCATAAATTAATCTACAACACACATATTCTTTGTCTTAGGGACAAAAACACAGAGATAAGGTATTCTGTGTGTATTTGTGTTGAACAATATATGAAAGCAGCTGTCCTGACTGATGCTTGTCCTGTTATATATGAGACCATCATACTTGTGTAAGTTATGGATGTGGGAAGTGAATATTTCTAGTACTAACTATTAATGATGACACAAAGCAGCCATGTTTTCTCATAAGCCAATCTGGTCCAGAATATATTAATTGAATGGGTCTGATTTGTCACTGCATGACTCATAATCAACAAAAGAGTTAAGATAGCTGTCAAATGTAAAATGCTGGGAAAAATAATGTGTTTGAAAGCCATCATTCTTGGTCAAATATTCGCTTGATAAGTAGTGATCACTTTTTCAGTTTTCCAAAACTGGAGCTCCAGTTTTATCAGTACTCACAGTGATGGCACAGGTATAAATAAGCACTCCTCCATCTCAACAGTGGCTGGACCTGAATGACATCTGAAAGAAATACAGTCTGACCTTCACTTCTTCTTTTCACTTCGAAGAGTATAAAGAAGAGATTATTGACTGGAATCATTATAATCTTTGAACAAAACAAAAATGCAGCTAAAATCTCATTGATACTTGAGAGAATATTTTTGCCCTCATTGTTTACTTCTGAACAAAAGAATTTCTGTCTAGACTGCTCAATGGATAAGGCTCAAGTTCCTTTCATATCTTTCACCATGTTCCAAGGCAGATCATAACATGGCTTATTAATGAGCTATTAATGTTTATTCATTAGCAAGTGTTAGCTTGCTCATTCCTTTAACTACTCTAATAGCTTTGCTGCTCAAGACAAGCTGCAATCACACTTAAAACATACTATAAACAAACTAGGTGTTGTATAACTTCACAAAGATATTTTTCCATTTCTGGAATTTGTTTTTAAGCAACGCGAATGTGGTTGTTCCAGCCTGCATGAGCTGGGTCCTTCAAACCCATGATCTTTGGTAAACATGTCATACCATGCTAAGCTTCAAAGTGGGCAGAGAGCTGCAATTACATCCACAGAGTTTCTTGTTTCCTTGTTTCTAACAGATCTACAATTGCCTTTGGTTCAGCAATGCTTACAAATGGATTTTGTGCTTTTATTTTGTTGGAAATAAGAACTAGCCATTGCCTTCCAGTCCTCAACATTTTTATTAGAAAACATGTTAGACTTTCTTTTTAAACCCCCCAAAAAAAAAATCCAGACACACAAAAGGCAATATAAAATTTTCCATTGAGTACCTCAAAATCAAAATACATGTGAATGGCAGAAGAGCAATTTCTTCTATTTTGTTAATTTGAAGATTTAAATCAGTCTTGCATCCAGTCTATGCTTCCTTTTGATGCAATCTATATGCTCCAAGTAAAATTTGGATGCTAAAGGCACTCCTTGTTAGACAGACAAAAGTAGCAAAAAAACCCAAAAAACAAACAAACAAAAAAAAAACAGAGTAAAGCTATGTAGGAAATAGGAATAAGAATGTCAGAAGGTTTTTCATTGGATGTCTTGCAATTGCCTGAAAAAGTAGGAAAAAGCTGCATAGATCCCTAGTATCTCTCTTACCTTGAACAGGATTTACTGCTCAAAGTTCACAGCACACTTGCTATGAGCAATAGATGGATTGATGCCATTTGTAAGATGGACATGATGACCATTGATTCAGGCAGGGTCTCATCTCCCCATGTTGCAAAACTGATGAGAGTACTGGTTCTTTGAGAAACATTAGATATTAGGGCAGCCAGGCTTATACTGTTCCTGTTGAGTCACACTTATTCTGATTCATTTCTATGATGCTGAAAAAGCAATTGCAAATGAATGAAATGCAAAGCATATTTAAAAGCAAAAAACAACACACTGTTCCCTGCACATGGATATCCTCCTATCACTCAGACACACTATTCCAATCTGTACTAGTTTTTCAAGCCAGGAAGACCAAAACACCATGTGCTGAAATCCAATCCTATTTTGCAACCTGGGTGTTCAAGGCTGGTTAAGCTGTTATGCAACCCTGACATTTCCGAGCAGAAGGTGCTGGATCTGCTTCCTTGTTTGCAGGGCGTACAGCCCTGCCCAGCACACAGGGAGCAGAGGCGAAGCAGTACTCAGCGTTAGTCCAGCAGGAATAGGTTCTGTTTAGCCCATCTGGTGGGTTTTGTGTGTGAAGGTTATAGCTGCTACTCCAGATTTCCTCATCCCACCTCCCTCCATCAGTGGGTGTGGGTCAGTGCTACTACGATGCTTTCATAGCCAATGCACAGAAATGGCCTCCGTTTTCTGAGCCTTCAGTGACATCCTCCAATAAGGAAACCAGATCATAACCCCAGTGGCACCATGTGCTTGACCTGTCCATGCCCTTTTCTCCCTCTGCCTCATCACTGTCCCTTTCACTCCCTTCTCATCCTGTTAGCTCATGTGCTACCAAGAAAACCCTCAGAAAAGTGCTGGCTGCTCATCTGCTATTCCCTTTTGTTTACTCTTTATTTTCATCTTTGGTTCGGTTTGGTTTGGCTTGTAGGACTTATGAAACAAGGAGCTTCTGGAGACCATCCTGCACAGTCTACCATAATTTGGGATTACTTTTAATTACACCTTAAATTAAGGTAGCATTCTTTCTTTTTGTCCTATCCCAGTCATCACCAACACCTCAACATATGGAGGTAGATAGTATATGAAGATTTTAAGGGGTTCTATTTCTGCTTCTTTTTTATCATTCTGCTAAGGTACATTACTGCAGATACTGAGGCAACTGGAGCATTAAGATGCAGAGATAAGGCCTAAGGCATAATTTTTTTCAGAGCAAAGCTGGAATACAAACATTTAAATATTTGCTCCTAAATATTTGCTCCTAAAGTCACTGAAAATTTTGAAGAAAATAGCACAGAAAGGAATGATGTAGCCAGAGTTGTAAACCACAGGAATGAGCAAGGATAAACAGCTGCTAATTTCATTGGATAGTCTAGGAATATATCAGTTATGTTCTGACCAGACTTTAAAAGCCAGCTGATGAACTTAATTATCAAGAAAAAGACTCATCAGGCCAACTAAGTAGGACAAAAGTTATTGTCTGCTTAGGTTACACAGTAAGGCCAGGGCTTTGGAGGATTGATACTGCTATACAAAAGGAGAAGAAGCTGCTATGGCCTGTCATGGCAATGATTCTGAAAACATGACAAACAAATAAGGCCTGCCTTTTATACCTGAATTCATGGTGGACAATAAGGTATAACTAAACCAGATGATATATTAACAAAGGCAAAATTTATGTGTTGTTGAAGAAAGTTACCATTAGCGGACTCATGCTTGAGAATTATTCTGGTCCTGGTGACAGCTGATAGCAGAGCACAAGAGAAATTTTTTTATTTATTAGGTTTAATGTGACTCAGTTAATTCCTTAAAAAAGAAAAAAAAAAGTTGTTACAGTGGGTTAATTTTTAGGAACTTTCATGCTTTCATCTTAGTACCTGAGAGGTATGAGTCAGAATGCTGGTATTTTGCCCTAGGGTCTTATGGTTGGAGGATTCCAATTTTGGCACAGCACTTGATGCATGTAATTAAATGAGTCTGCTATTTATAGGCAATATTGAGACAAGTACGCTGCATTTTTTGGTGCAGAACTTAGAGGCTATGGCATAAGCGACCACTTGTGGGATAGAGCAAAACACCCTAAATAATTAATGCACTAGGTTTTGAGATAGCAGAATATCATGTGCATTGTAACTCTTTGTATCACCTACCACCCTTTTTAATATTGCATTAGGCAAAAAGCCCAAATAGTGGTACCTATCTGTCACTACAGAAAAAAAAGCTAGAAGCCTTTACATCATTGTAAAGGAGGGGATGAGGTAAAAAGAGAGAAAGGTTGAAGACAAGTTTATAAATCTGTGCTTTTAAATTAGCAGGTGTTTTTATCCTCGATTTCTAAAAGAAATGCCTGCTGAGAAAGTACTAGGAATGTTGATTTTTCAATAACCTAGCTGGGTAAATTCCTGAGCAGTTGGGAGATTATATGCCCAGTCATCAGTCAAATGAAAACCTGCAAGAGGAAGGTGTTATTAATAAAAATTTTAAATTAGGGGGAAAGAGCTCATGTTAATTAATATAAGACTACAGGGAGAACGATATTTAAAGTTATTATTCCTTTAATTCACTCATATGTTTAGTTTAGCATAGTTGTATCATTGGATTGTTGTGTATTTTCTAATCACAACATTTATGTATTTGAGACATAAAATGAAATAATTATTAGCTTCTTGAACCGAATCAAAATATGTTCAGAGCAGCAGTGCTAATTGAGAGTGTTAGATTCCAGTGAAAACCCCCAGAAGACAGATTTTGAAATTATGAGGACGTTTCTGATGTTTTTTGTAAGGATATAACAGTTCGCAGAATGGTAATCAATTAAAATAAGAGGCCTTCAGTACAGAACAAGGGGGATTGCTTGCTAAAGAGAATATAAATTCTGCTTTTAAAAAAAAAACACCCAAAATTATAAAAGGGTACATGCAGAAAACTACAAAACCACAATGCAAGTGGACTTTTTAGCACAGGAAACAGCTACTCTGAAAAAAACATCAAATCCATAAGACAGTCAGCTCATCCTCAGCAATCTGGGAAGCACTGGGCCCAAGAGAAACCATTGCTGGCTGTGTTGAAAAGTACTAGGAGATGCTGCCTCTGAAGTGGAGCAGGACAGAGCTATTTTACCTGCACTGGGCATACAAAGGCTGCCTGACAGTTGACAAAGTCTCACTGACAGTCCATGGGGTGATGAGTGAGAGAAGACTCAATCCTGTTTGTTTAAGTTAGATTTTGATATACCTATAAGGAGGATACAATAAAAGCTACATTTGATGATTTGAGGTCTCCAGTCCATCAACAAGGACATGTATCAGGGTTCAATGAGTGAAAATTAGAGTTGCATTAATACAAAGAACAAGGATGCTATCTAAAACTAGAATTCAGTTTAAAATCCAAATTAAACTAGAAAAATTACTTTTTTGCTGGTTTGATTTACCAGCTTCATTTCCTTCACTGAAAATATATTTTCTTGGCAACATTTTGTCTGATGAATGTATCATCCATGCATTTTGCTAACATTGTCATATTTGTTGCAAATCTAGTCTTTTAATACTTCTAATTAGCTTAAAAATTTCAGTAAAATGTAAGTGTAGATCAGGCTTATATTAGCCTTATCAGTCATCAGTTTCTTTTGGTCTCTAGGATAATCTTGACATATTATAAAATATTATAACTCATAAAGCCCATGCTTACAACATCCAGAAGTTTCTCAAAATGATTTTTTATAGTCCCACTTAAACCATGCTAAAGATACCAAGATATTTGTTATGATTTCAAATCTGGTATAGTTCTGGATAATTCTTTTAAAGTCCTCCTGGTTTGCAAAATTCCAAGTGAAACATGCAGATCTGAAGACTTCAAACAGAGAGGCACTGTTACCTGTTCAGAATGTGCTAAAATAGAAATTCCACTGGTACTAAGGAGTAATGGTGGACTAAAGTCCAGGTCTGTCAGCAATAAAAACTACATGGGAAAACATACTAGTTAAAAGATCCTTTGTCACTTTCTCAAACAAAAAGTGCTTTAATTCTCCTAATATAAACAGCTTTTTAAAGTCTAACTTTCCAGTCATATCAAAATAATGAGTGTTTTATTAGAGACCACATTTGATAAACTTTCAGATTCCAGTTCTCATACAATCTATAACTATGACTGTATAATCCTATTTTCATCATGTGCATAAATAAATGTATTCTAACAGATTTCCCCCCCCCTCCACATTACACTAGAAGGAATTGGAGATTATTACTTATTATTACTTAGTATCTTACTCTGAAGATATTGCAGCAGACCAATAAAAAGTGGATGTGGATTGTTTGGTATGCTGTGCAGTCTATAAGAGGTATTGATGGTCTAAGAAAATGTTCTGGCAAGCACACCATAGGATGTTAGTTACAGACAATGGATATGCTTCTAAACTATAAATTTAGCTATCAAACTGCAAAACAAATTTGATGAAGCTCACAGGTCTAGTGAGAGCTGAATGAGCTTCATTGTGAAGTCTTTAAAACAGCATTGAGGCTGAGACAGCTCAAGCTTGTAGTCAGTGAAAACAATCACTAAAAAGCTTAACACCCTATAACCTGTTTTTTATTACTTTAGCTCTGAAACATTGATTTAATTTTCTTCTCTTTATACTGCCTTCAGATTTTGAATCTAAAAAGATTTTTCAAGCTACTTGTATAAAATCAGTGCCTTTACTGGAAACTTTTTTAAAGTCAACTACAGATTTAGAAGATCTGTGGAATGGGCTGGTATTGCTGAATTTGAGAACTGCAGAAAGATGCAAAAGTCTAGCATTTAGACTGCAAAATGTCATGCACTACTCTGTAAGTTGACAGATTTGAAAAAGCAATTAACAGACAAGAAAAAGGAGTGGCTATACACATGGACTGGAATAGAGAGGGAGGAAACAGGTAAAAGGATATTATTTATTTTCCAAGAACATGAAAAAGACAGAATTCCTAAAAAAAGTTATAAAAGGAGCATAAGGAGTATGTAACAATCTAGAAAAATAACTATATTTGTGCATGATATATAAAAGTCAGTATGAAAAAAACAAGAAAGAAAAAGTAAGAATTATAGATGGTACCAATAAGAACATTTAGTGCAGTTCCTGTTCATGAAGGCTAGAGCCAGTTGCTCATGACCATGGCCAGTCAGGATTTAAATATTTCCCATGGTTGGAGATTTTACAACCTCTCTGTGTAATGTCTGGGTACTGTTTCTTTCCTCAAACACCTTCACTGTAAGGACATATTTTCCTGTATTTGGATGCAATTTCTTATGTTTCCATTTGTGATGGAAATTTGTGATGCCACTGGACACCACTGAGAAGAGTCTGGCTCTCTCATCTTTCTCCATTGGGTATTTAGATGTCTCCTCTTCCCTGGTTAGAACAGTTCCAGCTCTCTCAGTGTCCCATTGTAGGAGATGTCTCAATTCCTTCATCATCTTCACAGTGTTTACTGGCCTTGTTCCACTAGCTCTGTATCTCTCTTGCATTGGGAAGACCAGAAATGCTGCTCCCAACTGGTTTTTATTTTTCTGATGGTTGGGATGGGAGTCCTGAGCTGGAGGAAAGGAGATGATCTTTAAAAATTAACTTCTCAAATCAACAATATCTTGGATCATTCTCCTTTACAGGACTATATCCCATGAGATTCCTCTAAGCATATCCTTGAACATGCCAAAGACTTCTATCCTGATATCCAGGATAATGATTCTGGTTTTTGTCCTGCTTCTCCCTAGCCAAAGGGTAAAAAGTGAAGGAGGAAAGAGAACAGAAGCAGTGGGAAGATGAAATGAAAATTTCTATCCTTCTCTTTCACTCCTTTTTATACTTCTCCCTTCTTGCTTTTCCTTGCTTCTAACTATGTCAAACACTGTAGAAACTTAGAATCATTTCGTTTGGAAAAGACCTTTATGATCATCAAGTCCAGCCATTAACCCAACACTGACCTTTCCAACACCAATCCATGCCCATAAGTGCCACATCTAGGAACTGTGACTTCACCACTTCCCTGGGCAGCCTGTTGCAATGCCTGGCCACCCTTTCAATTAATATTTTTTTTTCCTAATATCCAATCTAAATCCCCACTGGCACAATTATAGTCCATTTTCTCTTTTCCTATTGCTTGTTACTTGGGAGAAAAAAAGACCCCCCACTTTGTTACAGCCTCCTTTCAGGTAGTTGTAGAGAGAGATAAGCCTCCTTTTCTCCAGGCTAAATACCCCCAACTCCCTCAGCTTCTCTTCATGAGACTCCAGCCCCTTCCCCAGCTCTGCTGCCCTTCTCAGGACATGTTCCATCACCTCAATGTCCTTGTTGCAGTGGGGAACCCAGAATTAAACACGCAATTCGAGGTGTGGTCTCACTTATCCTGAATACAGGGGTGATCACTGCTCTAGCCCTGCTAGTCCAGGATACACTGCTTCTTATGAAAGCAACAGATACTTTTAATATTTACATTACTTTTAATGAAGCAAACTGAATACTTATGGTGTATGATGCAATTACATAATTTTAATGAAGTGAAAACACATGAGAAAACCAATCTGATGCCTAAATCTGTTTTAAAAAATGAAATTCTATCTACATAATTTCCAGTTTTAAAAACTGGAAGACCAATTCATCTGGGTACAGAAGTTTTATTTGCTTGATGACAACTGAAACATTTTCAGATTAGTTTCCAACAGATACATTGTAATAAAATGTGTACAGCATTGTCAGCTACACCCCTCTTAATCCATGGCTCAAATAAAATTCATTCCACATGAATGCTAGCGAGGCACTGGGAAATTTGCCAAACCAAAGCCATAAGGTATTGTACATTTAATTCCTTACAGTGGAAAGTCAGGGAAAACTCTCTTATGTTATTTGAACCATATTATTTGAAAATTATGCTAATCTTTTGAAAGTTGGGATTGAAATATGGCTTCCATACATATGAAGTCATGAAAAGCAGATGAACAATTTTACTAGTGTTTAAGGCACATAATCTGATGACGGATAAGAAATTTTGTTGAAGACTGTAGGAGAGATTGCTTTGGGGAAGTTCTCCCTCTTCCACTTCTCCCTCCCTGTGTTTCTTTTTACATCCCAATTCACTGCAGTCATTCTCTATTTCATTGTTGTATTCCTGAAAACATGGCTTCACTTCATGGACATTTGTGCCTTCATCCCATTCTGTGATAGTAAAGTCAAACATCAAGAACTACTACAGAGTAGACACAGACTAAGAAAAATATACAGAATCTGCAGTAGAACACAGCGAGTATGACAGATGTCACAAGCAGAATTATCTGGAAAAGAATAGTCTCCTCACTTTTAATTAGACTTAACCAAATTAGTAGAGGTAAAAAATCCATGGAACTTCTGAAAAATTGTATTTTTAAAATGAGTCAGATGCAAATTCTAAAGTAAATTGTGTCCTAGGAGGTGCAGCAGCTACTTGGTGGGACTAGCACTCTATTGAGTTTCCCTACCATTTGTTTTAACCAAAATGCTGCCTGATGTCCCAAAATCCCTCTGTTCTTTTACCTTTCAAAGGTGACTGACTCTGGGACTTTCATAGTCTATATGCTGTGTTGTTCCTGACAAAATCATACTTTACAGTTGTCCTGGTTTACAATACAAGATACATATTCTATTACCATCTGAGAAGGGTGATCATCCTTATCTCTGTGGGAATTGTCTTCTGTTGATGGACCATCACTGATAAGGGTGATCATCCTTATCTCTGTGGGAAGTATCTTCTGTTAATGGGCCGTTCAGTCCTACTGTAGAACTGATAAGATTACATCATCCCATTGGGAGATGCTCCAGCCAGGAGGACGAGCCAAGCCTTTCCTACCTAGATAAAAACTGAGGTTTAGAACGCCAAAGGCAGCCTTTTTCCACTGGATTCCAGAGGAAGAACCAGGCTTTTATCCACATAATCGCTGGACCCTTTGGAGGAAAACTGCACCAGCACCCTGACTGACAGGGTATCAGGTTGTATTCTGACTCTGTCAGTGTTTTTTTTTTATTATTATTATTGCATGTATTTTGTTTTTTTTCCTTTTTTTCTCTTTCCTATTAAAAATTGTATTACTGACTTGAAGTCTCACTGGTTTTGCTTTTCAAACCAGTACAACAGTGAAATTCAGTTTACCAGAATCTGTGCTGCTGCTCTGCTCCTTCACAACACTTTCTGTAAAGAGGAATAAGAAGGAGTATTTTTTAATTCTTCCTTTGTATTTGAACAGTGTCATATCTCATAGGAAACCAGCAAGTATCTTCAACTAAGAAATAGGATATGATATCTACTCTCACTGCAGCTTCCAGCCACCTTAAATTTCCTTCTCTTACTGGATTTCTCTACTTTGACTTACTCACTCTCAAAGAGTTAACTGATGAAACTACAGAAGACATTAAATAATTGTGTATTATGCTCACGTCTCCTTGCAGAATCTGCTCCAATGCATCAACACTTGTGTTGAACCTGGGTCGCCAGGACAGACCCAGTTTCCATTGCCATTATCAGTAATATGCTATACGGAGTAGGAGATAGCAGTTTGCTTTCCTGGGGATTTCTGAAGCAGGTTGTATCTGTCATCTATAAGTAAGCCCAGGAACTCACGAGGAGTTAAGTTCTTTACAGTATGAACAGCCATGGCCCATTTCTTACACCTGCAGTAACTGATCTCTTCATGCACTCTATGTCTGTGGGTAAAGTTTGAGATGTCTGGGGGCAATTCTGAGCCCTCATTCTCTCTCACTTCCCTACCAGCTTGCCAAAATAAGGCCAGAGTCGTAATTTCTCTTTTTCTGATTTCTCAAAGTGGACTAGTCAGCCTCAGTCATGGCTTTAGTCATGGTCATAGTCAGAAAACTGTCAGAATTGGTTACAAGTAATGGGAAAATTTTAACATATATTCATTTTTATGTTTTTATTGTTGTTGCCAGTACTGGTGTTAAGAAACATTCCTTGCATAGCCTGTGGTGCTACTTAGATAAGACAGGATAAAGAGATTCAGTTTCAATATGGCCCATAAATACATGCTTATTTTCATGGTATTCAACTCAGCCATGGGAAGAAATCCTTTTGGTACTGTGGGGAGTCCCTTATACCAAAATAATCCTCTTTTTTTTTTTTTTTCTCAAGTCCATATGGACTTCAAACAATTATTTTACTATTTTTGTTTGCTTGTTTATTTTTACCAACAGTAAAATATTTTTTTAATATGTGAGTTATTTTATTATCTTAGTAGTAAGAGTAATAGAAGAGTGTATGAGCACTTCTTTCAGGCTCAGAATAATCAGAAACTGAGATTAAACAACAACATGTGAAGTAGAAACTTAATTGTGTAATTGATCATTCTGCTCAGCAATCTCCAGCAAATTGACAAAACCAATCTTTAAAAATTTGGCTGCAAATAACAAGTGTGCAAAGCAATTTATTATGCTGGGTAGGAAGTGAGCTATGCACCTGTATCTTGAAATCCAGAACACTTTTTCTTTTTAAGGGAAGATATACAAGTAACATAAGAGCAATAAGCATAGGTAATTACCTGTCCACAGGTAACACTGCCGTCACTCTTGTAAAACACAGATAGACCCAAAACAGCATTCTACAAAAACATCTATGAGAATATGGAAGGTCCTCACATTTATTTCAAAACAAGTTGGAAGCCAGATACTGTTGCAGAAATGAAACCACAGTTTGCAATCACTAAGCTGTAATTTCTAGCTGATTTCTGTAATCAGGGACCATGTTGAGCAGATGCAATTATTTGTTATCATATTGGTTTATTTTGTGATATAGACAAAAGGCTGTACACAAGTGCCACAATGAACATCATTATAAATTCATCACACATCACACATCTTTATAAATTCATAATTCCTCCTTTGTTTACTGTTCTGTAATAAGTAGCTATTATACCATGCTTTCCTTAAAAAATAAGTATTATTCTCAGGTATAAGACTTGAATTTTTTACTGTGCTAGTATTACTTGAGTCAAGAAAGAACTTTTAAATCTGCATTGTACTATTAAGGGTAATTCTCATCATATGATCAAGCTGTCATCTAAACCACAATAAAAAGCCAAATAAGGAAGAGAAAAGATATGATTCCCAACCCTGATGGAATGTCATTATGCAATTTAATTAACTTCAAAAAGTGTCCATTTTCCTGTGCTGTTGAAGTCTCGTTCAATGCTTACAGGAATGCTCATTTTTCTGATTAGCCTCTCCAAGTGAGATTTTAACATGCTCCATTTCAGAGCTGCCAACTCTGACAATATATTTTTTAGCTACACTATTCACCTTTCTCTTGGAATAAAAAACATGCAGGATGTCACATGCAAAATGAGTTCAGTTCTGTATAAAATGCTGAAGAGACTCAACACTACTAAGATAAATAGGAATGAATACATGAAATATCATGGAAATCCTTGCTTTTGACAATATTTAGGTCATGAAGTTCACAGAACTCCAAGAAGATGGGTGGTAAACTGAGAGAGACCAGTCAAAAATAGATTAAAAAAAAGAGTGCTATAGCTGTGAAATATTCTGCAAGAAACAAGAAAGCTTTGTTACAGGGTTGTAAAACTGCATCTAATAGAAGTGCTACTCGGTCTACAGAGATATGAAGAAAAAAGATGTTTTGACAGCATCAGTGTTCTCTGGTTGCTGAATGATTTACTATCCAGGAAACATTAGTCAAGTAATAGTTGAGCTGAAGTATGTAATATTATCTCAGAGGCAGAACGGCTCTGTTTGACACAAGCTCTTACGCAGTGTCATTTTCAAGCATTTTGTGTAGCACCACAGGTTTACAGGGAGGAAGATTTCCTTGCCAAGAAGGATTTATTAAACACGCACCTAACCCTTGTATGTCAGTGACTGCCTTGCACTGATCTCCTGAATATCTTTCACAATCTATTTGAAATGCTACTACTTTTGTTCTATTTTGAAATGCAACCTGATAAAGCCAAAATTTCACATAAATCATGTAGCTAATTTTGGTTTATCATAAGGTTAAGAGGGAAGATGTTTCACTGTCCTTAAAGAGATTCTGATACTTGAAAAGCTGAAGCTTTGAAGCTGTCCCTTTATTCTAAAATCCTTTTTCCACAAACATCTTGCATAATGTTGCTACTTAGCTCAGCATCCTTCATAGAAAATGATGCTTGAACAGCAAACAGGATGCAAAAAAATCCAAGTAGTTTTTCCAGCCTGCCAAAGCCAGCCACAAATATCTGGATTCACACACCAGAATGACTGGGAGCATGGAGCTGGCAGCATGGACAGGGAAACACTCACCTCAAGGGCTTGGTACTGCAGTGCTCAAAGTGCTCACCTCCCTTGCCCATAGACAGGGGCAGAAGGGAGAGAGGAGTGAGGTCAACTGGACTCTCAGAAGCCAACAAGACCTACTCACAGGCAGAAATTGGCCTGTCTAAACCAGTTTCCTGAAACTGGACCCTTCTGGTGGCAGGTGCATTTTGGCTTTGAAAATGATCAAGATAAATTGCATCATTAAAAAAAGAGAAAAAAATATACCTTTCCATTTGCAAATACAATCATCTAAATCAAACATCAGAAAACAAAAATTGTCTGGATGAAAAATTAGCCTATTGTGCAGCTTTGTTGCATAATTAAACCAAAATAAGGAAGCTAACTAAAAAAGCAAGCTGTGGGATTGGAAAAAAAAGTGAGGGATGAGACAGGAAGCAAAACCCAGGATTAAAAATACTGTGTTCCTGATAAAAAGTGCTTATGAATTGCATGTATTTTCTGAGAATGCTGTGACCTTACCAGTTGTTTCATATCTCTACTTATATTTTCTTTATTGTCCCTGCAGAATGTTATTACATGGGCTGCCTTTCCCCGATAGAGCCTCTGATGCAGTGCATACCAGCAATATGTATATTTTTCATTGAAGGATAAAATGGGCAAGAGAAATAAGATGGTACAAAGAAGAAACTCCTTTTTTTTTTCATAGGACACTTACTGATAAATGTTAGCAGGGAAACATTTCAGGCAGAACTTTGGGTAAAATGATGGAAGGAAAATCCATTAGGGCTGATAAAAGTAGAACTTAATACTCTTGGCTTAGAAATCTTGCAGGCTGTAGATGAAAGAAATATGTTTTCCTGGCAATTTTTCACAGGCTTCAGCTATTGATCTTTGTGAGGAAAGAATGGTGAATTGAAAGATTTATCCAGACCAGATATTGGGGTCTAGGTAGTTATTTTTCATTATTTGACATAGATATTCATATGTTCCCATATATGGTCATGGCTTAAGTGTCAATTTAAATGCCTGCAAACTTGAGAGGTAGTCCCTCAAAAAGTCACTGACACAAACTCAGCACCTTTTTGGAGGATATGGAGGCAGGCTATTATAATAGAAAGGAGATTTTATGGAGGTGAGAAACCTCAGCTGTGAAGTGGAGTGCTTCACTGATCGTGCTTGTTGGGCTGCTCTAAAGGAGTCATGCATGTGTTTTGTGCACATAAGTACAATGGTGAATGTGGGCATGCATCAAAGGAACAACTTGTTTATTGAAGATCTCCTTCATTTTATAGGAGAGTTGCTCTCAACTTTGTATAAGTGCTTTGATTTCTTAAAACTTTGACTTCAGCTTGCTTCAAAGTGCAATGTTCACCATTATTTTTAAAAGTTCCTTAACACTTCCAGCTGTATAATCTTTTCTAATTTTCACAAATGCAATAAAACCTACAAGTGTAACTTCTTGTAATTCTTATCCCAGAGGATAGGAGTTGAGTTATTGAAGTACGTAAATTTAGCAGAATATTTCAGTCATGTGTTTTAGAATGGCATTTTATCTGGTTGAATTTTTGTTTTAAAGGCTAACCAAAAAATAAGACCTCTGAGCTTATGATGACTTATTTTGCAAACTTCCTTTGGATTTTTCCAGTTTTTCTGTTTTTTCCCTATCTTTTTATCATTTTATGACCTTTTCTTTGCTATAAAATAAAATAGCATGAATAATGTCAGGTATTAGTTTCCTTTATTGCCCACTATGAAACAATAATTTTTCATTTCCTTCATTTTTTCCTTTGCTATTCTTTTTTAAGTATTAACAAGGGAAAAAGGGGAAGAAAAAGTGGAAAAAAGTTGAGTGTTTCCATTTTATTCTGTTCAGCTGGTTAAATATGGGTTGTAGGCATGACTTTAATATTTCATTTTTGAAACTGAGATCAAAAGTCTAAATATTTGCTTTTCACAGAACAAGAGCTCTGATCCAAAATTTTTCTCTTCATTGTTTCATGGTGATAAACCATTTTGAATTTCTTCTTTGTGTGCAGTGTTGTGTGAATGGGATTTGGGTTGAGCATAATTCAATCCATTTTAATGCTCCTCTCACTATGCCTCCAGGCAAAGGTAGCTCTGATGCATCCTGCTGCTCTGTGGATGTGGAACAGGGCTGCAAGGAGGTACATTCCTCTCCTTGGGCTGGGCTTTGCCTCCAAAGAGGGAGCTTGGCAATGCAGTTCCCATGACGTACCATAGGGGTTAAATCAGAGCAGAAAGTGTTGGGAGGCACAGTGGGCTGCAACTCAGTGGAGCTGTAGCTGGAAACTGGAGTAGAAAACACCTGGATTACTGATCTTCTGAAGATGTGGGTAGCCCCAGTGAAGAAATGGAAACTGAGATTCCTGAGCTGTTTTTGTGGGTGCATAAGGAGATGAATGGTAATGGAAGTTAGGAAAGAATAAAACTACATTCCTTACCAAAAAAAAAAAAAAACCCAAAAAACAAAAAACAAAACAAAACAAAAAAAAAGTGAATGCAACATTCTTTGTCATGAAATCACTGACATATAAAACTATCTGATGTTTCCTGTAATCATCTTGGGCCACTCACTTTTCTACCTTCAGGTATCAGGTAAAGTACCAAAGCTGATCATTCCCTGTTTCCCCATAAGCTCATCCTCACGTGCTCACTAGGACGTGAGTGCCCTCAGAGCCATGTCACTCCTCTGGATACCAGGTGGAAAGATAAGAATCAACTTCACTTTGGTTTGGATCCATTTCATTTGTCCAGATGGAAATATTTTCACCTATATTGGGTTTGTAAGTGCTTTTGAATAGCAATATTGGAGGTTTTTTCATTAAGATTTCAGACAGAAGTTTCTCTATTGTTTGTTGACAATTAAGTTCTTGGAGGTGGTAAAATTTTGTTTTGGTTTAGTTTTTTGTTTTTTAAACTGTTCTTTCTTTAAGTCCATTAATATTTGTACTTAGTTGCATTGAAACAGTACTTATAAATTTATTGCAACAATACCTTATTTGTTTGTAAACATTTCTGAGTTTAAAAAGGTCAGTGAGTGACATAAAAACAGAGAGACAGGATGTTTGTACATCTTTGGAGGAAAATATTTAGTGAAACTTCAGACTATAAAAATGTGTGGGCCTTTTCTGGGATGGCCCATGTACTGCTGAGTACTTTTTCTTATATTTAATTTTGTGTTGCAATTTCCATTTTTCCTTGAAAATTAGTTTAAAGAATTAATTTGAATAATGACCTTTCCTTTGGTATGGAAAAGTATGTTGCTTTTTTTATGGAAGTCAAAACTTGATTAAATTTATTGTCATGTTAAATATTTGATTTTTTTAAGTAGCTGAAAAAGGGAAGTCTGGAGTCCCAGTCACTACAGACAGAGTCCACAGGACTGATTAAATGTGGGAAGGTCTGACATCACACTGAGCCTTCAGAATTTCTGTCTATGCACTTTCCTGTGGTCTCACTGCTTGTTAACACTAGTTTCCATTTTGTTCTAATTATTCTAATATTCATAAGTACCACAGGATAGACCATAATGCCAAAAGTATCTCCCCTTCATTTTCTGTTTTTTTGCTTAGGTATATTAGGACTTGGGATTGTTTGTGAACCTTCAGTGTATCAAGGATTAAGGAAGAAACCTGAAAATATTGGATAAGTATGTTTCCCTTACACATTGATCAGTGAGAAATTAGACCACACCAACCTGGGTGGAAGTTATGGTCTGGAACCTAAGCAGCATCATATGATCCTTTGAAGAGTCCAACCCTGAGACAACAGACCTGGTTATTTTGAGAAGGAAGCCAATGATTTTACATAAAATTCTAGCTGGAGCAGTACCCCTCCATAACAAGTTGGTAAGTCCATTCACAAGTGCTTAGTGCGTGGCATGACCTGGTCTACAAACTATGGCAGTCTCAAGGCCTCTCCAGTAATCTGATTATATTTTATAATGGAAAACAATCTTGTCCTGAGCTATGAAAAATATGCTTCTGTTTGCAAATCTTGTTTTGTATGAATGCCTTTTATTGCTCAAGTGTGTCAGCTACACTAGCAATGAATTTTTGAGTTCAAACAAAAATGAATAGTCTGGCTGAATATTTTAAAATATCTGAGTGTTAAAGTAACTCTATGATTCATAATTATCAGCTTCATCTGCAATTTTTTTTTTCACTTTTTACTTCAATGAGTCATGAGTATGTCTGGATTGCTCTTCAGCCATGAAGGAGTGAAATGTACTCCTAATGGACAACACAAGGGTCACACATACCACGTACATCCCCAAAAATAGAGTTCTCAGTCCTGTTGCTATGAAATTTCAGTCCTTCCAACAGCTTGCTTGTGCCAATTAGCTTTCTGCTCACTGAATAGTTCCATTCACCTCATCAGGGAGGTACAAGTGGCACAGGGAGCTGCTCGTCATGATGGCACCAGGATGTGGTGCTCTCACAGGGATGGCGCCGTGCTCACTGGGTACTCTGTACCCTCCTTAAGCTGATTTCCCTTACAGCTTCTTCTGGATCCTTGCAAAGGCTCCCTTGTATATTTATGGTTAAATGTGTCTTCATTCATTACTGCAAGGTCTTTTCTTCCAAAGGGAAGATTTTGAATTGGAAATTATAAGGCTCTCAAATTCCACAGCCATGGCATCATTTTGAGCTTTAACCGTGGCTTGCGTAACTTCTCATATTTGCTGTTTGCCAGCCTCAAGTGTAGGGAGTTCAACAAGATTCCTTCCCTGAACTGTATTACACTGTTTCCATTAAGAAAAACAAATTTCAAGGCCACAGAGCTGTGATGACTCAGTCCGAATCCTTAGGATCTTTATTTCACATAGCAAACACTTCCCAGATTGATGTCTGAAAATCCTCTCTAATTAGTGCTCCTTCACAAGCTAAGAGGAAAACTATTGTTACAATGTTGTCTCATTTCATACACTTATTGATGCTATGTGGATGATCTGTAACCTTGTGTGCTTTTAAAGAGCAAGAAATATTCCTTTGTTGCAACTAACAGGCATAGCTTTCAGGTTAATGAGCACTTTGATATCACGGAAGTCAATGCACATGAGCTTGAAAATACAAGCCATTCTCATGTGAGGAGAGCTGGGTGCACAGGCTGATTTAATGTTTCTGTTACAGATGCTGCTCAGCAGCCTCAAGCACAAGGTCTTATTACACCAGCAGATAGTTGGGAAGGTGGAGTTCCCATCTTACACTCCCTGACCAACGGGGTGCGTGGCAGATGAATGTGGAGACATTGTGAAGACAGGTACCCAGATACATTCATCAACAGCTTTTGAAAGGAGGTAGCAAAGAACATTCATCTGCACCTTTTCTTCAGTACTTTTAGTGAATATGTTTCTCAGCACTGTATGAGAGAGAGAGAGAGACAGCAGAATGCAGGGCCACTGAAGCTCACAGTGAGGACAGTGAGCATCCCACAAGCACCATCAGGAGCTGCTTATACAGAGCTGCTGCTGAAAGAGCAGTAAAAGAAGTTGGCACGCAGGCAGTGAAGAATGAATGCCTGTTTGTATCCTAAAGCAGCTGTCAGACAGGAAAGTAGACAGCATGTTGTAAACTTGTTTTGTTTCCTTTTTTTACAGCTACGTAATAACAATAAGGAAGAAATTACGTAATCTTTTAAAAATACAGAAAAATAAAGAGAACAGAGCATCCAAATGTTTCTTAGAAGTAGCGCAACTTGGACATGTGGTTTTTAATCCTTTATTCGAGCCTGTAGTGAGTGCTTAGAATCTGTTCATATTGTTTGCTATCTAGTACGGAAGGATCCTACAAACTCAGTATTAAGAAACCCAGCTGCCTTTATTTCTAATGTTTCTTATAGCCAAAATCTCAACTACATGCCATGAACTACTGCTTTACATGGACCTTATTAATCTGATATAATATTTGTGCCGCCTCCAGAAAAGACCACTGATTTCTGTGTAGGTGAAAAAGCACATATTGACATTTACAGGTCTCCTATCTGAAACAACATGACACATCCTACGACAGTGGCTCACACAGAAATAAAGAGGGGCCTCAAATTATGTTTTAGTGAATGGCATGCTAACATGAAAGATTTCTGTTTATTGAAATACTCAGGTTTCTGAACTGGCTGGAAATGGGACTCCAACAAATTCTTTGCTAAGGGATTGCTGGGTGAAAGCCTAATTTCAGAAAGATCAGTGAGGATTTTACTGTTGCCCATGATTAGTGCACTATCCCTGGCAAAATAGACACAGTTCAAGAGATCCTTTCTGCATCCTGATCACCTCAACAAGAGCATACCCAGACACTCTCTTAGCTTCCTGAATCCCCCATGCACAAGAATCTTACTGCCTGTAGGGTCACCTGGTACTCAGGCCACCTTCCACACCCCTAGGAGGGAACCAGGGTCATGAATGCTGGCTGCTGTCATCCCTGGCAAAGGTGAATGATGTAGCTGGAGGAAGAAGAGTCAAATCTTTCAGGGTACATCTCAGACTGTGTGCTTAAGGACTCATTTCCCTTACTCTTGGATTCCAGCCTAAGGACAGCCAGAGAGGCAGTCCTGGGGTGCTCCAGCCGGCAAGGAATTTCAGCAAGCAGCTGTTTTGGCTTTCAGCCTAGTATGAGGCTATTTCACAGAACACAGACGGTGAAATTAGTGAGTAATAGATTCGCATTTCAGTCAAACCTTAGTTCCAGTCAGACCTTAGCTTCAAATCAGGTGTCCTCCTCACTTTACAGATCCCGTGAGAGGATATTTCAGTGTTCAGCCTCAGCAGCAGTGGGGTTGGAGCTTACTGAGATGCTTAAAAACAAGCAAATTGTTTTGTTTTTAGACAGTAAAGTCTGTTAGATCTGTTATTTTGATACATCCAGATTACCAGCTCATTAATGAGTTGAAACAGCCACGTATAAGCAGTCCTACTGATTTCCTGAAGTGCTGTGCTTGTGCAGTCACTGAATAGATGTATACCTCCTACATGGAGCCAGAGACATTACTACTGGTGTGTAACATGGTCTTACTGTGCAGTGAAAGTATATTTTTCAAATATGAGCAAGTAGCACATTTAACTCTTGTCTCAAAATCAAATATCTCGTCCTTTAGATGGTGACAAAGTAGCAATATTTACTTCCTGTAAATGCCTATCTACCAAGATGGCTCATCCCTTTGTATTTTGGAGTAGTCATTTGATAATGAAATGTTTCACTACCACAGAAATTTTCTTGTAGTTGCATCTGTAAGTTATGCATTTTAGCTTGCAGTCATGCTAAGTGTTATAAATCACACCCAGCATCAGGCAGCCCCGTGAAGAGATACATCAACTGTATTACATGTAGATTTAAATAACCTTCAAAAAATGCAGGACAACATCCTCATTCCACAGAAATTAATGACAGACTTCCACTGGGTCACAATGTCAATTTTTGCTTTCTTTTGCTTTGAAATTAACTTACAGACTATTTTCTTACTTTAAAAATGCCTCGTTTTCATTTTTTAAAAAATTGAATATGTGTGTATCTGCATGTGTACATAATCATAATTTTATCTCTAGTGGATGGTGTTTTTCACATCTCCAAAGGCAGTCAAAGTTGATTTACCTTCAGTAAAAATATCATTGTTCCAACTTTGCTCATTGACATGAAGTGGGTTTAACTCAACAACTTAAAGTACTTAAAATAGCTTAAAAATCCATTTTCAATACTTTAAATGCTGTGGTTCTTTCATTTTGCAAGTAATCCAAATCAATTCACCAACTTAGTGGAGAATTTAATATTCATTGAATGAATAGCGAAACAATTAAAATAATGGTAATTCAGAAAGCAGACATCTCTGAGACTTATACAAGGAATATTTAAAGTCTTTTGTTTTCCCTTTTCAATTCTGATTTCTAAGAAAAAGGATTTAATTTCAAACTAATTATTCAGAGAGCTCTCATTTCTGTGATGCTTCTGAAATCAATTCACTGTTCAGGTTGTCCCACAATAGGAAGAATGTTTACTAATGAAAATGAACCTAACTTCTTGACTTTCATCCTTTTTGTGTACTACTGTTCATTTTTCTACTGGTGTATCAGTTTTCAACTAAGATGTCACTATAGACAGTACCATTAGCCCTATAAATGACCCCATCAACACATAAACAAAGATGCTTAATTCACTAGTTTCTTCATTCCACAATGAAAGCATGAGAAATAATTGTTGGGGGTTGGTTCTCTCCCTTTTCCCTCTGTGGAATTTTCCCCATTGTCATGCTAAGATACCTGTTGACTGGGCCCTGGTGACAAGGGGGAGGGGAGAGAGAAGAGGGAAACCCCTCAATATCCAAACATCCAGAAGAGCAGATGGAAGGCTGGGTCTCGCCCCCATTTCCCCCACGGAGTTGGGACGAGAAGGACGATCGCCGTCTGTGTCCCATCCCTGCCATCCCAGAGTCAGGAAACCATCCTCACTGCTGTCGGACCCTGCCCTGCTGCCTTCTCGCTGTAACCTGCCACCATCCAGCACTCTGCTGAGCACTGGGACCCACACCATGAGCGGAGAGCTCTCTCTCCATCTCTCTCTCCCCCTGGGACAGCGCTGCCATCACCCCCAGCCCTCCTGCGGCTCTGCGGGACCCGCCCGCCCCCAGCACCGGGAACTGCAGCTCAGGGAAAAGGTGCCTGCAGCCAAAAAACACTGGGACTGAGTTACTGTTCTGTTTGTGGGTAATTTCATAGCTGTTGTTGTTGTTCTAGTTTGTCTTGTTAGATATACTAGTAAAGAACTGTTATTCCCAACCCCATATCTTTGCCTGAGAGCGCCCTTAATTTCAAAATCATAATAATCGGAAGGAAGGAAGGATCACATTTTTTAGTCCAAAGGGAAGCTTCTGCTTTCCTTAGCAAACACCTGTCTTTCAAACCAGGACAGTAATTTATATAATTTATTGTAGAGTGGGGATTGCAATCCATTTTTTTTCCTTAATTTTGGGTCTTAACAATATTTAATCAAGAGGAAGACTTCTAGTCAGAAAATTTAGTCCTCCCAAAAACAGGTTTAGTTATGCTTTTGCAGACCACCTAAAACCAGTTCAGGCATTCCCAAGGTTTCAGACCACAGACTGTAAATTACTGCTGAGGTTACTATCTAAAAGAAATTAAAGATCAGATGTGCGGTATAATATGTCTAGAATTTATTTTCATTAAAAAAGCGAGATCAGTTCCTAAATAATTCAGCATCATTTGGAAGAGCCACAGTAATCAAACAAGTTGAGCTAAAAGAAAAATGTCTGCATTCTCTTGTACAGACAAAACAAACAAAGAAACAACAAAAAAAAAAAAACAAAAAAAACCAACAAACCCAAAAACCAAACCCCCATTAAATTATGTGCAGGGAAAAGCAAACAAACTTTTCTTAGTCAAATTGTCAGCCTTGAATTTAAAACTCACCAGATTCATCTTTTATCTGTATAGTCTGCAAATCACTAATTAGTAACCAGTATGAAATTAGTGGTCCCAGAGAAGCGAATGATTTTGTAATTAGAGCTCATTTTTAAAATGGCTAATTATCTGGAAAGCTCCCCCCCAAAAAAAAGAAGCAGGAATTTGCAGTAATTTTTCTGATACTTGAAGCACAATAGCTCAGGTGATGTTTTGGAGAACAAGTCACACACTTCATTTGGGTGAGTATCAAGGGGAGTTCATGCACTTTTAAGAGCACCATGCAGCGCATCATGAAGTGGAAAGCAATAGGAAAACATAAAAAATCCCAGTATTTGGTATAAATGCAAAAGGTATGGAGTGTTACCATTAAGTATAGGAATAAGGAAATATATTCACATGAAGGGTGGCCAAGTTTTCTGAGCAAGCAGTCATCAGAAAGCACTGATTAAACTGAAAAGGCACAAGTATTCACTGAACTATTGGCTTGAAAATACTTCCATATGTGCCTCCAAGCACAGAGCAAAATGTGGGTGCCAGCATCTCTGCTTTGTTTGCTCTTTCTGAACAAATACAAGAGGTTAATCAATAAAGTTTTCCTAATGTTCATAAAAAAATTCATTAGACGCCTCCATTTGGTGAGGATTCCTGGAACAAATATGTTCCATTACACTGGCATCTTTTGAGTCTCTGGTTAACAGAACTTTTTATATAACAGTGTGTTTTCTGGCCAGGAGATCACAGCTGGACAGCACCGGTTCCTAGCTCTGTGAAAGGGCTAACATTTGTGAAATTCCCTCTCCTGGAAAGGCAAGTCCTCAAAATAGCTGTGTCTGAGTTGGAAAATAGAATTTCATGGCTCCTTAAAAGGCATTTAAAGAGATTATACTCCAAATTATTCAGAAGAAAGAGAGAGGTTCATTTTTAGGATAGGAATGCAGAACCAGCAATAAGATGCGATGCTCTTCAAGATTAGAAACAGAGATTGGTAGCCAGATATTGGTTTTCAAATTGCCAGAGGAAGTTTAAAGCTGAATCTGTTCTTACTCCTAAGAGAGTCGTGGTGAGTGGGGGTTATTGAATGAATCATGCTCTTCATGATGACTCAGAGAATTTGAAAGAGGCCCAGTTTTAAAATGGATGTTGGGATTTGGGGGTCTTAATAAATAAGGGCTTATTTTTATTATACAGATAGTTTTGTTACGCCAAAGTTAGTAAAGAGTTTTCCTTCTGGCTTAATGCAGCGTGTTACTGTACATACAGGAGTACATTTTGTACAGTACTATGCAATGAGGGATATGGGATTTATCCCTGCTGATCACTAACATATATTTTCTATTAATTCTCTTCATTTTTAATGAAAGATATGGTCAAATGAAACAGCAAATTTGTCTCTGAATGTCACCACAGAGGGAAAGATGGGAGATGAGAAAGAGCAGAGAGGAAAGATAGTATGGGGTTGGAAGAGCTTGTGGAAACTTGCATGCTGATGGCACAGTATGTGAAATTCTTTCAGTGTTTGCATTCTGGACCTAATTCCTGACTCAATTTACTTTCCTGTTAGCTGCTAAGTGCCAGCTTATTGCTGCTGCTGCTACTGAAGTGATCTCCTGCTGCTGTGAGGTGAATGTTGTACCTCCACATGTTGTGTACATGCACCCCTGAAGAAGATGATTTCCCTGTGCAGTTCTGTAAGCACCTTTTCAGCTACCTTTAAAAGTGCACATATGAATAAGATGAATTAGAGCTTCCAGTGGCAGCATATGTATGTCTGAAGTCACCCTGCTGGGTTTTATTACATTGCTATCTCTGCACAGTGCACAGAAGACAGTGCACAACATTTTAAGGTCAGACTATGAAAAGACATTCCTAGGAGTTAAAAGTTATGCTTTCCAGATGTAAATTTTGAATTTCAAGGGCAGAATTTGGATTTGACTCTCCCCCACTATAAACTCACATGTGATTTTTTAATTAGCCTATATCCCAAACTGGACAACATGTAGTTTCTACATCCTTTTCTAGAAGCCACCAAAACTTTAAATCAACTGAAATTGGTTGATTCCATGGATTTTTGAATTGAAACTCAGAACAAAAAATAGCAAAAAATAGGAAATAATTTTGATACCAGTAATTAATAGTCAAAAACCATCCCAAATTAGCCTTGGTGTTAATTACTTTGTATGGGCTGCAGAGGGAATAGTCACAAAGTATTGATTCAGAACTAGATAATATCCTTAGAGTGCCTCTACAGATGATAAAGAAGATAGATGAGATCTATCTGCAGGAGCACCCTCTCTGATGACTAGAAGAGACACCTGTGAATATATTCCTACATGTTTACATTAAATGTAATCATAGTTTCATATTTTTTAAAAAAAACCCTACTGCTACTCCTTCCTTGTTATGCAGGGATGCAATAACATACAGAGCTATTCAAACCCCACAGTTCTGATGAGATCATGGAACAGAATTAATCGTGAAGAGCTGGCCAGCTCAGACTGCTTTTCGAGCATAATTATTGGTACTGAGTGAATGTCAGGAACACTAAACAAGCCTGTGTGAGGAACAGTGAACAATCATGTATTGTGCACAAGTACTGAGTGCAGTTAGAATTCCTAAAAGAGATATGTGCTCTGGATAAAGGTCTCACATTTGCAGGTGATTCTCCCCGTGGGGATAGGATGGTCTGTTTCCACTGGAGTTTTATAACCCTCAGTAAACTCAGACTTGCTTCCCTCCTGAAACAGTCAAGGATAGTGCCCACACCTGTGCAAAGCCCAGCACCACAACTCATCACAAAAGGAAATGCCCTTGCACAGTACCTTTTACAAGCTAAAAGCCATTGGGTCTACCAGTAAACACATTCTTTTGCTGCACAGTCTTACATATTCAGTGAGGTGAAACAGTTCCTCATCATGGCCGAGCTTCCTTCCTTCCTTCCTTCCTGTTTTTTTCCCCTTGGAATAGTTTATTTTTTCTTACCCCTTATCCCTGGCTATCCATTGGGATGTCAAACGTCCAGAAACCTGGATAGACAGACCCAAGATCCTTTTACAGGGTAAACTCTTGTCTGTGGGCAATGAACCCACCGTGACAGGACTGCAGCACAATCTGTGCACAGATGAAGAAACCAGGACCCACTGGGTGCCACCACCCATCACACAGCTGTGCAGCTTTGTCCAGGATGCATAGTCTCCCTCTTCCTCTGGTTGACTGAAGTTTGGCACTGTCAGTGAAAGATCTCAAAAGTGGCCTGTGCTGACCAAGAAAGGGGATGTTTAGCTGGATGGAGACTGGGTTAATATTTTTTCCTTCCACAGGAACTGCACCGGAAAATAACCCCTCTTTCACTATGCAGAAGTGAAGTCTGAAGTGTTTCTTTTCCCTGATCGAAATAATAATTCCAACTTGGTAAAGACAAAAATTAGGTCAAATCCCTGTGGTTATTATGTTACATACGATTCAACTCTGTAAGCCAACAGCCTATGCATTTGCAAAAGTGTTGTCACCCTAGGAAATCAAACTCACCCTGGGAAATCAAACTCAGTACCAGAAGGCAAATCCTGAATGTTTTTAAAATCTAAAAGGGACATATACTTGAAAAAACCTGTGCATCTGTAACAAAAGTTGTGTTTGGATGGCTTTGTATCACTTGCTTTGCAGTCTTTGGTAGGACTTAATTTTTTTAACGTGAATTTAAAGTCTTATAAAATGCAAATGCTCACTTCATCCTCTTGTTTCATGAGCTGCTCTTGAATTGGTCTTTTCAATACCTTTGCATCACCTAGATAATTCAGAAGAACAAGGTGACAATTATACAAACTCAACAGTGTTTAGTTTCTTTTTCCAGTTCTGTCAAATACATTGTTCAGTAATGAAGCATGAATTGCGCCATGTTTGGCACAATTTAAAAATAATTTTTATTTAATATCTGTGTTTCCCATACCTAGTTCCTTCAGTTTGTAAGTGTTAGGGTCATGTAAATTTTTATTGACTACAATATTAGTGGAAAATATATGAGGCACGAGAGATTTGAAAGTCAAAACCAAGCAATTAAAAACCAGTCAAGTTTCAATTTTATCAGTCCCTGACATATGATGAACATGTTGTAAAGAGAGCTGGAGCTCACAAAGTGAATGCAATTTATCTGGCACAGGTGCACAATATTTTATTTACATTTGTATACAAATGCTATGCTGGAGTCAGTACCTTCGGTCAGGTTTTCATTTGTGCATTCCTAATGCTCAAGTGTCCTTCAGAATGGATTTTCATTAAGTTTTTTTCGTATGCCAGCATCACAATGTGGAAAATGGCACAGAGAAAAAGTTGGGTGCCCTGATCCACTGTGTCCATGGACAGGCCCCAGATCTCTGTGCTGTACAGCTGGGCACACTGAAATCTCCAGCCCCAAGAACTCATACTGAGGACACTCCTCCACAGCCATGCCACTTTCTCCCCCTTCTCAGCTCATCTCAGCTTCCCACACCAGGTCCTGTGCTTAGCTGAGCTGAGCAGTACCCAGGGACCGAGGCAATGAGAACCCAGAGATTACTGGAGGAGCAGGCATGCAAGCAATGGCTCCCGCTGAATCCTCCAAGACCCAGCCTTCAGGCACAGTAAATTAATCAACCATAATCCATCTACTGGACACCAACTTACATATGCCCTGAAAAGACAATAAATCCAAACAGTTCCAGATTTGGCTGCTCTCACTAGTTCTTCCAGCCACTCTGCTGGAACTGCTGTGGGTGTAAGCTAGAAATGAAATGAACAGACACATTCAATGCTTAGAGAGGACGCACCAGGGAGGCACACCACAGATAAACAACGAGAGGAACCTCCTGCTTTGTAAATAGCTTGAAGTGCTTTCAGTTTAGTCAAAGAACTCAAAGGCATACTTGTGATGGGATTTCTTTGTGGAGAGGTTTGTTTCTGTTTTTCAGCACAGAACTAACAACAGTGGTTTGGGTTTTCACCCATCTTGTTTATTTGGTCTAATGATGGAAAGATTTCTTACAAAGGAAAATCTAGACCAACTGTTTAGCAAGCCCTGAGTGTAATTATTTTTCTTTAAAGAAAATCCATAATTTAGACTCCTGCATCTAATGAGTGATGCAGTGATCTCTGGTATGTCTCCCCAGATAAAATCAGCACAAGAAGCACAAGGATTGCTTTGTACTACATTGACATGTCACCTAGGTTCTAAGGAGTGGGTAAAAAAGAGGGGAAAGAGGGCAATTTGAACTAAATGGAACTAAATACAAGATTATAATAAAAATAAATCATAGTAAATATATATTAAATGAACATGGATGCTGAGGAGCTGCAGAACACTCCAGCCTTTTATGTCTCCCTGCAGGAGCACAGCCGCAGCATACTGTTCCATGGCCAGCTGCATGGGAAAGGAGCTATTATCCAAAACTGCACAGTGCACAAGAGTGCATTCACGCACCACTGAGAAACACTTCTAGCAATATGCAGACATATGTACTCAGTTCTGGCAGAGCTGACCTAAGTGCCTACAGCAAGCTTGGAAACTGCGAAGAGGTTTTCAATTTTTGGAAAAGAATACATAATTTCCATAGCACTAAATGATACAAAACTAGCTTCAACAGGAAAGTTTATTTAAATAATGGAGAATTCCAGACAGTGAAGTGCAATAAATAAACTACTGGCAAAATGTGATCTATCATGAAGATTTTTATGTACCTCCTTCCCTTTCCCAAGTGCACTGCAATGGGAGTCTCAGACTATCAAAAACAAGGATGAATCTGTAAATATCTCCACACATTCTTTTGAGCAAGACGTTTAGCATGGCTAAACCCTCACTGATGCAGTAATTTGTTCAGATCAACCAAGTCACCTTGCCAAGAAAAAGCAGTTGCTTCAGAACGTTTTCAGAATACTAAAACCAATACCAGATGAATACAAATGTCCAAATAGGTAGACAACTTTTAACCTGAGGTGAAATGCTATTAATCTTATGTTCTTCCAGTGACAATAAAATGCAGATTTTTACCCCAAACAGAATGCCTCTCTTTAGTGCAGACAACTGCATCTCATTTAGAGGAAACCGATTGGGTAATCAGCCCCTTATGGGCATTTTCCTGAGGACCCAGAAACATTTGTCAGTATTTGGTCAGTCAGAAAGGGCCACCTAGTTCAGTTCAGTCTCTGATTTTGTCAATACATGATTCACAGTGAAAAGTAAAATCAAGGTGTATCATGGTGGTTCCTTTTCCCTATCCTATCTTTTCATAGCATGCTCTTTAGAGATTTCTTGAGTCAGAGCAGCTTTGTTCTCAATGGCCCTTCATGGATTGTGTCTTCCTGGATTCAATAGGTCTAATTGTATTATGACTGTACTTTGCACTTGCCTTCTCCATGCAAGTGAATCTGATGGAATTCACATATGACGGAGTCCTTCTGACACCAATGCACTGCTGGAGTTCTACTCTTCATATTCTAAGTGAACTTGAAAAGCTGACTTTTCAAGAGGTCTGAACAAGGAAACTTTTCTTTGATTTACCCTTCATGCCCCAGTTTGAATGGACAGAATGCTTTTATTATGTGCAGAAGCATTTCTTTCATCTCTGTGAATCCCACTGCCACCTGTAGCTGCTGTACATTTGTATCTGATGTGACCTCATATAGTGAAACACCTTCTCAGGCTAAATTGCTATAAGTCAGCCAGGTGTAATTTTTCTTCTTTTCACAATTTTTGATGTGTAAACGATTGTCTTTCAAGTGTGAAATAGAGTGGGAATATCTGTTCAAATCTCCCAAACACTCTATTACTCAGTATATAACACTCAGATCAGTCTTCCCAGATTTAAATCCAAATTACAAAACTTCATTCCTGGGTGAACGTCCTGAAATAGTGATGACCAGAACATCAGTACTAGTTGACTAACACTAGACATCTCAGGCTATCTGCTACCTGATGACATATTTCTCACAGTTTTCTACTATTCTTAGGGATCATTCATGAAAAGGCAGAAGCATTTGAAAGTTACACCAAATGTTTCTTTATATGGACTATCCTTTTGGATCCTAGAGCTATCACTAGCAGAGGAGAAACAAATTTCTCTACCCAAAACATTCTGGAAGGAGTTGGAATTTGTGATATCTTTACCACCCTGCATTGGCTTTTACTAATCACTGATGTTTTCTACTCCTGGCCTGGAAAGTCCTCTTCAGAGTCCTTGTTATTCAAGAAGATGATCAAAACTAGCATCTAAACTAGGACAATTCATAATCTCCATTTTTAATCAGAAATTGCAGATCCAGTTCTTCTGTTTGATCAGTGTGCAAAGGATGAGGTAGTACACTCCATCATCAAAAGGGAGTACCAGTGGTAAACCATGTTGCCCCTTTCCCCTAACTAGCCTCTTCTGCTATCCGTCTTCAGCATGTCACCAGATTGCTGACTGAAATGTTTCAGGCATCTTTGAAATCCTGGCCTGGCTTCCAGTTATGCTTTACAGAATATTTTTGGCATCTCCACTTTTATTTATGAAAAGGAGAGAGTAATCATTTTGCTGGAAGATGAAATTTTGATAGACAGGGAAGGTATGTTTTGCACACATTCAGCAGAAATTTCAAACACATCAGAGGTCAACACTACATGGCCTGGTAGCTGAAAACTGGAAGTAACAAAATTGACCTCTGTGACAATATGAGCTTACCTGTCACTGAACTAGCAGGCTCATAATTTCTCCTGGTGTCTGTTCTTAAAATGTTAAACTAATCAACATGGCAAGACATGAAGCAGTTGAAAAAGTTGGTCTTTAAGAAAGTCAAACCTTGTTCACAAGCCAAAGGTTGATCTCACATTTTAGGTGAAAACTCTTCAGTAAAACAGCCAGACCCATGGTGGTCTTCACTCAAAATCAATTTATTTTTTGTTTATTTTGTTGTGGGAGCTGTATCTTCCAAGATTTGAATGAAATAGGCTAAACTTTAAGGTGTTTCAAAACAAATGTTTGGGCAGTGTCATCATCTCCCTGCATTTTTTTCCATACTACTTCTGTCTCCTATGAGTATGTATGTTGCCCTTCTGCAAAGGAAGACAGCAATGTGAGGGGATTCCCAGTGTTGAGATTTCAGTTCAAGGAAACCCATACTCAAAGAGCAAAATGCTAAGCTATTTTTCTTAATTTACATGTGGTAAAAATATTCCCAGTTTCAGTTCCAAACTTGCTCAAAGTATTCTGTCTCTCTGTAAGATATTTGGAATTTGCATAGAGATCAATCAAATCATAGAGATCAATATCTATATACTTAATTTTTATTTTTCCTCATATTCATGTAAGGAATTCCATTAATAATTTTAAAATATACATACATTCAATTCAATACTTTGAATTAATTATAAGGTTTATTGCTTCTTTTTAGCTAAAAGTGCAAAATAGTTCCTCTCATTTCTCTATAGAGTTATAAAACCCCCAAAAGGACTTCCAGTGTTCACCTGAAGCATTCTGTTTTGGAGACCCATTGATAACACTCACACCCCTTTTACTTGAGTGTCCAAAGGAAAAGCATCTGAGCATTGCACAACCTGGTGTCTCCAGAGTGAAATGGGGACATGCATCTCTACCTTGTGGCTGAGCATGCTGGAAAGCATATTTATATTTCAATGTAAATTCAGTCTTAGTTTCTGTTGAATATACACTCAGAAGACACTACTGGCACCCTCCTGAGTATCTTTTTCACTCTTTTAGGCTATAGATAGTGCAGTACACCACAAGCAGATTTGTAAAACAAAGAAAAACAAAAAAAACCAAACAAACAAAAACAAATAAAAAAAAAAAACCAGGGTAAGAGTGCCTACTGTGTATGCTGCACATGGGAGGGTATTTCTGTTTGGCTCTACTCCAGTCCTATGGACCAAAAATCAATCAGCAACTGATGCACATTACGTGCACTTTTGGAGAACATCTTCCAGCTTGGTATAAAAAGCATGAAATCTAGTTCATGTGTTCTGACACAGCTCATGAACCAAAGCATAGCAAATAGTCATGTTAGAGACTTGGCTTAAAATTCACTTCTGATTAGAAGAAGGACACTAATATAGGCCTCCCCTTAGGCAGCTGAGATGTCTAGGGTTGCACCATCCTTCTCTAGTTAGTGGAGGGGCGATATTTTAGAGCGCAGTTGAGATCTTGGAAAGACTGAACTGCAGTTCTAAAAGGCCTCTTTCTTTCATAGCAAATGAGCAGAATTGACTGCTTCAGAAAATCAGCTGAATCTCAGCTTGATGTCAAAGACATTCCTGTGACTTGGAGATGAGATTTATAAAAGAGTAAAAATAAGAGGATAAGACAGCAGGGTGGATATTTCAATGCAGAATTGATCCTAACAATCTGCTTTATCAAACTGCCCTGTGGGACTCTACTCTTGAAGAATAGTTCTCTGCCAGGACCAAGGAATACCATCTGCTTACAGCTGCACTTCTCTTTGGAGAGATTTAGAAGCCAATAGAGAAATGAAAGGACACCCATGACACCAGACATAAATAATGAGCTGTGTAAATAAAATATTTGCCTTTCTTCTTTGAGTGAAGTTCCAAAAAGTAGATCCTTGCTGTTAGCAAAAATTGAGATGCGTCAGCAACTCTATTAGCAGGTCCCTTTGTTTGGTGATTTCTTTTTTTAAATGGAAACATTCTGAGACCATAAATTGTTTAAGAAACAGTAGGAAAGATTTTTGGGTTTTGAACAATGCGGTCTATTTAACCAAGCATAGCTAATGTGCTATAGAGACCACAACTGGAAAAAACTGTTAGTCATGCATCAATTAGCCTTGCTTTCAGACTGAACATCATTAGACAGTGAAACCTCCTAAATTAATTTAAGTTGTAAGCTAAAAACAGGCATTGAGACTGTATCCTCAAATAGGACTCAAAGACTAAGCCTCATCTCTCAGAGGTCAGGCTATACCTGAAACAGTCAGGCACTGGACCCCAGAAGTAAGTCCACCTGCATTTCATGTGAGAAAAGTCCACTGTGGACAGTAGGATCATTTTTGGACATAACGTAGTCTGTGTGTCCACCTGTCCTTGGAAACCATGGCATACCTAAGACATGGATGTAGACATTTCTTGATGAACTAGAACAGGAGGGAGCAGGATAAAACACCAAGACCCTGTGACAACACTCTGTAGATTTGCAAATGGCCTCTAAATTCCTGGAACAGTCCAGGGAGAAAGGCCCAGGAAATGTGTCAGTAGTTAGGTGTTTTGGTATCCTTAGAAACATGTTAAAAACTGAGTTCAGCAGGAGAATATTTTTTTTCATCTTCTCAGTAGCATATTCCACTTGTCATCTTCAATATATTTCCTCTCCATGTCCTGATACTGCCCTCTCATTCATCACCACAGCCAAAGTGTTCAATAAGTCCATTGTCTGCTGAGGACCAGAGTTATAGTGTCAATGTTCAGTCTCAACGGCCTTACCCATGAAGCCTAAGAAGCTGAAGTGGAGGAGGGCCTCAGAATATCATCTTCTTCTAAGTATTTTCTTCTTTATGCCTCTTGTCACCGCATGCCTCAGTATAAGTATTCCATTTTCTTTCAGGTCCTGTCTCAGGCATGTCCAGAACTCATCCATTCATCTCCCCACCCTAGTACAGATTCTGCTTAAACCCAAGGTTAAAACACTCAAACTCACTTCCTTAAAGCCATCACATTCTCTAGCCTCTTTATACTCTTTATTTTGGATATCAATGCCAGCTAAGCCTTCCTGCTGCCCCTCAACAATCCCTACATGCCTCATGTTATACTAATTATTGTGTGTTGTGACAGATTATGCTCTTCCTGGGCCCTCCATTTGTGCCAGGAAAGACACAGATGAAGACGACTGCTTACAAGAGCTGAATGCTGGGGTTTTAAAACACTACATGTACAGTGTAGGTGTCTAAAAACCAGGGCATTCAAAGACCATAAAAATACAGATATCTGCACTATGGATGTGCAGGAGACGTGATCTGTGTACCTAGAGACCTTTAGCATCTAAATTTAAGTATCTCAATAGACAGTAGGAATTTGCAAAGGTCAACAAAGTCAAAAAAGGCTAAGTAGATGCTCAAACCAGTTCAGGAGGAAGCCTAATTTGACCAGATGAATTGCAGCCAGTGAGTCAGAAGCAGAGCAGCAGCAGAAGAAACCAATTCACAGTTTGCATCTTCACAAACTCCGTAAAAGTATCCCATATGATTTGTCCACTGTTCAAATGTTCTCTACCAAAAATTGTGTGGTTGTGAAGAGATGTTCAATGGATAAGGGGAAGAAGCATTGTTCTCTGTGGCTGATGTTGGAGCCAGAAACCAGAGATGGAGAAGAACTACACAGTGTTGAAAGTAATAATAATAATAATAATAATAATAATAATAATAATAATAGTAGTACTGAAATATGGCAGCTTGACTTTCAGCCTTTCAGTTGCCAGAGTTTAAAAAGACAATAGCTGTGTAGTGTGTGAAAATGAAAAAAAAGCTACATAAGGTAGATTTTATAGCCCCTTTTAAGAGTCTTAGTAGTGTATTTTTGACTTGATAATTTAAATTTCCTGCCTCCCCATGATACTTATAAAAGAATACACTTCTTATTTTAGCCAAAAGTACTATATAAACAAAATCCAGGGAATGTATTGAATTAGAATGTTAGACTACAATAATGAGTGAACTTGATTGGATTTCCATTTCACAAAGCAATTCACATTTGCTGCTAATATGCTAAAACTTGTGCCAGTCAAAATAAGCTTGACTATCACAGCAAGTGAAAATTGTCAAAACATACAACTCAATTCCTCTCTCACTCATATTAATTTTATGCTGGAATAATTTATTTTCTCTTTTTCTCCCCCAGAGATATTCTTGACAAGACAGCTAACAAGCAGAAGAGACTATTTGGATCATTCTTCTTATAAATGTTTTGGTTATGAATCTTAGACAATCCATAATGGTCTTGAAGGAAGCACCCAGATGAACAAACTAGGAAAAATATGCAAAGCAGAAGAATCTTGGGAGAGTTCCATTTGCCTACTAGATCCACTCCATTTCTAATGCTTTGCCTTCTACCTGGAATCCATGAGCCATTATCTTTCCCAGTGGTCAGAAAATCACAGTTGGACCACTCCAAGCACAAAGAAAAAAAAAATAAAATCTGTAGCATGAGTTCATGTAATGTTTTTTTTTTTTTTTTCTTTTTTTTGGCTTGGAGAGACAAAAAGAGAACTGGTTAGTCTTCTCACTCACTCACTCACTTAATAAGAAAAATGAGAGCACAGAATGCTCTCCATTTCAAAAAAGTGCATGTGTGACCTTTAGTGCTATCCTGCTAACACTGACTGTAGACTCCTGTCCACTCAGGCAGCAGCAGGCATTTTTGTCCTGCGTGGCTATTCACCCACACAACATCCTTTCTTCCTTTTGTTATTGATGTACTTTCAGTACAGGCATTCATTCCACTGGCAGACTTTTGGCAAGACTTGAGGCATGCAGGTGGTTACACATCAATCACACATCAGTCACAGTATTAACTCCTTCTTGCACTGGCTCCATCCCAAGCTCACATCCTCCCCTTTGCAGCAGTTCTCAATATGTTACCTTTACCAACATTTTCTTATTAACCAGAGAGGTATGCTGTCCTGGGGGCCTAAAATATTCTTAACCACTTTCTTTATCCCTGAAAACAATTTGATCTAGTTATGGCTTTTCCCAGCAGGTTGCAACACACTTGTGTGCAGGAAACAACATGAAGTTTTCAGGACAAAAATGGTAATGTTCAAATAAACTGATTGGATAAGCTAAAATATACATGGGTCTGACAGTGGGACACCAGATGACAAAGCACCTCAAAACCTGGGATCAGCCTGAGGGACTAGCTAAAGATAACAAAAAAAGTGTGGTCATCTTGGACCACTCCTAAAAATGCTATGCTCAACAAATGGCAACTCAGCCAAGAGATTAGCAAACAATTGCCACAGTCAACAGTCTGTGTGCAGAGCTACAGCAACATGCTGACAGCACTTCCTACCACGGGTCTCAGGGAGCAGGATGCTTCACAGCAGTCAGTGCATGGGAATCCTGGTGCTGGGCAGCAAGTTCATATCAAAACAGATCTGATGCTTGCAGTTTGCTAATGTTGAGCAACATTTAAACAATGCCCTTGGGAAAATTATTTTCATTTTGTGGGAATGTTTTTGCAGAGAGGCTTTCTTCTCTTTGTAAACAATTAAGGGGAAAAGATACACAGGTTTCTGACAACTTTTATTGTCAATCTCCATTTTTTTAATTAGAGCTTTCTTTGTTGTACTTTGCTTGAATTAGCCTTTAGTTTCTTATTCCCAGCATTGAGATACAAAACTCTTCACTGATAAGTGATGCACCTCAGAAATGGCAGGATGTGTTGAAGAGGGAATTCAGGTAATGCAGACAGTTTCAGTTTCTCTTTTTGCCTTGCAGATTACATGTCTAAACAGGAAGGAATTGGTAACTGCAAACTGATTTAAATAATATTGAGGTGTAAAGGAGAAAAAAACATGATTATATAGTATGCAAGTTTCAACTTTTATAAACTTAACTGCCTTGTCTGACTTTGTTTTTTGCATGAAATGCCACGTCAAGAAATGGACAGACTTTGCACAAGTTAGTAGTTTCTCCAGTTAATCACTGCTGGGTTTTTCAAAACTCGTAGATATTTTCCCTGTCTGTTAGCAAACTGAAAGGTGGTAGGCTCTTCCTTCTATGAAAAAATAACAACTTCCAGTCATTTTCAATGTCCCAGAGAGAAAAACTGATAATAAGGCAAATTTGTTCCCGACAAAGAATTTTTATTTCATCTCCCATCATATTATTCATACTACATCAACACCATTTAAGAAGATGCTGTTTCACTGATTCAAATAGGGATGGAGCAGTGTGAGAGAGCTAACAAGTCTGATAAAAAAAACAATTCCACATTTATCATGGTTTTTTAGGTCAAATCATATTCACAAAGTAAAAAGTGAAATAAGATTGGGAGTCACAAAAAATAACTGACTCTTTTGGGTGGGAGATATGGGCAAAGAACTGCCAGCTTCTCATGACACAGTGAAAGCTGAGCCAGGGATAGACAGTCTGGCCCACAGCAATGATTCTCATCCTCCTCTACCTCAGAGTTTGAGCACTAACCTGCAGGAAGACAGGTAGTGGCATCATGTTGCAGAGACACAACAGTGTCACAGTGAATGGTCTCATTCACTGGTGGAAAAGTTGCTGTTCTCCTTTGTGCTTCTCCCTGCCATTGTTGGACTCTCATATGTCAGTGGTTTTGTTTCTTTGGCTTGAGTCACTCACATGGTTTATACTTTGTTGTCCTTTACAAAGTAGTTTCTTTGAAATGCATTAGTAGAATGGTTTAGATATTCAGACTGCTTCTCTCTGAGTAGGTGGCCATGCCCATATCTGGCTTCACTCTCTAGGGAATTTTGGAAGGGTATGTTTGTGGTACTGGGACTCATAAGAACACAACATATTTTCCCCCCCTCCCCCTGGATCAGAAACTCAACAGGTCAAAAAACACCACCAGAATCTGGACAGCTGAAGGATGGAGTAGTATCACTGGCAGGTTGTCAGTAATACCAGGATATCTGGCTTTTCAGCAATCCTCCACAGAAGGCTGAGAGGGAACTGCCAGCCTTGGAGTCTGCTGGCCAGGCTCTCCATTTTGGGACATGATTTCCAGACCTTGGACCTGCCTGGCTTAGTGGTCACTGATATGCCAGTGTTTGTGCCGGTTTTAAGAACTCCTTGAAAAGGCAGAAGTAAAGTAGAGTTTGACTCTTTGAAGGTGAAGACTTCTTTATTCCTTTGTTTTGTCTGCTTGGTTGGTTTTATAATGAGGCTCAGAGAGTACAAAAGGATATACCATCTTTTTAAATAAAGCTCTTTTTTATTTTTCATGTTGAACATTCCTAAGGAATAGGAATTCTAATTTCCAGGCAGCTCTAACCATCTCAAGGGATATGCCTTATATTTAATGTTCTATGTTTTATTCTTGAAACTGTAAATTCTGAAGAAAAACTCGTAAGCAGAAACCTGAATGTGGGGAAATACAGAACATTGCAACAGATAGAACATATGAATTCCACAATGAATTCCAGATTTACTCATGACCCTGTTTGCACAGATCGTGAGCAGTGTAAATACTTGACTTATGGATGTGTGTCTAAGGTTACTAAAGAGAGTATTTAATGCATTCACAGTGCCTTGTAAAAAAAGCAAGAAAGGCTTGTAAGTCAAAATTAATTAATATGCTTTCAGGAAAATACTTCTTATCATTAGAATTAGTTTTTTAAAAATTACTGATTTCTGAACTGAGAGGGCTATTTTGAGTATTTTGAGCTTTATCTCTACCTTTACCCCAAGAGTAAACAAAAGTAGGAGAAACTCAAGTTCTCTATGCATGAAATAGCATTTGGAAGATTACAATGTCCGCTCTCTTTTTGATTCTCCATGCTGTTCATCTCACTGAACATACAAACACAAATATTTCTTTTCACATGCATATTCAGTGTTTGATCTTAGAAAGACTTTTCTTAGAACAAAGTGTTATCAGATGCCAGGTCAGGAAATAAGATACAATAAAAGTAAATAATTCTTGTCCTGGTCTCAGAACATGAGTAAAATAAAAAATAAAAAACTTGAAATTGGCAAGTGTGTTTGGCTTCAAAATATCTAAACTCTCCAGCACTTATCTAGTGCCGGATAGATATTATTTTATATGTGATATCAACATAGGAAAACACTGCACTGTAAATGCCTTCTGAGAAACCTAATTCTTAATGGTTACCTATATATTTTGTTCTCAGACTGATTATTTTAGTCCCTCATAAGTTAAGAGAATCTGTATCTCAGAGCTGTGATCTGTGCTATTCAGAGAGGAGTGAAAAGGTTCAAATCCATGTCTATTTATTTCTTAGTGTCTTGATTTGTAGTGGAAACAAGACAAAATGGAAGAGATCCCTATGATCTCACACACAACACTACTCTCCCACACTCAATCTCCTGGAATTTCACCAGCCTCCATCCAACCCTCCCTTACCCAGACTCCCTTAATGGCCTCTCCACAGCCTCGCTTCCTCCCTGGGGTCAGTCAATACCCTTGTATCCCTCTACTTTCCTTCCCTTCCACTGCAACAACCCCAAATTTGCTGCTGCAAAGTCCCTGGTATTTGCACTGGTGGCACATCCTATAAGGGACACTGTTCAAGCCTGTGCAGCTGTGCCAGCCAAAGAGCTGCAGCTGTGCAGGCACACTGCCTGCCACACAGGCACATCTTCCCCTTGTTCTCCAAGGCTTTGCAAAGAAAGTGTCAACTGTACATTTACAGCAGGTCCTAATAATGGCACAGATTTTAATATCCACCTGGTTTTCCTCACCTTTGTTGGGAGTCTATGAGTAAGGTATTGAGAACTTATTACCTAATTCTTTGTGATCTTGCTCACTAGATTTTTTATTTACACAAGGAGCTTAACTAAAAGTGCAGTTCTTAAAGTCAATTAAATTAGGGTGTCTTTTCTTGCAGGGACACTTTCAGATTGATGTCAGCCTGTTTCATATTGATTTTTTACTTGCAGAACTCAATCAGCATTGCTAGCTCCAAATGAGCCCAAGCATGTCTGCCTGAGGCTTTGTGAAGATGAAACATGCAGGGGGGAAGAAAAGCACTGAGAAAGTGAGAAGCTGCACTGCTGTTCCCAGAGCAAACGAGCATCCTGAAGTGTGGGGCTCCATCACCTGGAGCTCCATTAACTCCTGCTGAGTAAATAACTTCTTGGCACAGACACAGAGTGCTTTCTGAAGCTATTTATTAGAATTTGATCTTAAGGGAAGGAGAGAGGAAAGTGAGGCTGTGAATTTGAACTCCAATGGTAGCTAAATAAATCTAAATATAGAGTTATTTCTAAGGATCAAGGAGAAATATGCTTCCTCCACTGTATGGTCAAGGTTTAAGCATTAAGTTTGTGTCTGTGGACTGTGCTAGAAATATCTTTCTTATTTTATTTCCTCACCCCCAATAAAAATCTTTAAAATTAAAGCTCAATGAGCATGAAGGAATCTTGTACAGACATTTAAGAAACCAGTGATAACTGGTTACCACTGATAACAAAATGAATAGAGTTTAAAAGTAGGGACTGTTCTCTGTCCTGTAATCACACAGCACAGAGTTTTGGTGTCATAGCAAAGAGCACGAGGCAGAGTTTCCAAATCCTTTAGTGCTTCAGGAAGGTTAAGCAAGGACTCTGTAGTGCTTTTTAACTCTTTAGTGCTTCACCTCCTAAAACAGCAGTCCAGCATTGCAAATTAAGGTAAGAAGAGAAAACAAAACCAGCTCCATTCAACATTTTAGGTAGTAGGGTTAATGCCACAGCCCCAGACTCTGGGCAGTGATCTGTGATGGTGCTGGTCTAGGTGTTTTGAAGGAGAGAGAAGTGGTACCAGGCAGGCATGTGGTTCAGGCACCCTTGTGTGGCAAGCCAGACAAGATAGAAATTATAAAAATCCAAGTTCACACCCTAACGGTTAATTAGTCATTTACTCTTTACATTAAAAGCTGTGAAAATTAAAGGGTCAAAAGGAGCTGCAGTGATTCCAAGCTTCCAGTCATTGCAGTAATATATTTGTTTGGGTTCTGTGATCATTTGGATTTAATGAGAACATTTCTATGAAAGACACAATTCAGTTGTGGGGCAGCATGCTAAGCCAGCCTGACCTGGAAACATCAGTCGTTTATACTTCTGCTCATTCCCAGTACATCCACAGGCAAACTACTGTTAAGGCTTTTCATGAGTTTGTATTTACTCTGCACTGAAGCTTGAATATGGTCTGGACCATTTTTTAGAAATGATGGCATAGGCACTCATTCCATTCTGAAGTCAGTCATCATGGCTACCTAAAATGCTCTTCTGTCAAAATAGCCACTTGAATCAGAGCCATGCTTTTCACTTCACCCTGTTGACCAGTATGAGTGAAGAACCACATAGTATTTCTCTCCAAGTAAGGAGCTCTTGTGCCATATTTCTGCCCTTTTCACACAGCAGAGGCAGAAGAAATCTGCCAGTGGGGATGCAGTTGCTCTCCCCCCTGCCCCCCAGAAGTCTTGTGGGAAAGACTGTCTCCTGCAAAACTTGGATCTGTGCAGCTGGCTGACAGCACCCTGAAGATGTACGTGTACTGATGAGCCCTTCTGACAGCCAAGTGCTAATTAAGGCAGCCTGTAAATTATGATCTCTGGCTTGCTCCAAGGGCAGGTATAAGTCCAGTCTGAATGAAAGGGTTGTGTAGCAAGGAAACCACAAATGGACCACAGGGCCCAAGACCCTGCACACTGCACCAGGTCATATCGCTTCACACCTATGCCAGTAAATCCACCACAGAGGGTCTTGATACAGAGAAAGGTGCAAATTCATCAGCCTTCCCTAGAGCATATGAACTAAACAAGTTTTCTTGGAGCCACAGCAGCACGGATTCCTTTAACTCTAGAGTACAGATATGATAATGGAGGCTTTGTGTATTAGTCAGGAGATGTTAGCTTTTGCTGGCAGGTGCCTAGGACGTCAAGTCCATTTCACAGAAGTCAAATGCTTTGACTCTGATAAACCAGTGTGCCTGATTGTGTCTTTTTCTGTCCTTTGAATACTATAGTTAGTATGTTAGTTAAGGGAAATTGATTTAAAAACATGATTTTATTTAACCCTTTTTGGTTTCTGTAGTAAGTAGACCAGGCTTGTACAGCTAATCTCTAGTGTACTTAAAGTAGCCAAATCCTGCAAAAAAACCTCCACAAAATAGAGGAATCAGGAGCTTGTAGACCTCAACATCCACCACTGGATATATGTAGATTCCACCTCAGAGTGCGACCTGGGAATGCACCTTGTTATTCCCCACATCTTGGTTGTAATAGGAATAAAGAATAAATGCATGAACTAGGAGGGGTCTGAAGTATATGCCAGCAAATCCCCCCTGTTGAGTTGTTCCTCAGACTACTGCAGACATGTGGTAGTATGTACTTGGTGTTGGGACCCTGATTCCGCACCACTGCCTCACTCCACTAGAAACTGTCACTGACATCAGATAAATTTGACCCATCTGCTTACCACAGAATTCCATTTTGCATCTCCTAGAGTCCCTGCAGCCACACTATGTCTCAGAAAAGGCTCACACTTGGCCGCAATGAGATATTATTTCCAGGATAATGTTCTGCAGAATCCACTCCCTGATTAGCTCTCCACATTGCCTTACAAATATGAATGCCAAGTGTGGGAGATTATCAGCAAGAAGTCGTGGTCATCCTTTCAAAGACTGGCAGTTGCTGTATAAAAGAGACTTGGAAAATGTAGGTTTCATTTAGATGTAGTGAAATCAGACCCTTAAATTTGCATATTGCAACACCATACTCAGTGAAATTGTGCATGATTGTAAATATTCTTAGTTGGAAGGGACCCACAAGGATCATCGAGTCCAACTCTTAAGTAAATGGCCCATACAGAGATTGAACCCATAACCTCAATGTAAATATGCTATTTTCAAAACACGCCATTGCTCCCAGAACCAAAATTGTTTCAAGCACCTTGAGGTGCATAGGGTTGTAAAGTGGGTGTCTACTAGGATTATCCTCTAGGAGTCATGATTTCCCTCTGTGTCACCATCACATCTGATACCTTATTTACACTTTTAAGGGAATAAATGTGTTGCAAAAAACTCACTTTTAGTAGCAGTTGCAAATTAAAGGACTCATACACTCACAAATAATTCTGAAAGTGAGATGTTTGTTCCAACTGAAAATCTGCATTGGTACCACGATTGAATAGGCAGCTGACTGACTCTGAAACAAGTTGAGTCACTCAGGAAACCCCCACATCACTCCTGAATCTTAGGAAATGCTTTCCCAATGCAACTTCCTAGAAAGTGCTGGGGTAAAATAACTGCTAGCAAACAGATCAAATGTAGTGTTAAGGCACTGACATCAGTCTGAGCCATGTACCTCCTAAAGCATGTCCTGAAAAGGGACAGTTACTAGTGCTGGCATTAAAGAAAACAGAGAGACTTTTTATTGAGGCTGCGTTGAGGGTCACTTGAACCTCATAAGTGGTAGGTAAGCATTTTTGGGAGAGAAGGACACCGTGAAGTGGTAGATGCCTTTTTAAACATGTCTTTCTTTCCATTTCTATTGTAGAGTGAAGTCTGCAAAGTCTGTGCAGAATCAGAGGAAGAAAAACCTGTGTATACCCTAAGAAGATCCTACAATTAATTTTTTTTTTTGGCATTTACTTTTTATAGCTAAATCTGTAGTTTAGTTCATCTATAATCTGGATAAAGCAGGAGAAAACCTGAGAGTTTATTTTAATGAAGATAAACAACTAAATCTCTACAAAGAGAACCTGATAGGGAATATGGAGAAAAAAATAATGAGTGAATGTGATTTTGCAGAACTCATTCACAGGACACAGAACAAAAGAACAGTGGCAACTTTATGGGGTGGAAAAGGAATCCAGGATGGATGTGCTGAGTGGTCCTGCTCTGATTTCAGCAGTTACAGCAGGACAGACAAAGCTCTAAGAAACTTTGGAGGTGAGTGAGTTCTAACAGATAAACCTAATGAGACAACAAGGATATAGAGCAGCTGAGAACAACTGGTGATGATACTTACAACCCTAATAATGGATCAGAATGGGGGTACTGCTCTATTACTGTGACACCACATTGATAAACAAATGCATTTTTTCCTCCTTGCCCCTGTTTAAAAATAAAAAATATTCTAATATTCCTTGGAAAGTAACTTATTCCAGAGCAGACCTATAAAATTCCAGACTAATGGATTTCATTCCATGACAGTTATCTGAGAATGAATATGACTTTAAGAGATCCACAAGCAACAACTAAGAAAGCAAGGGTACAGTTAGTGTACTTAAATTCACACTACAGGAGCCTACAGCAGGGCTTGAAAACATTTAGGAGCATGCAATAAAGCCTGAAAAACACAGTTGTTAAGAGCATACAGCCCTGGGTTGTAGTGCTGCTGGCAATCTGCCACAGACATCTCCACAGAAGCCTGGCTCACACAGGTAACACAAACTGACATTCTACAGAGTTTTTTTTTTTCTTTCTTTTTTTTTTTTTTTTTTTTTTTTTTTTTTTTTTTTTGCAAGCATTAGCCTGAGCTGCTTTGGGAAGGAGCTAAAATATAAAATCTGTATGGCAGATATCAATATGAGCTTTTTTATATTTCATCTGTTCTAGGGAGTTTCTGATTAACAATGTGATATAGAAAATAAAGAGCTACTTTACATGGAGTGTTGTCCAACACCTTGCTTACCCTGCACCCCTGCAGAGCAGGCTCCTACTATTGCTGTGAGCCTTTCTAGCGATGTTGTTATGGTGCTTCACTCACTGGAGGACTGTCTGCAAAAGAGATGCATAAATGTGCACACCCTTATGATTTTAAGCATTCCCTTTTCCATGGTATTGCTGATTCCTGAAAAGTGCTTGCTGCTTCTTTTTCTTTCTTTTCTGAAACAGTCACAAGTGCAGTAGCCGAGGGGAGAAGCTGGCAGGAAGAAAGCAGAGGAAGCCTCTCTCTTCCCCTTGTGAATTCCAAGTCCTAAAACACTAGAAAGTGTTAAATATGTTTAACCACAGTACAAAGTAGTTTATATTTTAAATTAATTCCAGTTGATTCCTTGTGTTTTATATTTTTTTTTCCCCTGGGTAGGCACAGTATTTATCACAGATGCTCCAAGGCAGAAAGTGCATATTTTCTATAGGCTAACATTCATTCATTTTCCCCTCACTTCATGCCACTTTCATCCACTAATAAATTTTTACTTAAGCATTTTTTTTTAGCTGAGAGACCTGTTCTCAGGCAAAATGTGAAAATACTTTGTGAAGGGGTCCTGACCTAGCTAGAGGAAAAGTCAGTGATGTGGTATGTCCAGAGTCTAGAGGCTATAAACTCCCTGTTCTTAATTACACTTTTGGCCATATGTGCATGACAAGACGGAGGTATTTTTAAGGAACTGTAGTTTTCCATACTACCAGCACTTTCTACTACTTGTGGAATTGGAATATGTGCAACTGATACAGTAAAATCCTTACATTTTGAGCTGTTAATGCATTTTTGCTTTAAATAAACACTCTGTACAGTGAGTTTAATTACTTATTCAACTGTTAAGTTAAACTCTAGCATCATAAGACCACACTGTCCAAGTGTTTCACAGGTGTTATCCCCTCAGGGAGGAAATCATGCATTTCCAGCCCTGGAAAGCAAAGGATGGAAGCAAAGCAGGAACATCACTGTGTGGACTGGCTAACTAAGAGCACTTAGCTAAGGTGGAGCAATCATTGGAGCCAAGGTGAAGCTGAGCCAAGGCAACTATGGTTTCAGTGAGATTTAGAAGCAATTAATTCCATACAGCACTAGCATGTAAACAGAGAAGTTGAAATCAAAAGGAGGCATCTGAAAGAGGCAGGATGAAGGAAAAAGAGACTGTAGTCTGAAATAGATCTGTCTTCCCACTTTCAAAATACAGTTTGAAACACCAAATGATGTGTGTGACAGATGGATGAGCTGTGGTAGAAAAATGTTTTTGGTTGCAGAGGTGCTGAATTCAACACAATATTTGCTTTCTAGTTAAGTGCAGTTGTATTTTGATGAAATAAGGGATGGATCTCTTACAATTGTCTTGAACAAAGAGATCCATTTATACTGCTGCCCACTGTTTGAGTTATTGCTTTTCGTTATATGTATATTTAGGAGAGCAGACAGTAAAACAAAAAGTGGTGTAATTTATATACCAAGTGTAAATATAAAAATGCTGGGGTTTAAATTGTCTTGTGTTTCTTTTATTCAGTTTGCACTTACACAGTACTAGTACAAAAAGGTTTCAAGCAAAACTGTCCCTTTGCTTGCCTCACTGGTATCTCTTCATGCCTTGTCTTGAACATAAAGACATATCTATCCTCAGATGAGGAAGAAGGCACTGAAAATGAACTCTTGAAATGAAATTATGACATACAGGATAAGTAGACATTTCACTCATTCCTATGGAACATGTCTGTGTCAAGATTGTAACGTGATTGAACTAGGTATTGGAGACATTTTGGTTGAAAAAAAAATTATATTGGCTAGGAATCCAATGTTAACATATACAACAAGAAAGAGTGAATGATAAAAGTACACTTTTCCATGACAGAACCAACATCCTGATTCCAGGAAGTAGAATGAGTTTTTCAAAGAGGGTAAGAATTAGAATTTTATTCATCTGTCTAAGCTGCAACTTCTCCATTTTAAGCTTCTGCTCTCAGCAGCTCAGCAAGACACAGAGTACTGTTTTGTGGTCTCATCTAATCCTTTAGAGAGAAGAACATAAAGAACTTCATGAAGCAACAGTGTGAAACTCAATAGGGAGGGACCTCCTTTAGCCAAATAGCAGAGCCTTTCTCCTCAAGATTACAGTGAAAATACAGAGGGAAAAAAAATAAAAATAAAAGAAAATAACACAGACAGATTTGCTGTGGGTGGTGCTCAATCCCTGACAATTTCTTTGTGTTCCAATGGCTTGAGGAGGACCAGAGGCTCAAGAAGTCCTGGTATGAGTGCCCTGACATGGTATTTCCCTTCATTTAATTTCACCAATATCCCTACTAGACGTCAAGTTGCTCTGTAGTTCATAGTCTTCAATGTGCAGTACAGATACCTCAAGAGGTATCCGTAGTGCAGGTGCCTCTTGAGATGTCTCACTGAATTCCTGTCTAGTTGTTGCAATCCCCACTAAGACCCCAGCTTTGGCTTTTACCCCTGTGAAAAACAAGGTTTTGTAGTATGTTCAGGAATCTCCACAGCTGATTTGGCTACAAATCACCCAAAGGCATTCCTTTTCCAGATGAAGAACCTTCTGGATACTTCATTAAAGCAAAGAAATGGCTGGAAGAAGTGGTTGCTTTCTAGAATTTTGTTGTCACTGTTCAGTCACATTTTAGAAAGTAAATAAAAAAATACAATCTTTTTATGTTTTATTCAGTTGGCATGACATGCTGAAAAAATATGGTTTCTATTGGTCTGGAATTTCTTCATGGAAAAAGCCTTTACAGATTCAGAGCAATGCTCTGTTGATTTGACTACATTAATGGAATATATTAAAGCATTTTTTAAAATGTTTAGTCAACAGTCAGAATATGAAGGCATTCTTGGCCACACAACATGAAAATGGACTCAATAAGACCTTTGAACTAGAAAACAAGTGGACTTTGGATTGAGTTATTTCCTTCAAGATTTATATTCATTCTAAGAAAATAAGTTCTGAGCAATTATGTAAATTTTTGACTCAGCTGAGTAATGAAGAAGTGAAATTGAAGGTTTAGTGCTTATGCAGTTTCTTTGGGAGGAATATATTTTGGCTGTTCAGGCAAGGATCTGAAATACAGTATATAGAGAGGAAAAGCAGGTACTGTTCATATTCCAGAAAAGGCAGCTGGAAATAATTTCAGATTTAGAACTACTGGCATGCACAGTGAATCCATTAGGTATTCCTGTTAGTCAGCACATTCTGACAATCATCCCTACACAATGAATTTGGAAAAATAAATGATAAAGACCTGCTGAAGGAGAAAAATAAAAAACCTACAGTTGTCTATATAATATTTGTGAGAGCTTATGATTCCAAAAGTCTTTTCAAACATCTAGGGAGGCTCAGGAAAACTGAGTTAGAAAATTGTTATTTTGTCACTCCATAAAAAAATGTTTTGGAATGGAAAAAAAGTCAGCAATGCACTCAACCGTATAGCTCAGTCTGGTGTCAGTTGCAAGGAAGCTGGAAGAGAATAAAAAGGCACAAGTGAAAAGTAATATGGATGTTTTGCTTTAAATACAGGAAACTAAGCCAATGAACGATCAAGGCATTGTAAGGCCCAAAAGGGGCTCCAGGCTTCTCCTGGTTTCTGTAACTGCTCAGTGGTGCCTCTTCCTCAGGGAGGATTTCAATAGCTTTCTTTCACCTGTTGTTTTTGGCACTATTTTTGTCCTTTCCATCACTAGCCTAAGCAATGCAGGCTGGTGCAACTGAGTTCACATGCCTGTGCTTCTGCACACTCTGGACATCACTTTTTAGGGATAGGATCACAGCCTTATTCCTTGGGACAGGAGGACAAGCAAAGGGATCTCTTCCTCCCCTTTCCACTCTCCAGATCAGCCAGCACCATGTGTGCTCTCGTGCCAAATAGCCAGAGGACAAAGCCCCTTAATTTCAGACAGGATTTCATCCTCGGTATCTGTGTTCCAAGATCTACAGTGGGATTAAAAAACTCAGTGCTCTTCCACAAGTGTCAGTCTCCTGGCGGGATAAGATAAGTATGGGAACTGCTTTGGGGAACATTCAGACTGCTATTCTGACTTCAGGAGCTAAATGCTGGTCTATCACAGGGTCCACAACGATTTTCCCTGCTGGTGAGTAAGGGTTTCTCTGAAGCACCTTATAGGGAGAGAGCTAAGAAAGAAACAATGTAGCTTTTGGTGTCTTATTTAAGAAAATTAAAGAAAAAAATCAGGTAGAAATTAACACCTGACTACTTACCTGGTATATTTTTTTTAATAGCACATTGGGAGGCTCTGTGAATGCTCTTGCCTTTGGTAGCTGAATTCTGTGCAATTGAATGAACATCAGGACTAATACCCAGGAAACATGTTGCTCTTTATAAAATGTTTCACCATGGTAATTATAGCTAATGGTAGCAGTGCTTGTGCATGGGTGCTGTAGCTGAAGTACACAGGAGGACAGTGTAGCTGGGACATGCAATACTGCTTCATTTACTTATACTACTGCTAAAGGCCCTGCAAAGCCAAAATGTGGTTATCCTCACAGCTCCAGAAGGATGCTGAAGCTGAGCATTTGCAATGGTTACTTTTGCACAGGTATTCTGAGCAAAGGGCAAGGTGCTTCTCCCTCTCTCTCTCTGCTGCTCACTCCCTTCCCAGGGGCTGCTTGCTGATGCCAGTTCTCATCCCCCCAAGGCCCAGGCAGCCTGTTCTCCCAGGTACCTCTTACACAGTGAAAGGGACAGTAATGCAAAGGAAAAGAGATCATGTAATGTGTCAAAACTTGTAAACCAAGTCAGCCTCACCCTGTGATGGAGCCAGAATTTCAGTCACCCATAGCTAATTTGTTCTGTTGTCCAGCACCCTGATTCCAGGCTGGGACAGAGTTTCATAGGTTATGATGCTGAAAAAAGTGGTAATATTTGACTAAAGTGACTTGGTTGCAAAAAATTGGCTTCCAAAGAATATATACAAGAAGAATATTTAGGTGATCAAAATAGTAAAAGACTAATACTAGATTGAAAAAAAGATTCTATTTTACTAGAAAATAATTGAGCTGTTTAGACATCACAAAATAGCAAATTTCAGAATGAAGACTTATTTCTGCATTAAATAGAAAAGTATTTATTTTTAAAACATCTAATTTCTGCCTTTAAACTTTTCCTAATGTTTAATTTATAATAATTATTGCAAATTATTGAGACATACTAAATGCTACTGTTCAGCCAAAACTGCAAATTTTGTTGGAAAACATAAAGCTGGATAGGATGCTTTCATGACAGCTTATGCCTGTCTCCTCTCAGAATGTTGGCTGATTGAATAATAAAATGTTCAGTTTAAATACATCAAGCCCTCAAATCTGAGGCTACAAAAATTACACTGGAAATTTAGAGGGTATCCTATTTTCAGACCTATTTTTTTCTTGAAATGGTATAACCTGGAACAGCTATTTGTGTTTTTTTTCCCTTTTACTGCTATTTTTTCCTTTTACTTCTCTCTTTCTTTTTTTTCCCCTTTTAAATTACCTCATCTTTTTTGTACATCAAATCTGAGACTTTTAAGGTCCATTCTTGGAAGGCTTAGACCAATTCTTATTTTTATTTAAACCAGGCAAATAAAACTTTGAGAAATTTAATATGAATAAAATCATGTTGGCATCAGCTAAACAGAATTCATAGCATTAGTGGAATGTGGTAACAAAGTTTAAGGGATTTGGATTTCATATGAAGAGCCTCTAGCCTTTCAGGTGTCTGTACAGTCTCCCCATCTTTATCACTTTTGCATAGAAAATACCTAATAGGAAAGGAAAAGGTCATAGGTCAGCACTAACTAATTAACATACACTCCAAATTCATGCCATGGCCTGTTGCAACTATCAGAGATTCCCAAACATCCATTTCCACATGTCTGTGCTAAGCTGCTCAAACACTAAAACTCGTGAGCGTTTTCTCCTTCAAGCCTCAGGCTGCACTCCTTCATCTCATGTATTCAAATATATCACTAGATTCTTAGACCTATGTTCTAATGAGTGTTTTAAACTTCTTAATTTACTTTGAAATTTACTCCCACTGGTCACTGGGCATCTTCCCATTACTTGGGTCCTTACTCATGGGCAGATGAAACACGTGTTGCTAGATTCAGTCTCACAAAAAGGCATCCAAAAGAGAAGTGGTCTCCAAATTGTTTCTCTGGACCATGCATATTAATCTGCAGTAGCACCCTTGAAAGAGTAATGATATGAATTGCTAGACCTGTACATGCACACACAGCAAGAAGGGGTCTTCTGGCTCCTCACACTCCATAATCCTGCTCATTCCTGGTGTATGAGCTCTGTTAGACACAGCACTTTCCCAGAAAAAGTCTAATTGCAGCAATTCCTTCAACAAGGCCAGACTTGAAGAATGGTTAAATACGACTTGTTTTATTAGACATTATTTATTTATTATTTATTATCCTCTTATGATAAATCTTAGCTTACAGAACATAGGTTTAGGGTTTTTTTCTCACAGCTGTTGGGGTTTCTTATTATATGAAACACAACAAGATTTCCACAAATGATAGGCACAAAGATTGTTTCTTAATTCTAATTAAGAACAAACTACTGAAAAACCCATTCAGACAAAATCAGCTCCATTTTATAAGCATATTAGTTTGATCTATTCAATTTCTGTTGAGCATAGGACTGGAAGAGTGTACAAAAAGCTTCATGCTATTGTACAAATATGGGAAATTGCTTATTACCAGAAGAATTAGCAGTAGCAGAGATGAGAAACAATTATTTGAATGCAAATATTTGCATAGCTAACAGCAATACAGTTGAGTCAATGAAAATATGTTTTTTGCCTCATGACTTTCATCCCTAAGTACTTTACTTAGCCATAGTACATCACTGGAGCATATATGAATTTCATTTCCTTATCTAAATTCATTCTGGCTTTACGGCAATATTCCATCTCTTTGCCTGCACTCTCCACATCTGAAAAATGGATAGGACATCAGCTACTAAGAAATCATGAACTAGGAATGAGTCCATAGATAGTAGCTGCATTTACTGTACAAGGTGAACAGTTTGCAATTCAGATAAATTCCATGCAAGGATTGTGTGCAGCCGACCAAGTGAACTGACCAAAATCTTTTGATATTTTCTACAAAATGACAGGATATTCTACAAAGCTTTGTTTACCAATGAGCTAATCCTTACAAGACAAAATTATTGGATATCCTTGTATGGTATGGGTTATTCCAAGCGATATTTACTTTATTAATTCTAACTTTTATTGCTTGAACCCTTGAACTTTGACCGAATTTCTGCTGTAGTAGATGAAATATGATCAACCACCTACCCCAAACAATAAAGCACTTTGGTGTGCTCAGGAAATAGAGAGTGAAACCATGGAAAAAATGAATCTTCAGAAAATATAGAAGTGTCCAGAACATATCTGGAAAAAACTGAGTATGGATTCCATCAACTGTGGGGATGGCAAACAAGGCCAAACAAGGCCAAACCAACAGCTCAAGCTGATCAGGCAAACTGCTAATGGAGTATTTTCTTACCTTATCCTATTACTGAGGAAACCTGAGAGTAAATGCTGGGATCTTCCCAGGAATCCCTCACGAGTTCGGTGGAGAACCTGAAGCCCTGCATCCAGATCCAGGACCATTGTGGGGGTCAGAGAGAAGGAAACCTCATGTGCCTGTGCCAGAATGAAGTTCAGGATGGCAAGAGCCACCATACTGACCTGCCCAGCCTCCCTCTGGGATTCTGTCATCTCGCATGCAAAACAAGGATCTCGTGGAAGAAACAGTTACGCTAAACTGCCCAATTTCTCTCCCATACTGCACTCTCTTCCCCACAAGTCGGGGAAGGCCTGTGATCCCTTTATCTGTGAATAAACTGTTCTGATACCCAAATCCACAATACTACCTTCCAGACAACTGGAACAGAAGAAATATATTATCTACCTGGAGAACTCTGACTTTCCACTGACAACATTTCAAGAACTACTTAATGGCAGGGAGAAATGATAAACCATAATCTCAACACATTTGTTGCAGTTCTTTGTGATGTTGGCACTGATGATGAGGTGAAGAAAGAGCCATTCTTTGCTTCTAATCAGTCTCTCTCCTAGGCCAGGAAAAGGTTTGTCACATTAACCTGGCATACTTGAGGTTAAGAAATGCAGGTAAGGATGGTACATACCTGACCTTGCATGTCTTGTTGAAATTTGTGTAATAAAAAATACACTGCTTCATTTATATCATACACATGTAACCCAGAGAAAGAGAAAAATCCTCAAACTCCACAGGTTCTTATATACCCCTTGAAGAACTGAAAGGAAAAATATGAGATGACTACACTTGCTAGCAGAACTAATTTTGGCCTAGTACTGGGGATGGCAGAAGGAGCACACAGACAGAAATCCAGATGAGTTGACAGACTTTTTGCCAACACATTGTCACCAGCTGCAGGCCAAACTGAACCAGCCTGCTCTCAGTTCCAGGCAGTGAAACACTTTCTTCCTACTCCGCTGGCTCTGCATAGTCCCCATTAGCTGTTACTTACCTAATGCGACTATTCAGATTTTGATCTTTTCTCCCTTGCTAACTCTACAATGGATAGACCAAGAAAAAACAAGAGATCCATAAATAGGTAATTTGCTGCAGCCTCATCTTCGTGACAACACATGCCTTTGCTCAGTTGCCATCTCTAAATACTCACAGACAAGAAAAAATCAAGCGGTATAACTCAAGTCAGCCTTTATATTTGTAAAATACTTTGGGTTCATTCTCTTATATGAGAATGACTGGCTTAACTTTGATTCAGTTAAATCTGTGACTAAATGATTTAAAGTAAATCCAAATAAATGTTGCTGATTCTCTGAAATATGATGCAAAAATGGATTCATTTTTCTGCATTGCTTTAATTTCACAATACACAGCTAAGTTTATATTGATGTTATGTTCTCAAGCAGCAAAATCTTTTGGGACTTCCAGTCTTTCTCTCCCATTTGTTTTCTTTTTTCTTTTCAAGGTTAATGGCATGATTACCCAAACACAGTGATTTATTCATCCCTTATTATTCCAAGGAAGTTGTTAACAAGTCAGGAATTGGGTGTTAGGTTATTTAAGGCTGTTAATAAGACATGCAAATACTCAAGCATGTACCTGTGACTGACATAGAACTGCTTTAGTAAAACACATATATTTTAAAGTTTTCTCTGGCTTAAACTGCATGGGTAGCATGGCTAAAGGAGTTGTCCTCATCCATTAAGGTCTTAGTTGCACAGAAATTCTGCTAACTCTTTCTGACTTTTTAATTTCTCTTCAAAGGGTGCTGGCAGCATGCTGGGAACACCAGGCAGACTCAGCACAAATCAGAGCAGATCAGTTATCAAGCAAGTAACATTATTCCTCAGGAGAAAGCTAATGTCCTGACTGAAGAGGTCATGAAGGGAGGTTGTTTTGTTTGGAAACAGTGAGCTCTTTGGCAAAAATGGAAGGAGAGTCCAAAATAAATTCCCTGAGGTAGAAGCTGTGGAATTAAGGAAGTGGCAGCATTTGCACAGAAGAGCTAAGAATGGGGGTGCTACATAAGTAGGATTTTCTTCAGTCTCCTTTTTGCCCTAGGAAAAAGACAGAGGAATTAGTAAGGAACAAGGAATCAGCTGTCACCAAGCACAAGTGAGGAGACTTAGATGCAGGAAAGGGATTCACAGAAGTCATTGCAAAAAATCAACCCAAATCTTTTTAAATTAGTAAGCTACACTGAGGTGTGTGTCTTGTACCTTCCTTTTTGGTGTAAGAGACACCAGCTGAAAAACTTAGAATCATAGAATAGCCTGGGTTGGAAAAGACCTTAAAAATCCTCTAGTTCCAGCCACCCTGCCATGGGCAAGGACACCCCTCACTAGACCAGGTTGCTCAGACCTCCATCCAAACTGTCCTTGAACACAACAGGCATTCACAACTTCAAGAATTATCAACTTCTGTCTGAATAGTTTGGAAATCAGCAGCAAGGAGGAAACGTTAGCTGAGACCCAAAGCAAGGGAAAGTAGCACTTAACTGGAGCATCAGGAGGGAATCAGTGCTTCTAGAAGCAATTTGGGTGGGGTTTGGTTGGGATATATCTCCTGCACCAGTCAGGCAGAGCTTGCCCCTAATAGTGTCAGTCTGGTACCCAGCAGCCCTGCCCATGCAGTGCCTAGTTGGGCATCTAGCAACATACAGACAGGCATGAACAGACTTTTCTCAGAAGATGGAAAAAATCGTGTCTGTTTAATAGCTTCTTCCTTTCAAAAGTACAAGTTACTTCCAGGAAATACTTCAACATAACCCTTACCTCTGATTGTCTAGCCAAGGGTCTGGCATGAAAATAAACATATTGAACATGTAAACTCAGTCTGTCTGGATCTTGCCTTCAGATCTGAGCCAGACTGCTTTATTCTACTTTTCCCCAGAAGGAACAAAGACTGTTGGAACTAAAGTAGATGAGACCATTTAATTTTACATAAGTTCCTTCAGACCTGGTTTAATGTTGTGTGCCAGTTTTAGGAGAATGAGACAAGTATTTGTTTTTACAGAGAGCCTGCAAACTTGTTGATTTATGTCAAATTAATACTCCTCAATTAGTGATTTTGAAAAGTATCATTCTGATTCAGTCTCGAACCTCTCTAATGATGAAGTGCAATACCCTGTGGCTTTCTTTGTTATGTCCAAGCCATGTGCTCTGAACTGAAGTCAGCAGAAGGCCACTAAACTAACTGCATAAAACTGGCCTAGAACCACCTAAGACATGGTCAAAGGACATGTGGCAATACATTCATTTCCAAAATGAGAGCAGGCTGGACAGCATCAAAAGGTTACTTATTTTACCCATTGCCCCAAAGGGAATATGAGACATACTTAAATCTCTCAGAAGATTTGTCCAGAATGTCTGCTCTCTTGCTGGAGTAAGGTGCACTGCAGACCCTTTGTCTCAGAGGCAGTTGAACATACAAAATTAGATTTTCAAATCAAAGTCATTACTACCCCTTTAGAAGTCAGACTGGAAGGGGACAGCTCTTGCATAGAAACAATGCCCATGACAGTACCAAAACCACAGGTAGATGTATAATGTAGCATATATGCTAGTTTTATAATTTAAGAGAGAATGCTGTGAAAGTCAGCTCTGATCAAACAACACTTTCTGCATTGTACTCTTCTGCAAAAAAGTTGCTGAACTTTCAGCTGATCTAATCCATTGCTAACCGTATCCTCTTTCCCTGAGCAAATATCCTGCTGTGCATGAATGATTATCACGCTGGTCTGGGGCCAGGGAGCTGAGCAGCCCTGCTCACCTCAGCGGGGCTGCCTGTCCGGCTGTGGCCCCGACAGCCGTCACGGGGGACGTCTGCTTCTTGCAGTGCCACGGCAGCAAGTGCACATTCAGCCATTCCATACATCACAGCACATTCCGCTCAACAGTGCGGCCCTGTAAAGCATCCTCATTCCTCTTCTCTGACTTCATATGCTCTGTTGGAAAAGACCCATTAAAGATCAATGTAAAACAGCTATTTTAGAGAAGCTGCATAGTGAGACAAGTTATTTTTTAAGACCAAGTATGAAAAATATTTTGGAATGTGTTGATTTTGGCAAGGCTATTTGATGCTTGTGTCACACATGTACTTCACACAAGCATCATGATTTTCACCCAGGCTACAAACGTCCATTCATCACAACAACTTTTAATCTCCATCTCTTCATGACTTCAGTAAAGCACTTGCTTCTGTATTCAAAATATGTGAGTATATAAAAATATATGAGACTTCTCAGTCTTGGCCTTAAAGATCACACTGGACATGTACCTGCTTTGAAGAGTTGGCTTTACTCTTGGGGTTTGTTTCATTTGTAACGTGAATAAACCGTTCAAAGTCTTATGAATAAACTATAAACATATGAGAAAATAGATGCCAAGGTTCTAGGGAAAGGAAACCAAAAATTTTGTTATAAAGATATTCCAACATGGCACACTAATTTTGCAGCCAACACTACAAACTCATTTGTTGTCACAGATGGAAGAATAACTGATTAAAAATGCCAAATCTCTCCTCTCAAATTATTCTTATATTATAACCAGTCAGAATCCTGACTCACAGATTTCTGAATATATAATGATGTTCTGAACATTTCTTAATAGAAATTTTTGCAAATTAACTCCCTTATAATAATTAAATATTTAAGACTGCTTTTTTATTACTATTATTTTCAACAACTGCAACTTTGAAATCTGAAGAATACAAAATTAGTTTTAAATACAATGCAAATCCTAATAGTCTCTTTCAGTAACCTCCAGTAGCTTGTCTTAGCATTGTCTAAGCACAATGTGCACATTCCATTTTATTAATTTCCCTACTAGCTAAGAACCACATGTTTTAGCCTGAACTTTGTTGTTTTTTTTTTTTATTGAATTCCTACTCAGACAGTTTTTCATTGTACAGAACTTACCCCTTAAACAACATACTCAGAATCCACAAATGAGTCATTGCAGGATAGATAAAAACTGGCCTCTCATTTTCTAAGAATGTTCTTACCAGCGGCAAGAGCACAAACCAGGTCTCTGCAGCAGAAGTGGACATTGGAAGGGTTAGCTATTTATCTCAGCTATAACTATTGCTCGAGAAGTAGGTGAGATAAAGTTATCTTCAGATAAAGTTATCTTCAAGATCAGCTTAAGATAAGATGTTTGGGTTTGCTCAGGAAGAAGAAATCGTAGTGTTTACTTGGACCAGTTACAGCTAAGGAACATTTTAGAAACACTGTCCCTTAGCTGATCTCTAACATATCTCATGTGCAACACCATGTTGACAGCACCAATGTAGGAGGATTAATGAATCACATGAGAATGAAATTTTTGTAAGCTGGACCACCATAGATAGATCCATATTTTGCAAGAATAATGTGGTTAATATGTGTTCACTGAGTGGGGCTATGTCATGGGTAGTAAAGACAAACTTTTTGATTTGTAATAAACTACATATTTTACATGATTATGTTTTCAGAAAGATCTGTTTCATGTTATCTACCAATATTTTTTTCCAATTAGGAGGTTTGAGATTTAATGAGGCCTTCCTGAATCTGAGCTGTGTAAATTGATGCCTTAAGATTTTAGCTTTTATACTTTTTCATACATTTGTAATCCTGCAATTCTTTAGTATATAACTCTAAACCCCATGTAGAGTGATAGCTACTGTCTTCCCATTTTGGTCAGACAAAACAATTCCTCTCTAGGCTTGGGATTCTGTTTCAGACCCTGAGAAAAGTAAGCAAAAGTGAGTTGGGGAGGAGCAAACCTGGGACAAATTACTTCATTACCAGGAAAATGAAATTAGAAGATTAACCCCCAATATGCAAAAGGACCAAACTTATAAAAGTATGAAAACCCCTGACCTGTCACCCATTTTGGGTGTAGCCTCTGTGTGGGCTTCTTCTGCCCTAAGTCTACCTGAAGGCCTTCAATAAATATAATTGCTTTTTACTCCCTTAATTTTGTCTGGCTTCTGCTTTTAGGTAGCCTGATAGGGCTGTATTGTGATACAGTACACTTTGGATCAAAGTGCATTTTTTGATGCATCAGACAGAAGAGTTTCTAAATTGCATTCCTTTTTAATATGGTGCAAAATATTTGCTAACAGCAAATGACAAAGTAACATGGACTGAACTTCTAGCACTGCTTAAGTCAATGGAATTTTGTCATTGAGGCTGATAAGGACAGAATTTAAATTAATTATTGTAAAAGTCAGTATTAGGCTCTCTTTGCTGTTCTTCTCATCCCATGTTTCATATAACAGTGATATCTACATCTGTACCTGTGTTTATTGCAAGTCATATCATGAAGTGCATAGTATAAGGATATAGATAAGCTGTATTTTCCTCTAAACAAACCATCCACATCTGGACAATGAAGGTTCAAAGCAAATTCCAGGTGGAATACAATAGATCCCTCCCAGACACCACGAGGAAATACTTTGTTTTCGGTGTAAGAATTCTATGCCTTTGAAAACAGTCAAACAAACAATATGCAAAACTGGAAGCACTCCTGCTCTTCAAGACTTACTATTCCCCTTTGTTATATATACATATTATATATACAAATCCCCTCCATTATATAGAAAAAGTTATATATACAGTCTTTGTTGTGCCTCACAAACAAGGCTAGACTACAGAGTTGTGATTCTCAACACTTTCCCTATCACATCTTTGTCCATTTTCCCACTTTTCCAGCTGTGGAAAGTGGGGGGGGGGGGGGGGGGGGGGAAGGGAATTTTTAAAGCCTGATTTTCTGATATTACTCACTCTTCAGTCTGAATCTCAGGAAGACATAAAATAATTTCTTTTATAAGTTATGAGTTATTCTGCTGAAATTTAATGGTCCGACATAGACCAAAAAACCCCCAAAACAACTCAAAACTGGTAGCTGCCTCTACGTAAGGGCACAGTGGTCTTGTCCTTCAGAGAGGATTCTTACTCAGGTTTTGGTGGAGCCACTCATCTAAATCAGGGATAAGACTCATTTTCACCAGCCTCAGCCTGAGATTTCACACAGAAATCAGGTGATGAAGTGTGGGTATTTATAATGTTGATGTCTACATCTGAAAGTGGTTTTAAATTTTCTCTACAGTCACTGGAGAGAAATAAGCATTTTTAAGATATGAGTCACCTCATCCTACTGGAGGTATCTAAAATATGTCATAATAATTGTGCCCAAGAAGTGCCTGTTTCTTATCAGTGATTATAAAGGAAGTCTTAAGTAGCTAGCTGAGGTGGACGCATCTGCATGTTTGAAGTTCATATTTCGTGAGACAAATCTAATTCTGTTTCATGACAAGGCATGGGTGAGGGACCTCACCAAAAATTTCAGGAAGTACATCTAGCAGGAACCTTTGCTGCACTGGCCATGTTTGTTTCCAGCTGCAGCACAGGGTCATGGCAAGGAGAACCCAGACACCCAACACAACAACCAAACAGTGGACAGTGACTCAGGATGGTCACTATATGCAACAAGCTGAGGTTTCATCATTTATTGAAGAGCTGTAGGCACAGTGCTGGGGAGTGGATATGGGAGTCAAGACAAGGATTGTCATCACCGGTGCATGAAGCCTGATTATCAGGGTGCAAAATACATTATTAGTAGTAAAAGATGAAAAATATCCTGCTGGCAAGATGAGTAATTGAGGGAAAAGCACAGACAGAGTTTTACAAATCTCCAGTGTTGTGTTCTAAACAAAGTCTTCTATTATGAACTGGTGAACAAAAAGAACTTTAAACTGTGGAGGGAGAAGCTAAAGATTTTTAGATTGGTTAGATAATGTAGAAACTATAGAATGACAAAGCAATCCAAACTATTTTCAGTGTAAGATAGGGACAAATGATGAAACTCTCATTGCAGTGTAGTGAAACTATGAAGGTCAATGCTACCTGAATAAAAACAAATAAATACAAAGTAAAATAAGAACCAGATTTGACAAACGTGTGAGTGGGTCATGAAAGGTGGAATTTCTGCACTGCTACTTCAAATATTTAAAGAGTAATCATTAGGAGCTTGTTTATTGATGAGGAGACTGAAAAGACAGTGGTGAATTTTATACCACAGAGGCATGAACACAAAAAACCATGAAGATAAATTATATCAAAGCGCTAAAAAAAGGGATTTAAAAATGAGTGTGGTACTATAGACATTTCTGTTTAAAGAAACAGAATAAAATGAGAGCATCACTGACGACAGATCCCCTTGAACTGAGTATTGAGGATTTGGCTGGGAGAAGTATGTTGCGTTTGGAGGAAACACTGTCATCCTCCTTCCAGCATCTGACATTTCTCATGTCAGCAGGTGACAGAGAAGTCAGATAAAATCTACAGCATGTTTCCTCTTCTAGAAATATGCCTTCCTACTTACTCCTTGAATTTTTTACTTCATCTGTTTAGAGAGTTTCTAGTTAAGAGTTTTCTAGTAATATTGTGTAGACACTTATAGTAGAAAGTGAGAGAGGGGTTTTATGAAGAGTGACACTGAAGTGGACATACTCAGTATGTTTTTTAACATAAAACATTTTATTTCAAATTTAAACACCAGTGTCCTCAAAATGTATTTTAAATTCGTTCATTTGCCAATTGACCCCTTGGCCCTTTGCCCTTTCAAATGTGTTCGGGAACAATTCCTTCATTGCCTTGTTCTCTATAAACATAAAACACAAGAATTTAGGTAGTAAATTTCTTTGCTACACACTGCAGAAGGACAAAACGGTAGGAGATTCAAACCACTATTTTGTGTGGGAGAAAGATGAGTCACTGACATGAGATAAAGTTAAATTGGTTCTTACATAAGTTTATCATAACCTTCACTTCTTCAGCATCAAAGCTGATGACTCAGTATTTGTTTTTAAAGGGTGTTCATTGTCGTATAATACCTGGCCGTCACCAAAGATGATTTATATGACATCTATCTATCTATATCTACATTTTATAGATCTCTAAGAAGATTGCTGTAATTCCTTCATGACCAGATATAGATAATTATACCTTCTGTGATGCTGTCTTAGAGCCATCACTCTTCGCAGCTTTGTGATGAAAAATTAATAATTTCTTCTAAATTCTAAAAAAACCTTTTTTTTATGGAGCAGAAATAAGGGGGGAAATGGGCAATCTGAGCTATGTACAAGAATTTAGGACTGGATTTCTCTTCCAAGAATAAGAAAAAATGGTTCAGAAGCATTTTTTCCATAGTTATGGATCAATGTAAAATTTCAAGTCTGAATTACTAAAATCTTGGTCAAGAATTCTAGTAGGACATGAATTTGGTTAATTGCAAACTGAGTGTTCCAAATAAATTAATGTATTTTCTGTCTTACCTAGTCTCAAAGTAGTTTTGCTCTAAGGAAGTTACTTAGAAAGTCAGTAAATGCAGAGTTCAGCTCCCTCTTTCTGCTAAAAAACTAGCACTGCTGAAAGTTTATTGGATGGTACCTTGAGTTTCCACTTCCACAAAAAATTTTAGCCAAATCATCAGTATTGTAAAAACTTAAAGGCTGACCCCAAAGCCTACAAAATTGCTTCTCCAGAAATAAAGGCCAACATCCAACAAAGGTTTGTTTCTTTTTTATTCCTAGGGCAGTACTCAGATTCTGCCTACCTGCTTGTGCATGATGACTCCTGGTGGGAAGCAGCTGACAACTGCCTGCCCTCACCCCTGCAGAGTAAGAGCCTCTCCACTGTCCCTTTGAAGTCTTCATTTCCACTTTGACTAGATCTGCAATCTCATTTGCTTGGACATAGTAGTCCACTCTTCTTGAAGCTCCCAAATTCTTTGTGATTGCAGTGGCAGCACAGGTACTGGGACTGGATCTGTGAGAAAGCCTCCTATTATGGAGAGAGAATGAACTGTTCCACTTATAGGAATTTTGATGAAGAGGCTGTGTGATAGGTAAGTGACCAAAATTCTCTCAAGCACCAATGGGCGTTAGAAGAATGCAGTCTGATGGCAACTAACTAAATGTCTTCTGGAATGCAGGCTTTTGCTGTGTTCACAGTGCTTAAAAGGCAGAAAGCCCATGCAGTGTAAGATAAAAAGTCACAAAGGACCAGGAAAAATATGTTAAGAGACTGGCAAGAGAGATCTTGAGACTATCCTGACTAGATCAGTTGATGAGCATAAATGTAGCGGACTAGCACTTGAGAAGGAAAAAACAATGCAGTGATTTTAATTCCCCCCCCCCCCCCCCCCCCCCCCAAAAAAATAGAATAGATCTACACATAGCTACTGAAGAGTAGCAACAGTTCTCTATCTATGCCAAGACAACCTTCATGTAGCTTGGGTCCCCTGTCTTTTTTCCTTTTTTTCTGGACTATGTAAAGCTGTTCCATTATTTTCTGTTAGCACCATGGAAGGAAAAGCATATCCTGGAGGAATGTGAAGATTGGTCCAAAGCCCACTAGAGTCACTGGAACTCTTTCTATTGACTTCAATGGTTTTGCATCAGACCTTAAATGAAGAAAGATGGATCTTCAAGTTCTGGGCTAAGGAAATAATTCCACTGGGAGCGGCATGGAAAAAACACATGAAGGTGAGGGAATCTGAAGAAAACAAAAGGATCTGAAAACTTGGCAACAGCAACTCTTTCAGTATTTTTGGAGGTTATAAAAACAGATGGGCTTTCTCTGATGCAAATTCACCCCCCTCTAACCAGGCTAATTTACTCCTGTGTCAGGAACATATCAAGAACATATGAGACTGATCTCCTGGGTTTCTTCCTTTATTTGTGCTTTTCTTCAAATTGACTGTCACAATGGAAATGACACGATGTTGTCAACTCCTCCCAGAATGCTGTCTAATTTATGACAAGCAATTTCAAATAAGTGGTTATCCAATTTTCCATTTCTTTCAATTCCATAAGAAGTAAAAATTCCCCAGTGTCCCTAGTGTCCCCATATGGCCTCTCTGGACTGATCATTTTCCAAAACTGACTGTTTTATTAGCTGCTGAGCTTTCAGATCTCATAATAAATGCCTCAGAAATGCAAGTGGTGTCTCTCTGTTAGTGTGCATGTAAAACAGCTTCCAGGTGAATTGGATAAATGCATATCAAAAAGAATCGGTATTTTGGGTAAATGTGGGCATTTAAAACAACACTGATACAGTTTTGAAGAAATAAAAAAATCAGTTGAATGTAATTAAAGCAGAGAGGAAAAAAACTCTTTTAATTTAGATTAATGCAGAACAGCTGCCTATTAAAATAATGAAGAAAAAAAAAAAAAAAAAGAACCCAAAAGAATTAAAAATGAAAGGACTGAATGCAAAGGTACAAATTTAAGCCAGATCAAGAAAACACATCAAATCAAAATTGAAGCTTTTGAAGGATAGATGTAGTCATGTGCATTTTCATCTTGGAGAAGTAAATATAAAAGAACAGCCAGTGTAATTGGCTCCTACAGGAACCTGCAAAATTTTGCAACTGGTCTCTTAAGAGACTCCTGCTTTTCAAATAACATGACTGTAGATGTATGCTGTGGAAGAGAGTTGGATACAAAAGCATTTGCTAAAGTCCAAATTTTCTCTCCTGGTATAGATTAAGTGTGCTGCAAAGACAGAGCAGGCATGCCAACTAGCAGTCCTTTGCAGTGTGCTTCATCTCTTAATTTAAGGAGGACTTGCTGCCTCAAAAGATTTAACCATGAGGCAGGAGCAAGTGAAAAATTGCTCCCTTCTGCCATCAGCACTGAGTAGTATGAAAACATATTATTGCTTTCACGGATTGGATTTCTGTCATTTTTATATTTTGAAATATTCCCATTTTATATATTTTCAAGGGGAGGGGGCCAGAAGGAAAATATTTACATTAGGTTCCGAAATGTATAGTTTTATCAGTCATTAATAAAATGAGAGAAATATTGCTCGTTCTTATTTTACCTAGAGAAAAAGCATATGTTGGCTCTCTGTGTTATTTTTCCCATGAAATCTCTCTAACATGAAGTACCTTTGAGTATCAAGGACATCAAAAATGCAGGGAACATCCTTGCCTATTGTAATATAAGTCTTACGTTTGTGCTCAAGATGACAGGTGAGTTTCTATGCTAGTCTTGTTTTACTGGCAACTGATTCTTGAGTTTTGGACTGTATCTTTTGAGAAACTTCTCTTTAAAGTTCTTTCACTTCATAGAACCACAAAATTCACCTGAAAATCTCCTTGGTTTCCCTCTAGTTTGAATTCTGAGTTTCTCAAATTCTTCAGGTACCTGCTTCCACATGCAACTGAGAGAGAAAACTTAGATTTTCAGCATCCGTTTGTCCTGTCACACATGCTTCTTTAAATGTACGAGATAAACTGGATTGAAGGATTCTCGCTGGAAAGCATATCAGTGAAAGGAGGAGTTTTAGGGTAATACTTATATTCCTTGCCCCTGCTGATCTTTGAGTGTATGGGAAGACTGGTTATTCATGCAGAGTGAAACTTCATTGCTTACACTTCCTGGAGAGGGGATAGTATCTCCTGGAGTACAACTACCTTGTTTTAAGGATGCTACTGAAATGGATCTGAAGAGTCATATTCTAATTCTCTTTACTGCCTATAGAAGCCTGGTTGACTACACCAGAGATGTCTCAAGGTCAGTGAGAGGTGTTCAATCACAGATCCCTACCAGGCTGAGAGTCATGGCTAGCACACAAATCATTTAGGACATCGGTGGGGACACATAATTTTGATCATCTTATGCTGTGCAACATAAGGATTTGAGGCTGCAGGCTGTGATCCTTTTAGCAATTTTTTTTACTTACCTTTATATTTCTCATTGAATTTTACCATAATTAAACAGAAGAGTCCAAACTTTCTAGCTACCCATCAATAGACCTCCATCCTAGATTATGTGTGTGTCTGTGTGCGTATTTGTTTATTTTTCTATTAGTCAGAGCCAAGTATTGACATCTTAAGATCTTGGCTGGTCAGATAAAAATCTCTCTCTTTGTAAAGATTGGCCATTTTTCAAGCCACAGGAACTTTAAACAGTTTCCTGGCAGATACTGAGCAAGAAGGTTGAAGTGGGCAGTGTGATAAAAGGGAAGACCACCTCTTTAACCCTACAAGTTGCTGAAATTTACAGTAGGTTTTCCTTTTTCCATTACTTAATTTATTTTATTTTTTTTTAATCTGGTTAATTTCATTACAGTATATGCAAAACAAATGTCTTAAGGCACTATGTTCCTTATGTTATTTTTTTTTAAAGAAAGCCTTGCATAATCTTTATTCTGGTGGGTACAATGTCTGCATTCACACCTGCTTCATGGTTACATCAGGCTCCAAGTGGAAACTGGTTCAGCCAGTAGCCTGTTACTTGACTTCCATGGAGATCTGCCTGGATAATATTTGCAGTCTTGGGCTCAGATCAGACCAGTAAAATCCTAGGTTTATGTGAATTTGGCTCTCCATGCATCTCTAAGAAAGAAAACAGAAAATTTATTTGCACCTCCATAATGCAAGGGCTCCTTGATGCTCATGCTAACAATTGCAGAAGCTGCTGAGAAGAAATTTGGTGAGGACAGGGACAATGAGTCTATTCAAAGTGAGCCCCAGTGTTCTGCTCAGGTTTCTTCATGCATGGTGCTGGGCCAGCTTTTCTGTGTTAATAACACCACCAGAGGTGCTCATGCTTCTGAGAGCCCAATGCAAGATATCATTTATGAAATCTGAACATGTGTTCTGAGCTTCACCCAGTCTGTCAACAGGTTCTGACTCTGCGATTAGAAGGCACTTCTGGGAGGAGGATAGGAGAAATCTTCAGTTAATCAAAATTAAGGTCCACTTTCTTTATCTTCTTTCTCTGAACTGTATTTTATTAATTTTTGTTTCCTTTGTCTTTCTCTTCCCATAGGAATGTTATTTCCTATGGCATTATGAATGCACTAGCAGCACCACATCATCTATCAAAATAGTTCTAGAATTGCCTGTCACTATTCTTGTGATTATCAAAAGGATGGTCCTCATGGCAAAATGGTCCCTTATTGGGGGGGGGGGCGGGGGGGGGGGATTGGTTCAGTTCCTGTAGGACAGATCCTTGTGTAGAGGCACAAGCCTCTAAAGAAACAAAGTGATGGAGGAAGCATAAGGACAGAAGGGTTTCATGCCTTGGGAGAAGTATCTGCACTGCATATAAACCACATGAAACTCATATGCTATAGGCCAAATACAATTACAAAAGGGACAGAGGGTTGTGGAAAATGCCTAACATACATAGTTAATATTTATTCTCTCTGAAAAGTAAAGAGAGTCCTGTGCTTCAACTAATTCGGAGTAAAGATTCAGCCAGGTTCAGGTTCTTGTTAGTTGATTGGATGCTAGAGAGTTTTTCATATTAAAATGCTTTACTAGAAGCATAGTGAAATCTTTATTAAAAATAAGAAAAACCTGATACCAATCAATGCCATCAAAACACTAAAAAAGGGTCTTTTTTATATACTTTAAAAAATATAGGCAAAGAAAATTTACTTGTAGATTCAAACCTTAAATATTATCTCTGGATGTTAATTTCATTAATTTTACTAATCACAGCCTTATATTACAAGCAGTAAGCAGTGAGTACTACCCTTTTCCCAAAAACATGCTCCAAGTGTAAAAGACTTGTGCAAAGCTTCTCCCACAGAAGACAAATCCATTACTTTCTTATGGCTCTACCTCAAAGATTATTTTGTTTCCATGAACCTGTGGTACTCAAAGCCATGTAACCCAAAAAAAGCAATCTCAGATGAAGAACAATGGAAACTGGGCACATATCAGATGCAATAAATGTAAAGAGAATAGAGACTAATAAGTCTTTTCTCAATCGGAATTTGAGCTGAACACCTGGGTATGGTGAAGTCTGAGAATTTTGTCTTAAAGAATGAGGTTTTCACCCACTCTCCAATGCTTCTGCTCAGAGAATGAAGCATGAACACTTCTTGACTTTCCTTTCCTTGTCAGCTGTCACAGTGAAAATATTTTTATGAAACTTTCTCCTGGAAACCAGTTTTGTTACAAAAGTAGAGAACCACTAAGACAGCAATTTCAGCAATGCAGTTTCTGGGGTGGTTTACTTTTGTTTTGCTTTTTCTACTATTGATGTGTGATACTTATTTTTCATGCCATGCAGATGTCCCACACAGTCTCCAAAGTTCTCAGATCAATTTTGCAAAATCCTGGATGTACACCAACATAATTTATCACAACTAACATAAGACAAGAGGCTTATTCAGCTTGGCAGAGATGGGTTAAATGTCCACTTTATCTGTGACAATGTGGTGAACTCTAGTTACCCTAAATGATCTTGCCCATAAAAAGCTGTCTAGAATATGTTATATCTGGCTATTGGCTGGAAAATTCTGGAAGGGAATTTTGTATGTACGCACATGATCTCTGTTTCACATGAACCATCAAAAGTAAACAGAAACCCAGGGTTCCTAAATCATTGAGATGTTTTAGAAAAATCCCAACCTTAGTGGGCTCCTGAGCTTGAGCCATGGGTAGAAGGATCTGCCACCTTCTCCCCAGCCAACATGCAGAAATAGGCTATGGGGAAAATCAATGCATGCCCTAATGGAGGAACAGATAGTGGTGATGACCTGGCTGCTCCCACAACATTCAGGGAACAGCAAAGCTTCTAAGTAGATCCACAGTCCGGATGAAATGTTTCACCACATTTCTGAATTTAAAAAAATAAATGGAATAATTCCAGGGACCCTTTTTCTTTAAAGAGCAACCTGTTCTTACAGTAGTATAATATAGCTAAATACATTTTCCAAGTAAAATTCCATCTCTTCTTCACTCCGTTGGCTCACAGATATACAGGTTTTGAGCATTAAAAAAAAAAAAATGCAGGGAATGATGTTTTTTGCATATTTCTGAAATATCTTGGGCCATTAAGTTGAACGGTTTGCTTCTTCCAGATACCAGAATTGTAAGTATGGAGATGGAAGCATTTTCAATTTATTTTAGGAAGAAAAAAACCCCAGGAAAATACTAGCAGCAAAAAGTATCTTTTTCTTACAGATAGCATACCACTAAATGCATCACCTCATAATTAGAAAGTTCCATCTTCTCAAAGAAATAAAAGGGCCCTCACTCCTCCTTAAATTATATCTCTAACAGTCTTGAGACCAATGTGAATACAGAATGATGAATGAACTATAGCAGCATATAATGTACTGATGGAATACAGGTAAATGCATTCTGTCTTACAACTCTATGAACAATTACAATAAAATGTAATTGCAGGCATTTTAAAATATTACATTAGAAATAACGACTTCATGTAAATATCAATGTGTTGCTTTCTGGTATCAATTGCAACTCAGTGTTCTGACAACTCTTCATGATTTTCAGAGTGAAGTGTTCATTAGGTTTTTAATTTTAATTTTTAATGCTTTTGTTTTCTTTTGAGACTTATTGTAGCTTCTCCTGAAAAATTAAAAATTTCTTTTCCTTTGACTTTTTCTTTCTCATTTGCCCCTCAGAAGTTTAGAAAAAATCTGGCTATTTTATCTAATTTGAGATAGACCAGATTTCCTAAAACCATCATAGCATGGCACTTCTGATTTCTATATGGATTTTACATGCCTGCATGGATATAAAAACCATGCAAAGACAAATATGTTCACCATTATTCATCCTCTTTACAGAAATCTAAAATTGCTAAATGCTGGATTCTATTACTGTTACACTTGACTCTTTCTGCTATTCTGCTCTGTTCTAGCAGTGCTCCTGTGAATTTTATTGCATGTCTGTTAGGCCTTCCAAAACCAAGGAATAAATTCTTCATAACTGTCTCAAACTGCCTGATGTTTTAAAGCTCTAACATATTTGAAATAGTTTCCTATATCCTCTGCCCCTCTGCACTTTATTTAATGTCTATTTCTGTTGCTAATTAGGACCATCTTTTTACTTCTTTGTTTTTCATTTAGAGATTTTACATTTAAATTTCGCATATTTCTTTTCTCTTAGACCCCTCTGCTGTACAGTTTTTGGTTTCATAGCTATTCAGGTTAATTTGGCTGTATTTTTTTTTCCCTTCTAGCAGAGGTTTGGGGTTTTTCTTACAGCAGTTATGAACGAAGGTTGGTTTAAATTTAGAACAAGGTAACAGGCATTCACTTTATTTGGTTGGCCAAAAATGCTGCTCAGAGATTTATTTCAATTATAATTTCCCTTTTGGAGTATGTATTTCACTAACACTGTGCACAGAATTTTGTTTAAGAAACAAGTCTCTTTCAAAGATTTTGTTATGATTGGCATTTTGTAAAATAGAATCCTTAATACATTTTGTGAGCACTTCCCTGATGTTATATGGTAGAATTCAGCTAAAAACTTTGCCATTGAAAGAAAAGGTACTAATGGGGAAATGAAGAATTTATAAAACAGTCTAGGCAAATACCTTCAAATTCAAAGAAAAGAAAAGAAAATCTCTTCAGTTTAATGGCACATTTTATTTCTGAAAAAAAAAATCTTTCTTGAATTTGCAGATCTGTCTGAGTATTTATCTTGGTTCAGTTGTCTTTTTATACTCTCTAGTACAGATTGGCTCTCTCAGTGCCTATAGCTCTGCTGTTTGCAAGAACTGCACTATTTAGCTGGAGCAATGGAGAGATGCTGAAGAATATTTTCAGTTTGAATGCATCATTTAATCTTTCTCTCAATCTGCTTATGTAACATAGACTTTTATTACCTTTGAGTTCAAAGCTGCTAATGCATTGTGTTTCTGAATGACAGATAGAACACACTAAAATCAGCACTACACTGGCTTTTTTAGGAAAGTTTCGGGGAAATTCATGCAGCTCTGAGTGAAACTCTACCGTGCCTTTAGCCATCCAAGTATTTCCTTCCTTGTGCAGAAGGCTGAATGATTCATTGTACCCAGGATCTCTGTTCACTGGTAGGTATGAAGCTGACGTGACTATATAATGCAGCCAGAGAACAGAAGTGCTCCTCAGGCTGAGAATCTGAGACACTGAGCAGCAGCTACAGAAAGGAACCTTTCCTCCTCAGGATTTATTAATGCTATAAGGTCTTAACAGATGACAAAAAATAGTACTTATTTTTCTTTGAAGGGTGTCTAAATTGCTTTGTTCCCAGTTATGGCAACAGCCAAGGAATTTTTCACCAGGAGATGTGCAGTGAAACTAGACTTGTAGACTGATTGAATAAGTAAATGATTTTGTAAAAGCAAAGTATTAAAGAAATGTGTCTGCTTAAAATTAAGAGGCTGAGAAGATGAGATTGTATTTTCTAACTCTATAACTTTATCTATGCCAATGAAAATCACATTCAGTTCATTCCTCAGATTGAATTAATCCAACAAAACAAAAAAGCAAGTGACTGACACTCCTGTCACAACCTCACCTAACTTTAGTAAGCCATTTACTAAGCTTTAATTTTAACCCAGTCTTCTAGTCTCTGTTCTTATTTTACAAAAATAAGTATGCACTTCCAAGATTTGTTTCTTTGGGTGATAAAATCACCTCCTGCAGATGATCGACTCTCTTCCGTGACAATCAAGGAAGACTAGGTGATCAAGCTAGACAGACACTTTACTTTTTGATAGTCACATTATGTGAAATCAGTCCTTGTCCAGTCTATCCATCTCTTGCACATACTTTCTTTTTAGAATCTGACAGCTCTTGTTCATTCCAATGTCTTCTATTATGAGCATCTTCTCTCACTAGTTCATCTAAGCCAGCATAGAAAGTGTAGTAGCTGAAATGGAGGTGGAGGGTTGGAGGAAGAAGGAGAAAAAAGACTAAGACAAGGGGTCTAGGCACAGAAATAGTGTGCTATAGTTATAAAAATCAGAGATGTATCAAAATGAGGGAAATAAATAGAAAGAACCATAAACTCAAGCAGTCTAAATATAAAACCAGAATGTGGCATGTCAAAGAAATATCTGATAAAAAGAATTGGAAAAAAAAAAGAAAAAGAATGTGTAATAAATCTTTTACAAGCATATCAGGAATAGGGGGAGTGCAAAAGAAATGAGAGCTAAAAGAAGACTTCACAGAATGTAAGATAACGGTAGGAAAAGACTAAATTAGAAACATACATTTTAATATAAGTTCACTGTAGAAGAGCTTGGGAGGAGGAACTTTGTGGAAGAACCATCAGAAGTCCTGCCTGAAACTGAAATTCTGATAGAAGTTACAGAACTCCAAAAGTTTATAGAGAAAGTCAATGTGCTTCTCGAACTGTTCATTTTTACAAACCAGTTAACTCATTCAAAAAGAGAAAAAAAGTAACTTTTATCTATTTATCTGAGATGTCTGTGAACAAGTAATAAAACATAGGACATCTGTGTCAAAAGGGACTAACCTTTGGATTTAATGGTGGTGCCTTGGGTTTTAACTTTTATATTTTTCAGAATCCCTGCTGCATAGTGTGTAACTCTGAAACTTCATATTAGGTGTTAGTAAGTTCTCTTCACAGGGCAGTTAGACAAAACAATTCTTTTTTTTTTTTTTTTCCTAGCTAGAGAATCAAGGACAGTTATCCAAAAAGCATAAAAAATGCCAAGGGAAAGGGGGCAAGCCAGGGGGCTGAGACTTCATAACCTGGGGCTGTGGTTGAATAATTGACCCCAACATGTAGATGAACCAAAACTTATAAAAGTGTAAAGACTCGTGACTGGATCCATCTTGGATTTGATTTGGGTGTAGCCCCAGCTGGGCTCTTGCACTGCCCAAAGTGTATCCTTTTAATAAATACCTACTTTATTCCTTTTGCTCTGCCTATTTTCTGTTCCAGGTCAGTGTTTCCAGGCATCAGTGGGAAAGAAAATGCAAGGAATTAGACTGAGGGGAAAAAAGCAGTTGCTTTGCACGATAGACTGGCCATAGAACCTTGTGCTCATATGGCGTCCATGCAGTGCTTGCACACCAGAGCACAAGAGGAAATTCTTTGTGTTGTAGCACCAGTTTGCATGGCAAACAGCTCAGGCCATCTGGTGACCATATACTTTCACTATACAATTGACTTTCACAATCATGATGAAGAATTTGAGGTGCGTGGTATTCACGAAAGTTTGAGATCTACGGTGGTTCACCATTGCAAATGTGCCCTAGCCTCTAAAGATGTAAGAAAATGCAGTGAAAGAATGATTTCCTAACACTCTTGATGTGGAGTGCAAAGATAATAAATTTACCTTCACACTGCTGTCAGGGTAAAGGATTCAATTCTTGAATTTAGAGCAACAATTACCTTACAACTAGCAAATCTAATGTTAAATTTTTATGATTAGGAGATCCATTGTTAAATGCCTAAGCAATTTATTTTGCTCTTTTTTAAAAAGACATTATTAATTGACTAATTAATGTTAGGTGCATTTACAGAGACATTACAAGATACTTCAATATGAGGCTTTATTTTCCTAATTATTATCATAAATATTGTCTGTTTCCATGGGCTTACAATACAGAAAATATATGGACCTGAAAGAATTTACTCTAATAGGCTGCAGTTTAAAACAAAGACTTCTCTTTAGATTTAGTGACATAACTCCATCATTTTATTGATTTAGGACAGATAAAAGATACTCATATTAAAATCAAGCCCCTCTGAAAAAGACCATCTGATTTTGTAGAAAGATGAAGCTTATTTTTTAAATGCATATCTATACTGAAAAACTCATTTATAAGTGTGTTGCACATAGATACATACATAAAAGTCATCCTGTTAGCATGAAAAAAGGAATTACATGAAAATGTGTTTCCATTGATGATATAAAAGACAAAATTATTCCAAGAACAGAAGAACAGATAAAACTCTCATGCCTATAAGTTGTTGACATCTGTGCTGTCTCATCCATTTCTGGTTTCTCTGCCAAATACCTTTAAAAAAATCTTTGCACATTGTGTCACTTCCCTCTTGTATGTTTGACCAGAACATTCCAGTTTCCACTCCTGACTTTCAGCTGTTCAGCTAAGCAAGAGCAATGCATGCCTTCACTATTCATGCTGATGTTTTTCTTTAAAATAAAATCATCTAAATGTCTCCATGACTTCTCCCTCTTATCAGATTTGAATGAAATTCGCCGATGAACCAGCAAAGAGACCAATTATGGAGACACTAACAGTACATTTTCATCAACTCCATTTTCTTAGAAGACAAAATTTTTTGGTCACCTTCAAAAAGTAATTTTTGAAGGGCTGTGGACCGCTTATAGAAAAGGGGAGAAAGAGTCTTCATTGCCAAGTCACAGTAAGATTAGAATTTGATACTAGTATCCTGGAAAGACAGTAGGTAAGTGTCCATCAAACTCAGATAATTTTTAGGCCTTACTTGGTTGCAAACTGGATCACTAAAATGGAAGCTCCATAAGATTTCCATTTGATAAGAGTACAGGAGGAGTGACCTATGTGTAACACTGGCTCTTTACCTCCCTCCCGAGTTTTAGCAAGCTTTGTGCTTCCAAATACAGAAGTGTCCCATGTCTTGAAAACTTACCAATTCCTAGATTGTACCACATCTGTCCCCCAGAGACACATGCAGAAACTCAGGTCAGTGTGAACTGAGGATATTTCTCCCAGCTGTGAGAATCCTTGCAGCCTGAGCCCACACTGACACCAGATCTCCAGATCTCTGTACATACTCATGTGTCCATGCTTATGCACATATTCTGGAAAAAGAAAGATGTCAGATACACCAGCAGCCTAATTGGATTACAAAAAAAAAAAAAAATTAAAAAAAATATTTGGAAGCCAGCTGCAATTGAATTACAGAAAGTACTGCCAAGGACCATTTGAGAGGTTAAAAGTTTTTAGCTGAACTCAGACTAGAAGTATTCTTGGCTTTGACAACACAAAAAAAATGGGCAAAATAATAATCCATTTAAATATAGCAACAATCAATCTTCATATCTTTGAACAAGCACTACAAACCATAGATGAAGTCTTACATCTTAGCTAAGCTTGGCTAACAATAATCTAATATTAACAGCAAACATTTTCTCAGTGTGCACACTTCTCTTCCCACAGTGAATAGCTTATAAGTGCTCCTACTGCTCTCTTGGAAGTAATAGGGTCAACTATTGATTAATAAATAAGCCAAAATAAACAGCCCTTACAAAAGGAACAAATAAAACCCAAACCAAAGCAAAACCCAGAGAAATCAACAACCCCTCAGCTGTAAAACACAGATTTTATTAGGGTGAAATTTGAAAGCTGCCGGCAGTTTTGTTCACTAGATGTGTGAGTCTCACAAGAAATCATGGGGGAGAACAGAGCTATTTACATGTCCAGCATCATGCTGCAGTTCTAGGGGGCAGATGAACTTCAAGACATGTAATTTACTGTCTGAAAAATGGAATGAGTAAATCTCTGCCTGATTCACTGACACGTGAAGTAAGCCACTTCTGGAGATGACCTTGCTCATATCTGAGCTGTGAATATCACTAAAGTCCCCTAAGTACAGAAGCTCAATTCTGATTTTGAGTGTTTACTTGGTCTTTCCATAGAGCTACAGTTCAATCTAGCTAAAATGTCCTGAATGTGAACACAAGCATTTTAAGACCCTGTTTGGAGTCTGGGAGCTGTCTTAGTTAGCATAGACAAAAACAAGAGAAAAGGTAGAGGGAGATTAAAAAAAATAAAAGGTACAGCCCACCCCCAGCAAACAAATAGGAAAGCCAAATGTTCATAAGAATTTGCTACCACAATATTTCATGAAAATATGAGAAGATAGTAACAGGAAGAAAAGCAGCAAATTAAAGAAAACAAAAACAATGGACATGGAGTCTTTTTTATCCATACAATTATTCTGGGCTTCCATTAGCGCCATGCCAATATTCCCTATATATAGGCATTTCTCTCCTAGCTATGTATAGTCCACTTTATGCCAAACTTCCCAGCACATCAGGCTACCATTGACTCAAGACCTATTGGAACTTTTTGGTTGGAAATAAAAACCCTTATGAAACTCATTGTCTTTAAAATCAAATAAAAGTCCAAAGAAAGAGGCAATCCTAGAGCAACGAGAACATCTTAATCAATTTCTCAAATATGCAATAAAATAGTAAAGTAATAGAAAAAGTCTGGTCCTGCAACAGGACTCTATGCAGATCTTATTTATTCTATCTGACGGGTTTTCTGTGGTATTTGTTTTTTTGCTTTGCTTCAAAGATTTCCATATGTAACATTGCAAAGAGAGCTAAATCATAATTTCTCTTTGTTAAGGTTATAGGTGTTATTTTGTTTTGTTCTACAAGGAACTACAAACACCTCTCCTATTAAAAATAGGGCAATTGTTTCACAAAAAGTTATGAAACAACCTAATGTTTAAAATAGATGTTGATATTTGCAAATAGACATCAAGTTGCACATCTTGTGAAGATTCATAGGTTTTAGGGCCAAAAAGGCCCTTCTGAACATATCATATGACCTATGCAGTTCAGCAGTTACTGAAGCAGTGCCTATGTTTTTGGGTTCATCCTGTGTCTTACAATTACATCTATCAGAGTCCAATTTTTCTCGCTCTGAAATGAAAACTCTTTGCTACAGGGGTTTTTGGGGTGAGAGGAGGGTAGTTCATTCTTCCAGATTTCTTTCTTTCTTTCTTTCTTTCTTTCTTTCTTTCTTTCTTTCTTTCTTTCTTTCTTTCTTTCTTTCTTTTTCTTTCTTTCTTTCTTTCTTTCTTTCTTTCTTTCTTTCTTTCTTTCTTTCTTTCTTTCTTTCTTTCTTTCTTTCTTTCTTTCTTTCTTTCTTTCTTTCTTTCTTTCTTATCTTTCCTTCATTTTTGTGTTTGTTTCTTCGCACTTTTGTCCTGATTTCTCAGCTTTGATTTGCTCAGTTTTGTCAAGCAAGCCCCCTCAAGTCCTAGGACATATATAGAACTTCACACATTTTTATAACATTCAGTAGTTTTGGACTGTTCTCAATATGGTATCCTATCCTTTACACAATTCACTTTCTCTCTCCTTACAAAGCCACCTCCCATTTTTTATTTTATTTTTCCTCTTAATCCCCTCTGGTTGTTCTCTTCCTATTTTTCCATCCAGAGTTGATGATGTGTGCAACACCTTGCAGTTGTTTGTGAACATTTGTGTCCTTTAAGTCTTACCATTTGCTGCTTCTCCCCCCACTCCCAAGCCATATTTATATATGTACTCATTAAAAAAAGTCAAAATCTCTATTTATCACTTAAGCTTCTCTTTTTTGCAGAGCCCTTTCTCCATTCTGCCCATTGACTTTTTTTTTCTTCTCTCTGTTTTTGAGCTGTTAAAATCTTAGTAGATATTGGTAGTTTTTTGCTGATGTGCTGGGTGTCCATGGCAAGATGCTGGCAGTGGCAACTGCAGGATGGTCACTGTGAGGAGAGGACACTGCCAGCTTCAGCTGTCTCCAGCTGACCCCTCACAGGGCATGGCTGAGCCCCCCAAAAGAGGTGGTGACACCTCTGGGGGGTAGTGTGGAAATATTGCTCATTTACCACAGGCAGGTGAGATTTTTGAACTAATATTGTTTCTAAAAGAAGAAAGAACCCAACCAACTAACCAAGTGGAACTAACAAAAATAAAAACAAGCAAACAAAAAAAAAAACAAAGAAAAAAACAATAAAGAAAACAAAAGACATTGCCTATGGGAATATTGCCAAGTTTCCTTAATAGATCTGTGTGAAGTATTTAGAGTTTTTTGTTGTTTCAAAAATAGCATTATTTTGGAATATGTCTTTTCACAGCTGAGGCCTACTGAGACTACAAATATTACTAAGAGAAGCATTATATGGTTAGGTAAAGAAATTCCCATGTGATACAAAATTTAGGGTTTTTTCTTCTTTCTTTGTATCTTATCTGCATTCAGTGAAAATAATTTCTACTTACCTCCTCCCCCAGATAATCCCTTAAGACCATAAGACCATAAATTTTTCCCTTTACAAAAAATGCAACTCCTTGGAAAATAAAGCAATATTGATCCAAACTAGAACAATACTGTAGAAGTTATTATTTTTTTTACATAAACGGACTCTTTCCTGCAAATTCAATGCATAAATGTATCTAGATTCCTAAGTTATCAATGCTTTTAATGGAATGAAACATTAATACTGAGACCCCAAGTTCACATCCTACTTTTAAAATAATAAATTCATTTTCATTATGATCCCCCATACCTTACATTTTCTAGCTCCGTGATGTACACAGAAGCAACCACTGCAAATAGAAAAACAAAACATCTGAATGCTCTTAGTCCTTCCTTGCTTTCCCTGAGCATGCACTGGTCTATCAAAAACCCACTTGAATTACATGTTCAGCTGATGCCCGAGGCACCACAAAGACTGTGAAGGATATTTAGATACATGACAAATTGTTCAACAAAACTGAATATCTTGCAGTTTCTCACGTTTCTATGTATTGAAGTCTGATTGACTAAGGGCTTGTTTGCACCTAAAAGGGAGACTGAAACAACCAAACAAAACTACCACAATATGAAGGTGGAGTCCTGTGAGGACCACAGTCTTAATAGAAATCAATTAAGCCATCATTACAATCTAGGCTGTGAAGGTGTCAACCACTGTTTGGATTAGCTTTGAAGTTTTAACAAATTATCTATTACATGGCTTTGTAAAATGAACCTTCACTTCAACTAAATTGCATGCTAGAGGGAAAAATTAGTTTAAAAGCAGAGCTATTATTTTAACCCCCACACTGATTTAGCAGTATCAGCTGGGAGAATAGCTACATTAAGTTCCCCTAGAGTGAAAAGTAACTACAATGTATTCCCAAAGATGAATGTTAGCCTTGTAAGAGTTGAGAAATTAATTCATAGCATTCAGCTTCAGTTTTTCTCAACAAGTTGATGTACTCTGAAGAACCATATGCAGATTATTTTTTTTTTTTCTTAAACTCATCAAAAGTTGGGTTTTTTTAAACTATATTTGTATTAATGAAACGAATGGCCATCAGGCAATAAGTACACTGCAGCTGTTTCATCAGGATGCAGAATTTAGTTGAAAGCTACCAAAAAAGAAAGAGTTGACGAATTTAGGCTCAAACAATTCCTTATTTCAGATAGAGAAATAACAAAGTAACTAGCTGGTTAGTCTGAAAATGCTCCAATTATATTTTCCCCAGCAAGTTTCAGGTTTATAAATTTGTTTTTTTTTCTTTTTTTTTTTTTTTTGAGGCAACTTTAATTATGAGAAAAAAATTAATAAATTTGGAGGAAAAACTCAAGATTTCTGTTAAGGTATTTGGATTTTTCCCACAGATGTTGCTCTGCTTCTGAGTAGATGTAGCACAGAAAAGAGGATCCTCTCAAATCCAGTATCACATTAGGATTAAGAACAAAATTAGTACTCATTACTTAAAATGGACAAGAAAAGGAACCAACCTAGACACCCATTGTACTTTTGCTCATATGCAAGGACTGATAAGAAGTAGCGATTTTTATTTTTGTTTTGCATTTTCAGCTCTTCTGTTCCCATTGTGCACTTTAATATACCATATTATATTAATTACATAACATACCATAGTATATTATGTAATTGAGATGGGCAAGCATCTGTGCAAACTATGGGAAAACTGAGCAGGTCAAACATACCAGTACTCTTGAAGCTGTGGCAATGAATTATCTTCAGGCTCAGCAGAACAAGTGCCACATACTTGTCCTAAGGGCAGTGCAATACTGAATCAGATCCCTAGACCATTATATTCCTGTAGTGGGATAGTTGGTCTCCAGTTTCTTAAGTAAAGAAAAGAATTTTGTATGGAAAGTTACACTCATGACTTTTATCTGTAAACAGGATTGTCTGCCAACAACAGCCAAACATTGATTTTTACCAAAATTTCAGTTTCTGCAGATGTTTCTTCTCAACAGGAGGTTTAAACATACTCGCTAAACACAATCAGTGCCCCAGTGTCTCCTCATGTATTCATGAAGACACAGAAGGGTAAATGGAACAAAATCAACTTGGTTCAAATCAGGGTGGTTACAGAGCAGAGCCAGTCTGCTGATGGAAAAATAAATTTTGTCAAAAAGGGAAAAGAAAATAAAAAAAATATGTAAATTACCCTAGTCATGGAATAGCGTGTAACACTGGAACAATTTAAAGGTTTGTGATACCTTCAAAATGCCATATTTTTTCCTTAATTTTATAACATGGAAGGCAAGTATAATATGTGTTTTTCACCTGTCATAGTGCCTCAAATTTGAGAATTCCTTTAGGGAAGCATTTTCCAGTAATGATTTCTTTATCTTGGGTAGAACAAAACATAAAAGTCATGATAACAGGCAAATCAGATTGTGATTCTATGAGCAGGGGGAACAAATGATGTAAATTGATTATTGAATGGTCATATTGACATTTCAGAGGTGGACAAAGAACTGGTTTGAGATTTATTTTAATAGAAGCTGACTGCCCATGTCCAATGTCTTGCTCTGAGGCAGCACAGAACAAGGTAGGACAGAAAATTCTTTCAACACCAGCAGAAATGAGCCTGGTTTCGTGCTGCAGAATCTCCAAAATATTTTCCACCCATGGAGAAATCTAATTTCAGTTATATATTTCATCATAATCTATTTTCAAAATCCTTGGGGGTTGACTACAAGGGCAGACAAGGATTGCCACAGTTGTGCTTACAGAATGTGCTGGTGAAGCAATTGTTTAATTTAGCCATTCCCTTTGACAGAAGGCATACTTCAATTGACAGCAGCCTGTCCTGACATTCAGTGCCCATGTTTTGGAAAGCCTACTATAAACCAGTAGCTTCAAGAGACTTCTTCCTCAAAATTATAAAATATTTTTGCTAACATCTATAGCATATCAGAGGGTAAGCTGTTCCTTCTCAATTACTTTAGTTGATTCCTCGATCCTTCTCCTATTCCTCTTAGTGTAAATTTTGTTCATAAAAATAATTCTACAAAACTATACAGAGAAAATGGAATTTGAATGAAATTTCTTGGGGCTTTATGTGGGTTTGAAGATATGAATCAGAGGTATTTCTGTCATCATAATTCATTATTACACTTGGCTTACCATTTTCTTTTGGTGCTTTTTTTTTATTTTACCTTCAGGATGAAGACACATCACATTGTGCTGCAGTGCATTCTAGGGTCAGAGCACTGTAGCATGAGTTACAGCAAGCCTTACTTGCTTGTCTTGAAAAATTGCCTTTGAGCATCTGCTGAGTGGAAAAATGGTAATGGAAGTGATTTGAAAATGAAACAAGGTGCCCAAACTTCCTGAAAGGTCTCAGTCCTATCTGAAAATTGCACAAGTGGAAGAATCTCAAAATAAATATATATCTGCATAAACATAGTTATTTGTAACTAGTTTTCCAGGCTGACATTTTTTTCTGAATGCAGATGTGATGTATTGTGATGCATGTAAGAAAGGAATGCCAGCCAAATAATTTTAATAAATCCTATCAGTATTATATGAATGTCTGGATATGAGAGGAATTACTTTTGGTTTGATTATGTCAGGTTCTACATTACATGTAAAATGGCAATCTTTTTACTTATTGATAGAGCTAACTGACAATTTGGGCTTTTACTGTTTGCCAGGATCTATTTTGTTAGTTTTATTTGTAATGTGAGAGGATCAATTAACAAAGCATAGTAAACAATTTGTATGAATTTACTACACTTCTCGTGAAACTGCCATTCTGAACTTATTAACAGACACACTGATGCTGGTACATGTAGCCTCAAAATTAACTTGCCCAGCTCAGTTCTCTACTGTAAGAAATACTTCAGTTATCACTAGAAATCAAGGATGATTATCTAAAGTAGGCAGCACTGAATCTTAGATGTGGCCCATGAAACACCAGCTGTAACAATGAATTTTGCTGCTCCATTTTGTAAAATAAGCCGGACAGTAGCTGCCAAATATATTTTGTGCGTGGTGTTTCTGGGTCTCCTTGTAATTTGTAGACTTTCACGTGTCTTAAGGACAAAGTACATCTTAATATGCCATCAGCACCTCACTTACTGATGCATAGAGTGGCCTCACAGCAGCTTGTGATTCACAGCTGCTGTCCCATTTCTGGATGCATACCTGACACCTATGGGAAACATAGTTCTTCCCTAAGACTTCTGGATAATTTTCTGGGAAAATAGGAACAGGTGAGATACAAGCTAGTGAACAAGTGAGCAGTGCATCCAGTACATTCTAAACACAAATATTCATGTTACATAGGTCAACTCCATAGCACACTTGTTTGATTGTTTAGGTATCAGGCAACCTACCTGGAAATAGTTTTTCATATGAGATACACATGAACCACATGCACATGTGGTACAACCTTCCACAAATACACATATTTTTTGAGGTTCATCACTGTCAGGCTGGAAAGAGCTATGGAAAAATTAAAGAGTTAAAGGTATCCTTGATATTTTTTTCCCCAGAATTCCCCTTCCTGACACCTTTCAGTGACCCAGCTCTAGGGAATAAAGGACAATCTACATAAAACAAACCTTAGAAATAATCCAAAGAAGTGGTAAACTTCCACACTGAACTATTTTGAGGAACACAGTGGATACAAACTGAAATTTAGTAGGTTCAGTTAGAACACCAAGGAACACTCTTTCTCTGTCAGGGTGACCAAGTAGTGGCACAAGTAGTTTGGGGAGGTTATGGTGTTTCCATGCTTCAAGATACTCAAAAGCCATCCAGATGTGAACCTGGGCAACCAGCTCCAGATGGCCTTGCTTGAGGAGGGGTTGGACACCTGGATGTTCCTTCCAACCTCAGCTGTTCTGTGACAATGCCCTTCTACTTGCCTCTGATCTTGTCATAGTGTTTATCAACATGAGACATATCATTAACTAACACTTCATATCATCAACACATGTAAATAAAGTATTCTACCTAAATATCTGACTTTAGAGACAGTGGCCTGTGAAGGGTGAATTTTTCAAAGATAACAAGAATCTTAGACTAGGTGAAACCTATATGCAATATTTGTGTGCATTCACAACATCTGGGACATCCTGGTAGTCCTGGCTATGAACCAGTATCAATAGAAGTTGCACCTTTGTCACAGCAAATTAATCAGCAAAAGCATTAAGCAATCCAATCGTCTGAAACTTTGGAAAATTTATGCTGGATAAGTGGCACAAAAATCATGAACCAAGTAATGAGATATGAAGGGTTTCAGCCCCCTGCTAAGATCCTCAGATGAATAGTTTTGACAGGCTTTGAGCAAGCAGTGAACAGCCTCAAGGCCCTCCCCATGCCTCCTGCAAATATTCAGATATCAATGTGTAAGTAAAGAGAAAAGTTACAAAGAGCAGCAAATTCACTGACAATACTGAATGCAATCAGAAAGGCTATCCACTTTCAATTGCTGCTTATGATAAGAAGCTTCTTTCTACTGCCTTTATAAATAGGATCTTTTCCTTGATATTTCATTCTGGAATCATTTCAGAGATCTAATTTATTTTGACAGATTTGAAATTATTTCCAGAATTTACATCAGCTCCAGTTTTAATGAGCGCTACCAAGGTAAGCTCTAAAGTGGCCCAAAAAACAGACATATTCCCAAAATCTTAAACACACCAGTCCTGCTTTAATTCACATGATGTCATTTTCCCAGCATATTAAACTTAACACCACTTTGAAAAGAAACAGCTTGAAACCTATTGCACCAATGATGTAGAAATTGTTTCAATGATCAGAGAAAAAAACCTTGGCTACTAATTCATGGCTACTAAAAAAAAAAAAAAAAAAAAAAGCAAACGAACTTTACCTTTCCCTTCTTTTCCTGGACTTGATGCTTCTTCAATCCCTTTCTGTTTCTTATATTTCCACTCCAATATGAAGGTTATAAAGAGTATATCAAGTTTGTACGAACTTGTTCATAAATGGTCCAAAGGGGAGAGCCAACAAAGAGAAACGATGGGTTAATTGGGTCATATTCTCCTTAGTTTTTTATTCTAGCACAGAAGGAAAATCATTCAGTCAGCAGCATTGCATTGCAGGATTGCATGTACCAATGACAGAGGAATTAGACCAGATGTTTCTCCACTTCTAAGTAGTTTTATTCTGTTTTCTTTTTTTTATTAAAATAGCTGCTGTTCTTACCAGAGATGTTCTTACAGAGATGGAGACAGAGAGTCAATAGCATTACTACATTAAATCCTATTTTAAATTCTTGTTCCATTACTACCAGAGGATTGATTTAATTAGTTACATACCTTATCAATTCCCTCTGTACTTTATGGAAAAGATACAGCTGATGTTTTTTTCTTATAATGTTTGCAGTCATAATATGTAAGTCCAGTGTTATTTTACCTACATAGAGTCCAAACAATTCCTTTCTAGAGTGTCTGCCCAAGAATTAAAGCGGTGCATGACCCTCCACCTTTAAAACAGATGCCTAAAAATGGGGATGGGCACCTAACATTTTTCAGAGCTATTTGAGTTCAGATCTCAGCAGCAAGGATACAATGGGCTGTATCTGTCTGGAACTTGTGTAGGAGTTGAGCAGTATCAGTTTTAAACAGCCACAGGAATCAAGCAGTTTCAGAACTCTCCCAACAGCATCTTGGTCAGGGATTGAACTCTCCTGGAGCTATGGAAAACAAAAGAAGGAAGGCTTGGCAACTTGACAGTTTTGTGATAAACTAGGTAGGGAGACATATAATTTGGCAAATAATAATGCTGTCATTTTTTCAACTTGTTTTTGCTTTCCAATTAACATTCTCCTCTTATTTTAATCAAACAATAATCTGGTTCATAGAATATTCTTGTGAGTGGTTGTTTTTGTTGTTGTTTCTCCCAAAAAAATAGCATCTCTATGTCTACATAAGATAAAGGTATTTCTTCTAATGTGAAAAAAAAACCCAGAAAAAACGTCAAAGTTTAATTCTATTAGGATTGAAAATCATAGCAAATGTCATTCCTAAGTTTATTTTTCAGTTTCTTCATTAACTTTGTTGCCTCTATGATTTGAGGAAGATTATTTTTTTGTTTAATCTAGACCTTAGTCCTGAGGGAGTCTTTAGTTCCTGTCTATATCTTCTAAAGGGACAGAGATAAAAACATGGATGAGGGAAGTATAATTTCAGAGTCTTATTGGTTTATTGTAAGTCTGTCTCTGCCTATTTTTTTTTTTTGTCAGAAAATGTGAATTCCAGGTATCAGCAAGCTTGCCATGTCTTGCAATGTATGAAAGACTGCAGTGGAAAAGCCGTAGGGCTTTTTACATTGCAATTGAGATAGAATAGACTGCAATGACATTGTGGATTTAAGGATTCCACTGTCAAATTTAGCAATTAAAGTAGTAACCTGCTACTACTACTTTAAATGACTTCCAGTGAGGGATTTTCTGCAGAAGATTTCCTGCTTCCTCAATGTCACCATTCGCATGGAATTAATAAAACAGAGCTGGAGAATTAAAGTCAATATTGAAAACAAAATACAGCATTAATGGTCTCAGCACAGTTCATGACATGAACGTTAAAGAGAACATTCCTTATTCTTTTCCTTGAAAAGGTAAAAACTAATTCCCAGGTTTAAATCCACATTTCCTCTGAGTAGATTTTATTTCAAGCTTTACTGCAAATTCAAAGGAAGATTATACAATGGTGACAAGTATGCACTTTTCTCATAAAGCTGTATAAGGGATTTGTAAAATCAGCCTGCTGATGTCACTTGCAGCCAAGACCATTTGCTTTTTGGGGCTCTGAGAAAACAGATATACACTTTCAGTAATAATATTTCCTTCCAATAAAAAGGTGTTTACCCCAAATTGGAACAAAATTCATAAATTTGAGCTTTTCCATGAAACCTAAATTTTCAAAATATTTTCTTTTGAGAGAATGAAATGGAATATTTAAAATAATCCAAGCCACAGAGCCAGCTGGCTAAATACCTTAGATAGAAATCACACCAGACCATGGATTTAGCTGCTCCTGGGAGTGGGGAGCCCTGTAAACCAGCAGGGAGGCCCAGTTTGCCTGTCTGGTAGACTGGAGTCTGTCAGGGATTTCAGCAAAATTAATGTGTTCCCGCAAGATGATTTCATTTCACTGAATCTGAATTTTCCAGGGCAAACCAACCCACCAGAACATTTGTCTCACTCTATTGTTCATGCTTTCCGTAGGAATAATTTATTGTTTGTTTTTCAATGGGTTCCATACCCTTTTGCAGAATTTGTGGCCACACTACCGTGGGTTTTTTTATTGCTACTGGGCAACCCAAGAGATGCATCATCTACAGAAATTGAAATGCAATGCCTCCCAAAAATGTACATCTAACAAAGGAGAATGTGGCAAATTCCTTATGTCCCCTATGTTCTGAGGATTGTTGCTCTCTTGCCTGTGGCTCACTATGAGAAATGAACATGTAGCTCTTTAAAAGAAGGATATTAAACTCCAGGTACACAGTAGGATAAAGAACACATATTTGAGTTGAACAAAGAAGACAGAAATGGAGAAAATGGGTCTTTCAGTGTTATTAAAGCTTCCAAAAGTGCATTTTTGTTCCCCCCAAATTATTTTTCTATTATGTTCTAACAAAAATTCCCTCTTGTTATCTATACTCATGCAATTTAATTTATGCAATGTACATAAGCAGCTAAAAATAAGCTCTGAGACTCAAAAGCAAAACCAAAGATCAAGGTCAAGGATGTAGGAATATACAAACCAGATTGTTCTAACCATTTTCCATACTATAAACCATAAAAGAATTCTGACTATTCTGAATGCTTCAGCAGGTTGTTCTGGGCAAAATGTATTCTACCTTGTGCATTTCAAAGGAAATGGTCTCATGGAAGCACTGAGTAAAAGAAATTGAGAACTGGAAGGACTGCATTTTTCTCAGCCAAAGTAGAACATAATTAGCAACACAGAAAACTGCTATTGTTCAGCAGTCTGACCTCTGCAAATTATTTCAAACAAACTGAAGAAAGTGAGACTTCAAATTGAGAACTCATTAGAAACCTGTGTTTTATGTGGGATCTTTTAATCATATAAATCAAATCAAAATTCATCAGTATAAAACAGAATATTACAGTGAGAGCCAGTTTTTTGTGTATCCATGAAAACTATCCAGTCTTTGTATAAACTCAAGGTAATAAAAATTGTTTTTTGTTGCAGTGAATAAGATGTTGAGGGATAGAGATTATACCAACCTGTAAAACTAAAGTCAAGCAAGTATCTTTAGGATTGCCATTGTTTATCTATGCATCAATTATTATGCACTCTCAAAATGTAACAAACCCCTTGTAAAACAAGACTTTTACAAAATGTACTAAATATATCTGTTAATTTCAGAATTGGTTGAGTTCCCTAAAAAGATATTTAAATTTAATTGTTTTTTTTTTATTTTATCATGAAAATATTTCTCATTACAACCTATGCAGTCATATGTACAGTATATTTCCCTACATTAAAATTTGTTAGCAAAAGTTACTCCAAGCACATACTTGAGAAGAAATGTGTAGGCAAAGATCCAGAGTTGAGCCACCTTTATATTTTTAAGTTTGAAAAGTGCAGGAAAACTCCTGCTTCTCTGGAGTAAAAGACTGAAAGTATTAGCCGACCTTGGGATTGTCAGAATTTTACCATAATTGCTTTAGTGTCAGCTTGCTTGGCCCAAATTCCCCTAGGATTTTGAAGGCCAGTCATGGGAGCTTTCCAGGTAGCTCAGTGAATTGCACCCCTCGAGCTGTGGGAGGCTGACCCAGACAAGGTGGTGCAGGCTCCCACCTGTTGCACATCCAGCCCTCTCCACACCCCATGAATCCCAGAGCACTGCTGGGGTGACCTGCAGCCACCTGAATAAGAACTGCATTTACTGTTGTTCTACACTTGCATCATCAACTGAACACCTCCTCACTGGTACTCATTTCAGTTGGGTTTAACTAAAATAAATGGCTGATAAGTCAAGAAACAATGCTGACTCCCCACTGCCAAAGGGCAGCCAGAAGACCATAACCCCAGAAAACCAGACTGCTCCTGGACTTATCAGATCAAAGTGTAAGAAAGTGGGGAAAAGTACAGACAGACCAGTTATGAAATATGCAGATAAAATGTTGTTTGACCACAGAACAGCTTTCAGGGAGAGGTGAAAAGCAGTTCAGGACAAAACTCACTTGAAGTGTCCAAATCCATTCTCTAAAACCATTAGTCTCATCAGATATTATTTTTCAAGTAATATTTCCTTTTTAAAACAAAGGACTTGAGTAAATTCCTTTGATTTCTTCTCATTAAAATCCTTCTAACTTGTGAACAATTTATTAATGAAATACTGTTTACAGGAGACATATATTGTAATAGAAGCAGAGGAAGACAAAAAAACAAAGTACAAATGGTAAAAGTTAAATACTTAATACTTAACAGAATACTGTCTTACTTTAAATGTTTCATATTTCAAAGCTGACAGGTATAATTGGACTACAAAGCGTACAAGAGGATGCTTTCAGAAGCATTTACTTTTTTCACATTGAAATGCACCTTCATTGTGTTGCGCATTATAAAGTTTATTCAAGCATCCTGAAGATTCTAATTATTACTTTTTAAAATTATATGCATCATTTAGCACACAGACATACTATTCCTAGGACCAGTGTCCACAAGTGGCACTCACAACTGTAAGTACTGAGAATTGCAGAAAGGTTTACTAATAGGCCAAAACTCTAACTTTATCTTGGGCACCTTCAGAAGAACAAAACAAAGACCAAAGAAGGGTTTTTAGACAGAAGCATGGGAAACCCTGGTCTATATTTACCCTCAGCTAGAAATAAGAAAACCTGTTCTGAGAAGACACTCTTGAACAAAATAATCCATGTGAATTCATCATGAATTCCAAAACTTTACATGACAGTTTATCCAAAGAAGAGGGCATGTTGGAAGTAGAAGTACCAGTATAGTTGATTAGAATTGATCACGACAAAGTTATTTTTAATCTTGAATGAATTAGGGTAATGATATTTCCAGCATTTTTTGGTGTATCATGTTATATCAATAATATAATATTATATACATTTTATATATGATATATAATGTAGATAATGCATTATATAATACAAAATATGCATTATATATTATATTAATTATATTGTATTGTTATATTGATGCAATCTAGAGATGCTATATGCTGCCATATAACATTTGGGGTCAGACTTCTTTAATTTTAATTATTTCAAGTATTTGAACCACAAAAGCAATGCTCATAGAATAAGAAATGTAATAAGGAACTGGGAGAAGTGAAACATAATGTCTGGAAAAGCTTGGAAAGTATACTGGTCATGAACGGTTCTGGTGAGTAGTGAAGAAAGAAAATTGAAGCAAAATAAAAAGAGCCCATGATCATTTAGCCATGATCATTTTAAGAACAAGACATACTTCTTTGAATTCCCAAGTTGTATATTATTTAATAAAATTGAAAACCCTCTGTGTAACGTGGTGTATTCTTCTGCATTCTACTGTCTTAATTCATAAAATCATATCAAACACTTTTTGGGATAGTCTCAGGACACTACGAGTAATGAAGCAAAATCAGAAGTACACTTTCTTCATTCGGGAATCTTATCTAGGAGCCAAAATCCATGGTAATAGTAATAGTGATCAGGATGTAGATTTTGACCCCATGCTTCATTCATGATTAAAGAACAGAACATCTGGACCCCAGAAAACAGAGACTTGTAAAGGGAATTGTACCTCCCACTATGAAGCCAATAGAACTCTACTCAGAATTACAAAAATACTCTCAGTGATCTCATCATTCCATTCCAAATGTGATCAAGGGACATAGCATTCTGAAATGCATAAATGTAGACTCTGAATTTTAATCAATATAAACAAAAAGAAAACTTTTTCATATATTTGTACTGAAGGGCTCAGCTACAAAACAGTGGCTGTAGCAAAAGCATATTTTATGGACCTCTAAAGGTACATTTGTATGTTTACCTGTTTCCTACACAAGGCAATAATAAATATTTAACTCCTCCATCTTCCTTAAATATCTTCCTAAGCAGTAAATTATGCTGTGTCCATAGTCCTCTAAAATGTAAATCAGCTTCTGTACAATAAATTTAATGAGCAGTGTTGCTAAGAGCCAGGTGTTGCAGCCTGAATGAAATGTCTCATGGGAGTTCAGACTTTGGACCATTAACCATGGCTAATCAGCATGGTTATTTTATAAGCAGAAACAGATGTCCCTCTAGAACAGTTTTCATTTTGTTAGTGTGCAGAAAGCACCAGTTATTATTTTAAACTAAATTTTATACACTGCTCTGAAGGGTTTTGAAAGCAGGAATGGTGATATTGATTCTTCTTTTACTCTGTTTTTATCAAATAATATATCTATTATTATTGCTATGGTGGCTGAAGACAGTGGAGAAAAACTATTCTTTTGTTTCAAGAGGCTAAATTTACAAGAGTTTGTTTGACTAAATGCATAGTATCTCTGAAAGTTCACAGAATATGCCAAGGTACCTTTATTTTTTCCTTCCCCAAACAAAATGCGGCCTTTTAAAAGTGTTTTGGGGAAAGAAAATGAAAGATGCCAGATGACAAGTGCTAAGTGCTCATTGCTTAGCAAACATTCTGAATAAATATCACAAACTTGTAAAGCCATTAAGTACAGGAACTCGTTCCACTGAAGCCCAGAGCAGGAAGATAAATAAAGTGTGAGTTCTATTCTCATGAAAATATACTTGGAGGCAACTGAGTTATATCTAAATTGAATGTGAAGAGACATTTATCTTGGTGCAACTATATTGTAACACTGTATTACTTTATATTACATTCAAATATTGCATTTTAGGATAATGGAAGGAGTCATGACAGAAATGGCACCACCTTATAAAAATTAACATGACGTAATGAAATGAGTCTTCTTATTAAACTTAAACTTTAATCTGCTCCTTTTACTTTCCTCTCTGCAATGGACCATACATGCATATACAGCCAATTAATTATCCTTCTCTTGATTTACTAATATATAGAATTCCTAAACCCTGCAAGCTGACTAACACACAAGCACACAAAGCAAAAATTTTAACATCACTTACACTCCATGTTATTGTATATGAGAGTAAAACAGAAGCTGCAAGAGTTGTCACAAAGCTGTGTGGAAAGCTACAGGTAGGGAGAAGGTTTGTAAGTCTAGCACTCTACCAAAGGCAAAATACATAGAGAAAAAAGGAGTCTACCAGATTCATTGAAGATACAGGGCCTATCATAATGACAAATTTAAGCATAAGCCAAGGGCACTTGTCTGAAAGCAGAAATTATTTACATTTCCAACAGAAAAAAACAGTTTCCTGTTCTCAGTAGACAAGGATTTGCACAGGATAGCATACATTGCTTACCAAGTTATAGTAAATTTGTTTTAGCCATTGCACCCATGTATTAGATTGATAAACAAATCTTATGTTTTAAGAAAGTCAACTAATAGCTCTGTAATTAACCAACAGTGGATAATTTGCATAAGGCAAACTGACTACCTGAACAACCCAAAGTTTGAATCTAAGGATAAATCTTTTTGGACACATACTTTATCACTACTTAAAATGCCATTTTGTATGTTTACAAGAGAATTCTCTGAAATTTTAAAAGCTTGATAGTGCAATATTCCAGCTTTCTATTTTCATTCATAATTAATTATAAAAATATTTATGAATTGTAGTCATTGCAAATTGTTTGCTCCCAGCATACCAGAGTCAAAGGACATGCTGGGTCACCTGAAGGTCAGCGAGTTAGAGCTAGAATTGCTCTGTGATGTTATCTAAACCATGTCACTCCTCTGTGTCTGCTACTGCTGTCAGAGGCCCCAGATATAAAGTGCAAAAAGTGAGAATACAAGCCAGCGGCTGAAGAAGGTTTTGCATCCTGCTTGTGAAAAAAAAGGGGGGAAAAAAGCAGATAAGAAATGAATGTTTCATCTTTGTAGCTCTCTGGCAGAGCTTAATACAAAACTGTCTGATGTGGTCAGTGGTCAAGTAAGGTTCAGAAAACCAGCATAGATTCCTCTTCCACAGATAAATGACAAGATATGGACGTGCACTCCTCACACCCACGTCATTCCTGCCAAGAGTTCTTGAAAGTGGTGTATTCAAGATTTCAGATGAAGGCCAGTGTTTACTGGAATCTGCTGTGAATTGCAAGAGGTTACATATATTATTGGGCTTCAGAACACTCATTGGCTCCATCTGGGGAAATAGTTTCCATACTCTCAATACAGGCTGTATCCCCCAAAGGCAATGCTGCAAAAAATCATTTAAATGAATAGAAGCAGCATTTACCACAAAGAGAGCCAATAAGGTCACAAACTTGACAATAAAACCACAGAAAGTGGGATGCAACAGTTCCAGCCCAGTGTTGCTGTCAGAAAATTTCCTCAGGCAGATTTTGCTATAATGTCACTGTTAGAAGTGGTAGGGGATTAAACTTCCCCCAGAAAACAAACAAATAAACAAACAAACAAAGAAAAAAACCCAAAGAAACCCCCTCAAATAAACAAAAAAGAGAAAACACAAACATCCCCCCCCCCCACAAAGAAAAAAAAAAGAAAAAACCCCAAAACAAACCCAAACAACCTTTAACAAAATCAAAAGGAGAACAGGATAAGATTGTAAACCCACTTCTTTCCCTAGCACTTCTGTTTCAATGTATATGACAAGCTCTTGCTCAGCAGCATGAGGTGGTCCCACTGGCTAATGTGCAGGTCTGATCCAACCCAACACTTTGGTGCATCAGGCAGCAGGTCTTGATAGCCTGCTCTGGTAAATTAACACTGGAATATATGTCAGCAACTGGCAGCCTTTTCAGCTCTGCCTGGAAAAAGTAGCTTTTTTTACAGAATCACAGAATATGCTGGGTTGGCAAGTGCCCACAAGAATTGTCATAGTCCAGCTCCTGGCCCTGCACAGAGCCATCCCCAGGAGTCACACCCTGTGCCTGAGAGCATTCTGCAAACACTTCTTGAGCTCTGCCAGGCTGGTGCTGTGACCACTGCCCTGGGGAGCTGTTCCAGTGCCCAAACACCCTCTGGGAGAAGAACTTTTTCCTGATATCCAGCCTAACCCTCCCCTGACACAGCTTCAGGCCATTCCCTCGGGTCCTGGGGCTGTCACCCCAGAGCAGAGATCAGTGCCTGCCCCTCCTCTTCCCCTCACAATGAAGTTGTCCCTGCAGTGAGGTCTCCCCTCAGTCTCCTCCAGGCTGAACAGACCAAGTGCCCTCAGCTGCTCCTCACACGGCTTCCCCTCAAGGCCCTTCCCCATCTTTGTGCTCTCCTTTGGACACTCTCTAATAGTTTAATGTCTTTCTTACATTGCGGTGCCCAAAACTGCCCCCAGCACTGGAGGTGAGGCTGCCCCAGCTCAGAGCAGAGCAGGACAATCCCCTCCCTTGCCTGGCTGGTGATGCTGTGCCTGATGTCCCCAGGGCAGGGTTGTCCCTCCTGGCTGCCAGAGCACTGCTGGCTCATGTTCAACTTGCTCTCAACCAGCACCCTCAGGTGCTGCTTTCCAGCATCTCATTCCCCAGTCTGTACATACCTTTGGGGTTGCCCATCCCAGGTGCAGAATCCAGCACTTTCCCTTGTTGAACTTCATGTGGATGGTGGCTGCCCAGCCTTTCATTTGTTAAGGTCTCTCTGCAGGGCTTCCCTATCCTGGAGGGAGTCAGCAGCTCTTTCCAGTTTTGTATCATCTGTAAACTTGCTCAGAATCTCTTCCTGTCCTGCCTCCAAATCATTTATGAAGATGTTGAAGAGCACAGGGCTGAGGATGAAACCCTGTGAAACCCCACAAGTGACAGGTCACCAGTCTGATGTCACCCCATTCACTATAACCCTTTGCATCCTACCCTTTTGTGGATCCTTTTCATTATATGATAAATTGTGCATTATGCTGACACTGAAAGTTTCCAGAATTGACTAGTCTTTACTCAGTCTGGGAAACAGCAAACATGTTCATGCTGAGCTGTAAAGAATAACAGTAAAAAGTAATATCAGTTTTTCAAAGCTTTCTAGTTTATGATAGATGTCAACTGTCAGTCTGTGATAAACTACCACTGACCTTAATTATCAGTTTTATTTCTTTTTCAGAGCAAGTTAATTTGATGCTCTGTTCAGAGATGATATAGCCAAGTGTGAATCTGAGCATGCAGTATCAGTGAGCTCAGACACAACAACAGGATTTTCAGTATTTAAAGAGAAAGGGTAAGGCAGAGCTTTACTTAAATTCCCTTTCCAATTATTTATACATGTAGTCATCAATTTTTTTCCTGTTATAGACACAAGCTATTTTTATATGCTTTCACTGACTATATTATAACTCAGATTTTTATACTGTATCCCTGATGCTACTGAGAATTAAAAAAAAAATTGCATTCTGCATAAGTGGTTGTTATAATCTTAGTTCTATGGCAGAGAATTATCATTCTCAGTGTAACTCAGATGTCTTACAAAGCACATTTACAACCAAAATTAGTAGATTTTTTCTTGAATTGCAGGTGGTTACACTGCCTCCAAAACTTTGCTTGTTCATATATGTGCAATATGTTGGAAAATAAATTAGCAAAATCCTAAGTGGAAGAACGCCAGAAGAAAAGTTAGAGGTTGTTTTTCCTTCTTTTTTTTTTTCCTTTCCTATTAGCTTGAGTCAATTATCATTCATTCTTAGTTGAAGGAAGTTGCATACACACACAGAAAATCACATTGAGACATAAAAAGCCAGGAGGCCAGACTATTAAGTGTTTTGGAGTTGCAAGTTGGTTTAATATGAGAATATGTTTTCAAATACTTTAACACTTTCTCATGTAGAAAGGAATTTCTGCAGTGTTCTTGTGTTATTTAACTTCTCACCTTAGTGTACTTTACAAGCTTCTTAGATCTGAATTCTTTCTTTCCCCCTAGTTCACTGTAACCAGGATAAATAGTCATTAATAGCCTAGACCACTCAGTTAACAACACCTTTCAATTATGGACCAAGAGGAATTTCCTTGTGAATAATGCCTTACTATTGAATTAACATAAAGACATGAGGGAGAAGAGTCACCCCATCATAGTTTACATTGGAAAAGGCAGGTATATTAACATTTCTAGCTAGTCACTATATTACACTAAGACAGTTTGAATCACAAAGGGATAGAGAAGTAGCTAGGCACTTTTTATGGAAAAAGAACTGTCAGCATCAGCACATCAGCCAAGAAATACTCATACTCTTTCCTTCTCCTCCTTCTCTTTCCTCCCCATCCTGGACTTTCTCTTTCATTGGAGTTTTTACTTATGTTTTATTCCTTAGGACACAGATAATTTTCTAAACAAATCCATCTGTTGCATAATTGTTGCTTATTGTCACAGACAAATGTATGTTGGCTGTGCTGGTTCTCAATATTAGTAGAGGATATGGGATGAGAGAACTGGCTATAAAAAGAGCAAGAATTACTTTTTTCCCTCAATGAGTGCATTAGATAATAACTGGTAATGGTATAATTTGGCCCAGATTCATACATATGCGTGCCAAGTATCAGTGGCCTGATTTTCAGAAGATACTCTCTCTCCAAGACACACAGACATATTAAATGAATATGTAATATTTCTAGGAATGGGTAAAATTTGCAATGTCTATATCTCTATTTAGACCCACCAAAGCCAGAATTCTATTTGGATTTTACTCAAATTTTGGCAGCTATTTGGAAATGGGCTCCCATGAGTTTAGAAAATAACATTGTCTGGGAAAAAGAACAATAAACTCTGCTCTTATGAACTTGATATGTTTGCCCTGCCGAGACTTTCCCTGAGTCAAGCAGCTCTTCATCACCTGTAGTGTGAAACAATATATAATGTGAATGCCTATGAATATCTAAAGACGAGTTTCTGAATCTGAGATTTCAAACTTTGACTGAAGAGCTTGTCTTCTCTCACTGCCACCTCTTAAATGCATATGGAAATTAAAAAAAAGTAACAGGTGAAAGGGAAAACTCTTACAACTGTCAAGGAACAACCAGGAAAAGTTAAATAAATGCTGTTGAAATTAGAAATACATGTGTTGAAATATCAAGTGGTTATTGTGTTAAATTCATCAGTGTGCTTGTTTCATGAAACACATACCCAACATTTACCTGTGTCAGTGGAAGCCAATCAGCCCTAAATGCCCAAGGAGCCACCTCACAGTCACTTGCAAAGCTCTCTTAAACAGTGATTGCCTTTATCTTGGTGTGATTGGAGGAGGCTCACAGAAGTTGAGAAGACTTCAGGTTATCACTGTTTCAGACAAAAGGGTGTCTGATGACCCTTCTCAAGCCTAGAAAGCAGTCCTGGTTCTACCAAATAAAAATGGGGCCAGGTGGTGGTGAAAGCATCTTTTAGTTGACCCACTGTTTGAAAGGACTTCATACATTTATAAAAAACCTCTGTTTCCACTGTCCACACACATCTTCGTATGTTATGGACACAGAAAAAGAGCATGAGATGCTGTCACAGAACAACAATATTTTTTAAAGCATTGCTTGACCAAACCCATGGCAATGGAGAATAATTCATATAATTGACTTGATATGAATTATAACCTCTGTGAAGTAGAAGATGGCATTTTCAGTATATTTAAGTATGTAGTAGTAGTATAGGGAGATTTTTCATTGCCATTTCCATGCAGTGTAATTACAGCTATAACTGTATGTACCATAATTTTAAACCATTGGCTCATAGTACTTTTCCCAAGTTTCCAAAGCCAGTTTCAAAAGTAGAATATTAACATCATAATAATAATAATAAAGAATGCCTTAATATTTGAATTGTTCATACCAAAAATAAATGCATATTTGGAGAAACATATTTATGGCTCAGTAGCAACTCCTCCATACCCTCAAATTTATACAACTTATCAGTCATGTCTCACATCATAATTGCACAATTTAGTCATGCCCAGAAACAGCTGAGCAATACCCTGCATAAAAATATTCCGTTAAGTGTATCATGAGGTGTTTGTTAACAGAATTAGATGGTCGTTTCCATCCAAGTCTTGGGTACAGCACTTGTAGACTCATCTGGTCTATATTCACCACAGCAAGTGTGAGGAACAGGATGTCTGCCTCTTGCACTGAGTTTTTCATAGTCTATGACAAAGCTATCTCTACATATATGTTTTTTAAGATTAACATGAGCTGAGATCTGCACTGACACAACAGAACAGGCATTATTCCCCAGGCTAAAGAGTTTAAACTCTGTAAATTCTGCAGTTAAACATTTGGCTGCAGTGTAAACATATCCCTGGGGACAAGATTGCACTGTATGGATGCACAAACGTCAATAGGAATGTATCACTACAGATAAAATATGGACCAGACTTGTCTATAAGGTTTTGTCCAGATTGTGAGCCTTAACAGAATGGGAGAAGGGCATGGGGGAAATCATATATTTAAGTCTAATTATTACATTGTGTTTATATTTTGGTTCAAAAGCACTTAATGGATTAGTACATGTGGAGCTAATAAATATTTCAAGTTGGATACATTTTGAGCTATTCAAGAGTGAAAAAGCATCTTAAACAATAAACTTTGCATTTTATACCTTCTTCATGTAGACTCTATAGTACCAGACAAATTTTTCATCAAAAAATGAATTCCTAAAAATCCTTTTTTAATTCTAAGTTTAAAATATAATCATTATTATTATTATTATTATCATCATCATCATCATTACTATTATTACTATTATTATTTAGAAACAATTTGGAGTGTTTAGAAGCACTCAAGATTATATTTATGTGGCAAAATGCATACACAAGAAAAACACACTTCATGATGGAAGCACACACTTGACTTTAAGTGTAACATAGCCATTATAATCATTAAGACCTCACTTGAGATGTCTTTTCTGCATGCACACATTGATTTTTAAATACCAATTCACAGTCAAAAGAGGACAGATTCAAGCAGCTTATACCAGCAATTCCTAGCAACCTACAGAATTAATTCGCTTATCAAGAAGACTTTAATCCTGCTTCCAGTGATTATGAATCATCATAAAAATCCATGATTTATGAGATGATTTTATAAATCAGAGTAGCTACTGTGCTATGGAAATAAAACTGTAGGGCTGGACAAAATATGGTATGACTCTTTCAGGTTTTAGCTGTAAAATCTCTAGGACTCTACAGATGCAGCTCCAGATCAGATCTCTTAGCTTAAATTCCCAAGGTGGAGGCCACATTTATTTCCATTCTACATTTATTGCTTCTAACACTACGTACTTTCAAAATGGAAAAAAATTATTTTTCCAAACTGGAAAATGCCCATGGTTAACCCTGCATTTTTTTGTATGTTAGCTTTAGGAAAAGGCCATAGGGTGCATACTGCTCAGAGCCCAGCTCTTCCATGTTTCCATGCCTCTCTGGAACACTCCTTGAAGCATTATTGTAGGGTCAGGTTTTGTGAGATAAGAGAGAAAAATCACTAAAGCCCTGGATCTCTGTGGTATAAACATGCTTTCTGCAACGGCAATGGAAAAATGCAAAATGAAAAGTATTTCAACTTTTGCTTAAATGAAAAATGAGCAGAGCAGAATTTAAGGAAATGGTACCAAAAGATGGCTGACTTCACTGCCTTCAGTAACAGGGCTTTGATTAAAGAGCTGAAGAAATGTGGTGTGGAACTGGAATATGTACAGCATGTATTCCATCTTTTTTTTTTTTTTTTTCTGAAGTGGGACTATAATACTGACAAGCAGACACTGAACAATGGATGTTTATAGCATGTCTTTGAAAAAAATTCCTTTCAGCAGACAGACATGCAGGAGCAGCAAGCTGCAATCCCCCATTTATGGCAGCCCTGCTGCACTTGTTGTCCTGCAGCTATGGGAAATGTGACCCAGAACACCAACCTCTGCAGGATTGTGGCCACAGCTGCCCTCACTCTGGATCCTTTTCTTCTGGCCATTGAGAAGGGAAGTGTTGTACTATTTGGCTGTAGCCTGCTCACTGCTGACAAGATAATCTCCCATGGCAGACTGCCTCTCCCTCTAACAAACATGCTCAGGCTGTTCTTGCTGTCAGCTGAGCAAACCCTGCAGAGCTTGTATGTTCTCTATTTTGAACTCTGATATTAACAATTTTCTTCACTTAGGCTGTGGTGGAACTGAGGGAATACCATTTCTTTTTTTATCCTTATGCTGCTACTAATTTTTGCAAACTCCAGAGCCCTTTCTTGTTTTTATTAAAATTTTAATATAGAAAACTAGATTTTTATAATCCTTCAAAATTCATATAAGGAAATTAAATTGACACAATACCCAACATTCTGGTGGAAAAATCTAATCTTAAGGGCAGTCCAAGACAATCCCTTTCATGCCCACATATGCATGAGATGAATAACATCACTTCTTTCCCCTGTACAGTCTGACTGTGGGCTTCTCCTGTCACTGTGCAAAGCCCCTGCAGGAAGCAGCAAGCTGTCAAGATCCTTTCTTGTTGAGCTAATGGCATCTGACTCATATCAGGTGAAAACAGATGATCCCTACACAGATGCACCATGGCAATGTCATTAAAAGCATGGTAGGCAGATATTTATGCTCCCTGACAATGGCAGACTAAGGGAGTTGCAGACAGAGGATTATTGATTAGAAGAATAGATAAATTAATTAAATTTTTTAAAAAAAAATCTAGTAGTCAAAAATGTTTAGCACAAATATCTCTTACCGGGCTCTTTGTCTCAAGGCTTTGTCAGATATGTTCCTTGTCCTGTCAGACCACTTAACTGAGTGGAAGAGTTTTGTCTCTTTGCTGGAGCATGCCCTCTATGGAAAGACACAAATATATTTGCAGGTCACGATGTAAAGGACTATTACCTCAAAAAATAGCCAGCCTGGGCAACAAGAATTTTTACCTCATCATCATACATTATTTGAGTTCGGGTTTTGTCACTGAAGTTTGAATCTCCAATAGGGAATCTGCCAAGACCAAGGAAGATATGAGACTGCAGGGTTAAAAAATGGTGGTTCTCTAAAATTAGTTATATTTTTCAGTTGTCTAAATTTTGAGATGTCAGAATAAGGTGTGAAATATTCTTTCTCTTATTTCGGTTGATTGTTGTTTATTATGGCTCAGCATTTCCTACAACTGAAAATCTAGCATGTAATAGAGGAGATTTAGTTGACAGTGAATGACAGGTCCTTGCTATGTTGCTATCATTTTCCCCTGGCAGGGTTAACATTTGCCACTCTTATATTGATTTCTAAATATTAGGTGGATTGAGTTAGTAGAGTAGGTGTTTGGGGTTTTTTTACCTTGCAGAATGGGATGTTCTAGTAAAAAAAAAAATCTTAAATTTACTCCTTTAGACTATTTACTGAGTGAATTAACAAAAATTTCTTCATGACGTATTTTAAATTTGTCTGTGAGAATTACCATACACATACCATATAAAATGTTTTCAAATGTAGTCAAATAATTTTTGTGTATTACACTTTAAAATACTGAAACAATAACCTTGGCTTAGAGAGCATTTGATTTCCATATTTTTCCATAACTTTCAACTGTTTTAAGTCAGAGACAGTAAATTTCCCTTGCTAATAATTGTGTCCTGTCATGTTTGATCATACATTTTATCTCTCTGGGGAAGAGAGGTTCTTAGGTACAAGATTTATAGAGGAAGAATAATAACAACTTACAAAACACAGTGAACCACTGATGTAGAATCCTCTTATTGTGCAATAAATGGTGAAGAGGCTTAGACAACTACTTATACAATCAGTTTTAGTTGTTTGTGAGATTTATTTAGGTTTTTATTTTTTTTCTGCACAGGCTTGGAATAATCTCCTGCCTGATGAATGCAAATGGTCAGGATTAAGAGTTCTGGGGCAGGAAGGACAAGAGGAAATAGTGAATTACTGTCATATGCAGAGGTTTGGGCTGGTGCCAAGTGCTGTGCAGGTGCGAGATTACGATGCAGCTCCTTATTTTTTCAGCAAACTCTTCTGTTCATGACTATTTTCCTATGCAGGTTACCTCCTTCAGGGGCTCAACTACATCCTTAGGTGAAATACCTAAGTGAGAGAATTCGAATTGATTATGGCAAATAGAAGAATTTTATATAAAACTCCTGCCATTTAACAAAACAGTAGAGTCTTAGAGGTTTTCACAGCGCTGGACGCTTTGTATATGCTACTCATTTAATTTGGCCTTTGCAAGTGAACTGCTCTGGCATCTCCAGCTTATAAACCCACTTATTCTTAAAGCAATGGGTTTTGAGGTTAATTAACATCCTGGTGATACTTTTTATCACTCTACTTTTTATACTTATTTATAGCAGAATAATATATATTTTTGTTAGAAATATACTTTATATACTTTGTATTACCAACATTACTCAAACAGAGATTTTATATGTGTTTCATTCCATATTATAGAGCTATGACCACTATTAAAATTGCCAGTCACATTCTTGTGACAAAAGGTTTGTGAATTTCAATTGAGAATACAAGGTCTATAATTCCGTTGGTCAAGGAGAGACGTTGGGACTTGAAGAAGTTACCCTATGCCAATAGAAGACACATAAATACTTTTACAACATAATCCATAGCACAAATCCTCACTGATGTTGGTAAATGGACTTATTGCAAACTTAAGGTTTTTCTATTGCAACAGCTCTGTCACTGTGTCCTTAATTACTAGTGCAAGTATGAAGTTGTGCAAGAACAAATACCTTAGATCAAAAATCAGGTTAAATTCAAGCCTTTTAGACAGTAAAAAAAAAAAAATACCTGAACAAAGATAGCACTTTAAGAAACAGGTAAATAATACGAATCCTAACTTCAAAAACTATTCAGAGCCAGGTCTGAAATGGGCTTAAATGTTGAACAGTTCAGATTCACAACTGCAAAATTGTTTAACTACCAGGTATTATCTGTTCTGACATAGGGATGAAAATCCCCTGAACAGCACTTGGAGAGAGTGATATACTCAAAATCTATGAAAGAACCACACACTACCCCACTCATTGGAAGGGGAGATATAGAAACTACCATTGAAGAGAAGGGAGTACTGACAATATCCAGCATTTTAGATATGGTGTGCAGACTTCACAACTTTGACAATACATGGGCAAATCTTGACCACTTACCTCCTACAAACACCTCCCCAAATGTCATGTGCTTAGTATGTGCTGGAGTGCTTTTTTTTTTCCTTTTTTTTCTTTTTTTTTTTTTTTTGTTTTTTTTTTTTTTTTAACCGCACACCAAGGGTTTGGTTCTTTTGTGTTCCCTTTCTCTGCTACAGATACATGAAGCAATAGTTTCAAGGTCACTGTGATCTACCAGCCCTAACTATATAAACCCTCTTCTAAAGAACATATCTGAATCTCAGAATTTGTATTTGATTAAATGTCATTCAACAGCTGGCTCTTTCAGAAAATAACTAAAAAAATTTCTGGCCATTCCCTTGAAAAGACTTTTTTTTTTTCCAAATCTGAGCATGTTAGAATTCCCTCTTTCTTGCAATGAATGTATGCTATGCATTCCTGTGAGGCCCATTAGTTATCAAACAAATACAAATGCTAAATGGAGGAAGCAATGTTTTGCACAATGAGTGTGAGATACAAATATCCTCCAGAACACTCCTGATATGCCCCACCTAAAATATGAATACTACTTGGGAGATAGCTAATCTAGTTCATCCATTTTCTCAAAGCTTTATTTAATTCTTTCTGGATGTACATAATTAGAAGATCTAGATTCTTTATTTTTGTCCCTACAAGACTGGTAAAGGTGCCCCTTGTTATACATGCATGAACTATACAATATTTCCATTCCTACCTTCTCTTCTTGAAATGCACTCTTTGTTTTCATGAGGAGCCAGAAGTGCCCCGAGGTGACAATAGAACATCCCTTCCCATTGACTTCTGTGGGAGCTGGGAATAAAGCAGACCACCCAGAATAGGAATTTTGAAGAAAAAGCTCTCTTCACTTGAAGAAAAGCTTATTACAGGCTCCTTTCCAAGTAGGAAGTGACCTTTAAAATTAATCTTTAGCAAACCACTCACACATCACTAACTTAAACAAACATTATAGTCTTAGCTAAGCCAGGGAGTATATTTCCTTCCTGCTGATTTGTTCCCAATTACTGTTGCAACAGAGGGAAGTAGAAGATCCTCAAAGGAAGTAAGCAACAGATGCAAGATGTTTGGAAGGTTATTATAATTTGTGTAAATATTATCCTGAAATAAGTCAAGCATTAGCTAAATTAGGGACATCAATCATATTCATAACCAATTTAATGTTCAGCAAAACTGGTCTGTGTCACAACATGGATGTTTTTCCAAAGTAAAAGATGGGGGTCTTATAAAGTCCTGATGTGCTTTTGCTTGCTATGAACTCACTTAAAATTGAGAAATTCCCTGAGAAGGATGTAATTCCTTATGCAGACCATGGCCTCTCCAAGCTGCCCAGAATGAGATTCATACTTATAAATGACCTTTCATTTACACAAAAAATCACTGTTTTTTTCTGTTCAGTAATATACAACCTTTTTAAAAACAAGGTCCATTTAGGCAAAAAAATCATTAACTTTCTCCAAAAATTTAAAATTGGTTGAAAATTTGTGGAAGCAAATGGAAACATGCTTGGAAATATTTCTAAGGGATGCATGAAAAGTGTTTAGAAAAGGCTTTTGTAGACAGTAGACTGCAACTCACTGTGAATCCTTCAGATGTCCCCTGGGATGTGTTTTCTTCAGAGTGCTGAGTGAAATAAAGCAAGACTAACAACAGCTTTTTTTTTTTTCCCAACAGTATTACCCACCAAGGACATCTCTAAACTCACACATTAATTTCTCTGAGTCTCTAAACTGTCGGAAGAAAACTACAGATTGACATACTATATTCAGATCACCCCTTCAGCATCAACACAACTATGATTTTGTATTTGCTGCAAAGTTAAATCAGTCTTTTCTAACATACAGGTCCTACACTAATCCCCATGTGTGCATGGAAAACTTCAATACATATAAAGAAATATATAGCTATATTAGTTAATCAAACAGGTTCAGGCCCATTCTCTAACCAACAGGCACAGAACAGTCCTTGTTAAAACTATTAAATTAATTTCCCTTGAAAAAGCAGGATGAATGGAAAATACCTATAAGGTTGATTTGGGGTGCTGGGATGCTTAGGAGGAGTCTGGTTACGTGCCAGGAGGCAAGGGCAGACCTCACAGCTGAACAGAAAATATGCTCCCAGACAATGATCTACCAAACTGAAGCTTGTATTTATTTTGCATCTCCATACCTACATTCATTTTACAACCAAACCCCATTTTGTGTAATGCCAGCTTTAAATCTGGAGTGCATCCATGAAATACTATGCATTCAATAACGAACATACAAGGCCCATTGCTTTTGTTGAGTACAGTGGCAAAGTTGTTCCTCTTATTGTAGCATTAAACCAGATTTCTTCCTTGTTGTTGTTCGCTTTCTGTTTCTCATTTTGTTGATTTGGTTGGGTTGCTTTTTTTAAAGCTAGTTAGGATTTCTACCCCTTTTTTTGATCTCTTTACCAAAGCAAAAGCAATTACAAATCATGGTGTGTGCCTGTGTATGAGAGTACACCCATGTGTGTTTGACAAATATTAAGTTCTTGCTAGTAGAAACAGGCAGCTGAGGAAAACAAGTCGATCCTGGAGCCCATGTTGTTATGCCTGACAAGAGGCTGTTTCAGGCACTACTAAGTTATTAGATGTGAATTAGTGCAAAAGATAAATTTGCCCATCTAATTCCCAAATGAACAGAAAGCCTGGAGCTCCAATAATGAGAATACCATAGGAAGCTGAGAACTGTTAGTTTGGGTACTAGTAGGGGACTTGCTTTGGCTATCAAATCCTGTTTCACAGTGTTCAGTGGTGATGCCACAGCACTGCTTATCTATGCTGGTCACTGCACATGAAGACACTGCAGTTTCTCACTTGACTGAAGATGTGTCCACCATAGTTCAAGAGACAAGTGTCAGTTCTCTATAGATTAATAGCTTAAAATATTCTGGGTCATGTGTAACCAAACACTAAAAAGCCACAAAATCATAACAATTTGCAGCTGCTTAGAGTTCCCTGTCTGACGAGTCATATCGTCACATTGAGATACCTGCCACCACAAATGACACTTTTGGGTAAATGGTTCAGAAAACAAAAGGTTGGGGAATTCATGACCTTTCCTACTTTGTCTGAGTTAGAGAACACATGGCATGCAGAAAACATGGGAGAACTATGAGAGAGTCAAGATAGAAAATACTGAAGTGTTCCTCCCTATCTTGTTCACCACTATAGAAGACCTCAGATTTATTCATACCAGGTCTGAAGCTCCCCCAAATGCAGACGATTATCTGCTTTGTCAGACAAAATAATTAGAATTTAAATAGCATATTTTTAATATATTTTTCTTTTCTTCAGTCTAAACATATTTGCATGTGACACAAAATTTTATTCTCCTGTCTAAATTAGGACCCTTGAAGCAAAATATGAATGCAGATTTTTCTGAAGCTGCTGTTGCTGCTAATTGAGCTGTTGTCCAGGTAAATGAATGACTTCCCTTTATTTAAGCCAGATAGGACCACAGGACATTTGACACAACTTGCTATGATAAAATTTCAAATTTCTATACTTAGAAAGTTAATGAAAGGGCAAGAAGCAAAAATACCTCGAGAAGAAGATCTTGCTTTGGAAAGATACTATGACTGACCTTGCCAAGCCACCCAGTTGTTATGCCTGTACCTAACAAACCAAGTGCTGAGTTTCCATGCAGGATCCGAGCAACCTACTTAACAAACTGTCAACAAACTGTCAGCAACTGCTTTCTAGGGTAGGTAGTTTTCAATTGTGAGGCTCCTGCTGTTTTTGTAGGTGACCCTATCTAATCCACAGCCTATGAAATAGGACAGAGATTGTCCTGGAAACTTCTGCAACTTTTGACACTTCTATCTCCCTTCTTCATAACTTCTTGATGGGAGATGTCATGAACTGCATTGTGCTACAGACTCCAGTCTTCTCATCCCTGGTATTCATTATATTTGCAAAACTCTTGAATAAATCACTAAGGTCACAGAAAGTCTCTACTTTTATTTCTAAGAACACCTTGGCAGTCACCCAAAAACTATCCTAAAAATGTCTCTCTCCTTTATTTAAAATGTGAGCAGAACCCATGCCTTTCACTTATTTTCACCAGGTGAGAGGTGTGTTGTTGTGGTGGCTATCCCTATCCCTGATAAAAGGCAAAAACAAATGTGAAGATCAATTAAAGACTTTTTCTTCCCTTGTAATTCCTGTTACTATCAGGAGTAGCTCATATTAAGTAGGTCAGCAGCCTTAGAATACTCTTTATCTACCATTGCTAGATATCTATACTTATCTACAGAAGCACCTACTTGCTTCTATACAACCTGTTTTTATCAACCATTATTCTGTCCCAGGAAAAAAGGACTTGTAATTTGAATATCCTATATGTAAATTTTGCAAAGAGGCCAGATAACTGTAAAGACCTGTAGTTGATAATGAAGGTGATAGCACATCCACATTACTATAACTGGAATGGAATCGTGATTAGATTTATGCACAGATTAGGTTCTATTAGATTTATGTTCATTTAACATCAGTAAATGCTCATGTTCTAATAAAGTGGTCTCTGGTGGCAGGTTTTTTCTTTTTTATACCTATTAACTTTGTTTTAATCTAAACTTCAAATTAAAATCAATGCTTTTTTTAAGGAAATTTGAAAAGAATACTTTTTCAAATAGAAAAACTCTTATTAACATAACCTTTTCTCCCTCTGTAATAAATAACATTTTATAGTCCAATTCAAAATAATAGGGAAAAAAATCTCAATTATGTAATTCAGTATGTTTGGGAAGCACAAAACATTTTTTTAATAAACGGTTACATTTTAGCAAGGATATTTTTCTTCCTTTAGCATTATAAAGACATGGATTGTAAAGACTGAAATTGTTCAGATGTACTGTGAGAACTGGCCTGTGATTAGGGATCTCCTGTCTGTGAGGCAGGTAAAAATAATATAAAAAGCAGTGATAAAACAAGACATTATCACAATCAGAACAAATACTTCATCTTGACTTATTATTCCTTTCTTTTATGTGTAAAAACAATTGCAAAGCATTTTGAAACTTTTGCAACACAGAGTTAGTCCTATATAAAATACTTCAGACTTCTTAAAATAGTGAAATATAAAATTGCACTATGCAACCATATTGAAATATAAATACTGAGAACTTTTAGAAATACACTGAACTTCTCAGCAAATTAGATATGGGCTTTACTGAGACCAGGGCTAGCATACAGTAATGACATCTTTAAAAAGAGATCCAAAAGTTGATTAGTGTAAATACACATTCTTACTCATATTGCCTTATGACAAATCTTGCTAATATGCACATTTAGGCTAGATGTGCAGTGAATTTATATTTTCATTGATTTTGGCCAGTTCTTTTCTTGCAGAAAAGCTACCTTAGGGATTAAATAAAGACAGAGGTTTCTTGTAACTTCCATTTACTTGCCTTTGGGTTTGATTGGTGCAATGTGCTCTAGGATGATCCTGATTGTGCAGGGAGGTTGGACAGGATGACTGTGGTCCCTTCCTACCTGACCCATTCTGTGTTTATGTGATTTTGTGATAAGAACATATTGTCATCTAAAACATAATTTTGTGCTTTGTAAACCTAAAACTCTTCCCAACATTATTTTAATTGTAGAATTAAAATTACTGAATTTGATCTCCCAAAGAGAGATGGAAAAATTAACTAAATAAAAGCTTTTACTCACAAATCCACAATTCACTTCCTTAAGTGGAGATTATATGAGGAAATACAAATCCTTACATTGTCTTCATTCCTCACGGAAAGTTCTCCTGACATCCAAAACTTTAAATCTGAACTTCCAAATTCAACCTAACATGATGAAGATGGAGGGACTCTTCAGAGAGCATCTCCTTTCCTACAGCTCATATACAGATTTTTTTGACTTGCATGAGCCATTCTGCAGAGGTGATTATTTCTTGGTGCTGGCTTCAGGAAGCAGCTAGGTGGCCACCTGAGACAAAATTACTCACTTTGAGGTATCGCTAAAGAATGATCCCATACTGTGAAAATTTAAAGTAGAAAAAGTATTTGGGCTTTCACTAACACATTCACCATAACATCCACTTTACAGACATTCTGCTGAAAAAGAATTGCCAGCATTTTTTAACTTCCTTGCGTATGTTTTGAAATATTGATTCATCAGAAAAAGAAGAAACTTTTGTTCACCCAAACAGAACAGTCAATTTATTTTTCCTTTTCATATGTAATTCATTTCAACCATGTGCATTTTTTAATTCCAGTTTACATACTAGACATATTGCATGTACGTTTTTTTAGAAGTACAAGACAAACATAATTTAAAAAGTGTGCAAATCAAACTAACTGCAATGTTTGCTTTATTAGTACTCAAAAAGCACACAGCTACTCATGCAGCAAGATCAAAATTGAGACCTGCTCCCTTTTTTCTCTCTTGTTCTTAATGAAAATTTCAACCAATATACTGAAATGGTACTGAATTATACCACCTAATTAGTGATTTCCTAAGTTCATCTGACTTTCAGTTCTGGTCCCTATTTGATAATTTAAGCTTCATGCCAGTAGTAAGGTTAATCAATTTCCCCTCTTGAAACAGATTTTGTTCCTGCTTTCAACAATCTTTACTAAAAGAAATCTAAAAACTGAACTTTTTGTTGTATTCTGCTTGAGTAGTAATGTTTGTGACTTTGAATCTTTTCCTTTATCAGAGCATTTCTTTACATATCCCAGAATTTTGCTGTCAGCTTTCTCATGCAGAGAGATCATGCTCTCTGCCAATGCGTTTACTCCCCTCTCCCTGCACAGACTAAACTAATGAAACATTACCTGTTATTTTGGTTTCTCTCTACTTTATTGATTTAATCCATTCTTTTTGGCCTCAAGAGGGGGACAGTATAACAGTGTGAGATATGTCACAGTCTTGAAGAACAAAACCAGCAGAGCAAAAACAGGAATGACACTGTTTCCTGATCTGTGCTGAAATACTAACTCATTTGTCCTGAGCAACCTTCTCTTACGATTACTTCTCTGTCTTCATTTTTCTGTATGTCAGCTGAGGATAATGTATTTTGTCACAGTATAAAATTGGATAATTAAGGGTTTTAATGCAATCCTGATGGAATAATTTGGCTTACATTTCTAGCAATCAGGGAATCAATAGCCTCAGGTTTCAAATATCCCAAACAATTATTTTTTGAACTCTAACAAAATTATAGCATAATCAGAACAGTTGGATGAATTGACTCTTAATTCACCATATGAGCCAAAATTAAATGTTTCTCTTAAATAAAATATTTTGATCTAGATTTTTTTTCTTTACACTTATTTTTCTTTTGTAAAGAGATAAAATTGGAAATACTACTTCAAAAATAAAAGCTAACATATTTTTTGTATACTGAAAGTCATCTCTCAGTGTATGTGTCATTCCCATTTGGTGTATAGACTGACATTCCCAATCTTCAGTTTAAAACTAACTGTATTAAATAAGAAAATTTGTTAGTCCAAAAGAGATAAGATTATATTAATTCCTGGAAAAATAAAGACTTAGGAAGAGTTTTCTTTTTATTTGTGACAGTAACTTTTGAGTGATTGTTGTAATGCTGCTGGATTACAGTAATCAGTCTTGCACAATAGGGAAACTAAGGACTTTATATAGTTTAAGTCCAAATAGATATCATGTTATTAAACAATATATACAACAAATCAAACAACTGCGTCATGCCTTAAAAGGAGCAAGATTTTTCCAGCTTGAACATTTTCCATTCATGGAAGTTCAAGTTTTGACTGGAAGCAAGCATTGAGTTCCTAAGTGAAATGGTGTCAGTGTCCATCAAATTCCCAGGACTACCTTTCATACAGAACTGGGGCAGCATCACCCACAATTCCACATAGGTGGGGCTGGGATGTTCAGTCCTGGGGGATTGTTGACAGGGCTGGGGCAGCATCCCATGCCATACCCCCACGTCCAGGTGCCCCAGCACAGTGGCTCCTCCCAGGGTGCTGGGGGTACCCTGCATTCCCCATCAGAGTCTGACAGCACCACACCTCCCACCAAGGAGGTCATGGTGCCTTACAAACAGCATTGTGCTGCCTGCAGATGGCCAGATTCAGGCTCACAGGAAGGCAGCTGCTGAAAAAATCCTATGTCAGAATGGCAGGGAGTGAGGTCATCATTACTGGATCAGGTGTATGTATTTTTGCCAGCATTTGTATGATTCATTAATTGCTCTTCTACTGTTGAAAAAAGGGGTTAATGAGTGAAGACTGTCTCTGCCTTGACTCCAGCCCAGAATCTAGAATATTCCCATTTTGAAAACTTTCCTGTATTTCCTGAGCTCAGGGGACAGTTTTTAATGATGCAAGGTTGACAGCACAGATGAGGAAAATAGGAGGAGGATGCAAATCAATACACAACTCTCTGCAGGATAGTGTTGTAATTTGCTAAACTCTTCAAGGGGAGTGAGAAATTAATAGGGTTTTACTAACAGGCATTTCTAAATGAAAAATCACAGTCTACATCAGTTTTAAATATGGAAATATTTTAATTATTTTAAAATTTGGTTTATTTCTAAATGCACTGCATTTCTAATTAGTTCTAAACAGACATTATTTCATTCATTTTTGAATGGCAAGATTCAGAGATAGCACAGGGCCTGGACATCTGAATACATCAGCACAGGAAAATCAATAGCTCTGGAAAAAACCCCTAATCCTTCTGCATATTAACCAGCCAAAATCAGGCTGCTCAAGGGGGCTTGGAAAGGACCAAGTGCCATAGGGATATGGTGAAACTTGTGTTTTGGAATCATGGGCCTGCAGTGTCACTTCATTCCCTTCCAAAACATCTCCCTCGGAGATGCAAAAATGCAGCCCCATGCATTAGGAATAGAAGACAGGGCTACTGTCACTTCCATCCAGCACTGCTTTGAAGAGTCTTGTGGGTACAAGATTTTGGCCAGTTCCTCGTGAGCTCACCAGACACTGTGGGTCACAGAGCTAACAGCAGTGACAGGGTGTTATTGAACCCCTGCACTCAAGGCAGTCCTCATAACAAAGCAACAGTCTGTTATATACAGAGACATGACAGCTGAGACATAGGTCAACTCTGATATGAGTCTGGTGGGCCAGCCACCCAGAAATATGCCTTTGATTTATCATTTGACAGGGTAAGACAGAGTTCATACTCTTTTCTGCACCTTTCCAAAAGGAGTGTCAGGCATTTCTATCTATAGCCCAGCTCCCGTGACTGAAGTTCTTTTTCGGAACATGGAAACGTGAACTTCTTCCTGAAGAGGAAAGCAATGGACACTTAGGTTTGTATATAATATGGCCCCTCTCCCTGTGCACTTTATAAGTTAGTGGTCACACTGTTATTATGCTACAGAGCCTGCTTTTATTCTTTAGTATTAGAATTAGGTATTATCTTGGACCCAGCTATCCAATTCCATAGGTACTCCATAGAAGGTACTTCTACACAGAATGAGCTTTCTGTCATCTTAATGTTTCTTAGACACAGCTCAACTCCATGGGTGTGTAGAGATGGCAAATTTGAGACATTTGCTGGCTTTTTTGGTATTGCATCCACAGAGCTGTGTGCCCAGGCTCCCTCTGTGTGTCAGTCCCAGTGTGATACCTGCCCCAGCAGTGCTGGCAGTGCAGGCATGCTGAGCAGCCACCTGGACAACCTCAGCAGGGCACTCACTGTTGAGCTACCAGGATGAGTGACAAGGGTATAAGGTTTGCACTGCTGCAGGGCTGAGCCTGCAAGACCTAGGGTCCTGATTTTTTTTTTTGTTTATTTTTTGTCCTGCATGTCACATCTTGTGCATGCAGTAGCTGTTGTTCCTGTGGTGTTGAACTGCCTATGCTCCATGATTCACCAGGCAATATAGAGGACACCAACATCTCCATAATCTAATGTTGTTGATCAGAGTTTACTTCTTGGACATTGTCCTCATGGAGTCATCTCCTGCTCTTAAAAACAAGGCCAGAATATACGAATGGCAATACAACACCCCAGTAATAAGTCTTTAACCACCCTGGCATGTGGAACAAGTGATGAACACCGCGGACTTCAATTTTAGTAACTCCTGCTAAGACACCCTGTATGATTGCACTGAATTGTCTCAGCTGCCTTTGGTAAGACTCTTTACCACTGAAGCACACCTTGCTTGATTTTTGCAGTAGAAGCAAGGTTATTGGCCAGAAGGAGCTAAGAAAACTGCAGGGAGGAATTGCAACATGATACAATCTTTTTCACTTATGGATTAATTGTGCCAAGGTATAATTTAAAAGGCTAGTTTCTCTCCCTGTTCAAGTCAGAATGGTTATCTGTTGACAGCAAAGTTATGTTCACAGTGACCTTTATAAAATTGTTGAGATTTTCTGTCTTTGTGCCCATAACGATGAGGAATGATTAAAGCTCTGAGGTAAAAATAACCAAGAGTATTTTAACCCTAGTGTCTTGCAATCCTCTTGAAAGAGATGAAATATCTGCAAAAGTAGGAAACCTCTTCCTCTGCTTATCTTAATCAGGAAACTATTTGACCAGCTGACCTGTGCCAAGATCACTGAAAAGAACGACTCCATATCATTTCCCTGGGCTTGCTTCCCAGCCCTCGTATTTTTGTGAGGGTGCTGAATTTTTAGCAAGATTTTAGTACATAGTGACTTTAACAGACGCACATTCAGACCTTCATAGGAGTGCATATTGTAACCAGCCTAAAAATACATGCAGAACTGTGCTGAATTTTCTCAAACAAAAGCTTTAAAATGTCATGCCATACCTTATCATATGAGACAGCCTTCAAAAAATCAAGTGAATATGTTCTCTGCAATGTCCTAATTTCTTTTTTTCCTTCTTTTTGTTTTTTTGCTTTGTAAAAAAAAAATCTGTTACAGTGATGCACAGTCCCTGTATTTCCCCTTGGAAGTCCAACTAATTTCATCTACAGGCACAATCTGAAAAAATGAAATGAACTGTCTTACACTAATTTATTAATCCTTGTTTTCTATTCATTTTTTTTCAGTATCAATCCCCTTCCTATTCCAAAGGGTGCACAGGGCAAGACCAGAGCAAAAGGCATATACAAGTGAGACACAGGGCACGATCTGGAGGAAGCTGTGAGTAGAGGCAAAAGATGCAGATGGCTCTGACCTCAGGCTCTTTTGTGAGGATTAGTGCAGATTTTGATAGATCAGCAGAGTGTGTGGAGCAAATGCATGGAGTTCAGAGGTTTGATGGTATTTCTCTCTTCCTTCTTCCAGAAAATAACAATTCACAAATACCAGCAATCAAAACTGGGTTAATCAAGTGCTCTGAAACGATAGTCAAAGGAAAGGGAAAGGAAGCACAGTATATTTAAAAGTGATAAATATGGAAGCAGCAAAAAGCTCAGAGAAGCAGAGCAGCTGAATGTCAAAGCAGGGAGATGAGGGCACATTAGGACTACTGCGTTAGAAAATGAAATTTGCACACACCCACAAAGAGTCAGTGAAAAAAGATATTTTTAAAAAAGTAAACGGCTCTAGCATAAAGTGGATGATGATATGAGCAGCTTTCCTTCTTCTGGGAAAAAAAAAAGCTTTGACTTGAAAACAGCCATGAAGCAAGTAAAATAGAATAAATATGCCAATACATTTTTATAAAAATTGAAAGCATATGTGTTGTGTTAAAACATACATTTTTAAACAAAACCTAACTTATAGAGATCTTTCCACTGAAATGCAAAATTTGGGCCAATTGGAGACTTAGCTGGTAGCAATAATTGAAAGAGGTCTGCAAAATGGGGTCTGAACTGGGGAGGTTCCTTCTCTGCAACACCAAAAAATCCACTGCAGCTTTGAACGGGAGGCAGAACTGTGTTTCTTCCACCAACCCTTGAAGGAACCATAAGAAGGGAAAACTTCAGGTTTTGTGCTTTTTTTTCAAAAGAATTTCAGTTCTTTCCTTGTCCATATAGCACCAGCATGACGTAGCTGTTCAGCTGTCTGACTCTGTGCGTACTGTGAGAGTGCGAGTTCAGATCCACACTCACCAGCTGCCCACTGATGTTGTGTGGGATTGAAGAGAGGTAAGCTGAGCTGTAGGGAAAGCCATAATGCTGGACCCTTTCACACCAAAAGAGACCTGGAACACTGGGTTGACACTGGCTGCACCCAGGTCCTCACTCTGCCCTGGAAACAAAGTCAGGTCACTGAAAACAGCTCTGGGTCTGACTGAGAAGGGTGCTGATGTTGCCTCCTGTAAGAGAGATGGGAACTGTAGCCCATGGACATGAATATGCCTCCAATAAGCAATGTGAATATACGGAGTCAAATTACCCTTAGCACTTTGCAGCCCCATAGGGCTCAGAAAATCGAGTCGCATTCAATCACTTTCAGGAGTCAGCAGACACAGCCTCACATCTCAAGAAAAGAGTCTTTAATGCATTTTCCAAAGATGTGGGAGAGAAGGGAAAAGGGGCTGTTTTGTCTGAAAATCTTTGTCTCAGGTGATACTTTTAAAATGTGCCTCTGATGCACTCCGAGACTGCACTTAGCACTGCTGCAGAGCTGCAGGGAAGTGATTTGTACTGGGAAGTCCTGATCTAAATGAACTCCCTTATGAGAAAATGAAACTGAATGAAAGTGCCAATTAAGAAATTTATAGCCTTATAAAAGCCTAACCAATACCAAACTCAAAACTTATGTAGACACCCTGAAGTGGATGCATTAAAATATTAATGTGCCACTGTTCAGTTCCTTTTGCTCCTTGCTCCATTTAAATCTTCCTCCTGACCAATCTTAATGTGTCCTTACTCGGCCTAAGATAAAGTATTATTCAGGCTCAGCATTGGCCCACGTTTCGTCTAGTCTTTAAGTTTCCACTGGTTTCTGACCCAAGGCATTATGTGTCTCCATCTCACTGTTACTTACTTCAATATTTATGGCATCCTAAGCTGGATGTCTCAAAGTTGCTTATGTTCAATTCCACTCCCATAAAAATTAGAGCCCCTCCTTTGGCAATCGGGACAGCTTGTCTACGGCTCCTCCCACCTTTCCGCTCAAATGGTGAGCGCTGCTTTGCTACCGAAGAAGTCAGTTGTTTTAATGCTCAATGAAACCTCTGATTCAGTACTGTGTGGGGTGCTTAAAACACTTTTATATTTCTTTACCATTTGAGAAAGAGCACCAGAGTAAAATGGGTTCTCCTCCCTGCTGACTCTCACTAATGTTTCCGATTTATCACTTCACCAAGTGACTCGCAGGCCAATTTGTAGGCGCTGTCACTTGGCCCCTCAGTGGGGAGGCAGGAGGCTCCAGCTACAGCAGAATTCACAATCAATTGCTCAGGAAACTGTTTTTGCTTCATTCACTTTATGAGGTTTCTTTTCATTTAGTGATTTGGCTCATCTATAATACCACCTCTTTGTCCCCGTATTAGTTTCTATTCCCCATTCCTAAGCAGAAAACGAACAGACAGTGCTTCCAGCATCAGCTGCAGCTATCACAGGTCTGATATGCATGTACCAGGTCCGTGTCCTCTATGTCCTTCAAAGCATTTAAACATCCTGACTGTGAGTGTTTTCTATTGCACCAATTATCTCTCTTCCTTTAGTGAAAAAGTTGAGATTCTAATTAGTACTTACACTACAGAAAGTGCAGCATATGAGCAATAGCATGATATTCTGGTATTCAGCAATTGATAACTATTACAAAAATGGTATGACATCTAGATTTGGATTGCACTTTCAAGTTCTTCACTATACTGTTCACTTTGCCTTACTTTTTGGTCCTTAGGCAAAACTGCTATCATGAGAAAGGATTTATTAATGAACTAGAAAATAACTGTTTATTCCCAATATATTTTTTCTCAAGATTTCTTAAATGTAATTTTGTCATTTCTCCGGCCTGTGCCTCAAAGACCTGAAAATTTTTGTATCCCACCAGAATCAGCTGCCCAGGTGAAATTATGTGAGACTGGGGCAGTGTGGCAATCACAGTGTCTCAAAACAGGTTCTCTCCTCCAGCCAGATCTGGGCTCCAGAGAAAATTCCGGTGATGTCCAGAACAAAATTATTTTCTTCTAGAGGGTACAGACAAAATTTGGAGGGAGGTGAAATTTATCAGGGGAATTAGGCATGGGGCTGTCCTTAAAACCAGATCTTGGAAAATTCATGTTTTGAACTTGCAAATCAGAGAGGATAAGCTTCTTTATAGAAGTGTATCACTGACTGTTACATAACTGAGTCACTGAGAAAAGAAAGAGCCAAATGAACATGATTCACCTGAGCAGGAAAGGCAGGAAGAGGACAGATTTATAAGCAATCAGTACAGTCTGCTCTGTATTTGGCATCACTGAAAAAGATTTAGGAGTTCATAAGTGTATGTGGAAAAAGTATAATTCTCTAAAGGTGTATTTATAGAGATTGAAAAATGGTGTCACTTTCCTCACTGCTTATTGCCAGTCACAAATACTTCCATTTGGGATGTTACCCTCTGAATGTTTTATTCTTACCTAGTGTTGCCCAAACCCTCACTCTATTCCTGTCCTTGCTCTTTACCATAATCAACAGTATCAAAACGCAATTTTCAGTCATAGTGGAGCCAGCTCCCCTCCTGCATTCACTGGGAATATGGTTGCTGAGAGGCAAGGGCCTCTAGTTCATTTCCACAAAACTTAACTGTATCACAAATCAAGTGCAGAGGTTTCACTGTTTTCCTCCTCAGACTTTTTTTTTTTTAATTCTGATTTTATGTAAATGAACATTTTCAAAACAGGTATGGAAGATTTAGATCAAAAGTAGGAAACACTGTCTTATTGCCATGGTGAAATGGCACCCAATTAGTGCACTATGTGGAGGCAAAGAAAAAAAAAGGCAAGAAACTTTTATTTCCACAACTGCAGCTTTACAAAGCAAATTCTGGGAAATTTAAATAGCTGCTTTTTTCTTGGTATTTTCACTTTTATGTTCAAATTTCATCCAGGTAGTGGGAGAAACAACTAAAGCAAAAAAACAAGCAGAATTTTTGAAACATGATCTAACCTAAAATAGCAACAGTTTCAGAAGCACAGACTGAAGATTAGAATAAATGTAAGAAATAAACAGATCAATCTCTTTGCGTTTTTTCTTTTTGCTCTTGTAGGTTGTTGCTCTTCCCCTATGTACATGTTTTCATATAAACTGCACAGCAGGGGCTATACACAGCATTCCCAACATTTTTTGGGCACCAGCCACAGCTTTTGTCATTTCACAGATCATTACTAATATGATAGAGTGATTATAGAGAGACAACTGTCATATCCTGCTCCATTCTACACGTGTAAGATGGTTAACATTATTTTTCTTGGGCTGAGGGATGCATAGATCAGAGGGACCCATTGCTTACTGTTGCTTAATTGGCAATCAGTGTTGATTTCTTTGAAAGTGAGTAGCATTATCTTTCCCTCATTAGTTCACATTAAAGAAACTTAGTTAAATTTTCTAATAATTACAGCTAATATATGCCTTCCTGCTTTGCATTATTTTCCAGCTAGTAGATTTTAGCTATGGTTCTCCCCTTTTTACCAGCAATTTCATATTTTCTCTAAGATTAAACTAGGTCTCAAAATTAGGCATAAAGTGGGCAGAATCAGGCATATTTAAAATTTGTAATATGAACACTGAATTGCTTCAAGGAACCATTATATGAACATGGAAAGTAGCATGGAAAATAAGGATTCTGAACTCAAAATTTAACCATTTCTTACTAAATCTCCTTGGTGCTCTGTAGTTCAAATAAAAAAAAAACAAAATAAAAGAAAACAACAAAGTAAAAATACTGTCTTAATTTCTGAAAGCTCTTAAAATTTTCACATCTGTGAGAGGTCATGGGAGCATGTAGACAAAAAAACCTTGCAATAATTTTACTGAAATCAGTTATGAACATATGGCAACAACTTGCAAAGTACTGATGTAATTTTGACACACCAGAGTGTGAAGTGGGAGCAATTTTATCAGATAATGTCATTGGTACTCAGTAGTACTCTTAAGATGGCAACACACACTATTTAAAAATAATTGCTGGAGAATCAATAAACATTTGTTTTAGCTTTTCTAGAGATTCATAAACTGAAGCAAAAATGCCACCCATATCACCGTTACTTTTCCTAGACAAGAATGCTTGGGTTCTATTGGAATGGACTAAGCTCATCTTGATGCAGAAGACATGTGAAGATTACATCACTGAAGAGAAAGGGGGGATACATTTTGTTGCTGAAACAGTATCATAAACTTGGTGACTTTCCCCATTATGTTATACAAATGCAAATTCTTGAATTAAAAGCTGATGTTATTTGCTTTTTAAAGAAAAAAAAATATATTTCTGTGTCATTTACAGTTCCATTAAGGCATATTAGGGCAATAAAATAAATTGGTTTTGAAATCCCAGTCCAAGGCCATGCTATTTATTGCCTCTGTTAATAACCTCCATGCAATGATTTTTTATGTCTGGTGGTTAATGTCTACTGCTTGTTTATATGGTGAATTGCTGCAAGATTCAGAAATGCAGAATCTGTCTTGATACAGGAATCCTGCAGATTATTTATACAGCAACTAAACAGTATTCCAGATCCTTAGTTAAACTAAATCAGCTAAGCCCCATCAGACGCAGTGAAGACATCATGATTTGTGTCAGATGAAAATTGATCTTTTTCTCAACCTCTTTCTTTTTAAGGAAAAAAAAAAAAATACCCAAACTAATCTCCAGCTGTTCATCATAGCAGGAGCAGGTTGTCTCAAATTGTCCACAGTGAGGCCAAGCTGGGTGTTTATAAAGGCTCCTGTATGTCGCAGAGCTTTAATTTCTGAGGAAACTGGGGCACTTGGGACTGGTGTGTACTCAAGTCTCACGCCAGCGTGGAGTTAGGAGACGGCCAAGGTGTATACTGGAGAGCTCACTTGGGAGCCCAGACACAGCGACTGCTGGCAACACAGTGGTTTAGCACACTTACTCATGTCATTATAAGCTCTTCTCTCCTTTCTCCAGCAGCTTGACAGCGTATGGCATCCCATGGATTATTTCCACTGAGACGGAGGAAGCAGGATTTTCTGTGATGCAGCCCTGCTCGTCCATGACATTGAACCCCACTTCTCAATGTAAACCCGAGTGGCCGTGAAGATAAATAAATTTAACTTATTCCTTTTCATGAAAATGGATGTGCTGTGAGACAATGAGGTGGTTGGCAGTCATCACTGACCTTACAAAAGTCTCCTGCTGCACACTCTGTGGCAGGTCCAAGGTCCCAATCCCTGCCCACATGAGAGATATGGAATTAATAACTCAGAAACCTGTAGCATGAGGAAGTACCAAAGGCTGATTTTGTGCTTCTGCTGAGCCTGCTTTCCAGGGAGAACTTGGCCCATGACTTAGTAATTGCTTTGTTGAGAGGGCTGCAGGGTCTGTATCTGGGAGATGTAGTGATCTAGAAGACTATGTGTGACCAGTGGGAGAACAATCTTGCAACTGATGACATAAAAGTTGCTTCTTGTCCTGGATGCAAAGCCTGAATTAAAAACAGATTTTAAGCCAGGGACAAGGCACAAAAAAGTAGGTGGCAAGTCAGGTGCCAAAGGCTAGCCTCTAGATACAGAAGGTGAGGATGGCCATGCAGGTAGATAGGGAGGTCTTTATTTTAACATGAGATTCAAAGTTCTGCAAAAGGTATTTTGTTCACTCTGAATGGTCAGATAAGTAAGGGACTGTATGCTTTTCATAAGCCTGGACATAAAGAATGATTTCTCAACTCAATGATAATATGTGGAGAAGAGGTTGCACCACAGATTTACAGTAATAAGGCTGGAATCTGTGTACCTTTAAATAGCACTTATAACAACAGTGCCACCACATCATGGCTGGAGGATGGGACGAGCTCTCATAGTCTGTGAACCCAGATTTACTAATGTAGGAAAAAGAGGGAGTGTAGTATTAGGTAAAAGAGGAAGAGGTAGAAGAATTCAATCCAAAGATACATATGCCAACTCAGAGTTTTATTTTTTTGTTGTGACTTCTATTCATCATCATATATCTGCCTAGAAACCTTACTGTGTGCAGAAAAAAAGGTTTTAAAATGTATATCCACCCAGTGCAAGAAAAAATCTGTATTTAGTTCTCTCAATAATAGTATAATATTTCTAGATGAATGAATAATCAATCTAGGAAAACGCATAAAATATCTTCTTATTAAAAAAACTGGTTTTTTTACATGCTTATGTAGTTCAAAATTTTACATGGTTTAATTCTTATGTTTGTGACATGAAAATCTTACTGAATTAAGGAATTAAGATGCAGCAATATGACTGACTTTTAAATAAATATGCATATTAAAAAATAAGAAAGTAAATATAAGGTTTCTTCCCAACTGCAAACATCTAACTTACTACAAAATCTTCTAACTGTAAACACCAGTACATTAGTAATTTTTTCTTTTAATGAATGGTTTTGCAAGGAGCAAACTGCTGTTTATTTATTTAAATTAGGAGAATAGGTCTTTTGTGCATAATATGCCAGACTTAAATGGAAGACCAGAGAATATTTTCACTGGCACTGTTAAGCATGTGTAGAATTTTCAAGGCATTTGTTACAGAAATATGACTAACCAACAGTGACATTAGCAACATCATAGAGGAATGTCCAAGTTATATATTTTTATTTCAAGAGAAATATTTGCAAACTATCTCCCCTTTATTTGAATTTGGTTACAGTTCATAGGGTTAGGAAAAACAGTCCTTTTCAGTGAACAATTTTCCATTCACAAAAATCTGGTAAGGAGCATACAAAGAAGATGGGTTGAACTTAGGAATGGTTTTTAATACAATTATTTATTTAGAAGTAGAAAGGAGCCTACACCAAAACTCTCCCTTCTGCTTTTCACAGTGTTTTAAGGTTTGATAGCTCCTAGGAAAAACCCTGCTGCAAGACTGAGCATTGAACTCAAACATCACAGAATCAATCTTGTTTTCTCACTCTCAGCTGGAAAAAAACCCCAGGATCAGAATTTAAGGTATGGCATAATCATCCTGGAAAAAAAAAAACAAAACAAACAAAGAAACAACTTTATAAAATTTTCATTCATTATTCATTTGTTCCTGGTGTATGTAGTAGGGGCGTGTGTAGACCTCATTGTTCCAAACTCTGGTAAAGTACAATGCTGTTAAAGTTAGGACAGTTCCAAGCACATGATGCCTCACATGGTTCATTCTGCTGTGCTGAAGCCTACACAAAGAACTCATATATGTGCTGACCACCCAAGCCAGTAGAAAGTCATGCAAGTTAATTTTATGGGAAGCTTTCAAATTTCCTCTTGTTCGTCTATGATTTTATAATTTTCCTGAAAGAAAAACTCTGATCATATATTTTCTTTTCTTCCTGTGTTAGTGACAATTGGAAGTTATGTACCTCTATGACCAAACACTTTGCTCTGTAATGACAGCCTGGGCTACAGAAGAATATATGTTACATTCTCTGAAAATTCAGAGATGTCATTGACAGAATCCATATTTCTTCCTTCACTGATGACCTGTCAGCTGATGCCCTGGGCCATGGCTAGAAGTGAAGGTTGAGCCATGGGTGCTGCCTGGAGCAGTCCTCACCTTCCCAGCTTCTTCTACACTGCATTAAAGTGCCAAGGTGCCTGAAAATTAGTACTGGAGGCAGAAGGCAGTTGTTGCCAAGTCCAGTGAGTGCTCTGATCCTCTTTGCTGCTCAGATACAATAGCTTAAAAAGGTATGAGACAGGGCCCAGGGTAGGGCAGGACTGGATGTTAAGGAGGAGATGAATCATTCCCCCTGGTGCAGCATTGATTTGGGTGGGCACTGGCTACTGCCTCCTCTCCTGTGCTCCATTCTGTGATCCCTCCTCCTGTGGTTGTGCTTGTACCACACAGAAAATGGTCTCCTTATTGAAAAATTGCTATTTCCTTATAGTCACAGAAAAGTAATTCAAAATGCTCTGAACAAATTTCTTTCACCCAGGGGAAGAAAAAGTCTGTGCAATCTCCATCATGCCGGCAATTTGAGCCTCTTTGCAGTGCTGTCACATAATCCAAACCAATATTGTTCAAAGACTGCAATTTGGTGGTACTACAGCTATTATTATATCAGTATATTTCATTACTCTATAGACAGAAGCATTATTCATAAAACTATAGCTGTTTACAGCTATACAACTGTAGCTATATTATACAGATATACTTACCATGATAAATAAAAGTTGTAGCCCTCCATCTAACAGGTATGTCCATACAAAAATGTATTTAGTAAAGGTGCTATTATAAACACACTAGAGAGGGCTGTAGTTGGTAATACAGCAGAGTCAATCACATAATGGCTGTGGAGTCAGCTGGAAAATGAGAATTTCAAATATTAAATAAGCAGGAGTGAAAGAAATGACATTCTGAAACATGATCATGTTCCTATGCAAGCATCTCTTGTAAATAAAATGCAGAAATCATGTGGTGAAGGCCAAAGTCTTTCTAATACGGCATCTGCAAAATTGTTTCAAAACACAAAGTTTTCCAGAGATATCCCTGAGGTGTCAACAGCTCTTTACAACATTTTTTTTTTATTTAAAGAAGTTGTTAAAACTGGAGAGAAATTTAACTGACATCACAGCACGATCATTTACTTGGACAAGGGAAAAGAAACTCAGCAGCTGCCAGTTTGGATGAGGAGATGAATTTTGTCTGCCTCTGCAACTGGGCTCCAGTGCCCTTAACCTTGGGAAGCTGGTAGTGCCTAAACCCTTCCTCACCTACCAAACAGCTCATTATTACCCCCATTCTGTGCCCACTGAGGTCTGTACAAGACCCCCATTCTGTAGAGCGTGTTGCATGAATGCCAGCTTTCTCTCTCTCTCTCAACATTTCAGAGGAAAAAAAAAGCTGTGTCTTTTCTCTGCAGGTACAAATCTGTTGCCATCACTTCTGTCAAAAGAAACGTGCTGTTGCTTTAAACTATTTAAAGCAGCAAATACTGATGTAACTAGCTCCTTTAACTAAACTAAAAGTCTTTTTTTGAAGAGTGATTTGGCACTGCTCTGCAATGAGCTCAATAAGATGAGAGCTTCTATGACTGTGAATATTATTATCACTACAGCTTGCAATCATAACAAATACAAATGTTATGGGTTTTTTGCTAATGTTTATACTATCCTGACCAGTTCCACTCTGGAATATTCAGTTTTACCAAGTGTAGTGGTATGATTTATTATCCCAGAAAGGATGGGTTACCAACTCTCCACAGGTATATTACATGTCAGACACTGTTAGCAGACCACAAGCACCATATTCTTCCCTGAAGCATCTTGCTCTATGTAGCTGTGATCCATTGATCACCATTACCAGTTAGCTACCAGCTTTTGTCATGTCTTACTAGTATGACATACATTACTAGGTATGTCTCTGAGCAAAGTTGTCTTCAGGCAGGTGGAAATTTTTAATTTCCATATTTTAAATGATATAAAACTCTTTGTTGCAAAGAAGTTTGCTGCAGCTCAGAAGAGTTACAGACCAACATAATTCTTGTAGATACCATATTTTCAAGTTTTATTTCTCTTTCTTTAGCAAAGTTTTCAATTATGTAGCTGCCAAGGTGGGCATAAAGGGAACTCAATCCAAGAGGCTTAATTATAATGCCAGTCAAGAAAGAAGTAAAACACAGAAAGTAATGAAGGGCACCGAAAAAACACACATGTATTGATCTTTCAGAGCCTCAGAGTGCTATCACTTCTGAGTCATCAATTTCAGACCAGCAGAGGCAACCATATTAAGGGATTACCAACAACACAAGTTGGCCTCTGCAAATCCTGAACTAAAGCAAATAAAACTCCAAGGATCTGTCTAATATACATTTGATTCTATTTTCATTCTTCTATATTCCCTATAAGCCTTGTGGAGGAAAACATAATTGGATCCAAACATGGAATAAAATAAGTACCTTCTCTTTTGGGCCAATTTAAACAATGTGAATCAAATTCTATCAATTCATCTGCAGGAAAGATCAAGGCTTGCTTTGAATCTCAAATGGCTGTAGCTAAACAAAGGTTTGACTTTTCTTGTGAAGAATTTTGTATTGTAGAGCAGAAACAAATGCACTAAGACGCATCCTATTAGCTCTTCATGGCCCAGTAATGCACAGGTGGGAGCTGTTGATGACACTGCATATCCATGCCTTCCACAAGGAGGACCATGGAGATTCACAGCTAAATTAGTGGCCTTCCAGGAGAAGCAGGATTTGGGGAATCTGTCTCAAAAACCTGTGCAGGTCAGAGGCCCTTGAGAGAAGTCTCAAATATTGACACTATGCCCAATATCCAAGACTTCCTCCTTCCTGCCTTCATTCTCCTCCACATCTTTAATCTTACAGAAAATTTTAATGCAGCACAAAGAATTTTCCTGAAATCTGAGTGAATCAGCAAAATGGATTGTGGACCTTGAATTCAATTTCTAAGGGACACCAAGCTGATCTCCTCCTCAAGCCCCCCCCAGTACTGTACCAGGTGATCAGTGGTGAGGGAGTGGGATTTTATGGTGGTGTCCAGCTGTCAGCAGACAACCATATGGTCAGAGTTTGCTGAGAGCTGCATAATACAGAGCTTTAGAATTTTCTCTGCCCTCTCCCAACACATGCCATTTATAAAACTTATTTCTAATTTAATGATGTTTAATACATATTTTAAAGCCCAACTTGCATGGAGCAAAGAAGAGAGGAAGATTCTTTTACAGTGTACTGTAAAAAAAGAAATGTAAGATAAATCCTGTATGAACAGGATTTTTTAATTTAATTTTTAATTCTATTTTAATATAGCATCTTTCAGTGCTTGACAAGAATTGCAAGCAGCAGCTTTCACTATGTATTATGTGTTATCCAACCATGTTGCTTTCTTGGAGACATCTTAATGCAATTGAATTGCCTTGCTGAATGCATCAACTGTGCTGGCAAGTTAAATATTTTCTCCAAATATTTCTTGCTTAAAATAATCCTATGAGGACAAAAATGAGCTTCAATATCTTGAAATTAATGTCTAGATGTCATAACTCATAATGTATATATGAATGATACAGGAGTGAGAACAGATACAAAATACCATTTTTTTTTCATGTCCTTTGATATGCAGGGGGAACTAGAAAGACATTTATGACTTTAAAATAATGATCTCAACTTGAAATACAATCACAGTCCTTGACTATATTATCAAGCTCAGGTCTTCCTGCTGAACACTAAATACTACACACCTGTAACATAATAATGGCAACAATTTCAAAATGCTTCTTTTAGCTCTCTATGAGATTTCAAAAAGCAACAGCACAACAGAAAAATTACAGTCTTGGCACAAATGCTGCAATATGGACAAAGCACAGAAGCAAACCAAATAGTCACTGCAATATTCTAGCTATGGATAGCTTTAAATTACACTTTGATCATTTTAATTGGAGTGAGCTGAAATTCTGAACTGTGTGGCTCAAGGCAGAAGCCTCTCAGTGTTCTGTCATGATATATGCACAAACAGAAACCCAGAAACTGCAAATGCCAACCTAAGTCCATCAATCTTTGCCTCAGCAAAGACCGGAGATGTGTGTTTTACGCTTACAATTATTTTTGCAAAGCCTATAATGAGTTAAAATGTTTCCCTATAAAGGTAAAGCTTGCTGAATACTTGCTGATTTTCACAGGGTGGAACAGACACTATAACATCAGGGGGTGTAGATAGAGGGTTTGGCAATCTTGATCCAAGTGGTAGAACCATGGACAGACTCCAGTGGCCTTCTCCAGACTAAGCCACTTCATCCTTTTCTCTGTTGCTGTGCCACCTGGTTCAGGTGTGGGATCCTCACAGGATCAAAGTGATAGAGAGGACTTTAGACTGTCCTTCTGCACTGGGAATCATCCCCTTACATGCTCTATACAACTATTCAATATGAAAACAACCAGAACTCAGATTATATTTATGTGAGAAAAGAATCCCTGTCATCTTGTTCTTGTTCAAGCAAAATAATACACCCAGATGGAAGAAAGCATGTACCTATACATCATGTTTGCATTCCTGCTTCATGAATAATGAAAGTTTCTGTTATCAGTTAGTATGTAAAACTAAATAATTGAGTGTTCAACAACTATATGAACACACATGTGAAGAGCTATCACAGGTCAGTTTGTAGGCAGTACCTTGTAAAACCACCGTATTCCCGTAGTAACTTCTTCCTTAATGAGCACATCCTCCTCCCCCTAAGACAGTTTCTTGGCTGTCCTGGAGCAGCAAAGTGACAATGAATGCAAAGTGAAAGGTGCCCTGAGTTACTAAAAGCATTTTAGGACATGGAGTTGGGCAGAGAAGGAGACAGGTTCCTTGTCTCCCAAGGGCCTTTGTAAAGCACTAAGCATAAGAACACAGTCTTTACAGGAAACCAGATGGAGACAGCACCAGACATTTAAGTGATGTTAAAATAAGTAGGTGAAAAGGAAAACAAAGTTATTGATGATGTGAAGGCTTTAATAATTAGCAGATCTAAGCATGCCAGAGAGATACAAAATTACCATTCTTTATGCCACAACTGAAACAACCAGTAAGATCCTTTCATCATTGTCTTAAGAAGAAATGTGCTTTTGCTTTTGAAGCTGAAGAGTTTTCTTCACTTTATGAAAGAAAAAGAAAGAGGAAGGTTAATGACTCAATGTCTATTAAAGAATGGCTGACAGAGGAAGATTTAATTAATGTAGCAAGGTCTGAGTTTTCAGAAAAGAGTTTCACAACCTTTGATCCCATCAGGAGATTCAAAACTCCTTTTCTGCTAAGCTCGAGCACTTGAAATAAGTAAGAGTTTAATTCAACAGCAGGCAAATAATGAACATAATTATAGTGACAGATTCGAGATCCATGAAAGCCTAGCCTCGAGTACACCACATTAGGTGACCCTGGAGTCAGGATTGAGCAAACCCACGTATTTGCCTGCACTGCCTTACCTTATCAGTGCTGGAGCCTGGATACTGGTGTGATTGCTGACTGCTGATGCAATACAGGTACTTCTGGAAGGTGTGGATGACACAGGGCTCAGGTTTCCTGGCATCACACAAAACAGCTTCTGCCTAGGAACGAGCATTTGGTACATTGTGGGGAAAAAGTTCTCACCCCCAAAGTCAAATACTACCATCTGTAGACTCCATTGGAAGATTTTTTTCTTGACTGCTGGTGGTGGGTTCATCCACCTCAGGAGACATTTAAAGGCCATTGGGAAACACAAAAGGCCACTGAACCTTGAGGATGTGACCAATGAGTTCATGGGAGAGGTGGCAGAAATCTTCCTCCAGAATCACTGTTTCTACAAACCTGTGTTTGTCCATTTTTTCTAATTTTTTACCAAATAATTTCATTTTTTTAAGTGAACTTGCATTTTCTGATATTTTAACAACACTTTCTGATGCAAATGAGGTCATACATTTCCCAAGAAGAAAAGCTAGGTACATAGCAACTACCAAGGGCTATAACAAGTCAGTACAGTGTTCAATTTGTTGCTAAGAGTCTGCTGCTTACAATTACCTTCTTCCTTACTAGAAACCAGGAGCAAGAAAGCCTGAGGGAAAGGGCAGTATCCCTTGTCCCTTCATCTCATAAAAAAAAGTGGATCCATCCATTATATCATTAAATTCTTTAAAAAATGCTTGTGAAGATTTTTTCTTTAATATTTTGCAACACCCCATCTGTTAAAGACACTTTCCCTCGTTAAGACTATTTACATGCGAAGTTTTAGACTGCAGATGTTTTTGTCATGACACCATCAAAATATTTGGAATGATTTATTTTTTTTCAAATGGGGGAAAATCTATTTTCCATTTGTACTTGACATTGCATTGCTATGAATTTCTTCTGGTAGAAATCATACTGAATTTGCTGTGGAGCCACTAGAATAGCTAACAGAACTTGGCCCAGCATTGTACCCCTAATTGTGTTAATATGTTTCAGAATCCTTTTATCAACTAAATAATGGCCATTCCTTTTATCTGACTAGGAGGGAGAAGAACCTTGTCTATACATTTGCCTTCTCAGTCTTATGCTCCTTACTAACTCAGTGTTCTCTCACAAAGGTTACAGAACTTTGAATTTCTTTCTAATGCTCTTTTCACACTTATCAATGTTTGTAGACTTTATGTTAAGGGAAACCATATTTTTATAAATTAATTCTAAATTATACCAAATGAATGATTTCCAAATCAATACTAATTGGTTTTAAAGCTTCACCATCCTATGTAGCTTATCTATGGTTAGATTGGTAAACTGAGCTGCTGTGCATGATGATGGCAGGTATATCTGTGTTATGTTGACACAATAGGTCTTGTTTTGTACACAAGAAAGTTAATACTTGCTAGCAATCTGCTGTTAAGATTAAGAGAGAGAAAGAGTAAGGTATAATGCATTTCATAACAATATTTAGGAAGAAAAGTAAAATTGTAACGGATATCTCCTTGATATAGGATTTGCAAGAGGTGGTAGAATTTGGAATACATTTAGATGTGTCTTCTGCACATTTAGATGTATCTTTTGAAAGGAAAATATTCAGATTTTTCAATCTGGACAAGGACCAATGAAAATATAACTCAGAGAGAGAAAGATGCATGTGGTCTGAAGCTTTCTGAGGATCAGAAAAAGGGAAAGATGTTACAGCTAGGAAAGTCATGGATAAAAATGAATGCATGGAGAACAACATTTTGTCTCCACTGTGCTTCTTTGTTTGAGACCATAGCTAGGAAAAGACCTGATAAGACATTATAATACTTCCCCTGCATCCCAACTCTGCTGAAAAGATGGTTGCATCATTGTATCATGCCAGAAATGGCATTTTTATGTATTGTGTAACTACAAAGTGCATCGAGAGAGAAAGATGAGCTCTCATCAACTCAGTCAATACAGGTGCTAAGTAACTCAAGGTCATAATGTAGTCCAAGAGTTTATTTAATAATTAAATAAACAGAAGTATTTTAACTTCACTGGGTATCTAGAACTTCTTCCTCTAACAGGGTCCCTAAGCAAACTACATTCAAAAAATAAATCATGCTGTATATACTAAGGCCTATGCCAATCCAGCTGTGCAACTCCCTACAAATGCAGAGAAAACAGTCAACAGAAGGAGAAATACAGGACATTTTCTTTCCATTTAAACAAGAAGATTAAGGTGTTGCTATTTCTTGAGATTTGACAAAAATTGACAATGAAAATACAAAACTGCTTTCAGGGACTGTTGTTCTTGTTTAGGTAGCTTTCATTGTCAGAAAAAACCCCCAAAACAAATCAAACCAATCAACCAACCAACACCCCCTCCCAAAAAAAAAAATAAAATAAAACAATACAAAAAAACCCAAAAACAAACAAGCAAACAAACAAACAAAAAATAAAACCCAAACAAACAAAAAAAACCCTCAAACAAACAAAACAAAAAACCCAAACCAAAATGGGTTGAGAAGAGGGAATTTTAGTTTTAGCTTTAAATGAAATTTGGTATCAGTTATGACTTAGAAAGGACAATTTGAAACACAGCATACTTGTAAATAATTCCAAAATTATGGCTGTTTGACAATGAATGCAAAGAGATATTGTGGTTTTCTACTTGGGATATGTACTCCAAAGGCTGCAAAATGGCTGCTAAACTGCTGAATAAGAGAAAATTCCTGCAATAGAGTGCAACAAATGACAAAACATCAGTACAATCACTCAAGTAAATAGCCCATGTGCAAATAGCTGCCTCTACACCACTTGGAGTCCTTTTCTGCTATGCTTACCTGCTATAATGAGGTAACAAATTGCAAAACACCAGATTCACTTAATTTCTTAATTTTGGACAGACCTTGGACTGCCAGAATGAACACATACACCTCTTATTTAAAAACACAGATCCAGGAACAGCCACAAGCCTAAGATGACAAAGTTGTGCCAAACTCCTTATACAAATGCTTTTACAAAGTACTTGCATAGCTCATCAGAAGATATAATTTTGGTCAGAGATGCCAAAGCCTGACAGAAATAAATACCAGCAAATAAAAGAAGAAATTTCTATTTCTAGCCAAATGCAGAAAAAGTGGTATTGCTTGGGAGGCAACAGCAATTTGAGCTTGAAGGTAAACGGTTTAAATTGCCAAGATAACACTGAGCCAGAAGACTCTGTCAAAACTTGTTGTCAATGTTAACAGTGTTAGGAAATGTCTGTCTTTGGCCAAATCTCATGTCTATCTCCATATTGGACTACTGCAATAATTTTCCATCAAATTCAGGGAGAACACCCTGAAGAGGATTCAGCTTTCCTTAAAAAATTATAGGAACTGGGACAAAAGGAAGGAAAGAGGGATCCCATTTCAGCCAAGACTGAGATATAGTTTTTTTCCTGAGCTCTGAACCCCTTTCTTTTAATGGCCAGTCAGATCACTGTAGATGAGAACAGGGATGAAGGGCTCTTCCCAGTAAGGTCAGTGAAGCCAGCTTTTTGCCTTAATATTCCCAAAAGAAGCCAGAAAATTTAGATTTTGTCATGGACAAACATCAACAGAATTGAAGCCCTGACAGGAAATTTGAAATGAACCTCTAAATATCATCTTTCTTCTGGTTCATCAAATAGTTGAAAGCTGAAGTTTATAAAAAAAAATCTCAATTTTACTTTCCACCATTTAGGTACAAAGCAAGAGAAAGAGAGGAACGCTGGCACAGTTCACACACAATATACTGAAATAAGGAAAAAAGATGGGTTTGGAATTAAAACTGGTCCTTTGGAGAGCTTTACTCAGTGTTTATGTTTTTGAGCAGGTGAGTATTTCCAAATCAAGACCTCAACTTTCTTGCTCAAAGACCTAGATAATTAATGAAGTGTCAGAAAGAGATATCATCAAATATAGTTTATAACAGCTAGTACTTAGGCCAGTCTAGAGGTCTATTTCCATTTAAATGAACCTCTTAAACTTTCTCTATTGACTATCTGTGAGAATTAAGTGGTTCAAACAACACCTACGTTTTATTCAGCACTTTGACTTGCATGAGAGAAATTCAAAGGTAATGTAGGTTTATCTTTTCACATGCAGTTTTCTTAAACACCGAGAGAAATTTTAAAATATTTTATTGAAAAGAGGTGCATATACCTGAAAAATCCCATACTTGGTCTGGTTATGGTGTTGTATTGGCACCATATGTATTGGCATAATTAAGGGTTAGGTTGAATTGGAGTGTCCTCCCCAGGGAGTTGGTCAAGAAACAACTGGACGTGGCACTTAGTGCTATGGTTTAATTGACAAGCTGGTGATTGATCAAAGGTTGGACTCCATGATCTTGGAGGTCTTTTCCAGTCCAGATGATTCTATGATTTTACTGATTGTTCCTGAGGGACAATTTCCTGAGGGAAAAGAAAATGGGACAACTCATCTTTTCTAATTTTGCTGTTGTACTGACAGGACAGCAAAAGAGAAGATTTCCTGCCCTTTCACCAAAGAAGTCCCAGTAGAGGAAAAGTAAAGGCAATGTTATAGAAATTAGATTTCTTGGGAGTCTTTATTTATTTCAATCTTCAGGAAGCAAGTGTATGGGTTCTTTCAAGAATTCATTAACCTATAAAATTTTCTTCTTTCTGCTTCACAAGCAGTCACTCAAGGGAGTGAAACACCTCATCAAAATAAAATTAGAAGTTAAAATTACATCTATCTAAGTCAAGGTATAGAGAGGATGGAGTCAGAGGACTTAAGCAGATGTCTGCGGACATGTAAAACCTGACCTCTTCAGGGAAGGCCTGAGAGCTCCCTATCCAGCAGCTCTGAGTCGGCAAAGCTGTCTGCAGCAGACAGCCAGGAGATTTTCCAGGGTCTGCAACTTTAGTAAGTAATTTAGCAGGAGCTGTATAATGTTTTCAGTATGCCCCATTGCACTTTAATAGTCAGTCTACTGAACCTGAGGGTGACTCAGTAGAGAACTTGAAATAACTGTTTTCTTCAGGACTGGGCCTAGATGTATCTGCTGATTGCCAGTGGTTTTATTTCTACCCTGTGCATCCCTTAGGATACATAGGTGAAAATGTCATTGGCTATAAGAGCTCATTTATTATTCAAGCAAACAATACCAGACATGACTGAAGGGCTCATACTTCTGATGTTATAACCAAAAACACATTATCTCTGCCATTACACTTAACAGACAAATAAATTAGTTATAGATGACAACAAACTGTCTCTGGAGAACATTTAGGAGAAGAAAGTTAGTGGTTGTAAAACCACCATATTTCTGGTTTTAGAGTAAAATAATAAAGAGAAATAATTAGTGAAATGCAATATGTTCCTTCCCTTATGAGTGCATACACAATTAACTTGGAAGAGAATACTTATCTTCCCCTTTCTTTCTATTGGTTGAGGCTTTTTTATTTTTTTGGAAATGAGGTATGGGTAGACACTGACAAAGTCATCCCCGTAATCCTGCTGTAAAAGGACTTTGAATAGTCATCTGAGCTAGCTCCCTGTGCAGCTGTGAACATGTCACAGAGGCAACTCAAAAGGCCAGGTTATGGCATTCAGACAAGGATCAGTATCTCTGGTTACATATACGACAATGGAGAACTCAGTTCAATGTGGTCAGCAGCTCCTCAGCTGTTCACCTTTGTCTTTTCTCTCTTCTCTAGCAGAGAAGGGTGTTTTATCCAAACAGGTCCAAAACAAAGCCATTGTTAGTCTGCTCTGTACAATATTGGCAGCCCTCAATTGTTGATTTTAAAGTGACACAGATTTTTCAAGAGGTCTAATTCCTGTTTATAAATTCTTCTACTGCAGAAGTGCTGAAAGTTTAGCAAATAGCAGGGTAAAACCTTTCTTTCCTACTGATTTGCCAGGACAACAAAATTCTCCCCGTCAGTGACTCACGGTCATTGAGAGTCAAACTGACTTGCACCTTCCTCAAGACTGGCACATTCAGAAGTCACTCAAAACTCAAGTAACCCTTACCCACCACTATTGTTTTCAGGGTAATCACCAGCATGGCTAATTACTAGATTGCAAGGCTCTGCCACAGCACACAAGTGTGCTTAGGACTGAATGGACAGAAACAAGGAATTCTAAAAGGAACATAAAGGCTTTTAACTCCTAATCTTTAATTAAAATTTGTCTCAAATCATGCATGATAGTTTATTATTACATCAGACAGATGTTTGATTGCCACAGAGAAAGAAGCTGTGGCTCTCATTACAGTGACTGGCAAGCCAATACTCACATAGCATTATCCATCCTTAAAGCATGAGGCAATTATTGTGCTGTCTCAGTAGAAGCTAAAATGTGAACAGGCAAGGTGAGAGCATGGAAATACTGTGCTCCAATGGTATAGAAAAGCAGGCATGCTGTTACATGCTCTAGCTAAGCAGTGCTTGAAAGTCATAAATCTCATACCTTCAGCTTGAACTACAAATAACTTCTTATTGAGGAAGTGTAAGAAATGACTGAATTTATATAGGAGCCGATGTGCATATATATGGTTGAACCCCAGACTTCCTTCACAAACTTTCTAAATGCTCCTTGATTATGATGACATTAAAAGTTATTGCTTGGCCCAGAGTGCTGATATTTATGACTATACTATAATGTTTCCTCTTGGGAGCAAAGGTAAAGACAGTGTGACCATTCTCCACAGTTCCACCCCTCTAAATTGTAAAAAAATCCTACTTGGACTGAAGCAGAGCCGACAAGCTTGGTTTATTCATAGCCCTGCTTTTGTTTATCATCAATGTTTGCTCCAGATGGGCACTGCAGCATCAGGGCAGGGCTCATCCCATGCCTAAGGCCATGACCACACTGACTCCAGCTGCTTTGCTGGCTTCCTCACCTCTCTGCAGTCTCACCCTGCACCAGGGCCATGGCACCATGGCCATCTTGGGAATCACAGAATCATAGAATTATACAGTAGTTTAATAGGTGGGCTAGAAAGGACTTTAAAACTTAACTAGTCCAACCCCCCTGCAAAAAGCAGGGCCATCTTCAACTAGATTGTGTTACTCACATCCCCATCCAACCTGACTTTGAATATTTTCAGCAATGGGACATCCACTGCCTCTTTGGGCAACTTACTGTAGTGTCTTACAACCTTCATTGTAAAAAGTTTCTTTCTTGCATCTAATCTAAACATACCCTCTTTTAGTTTACAAGCGTTACTGGGTTTAATCACAGCAGAGAGCTCCTCCTGCTCCTCTGTAACTTCTCCTTATGTCTAAGTGGTGCCCAGGCACACAAAGGCAATGAGGCATAGGGGGGGCCGTCTTGACCCCTAAATATATTGTTTAATAAAAACTTCCTATAAGCTGCCATTATGGTCCAACTTGTCAATGCTATTTTATGATAACATTAAAAAATTATACTAAAAGCATTACTCCTACATGCACAAGATTCAGAGGCATCATATTTCAGAAAATAGACCTTGCACTTATCATTCAGTGGGACTCCACTATCAAAGCTATAATTGCATAAATATTTCGTATGAAATTTTGGCCTATTTTAGATGACAGAAAATTTCATTACTTCTGCTAGTTCTGATATTACTGCAGGTTATTTTTTCTGTACAGAATGTGACTTTACTCCCTTAAACTTTTTGAATAAAAGATGACCTTAATCTTTCAGTGATAGATTTTGTTATAATTGTCCTTTCTCTGGATGAAGAAAAATGGAAAAATGAACAGGTGCTCCCTTGAGATACCAGAAACTGTGGTCAGAAGAAAACCAACAATTTTTAGAAGAAAACAAATGTACAATCGATAAAGGCTTTCTGTATATAAACAGCTTGATTAATAACACTGTTGATGTGCTCATAGAAGTGTTATAACAATTCTGTGTCAGAGATGATATATTACTAGTCAAAGTATGACTTCTACACAGGAAAGTCACCATCAGCCTCAAGACTGAAGACTTTCCCTCAGTCAAGGACGATTGGGTTAAAGCACTAGACAAATTTGACCTGCACCGGTCTGTGGGCCCTGACAGAATGCATCCACATTGCTGGGAAAGATTGTGGACACAAAAGTGAGGCTGCTCACGATCATCTTTGAAGGGTTGTAGGGATCAGGAGATCTGCCTGAGGACTGGTATAAAGCAAATGTCACCCTCATCTTCAAAAAGGGCAAGAATGAGGACCCAGGGAAGTACCAACCAACCAGCCTCACTTCAACACCTGGAAAGGTGATGACGCACCTCATTCTAGAGATAATCTCTATCCACATGGATGACATGATGATCAAGAATAGCCAGCATGAATTCACTGAAGGTTATTTGTTCTTGGAGAACCTGATTGCTTTCTGTGATGAAACAACTACCTGAATGGATGAGGGGAGAGCAGTGGAAATTGCCTATCTTGACTTTAGCAAGAGGCTTTATCATCAGTGAGAGGTTGGCAAGACTAATGCCTTGAGACATTTTGGGATGGATATGTGTGGGGAAAGGGACAGGTTAGGCCTAGCCCATGTGAGCAGGTGCCCTGCCCCACGCCCTTAGACCTTATATCCCACCTTGCAATGGCTACCAATCATGGCACACCAGAGGTAATGTTCCTGCCCCTGGAGCCCCTAACCCAGTTCCTGAGTGGCCAAATGCATCATCTGGACCCTACTTCTTTTTGGAGTTTCTCTCATCATTGGAACCGAGAAGCTGATAGCCATATGTGTGCTCTTCTACATCCTTGCTGTCTTTCTCTCTTCTTCTAACTACCACTTGGAATCCTTGACTACAGGCTTAAAGTTTACTAAGCTGAGTGGGCTAAGTTAATACTTTGAGAAGTGTTGTATGTCGATTTAATTTTATTCTAAACCTTTTGCCAAAGTTCTCTGATTTTCTAAAGTTTCCAGTACAGTATTTTCTGCTGTTTTGATCTCTTCAGAATAGCTTGTCATTATTTCTTCTGTGCCTATAACTCAGAGTACATGAAAAAGCATAAGCCCTGTTAAAAACCTCATTGAGCGTGTTCTTTGGAGTCTTGCAGCATCCTAATGGGGGAACTGAGGAAGTGTGGACTGGCTGACTGGACAGTGAGGTGGATTGAGAGCTGGCTGAATTGCAGATCCTAGAAGATCCTAAACAGAGACACAGGGTCTAGTTGGAGGCTTCTCACAAGTGATATTCCCAACGGTTCAATACTGGGCCCAGTACTGTTTAACTTATCTGTTGGTGACTTGGGTGAAGGGGCAGATGGCCCCTCAGTAAGTGAGCTGATAGCACAAGGCTGGGAGGAGTGACCAATACACCAGGGACCATGGCAGGCTGGAGAGAGAAGAATTGTCTTAAGTTCTGTGATTCTGTGAATGCTGCACTTTGCTTTGAATTCTGTTGCTGTAGTGTTTCCCTTTTTTTGCTCCTTTTTTTCATAGCTTGAAATTTGTATCTTTATAAGAGAAAAATCCCAAACAACTAGTTGAGCAAATAATGTCACAAATAACAACCATCTGCTGCCATGGAGAGGACACCCACCAATGTATGTGGTCAGATCCCTCTGAGGAACACCAAATATATGTGAAATTGAAAGGGTATGTAATTTCGCTGTAGTTAAATCTAGTCTCTAATCTTAAAGAAAGATCAGATCCTTGAGACTCTGTTTTAAACTGCACATCTATTACACTGTCTGAATGCTGGGTGGGCATGTTCTGTCTTATGGAACACTTTGAAAGTCTTTCAGCTCTTCAAAATAGGAAAAACATTTTTTTTATATTCCATGAAATTGTACTGATGGACTTTCTTTCATTTATTGCTAAGATTTGCTGTCAAAGTTATCTTTTCATGAGGGTACTCTGTATCATAATGATGGCATCATGTCTGGAAAAGTCATCTGAGGTATAATAGTTTTCTATTAAAATGTAATGATTCAAGTTCCTGACTTATGACTGAAAAAGTTAAAAAAATAGAAGTAAAAATAAAATAAAATAAAACTTAAAAATATTAAAATACAGCAGTAAAGACACTGTTTCTGCCAATACACAGAAAGCAGCTGGAGTGTGGCATGTTTGTAGCTGGATCACCAGCAGAGCACAAATTGTACATCTGTGCAGATCACACAGCCAAATGCTGTGTTTAAAGCACGCTAATTAACCAGACCATTCCCGGAATAAGGAGAAAGAAATTGCCCAAAGTGATTGCAAAACATTTCTCTTTTTTTTCATCTCTCCATTCAGCTAAGCAGTTCACATGCCAATAAACTTTAAGCATTTTGAAAGAATGTGGATGACTTGTCCGATTGTTGTAAGATCTGAAGATATTTCTCAAGTACTTGTAACTATCCTGAGTGTTTCTTTTTAGCTTATGGCATTGCCTCTTCCCAGTTGCAGAGGGTGGATACTAAATATTAAACTGATGAAATTTATTGATGGTTCTGCAGTAGACCAGAATAATTTACATTGGCAGAAACATGTTAAAGTTACTGATTAAAAGAGTTGCCTCCAAGACAATTTTTCCAGGATACTTGGAAAACCTAGTTGTCCAAATTCTTTAAAATGATGGTGCAACAATCCACTCCCTTCAAAATTTTGCCAGAGGAACACGGTAAACCATAAAAGTATTTTCAGTTGGGGATGTCCAACTGTTTTCTAATGAATAAGATGGAGAAACCTCAAAACTTTTGCTTTAGAACCATCTGAGCAATGAAAAGTATTCATGTTTATTCAAGTGTTTCAGAATAATTAAAATGTGATGCATGTGATATGATTGCATGTCATACAAGACATCTTGTAAAGCCGGAAATAAGATAGAAATGATCTTTTACTGCTAGAAATAAGCCTCATGAGATTTCAGTCTCTCCACTTTAAAATAATATTTTTTCTGATATTTTAATAAAAGTGTATGCCGCACATTATATTTTTAACATCTACCAACTGCATAAATACTTGGCTTATATAAGTGATTTAGCTTTGACAATATTTAAATAAACTTGTCCTATCTGGGAAGCAGAAGCTATTCCTATTCAAAATTATTTTGTTTTAGGGAATGATTTCCTGGACCATTTCTCAAAAGTATGAATTGAGATTGTTCTACAATTCATTCATTGCCCAGCTGTGACCATCAACAGCTGCCAGTCTGTTTCATCAGTAGCCAGAATATGTACATCTTCATTTCAAATCTTAAAGTCAAAGTATAGACCATCCTGGAAAGCAGCCCCAGACATCGCCACTTTTTTTTAGGAAAAATATTTTCTAAAAATCCTCCATAGCTAAATATAATACAGCTGTACAATAGAAGTATGCAGCCACATTTAGTTTTGCTCAGACCACAACAAAAGTGCATTTATAACCAAATTATTTCCTTATTTGCCTGTCCCAAAGGTGGAAAGATACATTGTCACAGGAGAGTTGTTTTTTGTTAATTAGCATACTAACCACAAACGTGTCTATACAATCAACTTCTATCTAATTAATTTTAATCTAATCAAACACAACATGAATTCCAAGTACAAAGGAATTGATCTTCTTATCAGAACTTTTCATAAATAGGGACATTTGCAATTGCCCTGGCAATTAACAACTAAAATTGTATGAAAGCCTAGACAGTATAAACTAACATAGCTCAATTAATTTAAATATGGCAATATCAATTTACACTGGAGAAGGTCTTGACCTCACACAGAGTTAAAAAACTGAGAGCAACTATGGATAAAAACAAATGTATCGGCAACTGTGGTGACTAATATCCAACTTCAGGCAATACAATACTAGCCATGTGTTACAAACTCATGGAAATAAGACATAAATGCTTACTACGCCCTCTTCATCCATATATGACAGCGTAAGCTGTCCATGAAGTCTCAAGTACATCTTGCACCAAGGCTACCCCATTAGTGTGCTTGTCCATAGCCACAAGGCCACAAAACCTTCCTGCATCACACCTCTTCCTGCACGTGCAGTGCATATAGAGAACAAGTATGGGTGTAGACCAAAAAGAAGTTTTTCTGGCATCAAAAAAGCTGCTAACGAAGGCCTCACAAAGGCACAGGGGTGGCCTTTGAAATAATGGGGTCTTATGACATGGTATAATCAAGGCAGGAGCTAAAATTTAGATAAATACTCGTGGCCTAAGGAGCTCTTCCTCTGAAGGAGCTACCCCTGTGCAGAAGTGCTGTTGCTGAGAAGGTTTTGGGTTATGGTGGTCACAGAATGTGCTTTTCCAGGGAGCAGCAAGCCTTGCAAACAGTGCAACTGAGAGAAAATGAGTTTTCTCAGAGGTTTTACCTCTGCACTCTTTGTTTCTGCATAATTTAGGAAAATGCTCATTTCAAAAAAGTGAGCCAAATGGACCAAGATTTTCCACTGAAAAACAAGTGAGATATTTTTTCAAGTCTTTATCTTATATGCCTTCTAATCTCAAGTGCTTCAAGAATGTTGTTTCAAATCCACCATCTGCAAATCACTTTGTAGTCAGAACGCCTAGTGTCTGCTTTTAGAGGCTAGGCTTCGTGCAGGACTAAAGTCTTCAATAGCCTAATGAAAAGTAGCACTTGTGATGCCTGCATGGATGGATATGACACTCAACTCCAGCTCCAGCACAGGAGCACTGCTCAGGACTTTGAATTCCCATCCCTTTGAGACGAGGTGTCGCTGAGGAAATGTAGCTTAATTTCGAAAATGAAAAAGTTAAAGCATCTCAGCTTACTTGAATTAGTTGAGAGATAAAGCTTCATCTTAAGAAATGTCAGAATGTCTCCAGATTCATATTTTTCTGGAATTTTCATTATAATATTTTTTGTCCTGCTTTGAGGAAAAAAGCAAACGTTAAAATATGCAAGTTTCCTGTGGGATAAAATTTCCAAATTTAGCTCTGCTGCAGGAGACATAAAAGTAAGTTGTCATAATCCAGAAAGATATGCTTTTTCCATGTGTACACATACTTCTGTACTCCTGCATTCTCCTGACTTCTCCAAAAAGAGTTTTGCCACCCTAAACAGTAGGAAACAAACTTTCCTTTTTAACCCTAATGTAGATCTGTGTGCTTGGTATTGATGCACCTAGGCTTCTCAAACTCAAGGAAAAAAAGATCCTAATTTCTTTTCATCATAGTGAGTTAAAAGAGACACGCTTGGTAACTCCCAGTTGCAAGGTAATGATCTGTATTTATCAGAGCTGAACATCAAACCAGCAAGGTAACTAGAGAGAAGGGTTGCAGACTATGTTTATCCACAAGTTTCAGTGCCTTTCTCCTAAGCTATTTGTATATCTTCTTCCCAATTATCTCTGATCACTTGGGTGCTACCTCTGCTGCATCCTTGAGAGGAGCTATTTCTATTTTATCCCAGGACTCCTACACTTTCAGGCATCATGGAAGTGCTGATAACTAAACTGGTGCCAACCATGCAGATAGTTTCTCAGTTTAGAACCCTTGCATTTCCAGCATTACAAAGGAGACATACAAAGGAACTAAGGAAATAGTCCTGCAGTTACCCCAAGAGTGTCTGTCGATTCAAAGATCCAATGTCAGGGTACAAAAAGGGCTACCCAAAGTTGTTCTCTATTTCTCTTAAGATTCTCTTAAGATAATCTGATTCTCCGATTCTCTTAGATTTGCACGAGGGTGTGTAGATGAGAATTAACTTCATTCTAGTCAATTAATTTAAATGGCTGTGAAATTCATACTACAGAAAGGGAAAGCCAAATCTATTTTATTGATGGCAGCACTGCCCAGGGTGCTGTACCACACGCTGTAATAGTTCTCATGCCTTTGGTACATTTGCTTGCTACCAGCACACCCAAAGCAGGATGAGTTTGAGGTTATCACACCATGCTTTTGCCTGCCAAATCTGACTTTACAAGCTTCTGATGAAATGCTAAATGCATCAGTTATAAAGTATTCTCATTCCACACAGATACTTGGGAGCTATTTCAGTTGCAATGTTTTCGTTCTAAAACCTCATTTCCCGAGTGAGAAAACCATTTGCCCAGGAAGGTTTGGAGCAAAGAAAATCCCATGGATATGTGCTATAATTTCCCAAACAGAACATAAACCAGTAGAAGTGTCTACACTCTTTTTTTTTTTTTTTGCTAGTAATATTCAGCAATAAAATTTCCATAAACTGAATGAAATAAACCTCTGTGCGGAGCTAGCCTCCAGCTTTAGGCATTTACATTTCATATTCAGTAAATACTGTGTCAGTTCCAATCAACCTGGGATATTGCACAATCAATAAACTCATGATGTTTTAAACAGTGGTGTCTGTGACTGGTGTCTGTGACTGGTGTCTGCTGTGTGGCCAGCATACACACCATTCTTCCACCACCTCTTCTGTTCTATTTTGTTTTTTAACCCCACTCAAACAATTAGAACAGTAGATTAAGTATATATTATGCTGTCATCTGACCACCATGGGAGACCTGCTTCAAGCCCCACAAAGGCAGATGCAACAGTTTGCTGAGGTGCCAGGCTGTGACAGACCCTGCTCTCCCTCCTTTGCCAGGTCAGCAGTCCTCAGACTCTGGACTGAGTCCCAGCATGTGATGCTCAGTAACCAGAGAATCAGTCACTCAGTCTTGCTCATAAATGAAGGCTATAGTTAGACTTTTTTTACTAAACAAGAAATTGTTTACTTGCTTACTAAACATTAGAATAACTGAACATTCTCTGACTACAGACTACATTTGCTGTGTTACCGTACAATTGAAGTCTTCCAATTCTGATCCTAAATATGGGAAATGGAATCAAGACCCTTAAGAAGTAGAATGGATTTTTACTGTGAGCTGAAACAGGAATAAAAGGACTTCCAGTATCAAAGGAAATTTAAAAATATTTTACGTGCCCCTCTAGTTGGTCAAATATCATCCCAATGCCACCGTTGCCCCAGAGCAAAATATATGTGTTCACCACTGTTGAACCATATCAGTCAAAAAACAAGACTGAAATCAAGTGATAAGTGATAAGAAATTCTACTTCAGTTTTCAACCACGTGGCACCATATGAAGAAAAATAAGAGTCGTTGTGACATATGAAATGAAGGAGTTTGCCAAGTACTCTCTTAGTTATGTACCTGATAGTGTGATAGTCAATTCTATGGCCACTGAAATGCATTTATGAATGTACATACATTCATATATAGTACTTATATATAAGGGCATAACAGTTTGTAATTTATGCAAAGGACAAATAATCAGTTCACTTTATTCAGGTTTTTAGATAAGAACACTTTTATTTCCTCCCTCTTGTCTGAATGTGACAAATTTGTTATTCTAAAAATTCTTCATTTTAAATACCAGACTGATAATATTTTTAAAATGTTAAGCATTCTTCTGGAAGTCGATCTCATTGTTTAATGAAATTTTATTCCATATATTTTTTTCTTTCTGAAAATGTGAAAGACACCTACATTTATTAGGCAAGGTAAACCAATTTAAAACTCTATTTCTTTTCATCAAAACTTCTCAATGGACAGATGAAAGATTGTTGTAACCTTATTGTATAACATAAATTACTATGGATTAATAAAATTCAGATATAGTTGCCTTTCATAAAAGTATTACAAACTTTCAACACTCTGCTGGATTTTTTTCTGAACTTCTTAATGTTCAAAATTGCCTGGTGAAAAAAAAGGATGATAAGTACAGACTGCTATAAGATTTCTAAAACATGCACTGTTTTTCTTGGGTGAGCACTTTATAAAATCAATTTTAAAATATGAAAATAAGAACTACTTGCCACCTACAGCATTTTTATAATTCTGTTACATCTTAAATCTATTTTAAATTGCAGATTTAAATTTTAATCTGCAGATGGTAGCATGTTGCCAAGTTAACTATCATGCAAAGAAGCCTATGGTAGTTTAACATGTATGATATCCATCTTTGCCATTGCAACCCCAAATACATATAAGTATTTTAGAAAAGTAATTTTATTTCTTTATCTGGAATCAGTAGCTCCTGAACCAGTAGCTCTGAACTTTACAAGTCTTTCATATTTTACTTTAAGTTAATAATCATAGAATGATTTGGGTTTAAATTGACCTTTATAACCATCTAGTCCAATGCTTCTACTGCAGATAGGCACAGATGCTGCTCTGTTGTCATAAAAGAATATTCCCATTTTGGGAATAAAGTGTCTCAATAATAATACCTCTATTTGTAGAGAACATATCTCCTCAAATCATTACTCATTCTTCCAGACCTCAAGAATAACTCTGTTGGCTTCAGGTATAAAAGTGTGAAAATCATAGATTGAAAGTGCCATGAGGTTGTGTAGTATACCCCCTTGAAAAAACAAGACTTAGTTTTGTCCTGCTTGCTGTCCTGTGTCTACTAAAGTGCAATCCTTCAGCAACAATTGCTGGTTTTCAGCTGCAGGTATGGAAGAACCATACACTTTCATTCCACGACACAATGCATTTGAAGCCTTTCTTTCCTTTTATCCTTTTAATAAATTAAAAAGAAAACTTTCCAAGTAATATTTAGAGATCTCCTTAGTTATGTGGGCTGTTTTCTAAATATCTTCTTAGTCATGACAGAACAGATTTAACCTTTTCACAAAAATACTGTTTTTCAGATTTCCAATTCTAACAACTGTTTTCTAAATTTCTTTAGGCACCCTCAACCGATGCCACTAAATCCATTAAACAAACACAAAGAACCTGATACAGAGTAATTTTTCCATGTTTGTGTATGGTTTTTCAATGGCATTCCAATCAACAGACAGTGATTAAGACAAGAACAGAAAACATAAAATAACTTTTGCATGTTTACTCATGCTTGTGCCTGTTTAACTGTTCCTCTTTGTATGATAATGCATCATCTTTATCCTTGAAAAATATTTTCAAATGAAAACAAAATTCTTGTGGAAAAATGCATATCTGTGAGAACTGGCATTTTTAGTGGGACGGGATTTCATTTTTAGAAAGAAAGGAATAATTTATTTCAGATATGGGGAAATGTTATAAAAGCTTGTTTTAATTAAAAATTTTCAGATGTGAGGGTTTAATCATCTTGAGGGGAAATTACTTTCTCCTGTCTTTCACTGTGACTTATCTTAATGAATGTCTGTTCCTTGCAGAGATATAACCTGGGCAAATAGCACTCTCAAAGGATAAGGACACCAGTTTGTAAAGCTGCTGCTGCTGCTGCTGCACATTCCCCTGCCATTTGTAACAGGGCTTCTTTCCTTCCAGTTATTTCTGTAGAAACTCATGTTTTAAAGTTGCTACAGTTAACTTTTGCTGCGGGGGTGTTGAGGCGCAGGAAGGTGTTGCTGGGATAAGTTTTGGATGTGCCAACCCTATCAGTGTTCAAAGGCCAGGCTGGATGGGGCTCTTTGCAACCTGGTATGGTCGAAGGTGTCTCTGCCCAGGGCAGGGGGGGTGGAACTAGAGGATTTTTAAGGTCTCTTCCAAACCAAACTATTCTATAATTCTATGATTACTCTCTTCTATTTATCATGTTCTATAGACTGAAATTATCTATCAAGGTTTAGTTCAGTGAAGACTCTACTTCCTGTCTCCCAACTAGCTCACAAACAACTTGATAAATCCTGCCAAATGTTGTGTCACAGGGTCTGGTAATAATTTAAACTAACCAACTGGCACAGCACCATCATAAGTAATCAGAGCTTTCTTCTTCAAACAAAAAGTGCCATATCTCAGTACTGTCTCCATCTTCTCTTTCTTCTTTCTCATTTGGCAGCAAAAGAATTGATGAGAGTATCATCTCTGTCCTTTGAGCTGGTCTGTTTTCCACATCTTCTCCTTGACATGATGTTTAATGATTAAAAACAGAAATAAATGAATTTTATTTTCATCTGTGTTATCATCAGATACATAAATTTTTAAAGTTAGACAGTTTGTTAAACAATCTTTCATTCCCTATCCTACATTTTATTGAAAATTTTATAGTCGTGCTCTCATGAAATTTCTGAGGTTTTTCAGTATTTGGAAAGAGATAATAACTTGTTTTTCTTTTTCTTTGTATCACAATTATTACGGAGATGTTCTCCTGAATCCTACTTTAAGGTTGCCTAAGGGTTTGTCATATTGTCCTGAGCAGCAGAAAGCTTTCTAAATCTTTTTGGTCACTATCCTGATGTTCCTCTGAACTCCTATGGAAACCTACTTTATTTTTCTTCACCGGGATTTGGGAAAGGCTATCATTTACAAGCCAGTGACAGATGAGTCTGTTCTTTTTATGGGGGCTGAAAAATACAATTCTGATTTGAATTTACCAATCACAGACTTCCCAACCTTACTTTGATTTAACTGGAGAGTTGAGAAATGTTGGCATCAGTCCTGCAGTGCCTGTTTTCCTACTGAGCAGCTGTATTCATTTTAAAAGGCCAGTTCAGTTGAAAAGATATTACAATGAAAGTAAATCTGAGCAGACACTTCTTTCCTTCAAATTCCTGCTATCACTTTCCACTTTCTACACACAAAAAAGAAGTTTTTAAAATTTATCCAATAACTACTGAAATCTTGCAAAGCATTTATCACCAAAGTCTCTTAGAAAAGAGATTTTTCTACTACAGCAAGGTATATTCAGACATTGATTTGGTCTGACTTGGGTGTTGCTGCCTTAACTTCAGCACCATAGATGGCACCACAGTGTCCCATCATGTATGTCCCATCACTGCACATTTATTGCTTTTTATAACTGCAGGGTTACTAGCACTATGTGATAATGATTATTAATACATAATTTTTTAGGACTCTCATGCAAACCCAATTTATAAAGCAAAGACCAAACTGAGTCAACTGAGGCAACACCAGCAGAAAATGTATGACAAAACATGTGTTTTCATTTTTATAAACACACAAAAATCATAAACATGCTTGTAAGCAATTGCTTTTCATTATGGCTCTTTATCATCTCTGTTTCCACTGGTTGCAATGATGCTTCTATTGTGATAATGTGGTTTGTTCATGTGTCCCAGGCAGTAGAGATGACATTCTTCCCACTAACATAAAATCTGACTTTTGCTGATCCTTTCACTAAATTAAAACAAGATCCATGCTTTCCAGTCTGCTCCACACACAGCTTTAACATATGCAGATGTGATTTGAGAAATGCCAAATATCCTCTTGCTTAAAGAGATGCCTAATGATTTTAATTATAGGTAATTTCAGCTCTCACCAGCAAAAACTGAAGCTATTGCTGAAGTATTGTGTAGAAAGTAATATGCTGGGAATCCTTATTAACACTCAGCTTTAACTTTTGGATTATATGCAGAAAAAGAGATAAAATTTCCACATATACAGGTTTGGTTCAGTCTGAAAAAAAACTAAATTCCCCTTCGGCAGGTGTGAATAGATAATTCAGAAGCAATATAAAATCCAGCCTTCCCAGACTGTCAGCTAACTGGAAATACAGGTATCCACTGTCTGTACATTCTCCTTTCAGCACTTTAACCTCCATTTCCCACCAGTTTCCCATTTGGTTTATGAAAAGAACTACCTGGTAATCTCAATAAAAGCAGCAAGCCATGAAAATACTGCCTTCTGTATCAGTGAGAAGAGTTTTACGTATGTTGAACAAGTTTGTGTTTGGGAAAACCATTCCATATCGTGGTGTTAGGAAGTCTGGCAGAGTATCCATAGCATTATTTTCACCAATGTATGCACGGTACGTAACCCAGTGTGGAAGGCGCAGCAATGCACATGTACTATGCATATGTTATTTGTGTTATTGCCTTCAGAACTGCTCCTGGGTTTGTAAGAAAAAAACATTATGGTCAGCTAAGTAATGATGTTTTCTGTTTATATTGAAGATGTAAGAGGCTTGCTTTAGTTGCTGATGGTTTTGCTATTGTTTAACCCTGTTGACATTGGAGGCAATACACTCTGGGAGTGTAAACAGGACTCTCCACATACACGTTTTACAAGTTGTGCTATTTCCAGTTACTAATGCTGAGATGTGAGCCAGAAAGGCCAAAGGCTCCCTTTCAAAATCGTGGGTAAGATTGACTTCTGTAAGAAAGGAAAGTTACTTTTTTATTTAATATGTTAAGTCTAGATTATGTTGAAGCTATGAAGAGAAATGTATGAAAGTCTATAACATCAGTGGTCAGGTGTGTGGTGTTTACCATGTTCAGAATACCTCAGTACTATAAAGAAAGGAGACGCCAAGAGCTTTTGTACCTTCTTGCTACCTTGGTAATGACTATGACCCTCTATGTCCCCTTGGAGCAATGTAGGACCTGCCATCTACAAGATGAAGAGCTACTTCTGCCAAAATATACCAGAAAAGTTGCATAGCCATGTCTGATGGACTCCCCTGTATTTGTTCCTTGTCAAAGTCAGAACAGGGTTTCAGTCACCTGGGCACTGAAGGTAGGCTTCCTTGAGACAGTGAATTGAAACTGCAGAGCCCTTCGCAACACCCACAGGCAGCCTATTCTTCCTCCACTGTTATCTGCCAGCTCTGAAACACTTGTCCTGGAGGAGCCAAGCTTCCCACTGACCATGAGTACTGACACAAGTACACAGGTCCAGAGAACAGTCCCTGCTTTCCTTTCCAAGCTTGTGAAGCAGCAGCTTTTTGTCAAATTACACTTCAAGTCACCAAGAACATACCCATGACTGAACTGAAAACCATGGCAGAGCCCTCTCATGATTCAAACAGAGTGGAGGTGATTCCTCAATCACAGACAAAGCCAAAATGTTTGTCCTAGAAAAATGCTTTGTCTAGGAAAGAATAAGGAGTCTCAGTCCCTCACCCAACCCTTTTCCTGGCTGTAGGGATTGCCGCGCTGGAATTGCCCAGTCTGCTTGATACTAGACCCAAAGCACAAAGTAGGCCAAAGCTGATGAAAGATGATGAGAAAAATGCACTTAAATCTTTTTTCTTGTATAGATCAATTTATTAGTGCACAAGAATGGCATACTTCAAGGTCCTCTTCCATCCCTGAAAAGCTTTGTATTATCCCAAGACCTTCCAAACACTACTGTGCATGATAAAAGCACTATTGAAATCTTTGCAGGCAATGCAGAATTTGTACATGAATCTACCATCATTAGAGGAAGAAAAGTAAATTAAAGGCTCAGAGACAGGGAAACATGAAATATTGAGACACTCATACATCCACAAAATTAGGATGAAATCCAGAATTCAGTTAAGACGATTTAACCAAATCAGGAAAGAAAGTTTATTTCTGTATTTTCAAGTGGGGAAAAATTTATCACAATGGTTGCCTATAAAACATATCTAGTGACTCTGAAAAATAAAAAAAATCCCTATGATTCTAGGAGTTGATGTATTCTTTGGGTATTTTATGTGAGAAAACCATATCTGTTTATCTAGAGTAAAATTGGCAAGATTTTAAATGAAATTTTTCCAAAAGCTTTTGTTAGCCATAAAATATGAGAGTATTAGAACATGTGTCATGCCTTCAGGGCATAATGCTTATAGGAACATAAATCAGGAGTTCCTTTAGAAAAGTAAAAAAACCCAACATTCTGTACAAAAGAAGATCAAAGCCAGAGTGCTTCAAGCTGGTTGTGACACAGGTGTGTGTGTGTGTGTGTGTGTGTGTGTGTGTGTGTGTGTGTGTGTGTGTATTGGCTCTTTCCTGATCATATAACTTCAATTCTTAGGAGGACAGATGTTTACCAAGAGCCTATATTACTCAACAAAGAAAAAAAATATGTTGCAAAATCGAAGAGGCCGCACCTCATGATGTTGCCATCTTCATGTCTCCTTTAACCACCTGGCTGTGTCCCATGCTGGGTAAACAGGGCCCATGTGTTTAGCAGGTTGCATTTCTCCAGTACTTCTAAGAAAAGGTGTACAGAAATAAAATGGCATAGATGGTTGCAACAGATATTTGGCTTAAGACTGTGTCTTTGCTCTGTCTCTTCTTTGCTCTATAGAGAAATTTTAACTGAATTATAACTAAAAGAATTAAAAGTACTTAATGCCAAATCACTCTCGTTTGCAACTCCCATTTTCTTTATGAATGGCTGAAATTCTCTTGAAACATGCAGTGACATAAAAAAAAAAATCACATTTATGATTCTCATGAAGACTTGGGAGTAGAGTTTAGCTAAAGCCTAGTCAAGATGAGATAACTCAAATACTCTTTTATACAGTAAACATAAAATAAAAAAAAAATGGTTATTTCTTCCTGTTTGTTACCACTTGTTCACCACCTTCCCAAATATCCTGTTTTCCTGGTCAGGACTTGTATCAGATGGTTGTGTAATGCAAATTACACTACGATTCCTCACTGACAAGAGGGATTAAAACAAAATGGAACAAATTGTAAGTCTAGCAAAGAGCTTTAGGATATCTTAGAACATCCCAAAGACAGTGGTACTGAGAGTTGTGGGAAGGTCTGGGGAAACCCAAGAAACCCCACTCTCTTCTGACCAGCTGTGTTGAGAAGTAGACATTTGTATAGGAAATAAGGTTGACCTCTTTTTTTCCTGGTCTTTATTCTTGGGGGAAAAAAGAGTCAAACCACAGCTGAAATTTTCTCTTCCATTTAAAATCTGTTAAAACGTTTTCTTCAAGAGGCATTTTAGTGTTAGCCATGGCTTCCTATCTTCTTCCCATGAATATCAACTTGCATTGGCTATTAGTCACTTCTCCAAAAGCTCCCTCTTTGTGGCTACTAGATCAGAAACACAATCACTTCAAGATGTGAAGTGCAAGCTCACAGGGTGGAACTGTGTCAGAAAACATGCTGTAACACCCTGTAGCAATAATGCTGTCCTGGCAGGCTTTAAACAAGATTAAATATTCTCTTCCCTCCAACAGCCTAACTCTAGTGCAAAATTCTGTCTCATGTGCATGAGCTAATTTGACAAAAATGTGACTCTTGGCTCAGACTGGCTCTGGATCAAACCTGCCCTTGTAGGTAAGACAGTGAGGTACAGAACTATTCGATGTGGAAGCTCAGCCCAAGACAGAAGTTTGGCTACAAATATAGTATCACTCAGACAAGGTGAAAACACTTTGACACATGAGTTTTAGACCAGAAATCCCAATTTCCATCAAAATTAAAAGTCTCAAGGGAATGTGTTGATTTTTAAGAGATTTATCTGCAAGTGTCAAAATATTTGCATTTTTTCTTTATACTTTGAAAACATCAAAATATTTTATTTAGATACAACAATTTTTTAAATTATTTCCTCATCTGGTTTTATGACATTCATTTTGACATAGCATAGTTAAACTGTATTTACTATAGTGGATAATTTTATATTATGATATGTCAACATAATCATAAACTGCTGTCAAAACATTTTAGTGTTTTCCAAGTCTTCATTCCTCCAAGACTTTAAGACATTTGGTTTGCTTTAACTCATGATTAAATAAATGAGGAAATAACATAATTTCTCAGTGAAAAAGAATCCTTTTTTATGAACTGATCAAGATTCTGCAACTTTATTTTGTAATGCTGCATTTCAGATAGTGTATCTTGCTATAAAATCTTCCTCTATGTCAAAATTACTAGAGATGAACCATTATATTGACAGAAATAGAAGAAAGTTGAATGAAAAGATAACTGTTTATCAATGTTGTTTTTCTCACACACATGAAAAGGTCTCTAGTTTGAGGAAACATAGTGGTGGAATAGAAGAATTCTGCATTTTAGAGAGACATGTGAACACTGACTGAAGATTAATTTTGTTTCATTGTAATTAGCTTAGAAATAGCTGTAACAAGAGCTCTGAACTCTGAATCCCTAGTGTCACTATTCCCATCTGTTTCTGAGGTGGGGTCAGTTGTGAAAGCTCATGAAATGAAGAGTAAAAGTTTATAAAGGAAGACAAAAATATTACAAATTGATAAAAGAAGACATTTCTGATGACAAATTGCAGAATTTAAAGGTTTTGGTAATAAAATACTAATAATTGAAAATCTTGTCTATTTCTCTATTTTTATTTTAAAATAACACACATTTGTATACATATAAAAGCAAATATTTTTAAAAGTTTAAAGCTATTCCTAACCCAATGACCTCTCTAAAAAGCTAAATTTCAGTGTTTCCACTTATCCAAAATTTGATAAACATTGAGAAGTTGGAGAAAAAGAACCAAATATTTTTTCAGACACTTGGTCTGAAAGAAAATAGATAGCAATGTAGAGTTACACTATCATTAAAATTTTTAAACAAAAAAAAAAAAAGAAAAAAGAAAAAATGTGAGGGTGGTTTGAAGATACAAGTTTAATTTTTCTTTGTTTTATTGTACTTTCAATTTCCAGAAGTGAGGACAAGCATTTTAAGAGAAAGTAATCCTTAAGGCAAAATTGATGACGTACCGTTCATCATGCAAGGAAAAAAACAAGAAAAAGTTGCACATTCTTGAGAGATGATAGCAATCCTTCTGTTCACATGTCATAGTCCTGGAGATGAAATCTTGCAAAACGGGAGGTAAACTCCAGTTACTGCAAATGCAACAGATGTCTTTTCTAAAGAGAAGAAAAATGTTGCAGATGATTACACCCTGAAAGAAAGATGTTATATAGGGTGTTATGCCCCCTTTGGATTCCTCATACACTTTCCTGTGTTCCTTGCTTGGAACCAGGCTGATAACTTTGACCAGTTTGTGGCTGATGGGGCAAATGTCTTTTGTAATTAACCTGTCTCGTTAATCTACTTGTCAGTTTTCACTATAGAAGATAAAGAAAAAGGAAGGGTTTAGCGACTTTTTCAGGCCTTGGGCCAGCATACTGACTATTCGAGGAATGCTTCACCATCCAGTAAAACCAGGACTAAAATGGACAAGCTTTCCCACAGATTCTGCCAATGTGTTTGAATTTTGCCTATAATAACAGTCCTGTTGTTCCCAGTACCAGGCCTTTTGTGAGCAGACAATCTCTGCTCAGTCCAAATTACGTAAAGAATAAAAATGTGTACTGAGATGTAAATTTTTAGTTCATTTCCCTTTGTGTTTTTCTCAGATGTTTGCACAAACACTGCGAACCTTTCCAACAGCACAACAAAAGCCTATGTCTTTAAAACAAGTGGGAACTGCTTGCTACCAGGGAAAAGCAGTCTAATTAGGTAATAATATTTCAGTGTCATGCTGCCACGGGAAACCTAGGCAGTGTTCACACCCTGCATGAGCTGAGCAGAGGGTTAGTCTAAAGGAGATTAAATAAGAACCATGGGGCAAAAATGGCCAAAATCGTTCCACCAGAACAATAAATAGTGAATAAATGCAGAACAATAGTGAATAAACCACCTAATTTTTAATTTTCTGCTTTGGAAATCCAGCAATAGCTGTAATGTTTATTGACTGTCTCTTTGCTTGTTACCAGCACTTTGCACTGTTTCCTGGATCAAGCAAATTGCCATAAACTTAAGGAAAACATTGAAAAAATATTACAAGATTAAACTTTCCTGTTTGCATTCATAAGCCAGATTTTTTATTTTGTAATGGGGATTTGAGGTTGCCAGGAATTTCCAGACTATGCCCTATCAGTTTTATTTCAGTCTTTCTATCACAATGGCCTTCTTTCTGTATATTTCATTACAAGAAAATATTTTTTGCATGGAGAGACTAACAAGGAGAGAAAACAACATGGAAACAAGAGTGTAATGAGTGGTAGATGTGCTACTGGAATGCAGATCTGAGTTACTGTAATTTCAAACAGGACACTTACATGTCATCCTCATAGTCCTACACTTAGGAAATAGCAGGATAGACCTAAAATAGCATCTCCCTCAATGTCCTATATTTGGTTTGCCACTGGGAAAGGAAGAAAAACAAAAATAAACCATTGCTGACTAGAAGGGACTATTTCCATTATCCAATATGGACATCTGTTCCATTATCACCAGGATCTGACTGGCAGCTCCTTGCCAAACTAACCTTCTGACACTTTGTCCTGGCCTATCACCCTTCCCTGAGAGATGAATGCAGCCTCTTTTTGAACATCTCTTCCTCTGCCTGCAAAGAACGATGATCAGCAAGTCTGAGCTGCAGCGAGCTCTTCTGTGTGAGGAAAGGCTTGGGGCTGAAGGACTTCTTCTCTTCCATGTGTATGCAGTCAAATTAGAGCTGGAAGCTGTCTCCGGAGCTGGGGGAAAAGCATTTGGAACCTCAGCTCTGGTAGAAAACCAGGGCACCCTGTGGCAGGCTGTGGCCTTTTTTGCCAGACGGTCCTGTAGGCAGTGGTTCTTTTGGCACCAGAACACAGATTTGTGGGTCCTGTCTCCATCAAAAAAGTCCTCAGCATACAATAGTCTACCTGTTGCTTACTTACGGTCACAGGTAGCACATGTCAGGAGGACTTTCCTGCTCTCATTCCCTGTGCCTGGGACACCTTGCTGTAGCTGTAGGCAGACAAACATGGACTGAAGGCTCCCGAAAGATTTTAGAGCTGAAGCAGGTGACCAGCACGAGGCTTAGATGCTGTCAGGCTCTCTAATTTCCATTTGGGCCCTGTTCCCAATGCACCTGGAGCAGGATCAGCTTTCAGTGCAACTTAACACACAGAAACACATAAGAAACTTAATTACTTTAACTACAGGCTATGAGAAAAGCAAACAGGATCAAGGATATATCCACCTGTGGCCAAAAACATGCTCTGTGTTTGTCAATATCTACGTAATGTGAGACAGGTGAAGAAAGCAGTCTGGTCAGTGATTCATCCTGTCCAAAGTCTTTCCATCATATTAAAGTCTATTTGCTGTATTTCTTCAGCCCTTGGTGGAGAGCTTTTTTCTTGGGGTACATCCTGAGGGGATGTTTTGAGACCCAGCCTTGACCTTGCCTGAAGGTTTAAACAGATTCATAGCCAAGAGTTGGCATGTCCCTTGGAGAGGTCTACACAACTCTTTTCTCTGAAAGTCACTCTTTGTCTCCACAAAACATAGTGCAGCACAGCTACAAGTGGCAAGTATAGATCTGTCTGGGTAGATAAACAGCCTTTTGGAGTGGAAAGGGGGTGGAGAGAAAAACTCGCTGTTGGAGATGTCTCCCACAAAGGATTTCTATTAACATTTGATTGCATTTCACGGGATTTATTGCTGCAGTGCCCTACAGATAAGATATGCCAAAACACTGGCTGAGGCTTTTCCTAAACATAAATTCTACAGAGTGCAATCAAAATGTCAATAGCAAACTCAATCAGTTCTGCATGTGTGTGCTGCAGTGTAACTGTCATGGGTTTGACCCAACTTAACAAAATCTGCTGCTTTTCAAGGCACTGAGGGCCTGGGTTTACTTCCCAGGATTTCTGCTAATTGCTTTGAAACTCTTCATTAATTAAATATTTTGGGGGAGGGCAATGAAGAAGTCACTAAACAAATATCCCTCCCTTTTTCAGACTGTACTCTTAAGCTGTGCTACTCAGAAATTACAAAACGTGGGAGTGGAATAAAATGTTTCAGCTAACTGTGGTGTCATTGCGATGGATGCCTCACTATGCTTTCTCAACTGCTGTGGATGAGTTATGGGGAAAAACTGAAGGACCACTTTGTTCCCCATTACCACATTCAGCACTGCCATAGACATGAAAATCGTTTTCCATCCTGTAGAAATCTTGGGGCAAAACCTTTACTTCTGCATCAGGAGTGCATATCAGTGGTGTTTTTTAAGCAGACATGAAACATCAGCAATATCTGGTTTTAGATATGTGCATAACAGTATATATGCACATAAGTAGCAGAGAAAAAGTCTAGAAAAAGAAAACTGATTAAGTAAAGATTAAAATTCTTCAAAGACTCTTTGGATATGAAAAGAGGGGATTTCCCAAATAAAGGGCTCATCTTTTACAGGCTGTTTCTTTGATTAATAAAACAATTTCAAGAGCTTTATATGTAACCTGCTACTGCCTTTTAAAGTAATCTTAAAGCAGGAGATCCTATTTAAACATTGCATTTTCTCCATACATAATCAAAATTCCTTGCATTTTCCAAAAGGGACAAAAAGGCTGAAGTCTAGTCTTTTACATATCTAGGACCGTGAATTCTGCCTAATATGAAAAGAGAAGCAAAATATGGTCTAACAACAGATCCAGTACTAGGATATATTCTTCGCCTTTCACAAGATACACTTGAGGCAGAAAAAAGAAAGAGTCATCTTCTAAAATCCACTTCTGGCTCTCTGCTGCAATTTGGTTAGTGCCATGGACCTGCAGTGATCCAAACTGATCATGAGAGAAATTTTTGGGACAGCAGATTCACCTTGTACAGCTCATATGATATAAAGGGAAGCCAAACAATGCTGAGAAATTACTCTGTGGGATCTAACTGAGCTCAGCACTAGTATGTCATCAGCATTTTAAGACACTAGACTCTGACAGTGATTATTATTAATTATATGGAAGACTGTCGAAATAAAATGTAATGATATTTAAAAGGATTTCTGAAGGATCTTTGGTATGATTTATTATACTTTTAGGTTAATAGTGAAGAAAATTTATTCTCAATACGTAAGTTGTTGCCAGAAAGAAATGATTTATCATTTAAACAACCACAGCCAAATTACAGCGATAATTTATTAGATGGGGGTACTTAATCTCCCTGAAATGTAAGTATCTTGAGAGATTTTTGTTCATTTTTCTTGCCTAAAATCAAAGAAAGAAACGATTAGAATCAAATCACTTGTCAAGCTGTGGCTTTTCACAAAACCATTTCTGATAAGAGAGGAGCAATATGATTTCCAAATTAATTGTGATTACTCAGAAAAGAAAGTGGTGTATCAAATTAACTAAGAATGGACAAAATAAGATTAAATTTGAATTAAATCCTCCTAGTCTCATGCCATTGTTGTCTGTCACTCATATTTTTCCTGCAGTTAAAAGGATTACAGATCAATGCCTGGATTTATTCACTGAATTTACTGCTCTTTATTTTTCCTTGTCCAGTGAAGACTCAGCATTATACTTGCATGCAGAAATTACTGAACAGTGTGTGTCTGTGACTAGAGATGTTTGTCCCAGCCATGACATGACACCCCCTTCCATCACTGACATAACCAAGCCAGGGAGATTTATTTCTGTCTTCCTTATTGGTTAACACAGATCCCTCTCACTGTGAAAGTCAGGACTGCACAGGGAAAAGGCTGGAGAAAAGACTTCACAGTGTGTTAAAAATTAGAAAAGTGACTTATATGAAAAGTACTGAAAACTATATGAACTGTACTGAAAAGTACTGAAACTAAAATTCTGGTGAAATATAGGATCACAGTTTTCATGCCATGATACTGTGCATCTTTACATTGCAGCTTTCTCTTTCCCTGGGTTGCTTCGTAGATAGCTGTTCAGCATCCTCTCAAGTCTTTATATGAATAATTCGAGATGATTTGGAGCAAGACCAGAGAAGGGCTATGAAGTTTATAAGGGGACTAAAGCAAGTCTCCTATGAAGGCAGGCTGAGACAGCTGGGGTTCTTCATTCCAGAAACAAGAAGGTTTGTAGAGACCTCTTAACAACCTTCCAGTATCTGAAGGGGCCTCCAAGGAAGCCAGAGAGGGACCCTCTGTCAGGAGTTGTAGTGATAGGACAAGGAGTAATGGTTATAAATTGAATGAGGAGAAATTCAGGTTACATACACAGAAAAAATTCTGAGAGTATTGGTACACTGGCAAAGGTTGTCCAGAGAAGCTGTGGATGCCCCGTCCCTAGGAATGTTCAGGGTCAGCTTGGATGGGGCAGTGAGGCTGGAGCTTTAAGGTCACTTCCAACTCAAACCATTCTACATTTCAATGATTCTAAGAACCAAAAATCAAATTTGTGATGCACAGCAATGTGAGGACAGCAGGAGAAGCCTGAGCTGTTCTGTCTCCAGAAAGGTGATACAACATAAAATGTAAGAGGACTTTAACAGATTTTACTAGAGGACTTTAACTCAAACAGACCTAAGGATTTCCCCAGATTTTGCTGTCTTGCATTATCCATTAAGCACTGCTCTAACAGACCTGCAGCAAAAATTACACACCAGTCATTTCCCCTTTCCTTCCAACTCTTTGCATTCAAATGGTTAACAACCATTTACTCTGTTCCCACACATGCCAACAAACTGTCACTTTATTAATTCTTTATGTCATGTCTGCTATCAATCAAATTCATTCCACTCTTTGAAGTACACCAATTGCCTGCTGGATTTCTCTTCTCTTGAGCTGCAAAGTGGGGAAAAAATGAACAATATTTCCAAAAATAACAGAAAAGAAAATGCAATTCGAAACCATTTTCTTTCCAGCCTTGCTTCAGAAAATATTACTAATAAACTTAAGATGATGTTTGCTTTTGAAAAATTGATTTTAAAAGGTAGAAACAACCTCTTTTCAGATCAACAGGTTGCTCTGCCCAGCTCATAAGCACTGCAAGCACTAAGAAGCTCTTCATTTACTGGTTTTACCAAGCTGGTTTTACTAAAAATTTATTCTTCCTTCAAGTCATGTCGTTTTACAATCAAGTACTTATTTGCTAAGTAGGCTTGAACTTTTACTATTTTCTTTTTAACTTCGTAACTATCAAAATTGATTTAAAAGATAGTTATTTGCTAAATTATTTTAGTGTTCACTCTCCTTCAAATCTTCAGGAATGTTTCAAGAGCTTTAGCCAATGTCAATTTTGTAGTCCTCTGGTAGGAAACAAATTGTTAGATGTATTAAATAAATACGCCATTTACAAATACATATGATGAGGAGGTTTGTTTTCTCCCAAATATCAAACAAAGATGACAGACAAAGCTGCATATTCAGTAAACTGCATGTATCAGCCATAAAATTGCACAATTCCCCATTGTTTTCATTCTGCTTCCTCCTTATACTGTATCTTATTATTTTTATATCTCAGTTTTGATTAGCAGATATGGAAAATAGAAATATTTTTATCTTCTTTAGGGTTTTTTTGTGGGTTTGGTTTTGTTTTCCTTTTTTCTTGTTTAACATTGAAAGACAGATTCTCCCTGTTCTATGGACCTAAAAAGTGACCCAGCTTCCATATTTGAGCAGCAAAGAAAGCAGACCTCCTCTATAAAACTTTGCAGCCACACGAAGTAATGCTTGCCTTAAAATCAAGTCTGAAAATTGACGCAGCCTCCAAAAGGTTTGTCATGTACATCTGCTTGCCTTATTTTCTTATCAAGGGCCAGATGAATTCACCTTTATGAATGTTTGCTATCCAAAAGGAAAGCATTTAGATAAGTTACTGCTCTGGATTCCTTCCATAATCATCGCAAAGGGATACATACATCACAATGCAATTGATGCCCTTTGAAAATACAAGTCTAAAATAAAATTCATTTGTTTCTGGAGACACATCACAGTTGGTTGACCATGGAATGATCACAGACACTTAGATCTGAGACCACTAACAGCAGCAAAATCCATCCCATTTCTATGCATTGCCAGCACAGACATTTCACTTTCCCAGTAAGGAATTTCTTTCCTCTGAATTTAACTATTTTAAGTTTTGCAACTCAGATGTAAAATTCAGGCCCTCTTTCCTTCTCACTAATGCAAAATATAGCATCCCAGCTCAAGGAGAAAAAGAGAATGACCAGCGTGTCCAGAGCATTTCCAGCCTCTGTGTAAAGGCTAAGGCTAAGGCTAAGGCTAAGGCTAAGGCTAAGGCTAAAGTATCTCTCCTTTCCCACACTTCCCAATGAGCTGCCTGGACTCACACTGAAAAAGAGATAATAAACTCTGGAAAATTCTTCCTTCTTCTGCCTTCCTTTTTACACACCTTGGCACCTCTGTATTGTTCTGCATCCATCCAGTCTGTCAGACTCCTTGCAGCTTCTCCATGCTTCCTGAGGCTTGCAAGCAACCCACAAGACTAAAGTGTCATCCTACCAGAACCAGTTAGAACAGAAACATGATTTATATGTATATATAAAACTGTTCATCCAGCACACACACATATGGTAATGTAGGTTTAGAGAGACAGCACCGGTACCTAGTGAGATGTGGTCCCAGTAAGCCTTATGTAGGTATCCAGCATTCTTTTACACGCCTGACACAGATACTCTTAGTTACAGAACAGTTGCTTGAAAGCATGTACTACATTTAGGGTCCTTTCACTTCAAATCTGTGAAGGTCAAATGCACTTTGTCCATTTAAAAGCAATTTTGGTAGGTCTGTACAGGGTTCTAGGAAACACCATTTTTATTGATTGCCCCGTAGCACTAAACCAGAAGGGTTTTGAATACTTAAAAATTATATCTTACTCTGTATTTAGCACTTTTAACCAGCAGATCTGTAAGTACTTTAACTATGACCAGTTCACAGAAATAGAAAAATTTTAGTCCTGAGATTTGTGGAGACATTTCCTATCATGACCTTGGCAGGCTCACTTTTTTCCCCTCTCTTATGTGCTGTGTAAACAAATGGAAGGAATGGAAACCCAGCAAGTGGAAATGTATTGACTGAGTTTTATTAATTTCATTCCAAATGTTATGGAACGTCTAATGAACTCTCTGAAGCTAAGTTCATTGTCTTTCAGCTGCTTGACATATTTTCCAGCTAATTTAACATTTATAAACACACATACAAAATGAAATCTTAATGTCATATTTGCATGTAAAATTCTGGCTGGACTGTAAGCTTGGTTTGTTTAAGAAAACCAAATTCTCATTAGTGGAGAATAAAAGTATGAGCAAAATAATTTGTTGAAAATAAAATTTAAAAATGAAAAAAATAAATGAACCCACTCTCCCCCAAAAAGCATACAGACAAATAAAAAATGATGCTGAACTTTCTGATGGGAAAAATGTATGACATTTTTGTGGAGTTCTAACATCACTTATATGGAAAAAAAAAACCCAAATTCTTCAAACATTATGTAATTATTTTAACAACTTATTATGTTGCTTCTCTAATTACCATAAAGATGAGTAAGTAAAATCATAAAAGAAATTTCTTCTTTATGGAGATTAAAAAGGGAGCAAGCACACATTAACTTCTAGTAGAAAACATAAAGGTTATTTAGTATTTGTGTGGGGAGAGAAGACACATTATCTTATAAGTAGGCAAGTTTTTTTGTTGCAAGTCCTGCTGTAGTACTGGATTTTAAAGATAAGTATATTTTCAGAGAAACACCATTTTTTAAAGTCTCAATATGAATAGAAGTGTAAGAGCTTCTAATTTTCTACTGGGTGGCATGGTTCACAGTGGTAGAAGGAGTATCATATAAGGGTAGAATACTTGCCCTAAGCAGGCACACACCATTCATACACTTTCTGGTCAGCAGCTACCACTAGATTTCATATCTCAAGATTTCAGTGCTTCTTAAGAAGGGTTAATGATGGATAAATTGATATGTCTTACAAAAGTAGTGAAAAAATTAATTTAAATATGAGAAAGATTGTAAATATTTATGCCTACTTCAAAAGTGTTAACCCACAACTTTGTAATTTTATAGCAAGGCCTAGACTATAAAAAGTGAACAACATAAATAAGTACGTATGATCAGAAGTCATAATAAGTCATCATAAATAAGTCATATAAGTCATCATAAGTATCTCTGAAAGAGATTTACTGAGCAATTTGTTTATTCTACCACACAAGATAGGGATGGGATACAAAATCAGTAACAGTATACCTGTGAGATAATGAACTTTCTATAGTTGTAATAAGACAAAGTGAAAATTCTATTAACAAAAAAACCCAAAAACAAAAACAAAAAACAAAACAAACAAACAAAAAAACATGTGTTAAACATGCCATACAACTAAGCTTGTGAATGAGGCAACACCAACACAAAATCAATCCTGATTCATCCACCAAAGGGAATCACCCTAATCTTACCAAATAAGGATGCTTACAAACCACCTGGACTAAAGCAGAAAGGCAACTAAAGAAAACCCAGCTGACTTCCTGAGCTCTGCTGCTGGGCATGAGTCACCCATCAACATCTGTGCAAGAGCAGATGGGCTCAGCCTCAGCCAGAGGGTGATCAGGCTGATCTGCCAGATCCCCAAAGTACCATAATCCTTGAGACCTCCTGGGAGACTGCGTCATTCACCCAAAGAGCCCCGAATCACACAGAAAGTGCTATTCTTCCAGCCAAGCAGCTGCTGAGAGCTCACGTACGGACCTTGCCGTTTTCTCTCCGAGTTATCCTATGTGAAATGATTCCGCTGAACTGAGAACTCCGTCATCTTCCTGAGAACCCTCATGTTTCATCTGCAAAGTCAGGACTTTTCTGTTCACTCCAGGAGGTGGGATATGAATGCTTCAGCCTGAAGAGGTCAGGGAACCCATGTTCTTCCCTTTCAGAATGACTGCCTGACTATGGGTGGTGTTACTTCCTTCACATAATAGAACCCTGCTCAGTAAGGCATTTACCCTCAAACAAGGGACTGGGGGATCTTGTTGAAATGTGTAGTGAGCTGCTGACCTCAAGCGCCTACGCCCTGCGAGGTGTGATGTTTCAGCTGTTTCTGATGGCCAGCCCAGGATGCATTCTGACATGAACAGCCTTCTGTGGGTAGCCCTCTGAGGCACCAGGCTCCTCCTCTCACTGAATTCAGAAATCAGGAAGTACCTCTTTATTATTTTAACATCTGTCTGACAGGCAAAGCATGAAATATCTTAGTTTTCAGAAGTCAAAGGAGATGTCTGCAATCTTAAGATTTCACCATGACACTAAAATTAACCCATAGGTATTTTTCACTGATATTTATGTTCTTCACCCACAAACACTTTAAACAGCAAGGATGCAAGGATTTGTGCAGTCCTCCAGGACATTAGAAGGACTTTGATGCTGTCATTCCTGGAGCATGTGTTGGTGCTACCACTTGTGTACTCAGACCTCCTGACAAAAGAAGCAGGTTCAACACGAGATGTGGTCAGAAACAGGTTTGGTTTGTTGTCCTGCTCAAAGATGTGGTGAGCAAGAGGTCGCCCTGGGCAGCCCCAGTTACACCACTTAAATACCTTTGCATATCTTTTCCTGTGTCTTGACCTCTGTGCTCTTACCCTCCTTTTGTCATCTCTGACCTTTCTCAACTAAATAACCACATTTATTTCTTCTGCTTAGTCCCAGTTTGGCTGCACTTGTACCCAGATTTGGTGGGTTTGATACCACTATCTAGACATTCCTGGTTTTCTGTGATGTTTCTGATATGGTTATCCAGACAGTGCTAGCTTTGCACAAATTGTGCCCAAAAGGTCACCCATGTTTCCCTCCAATTGTGCAGACATTTCTTAATCAACTCTCCCTTCAACATCTGTGAAACCTAACCTCCCTTCACAGTGCTATCTCCAACCTTTGTCAGATTCATGCACTGATACCAGTCACATCCAGAAATTCCAGCTGTGTCTTGTCCAATAGATTCTCTCATCCCTTGCAGTTATCTTCACCTGGGGTCAGGACCCCATCCCCTGCCTGCATCCCTGACATAATCGAGATGCTCCTTTACCTGCATGCAGGTACAAGGTGAATGTTGAATTGATTGAGCCAAACGAGAAAGGAGATGAACTAATTCTACATGTAGGAAAAACAGAGAAGTTCAGATGCGGAACATCTATACAGTCTTTTGCCATGTGCAAGTCCACAGCCTAAAGGAAGACTCAGACTTTTATTATAGGTTTTAGGAGCAGGATTACTCTCATATAATATGAGCTGTCTAAAATTTATGTAACAGAGCATCTGCATTTTGTTCTGAACTCAACTCAAAAAAAGCAACAAACAAGCAAACAAAGGAAGTTAGAAGTTTTTCCCTTGACAGATCAAAAATATTTTTTTCTCTTCAAGTTGCAGGAGATCTCTGTAAAGCAATGCTGTCCATTATATCAATTCCATCATCTGATTTTGTCACTCACTTCCTTTTTTTTCTCTTCCTACCACCATGTGAAAATGTTAGATGAGTTTAAAAAAATGCACAATTGGAACCAAAATCTGGGGCATTAATCTGCGTTCCTTATTTCAAGCACTGAAGACAAAGAGAAGTGCAAGGGAGGGGATGGTTTTTTACTAGCTTTGACTGACAGAGCTATCGCCTTCTTGCAGTTTTGTAGGTGAAGTCATCATACTGAGTGTAATTTTTGGGACAGATGGTGGAATTGGGACAGACAACAAGGAACAGATGGCCAATGAGAAGTACCAGAATAAAAACATGTGGTTTGGAGCTAGACAGCTTACTCGTCTCACAATAAACAGTTTAAGTGTTAATCTATTTAATTCAAAATTTATATTTTCTATGAATGTCTTATAAAAGCTACAGTTAGTATCACCCAGACATTTGAGATCAGAATTTTGTCTTCAGCAATAAGGGTTCTAACCTACTAGGGGAAAATTAAATTATGTTGACTTCTTTTTTTAATAAATGCTAGTTAAAAGTGGTTAAAAAAAGTTGAAGGATAGGTATTGTTTTTTTCAGAAAACTTTAAAATATTTTTAAGTCTTCACTAGTTTTAAAATACTTTTCCCACTTGTTCTGCTACAGAGGACTGATTTTATAGCCAAAGGAGAAGAGATACTTGTTTCCTCAAGGTATTTGACCTTGAAAGGTCACCTACATTTACTTCTGAGACTGAGACAGTCAGCATTAAGGGGCATATCTCAAATCCAGCCTTATCCATTTCAGATCAGTTAGAGCACCACATAAAGAATACAATCAGCATGCATTAGAGTGGAATCACTATGGCAGTGTCATTCAGGTACAAATTTGGAAGGTAGTTTGTGATTGGTGCATCTCAATGAGCTTGGTACTAAAGCAGTATGGGATGAAATAAGATGTGCATGGGCCAGAATAAAAGCTCTTATTCAAAGAGGATGTTAAACAATCCTTATACTCTTGCAGATACAAATTCTGTAAATCACACTGATTTTAATGAGTTTAATTTATACATTCATTTATATATCAATGGTTCCTCAGTAGTTCTGGTCACAGAAGTTTTAGGGAACTAACCATTGATATTTTTATCTTTACTTTTTACCTGAGAGGTTTTTGAGGATCTCTAGAGGAATAAGCTGCAGAGAGCAATAACATGACTTTCAAAGTCCTCAGTCTTCTGTATTCTTATAAAACAAGTTTCATAAAATGTAGCTTTGATCTTATTTGTACTGCTACTAGCATACTTTATCTGTTGCAGTTGACTTATTGGTGCTTAGTGTAATTACATAATCAGAGTCAGAAATGGTGTGTTTAAATGGCAAAACCAACTTCTGATTACTCATTTTAATGAAATAACCAGGGGATTCATTCAAAACACAATGAGTTGAAGAGAACTGGAGAGAAAATAATACCACAAAGTAGCATAGCTAAATTTACTCTCAGGCCAAAGGGAAGAAACCTAATTAACGCTACCAAGGTTATTATTTCAAGCAGCAGCTGCTTCCTCATGAACTTCCCCTGAGCTTAGCAGAGTTGGTTAGAGCATGGTTTTAACAAAACCAAGGTCATGGGTTCAATCTCTGTATGGGCCATTCATGTAAAAGTTTGGCTTGATGATCCTTGTGGGTCTCTGAACAGAGAACATTCTGTGTTCTGCATACAGGAGACAAAAATTACAGTTTTGTTGCTGGAACTAGTTCAGGCTCTGGGTGCTAGGATACTGGCAGATTTTTGGTTTTGGTTTCAATTTAGGTTCCACAAATACTGATCCACTTCTGCAAACTGCCTTAAATCCTTTTTTCAATATGTGGTCCATTTTATAAAAGACGGATACTTCTGTCTCTGTGGTTCAATAACAGTATGTGTTATGTAATGTGATGTCTGCTTGGTCTATAAGAAGACCAGTGAAACATGCAAAGGTTTGGAGAACAAAACTTTCATGTTATATAAGCTCAAAACTATGTAAAAAATTCAGCTTTCACAAATCAAGAATCCTTGTTCAAGATCTAAAAACCAGCACAGCAGGCTCTTTCCTCTGATATCAAAACAAGGAGTCAAGTTCAAGGCAAACTAAAGGTTCTGTACACAAATACATGCTCTTTGGCCAAGAATTGATAAAGAAGACGGGGCCTCTACCTAAGTCCTCTCCTCTCAGTATTCAGCCCACCCTTTTCCCTCATTTTCCTCCAGCTGGCATCATTCTGAAGAGTGCTTAAACAGCAACTGTTGCCAGATTGCGATCTCTGTGTCTCCTAAAGTTTCCTAAAGTCTCCAGATGCATTTTCCACATAGTAATTATAAATTTATTGCTGAAGATCCTCCCCATACTGCATTGAATCTTGTCTGGAGTCTCCTTGATGTGCATTCAGCTTAATTAAAATGGGTACATCTGAACAATGGGAGAAGGCAAGCTGGGTAGGACAGAGGTGATTTCTGTAAATCCACTCTTCGACACGATTCCATGGCAGGCAGGTAACATGAGGCAGAAAACATTGTACAACCTGTGTAGAAGCACCCCTCTGTCCACAAAAAAAATAGGCACAAGTGGTCCATTCATTCCAGCTGCAGGGAAACTGATTATGCCAGCTAACCTGTGCAGAGAGTATGTTTTATTGAGGAGTCTGAATAGATGCCAATTACTCCCAACTTTAATTATGAGATAGAGGAATATTCTAATTATTTTGCACATGGCAGAACTGAGAAAATAAATTGAATCTTCAAGGCTACTCAGAATGGAAATAGTCTAGATTAAAGCATTACTTAAATTTTTTGAGGACTTAGCTGTTATACCATGATGTCTAGATTGAGTTTGATGTGATTATTTCTATTAGAAAGCTCTCCTTTAAATCAATGGGAAGTTTTAAACATAAGAAGAAATGTTTGCTATCTTCAGACTATCAAGTTACACAGTTGATTCAGCTGTTGAAAATTTAGCTAAATAAGTAACTATTAGTAGTTGTCCTGCCCTTAGAGGGCATACAGGACTGTTTATTTTCTTTGCTACAGCACCTTTTAGATCATGTTAACTATGCCAACCCTTCTGTTTTTCCTGCTACATCAATGTGTCAGTCTGAATCTAAAGTTTTCTCATGAGTTAGCCAGTCACACAGTATTTGTTAAATTAATTTTATCTGCATCCAACATCCATGTTAAACATCATTCCACACTGAGGGCATCTTAATAACAGCACAGCAACAATGTCTTAATGCTATTTAAGAAACTCTTCACCTTCAGGACATATTGATTCATATCTGATTTTTATATTCAGATGAGAGGACAGGAATTGTCTCTTTCAGATCATCCCCAGATCCTCTCTCAGATTTGTTACAGTTCATAGGAATCACCAATGCAAAGAGAAACCAGAGGAGCTTTGGCCTTTGGTAAGTGTTCTTCAGTGTCTCACCTGAGGCTCTGGCGTGACCACACTTCATGTGAAAGGCTGAGGCTGGTTGGCAGATTATTCTTTCCTCTCAGCAGGAGCAGGCAACTATTTCCAATTCCCTTGGCTCCTCTCTGACATGCATTGGCCATCAAACTCCCAGCCTTTCAAGAATGCAATCCTGAGGCCTCTGCCTTGAGATTCAACTCTCTGTGCAGCAAGGATTTGTGGCAGTATCAGCTCCCAGCTGGGAAAGATTTCTCCCTGCCTCCATACTGACACTGTAGCTTCTGTCTCTGCCATCTAGTACCAATTTTGTTCCTTATTTCCAGAGGCCTAAATGCAGTAAAACTCATTTGTTTCCAGCGCGTTTTCCCTGCATATTTCTCACGTGCTTCTTGAACTCAGGAAGGAGCATCCTTCATGCTAGCTGCTTTCTGGTTTTCAATACCAGAGACACATTTCTTTCAAGTAGGGGCCAGAACTTGACCAAAATTATTCAGGCTCAAAGTTCCCATCTGGGAACAGACTCCACATATGCAATAAAAAGGGCTAAACTGACAGTGACTATCAACAGATAGTTGAAATTTTATCTTTTGGTGTTTTGTGGTTCTATCTTCCCTAACTCATATAAACTCTTCAAAGTTTTCTTGCTTGGACTCTCCCATAACACTGGCTTGTTTGCTGAACTTGTTCACACTTCTCTGCATTGAAGCTTTATTTAAACCTCTTTTCACTTAGGTCATCCTGCCCCTATATCAATCACAGTAATGATCAAGGCCACCAAATAAAGTAGAAAATGCAGGCATCCTGTGCCTTCCCAAAAAATAAACCTTTAGACTAGGCAAGCCAAATACCATTACTTAACGAGGCAAACTCAACTCTAAGAAATTAAATTTCTATTAATTGTTTCTTTGATTTTTTGGATCCCTACAGACTTCTTCAGTATCTTAGTCTCATGAAGGAACATGTCATCTTCACTTTGATCCGTTTTCTTGAATAAAGATTTAAGTGGCATAATGTTCATACATATAAAATCTTTCTTAAATGTTAGTTAAAAGAGACATGTGTGTAATTACTCATTCTCACTGATTTCCTCTTTATTACACTGTTCTCATGGGTAAGAACATATAAAATAAAACCCAGCTAAGAAAGAGGTTTTGGTCTCTTGAGAAGAGCTGTTGATAAAAGCTACAAAATGAGAACTCAAAAAAAAGAAAAAAAAAGGGCTACCATATGTGCTGATAGAGCAAAAGAAAGATTTATTGGGAGCTAGTTACACAAACTGAATAAGAGGGCTTTTGTCTGGTCTGACAGCTAATTGACATGAATTAGATTACAAGATAGCTGCCTCAAACCTCTACAGCCAGAACTGCTAACAGAAATACCATTAGAGGAAAGTGGTACAATCAGGGGAAAAAAAAAAAGAAAAAGAAAAAAAAAAGAAAAAAAAGGTGTTACTTTGTGTCCAACACATTTTAAAAAACCAACATTGCTCTTGCTGAGTGGAATTCAGTCCAAAAATGCAGTGAACAAGTTTGTCACGGGAAAACATGAGAATTATTTACATCTGTGGTACTTCCATGGCTGGCCAAATTCCTCTCTACACGGACTGAGCTGCATTTGCAGAAAGAAGCATCGTTTATAGCCGTCCTAAAAACAGGGTCAGATGAGGTCGTGGTGACAAACACATGTGAGTGTGGGTTTCACAGCTCTCTGTCACTGCAGTGCACAAACTGCAGAGCTCACAGTGGCCCTGGGGTGGGGCAGAATCTGCCTCTGCTTTCATGTAATTCCAAAGGGGAGAAATTCTCATGTCTGTAAACAAACCCATAATTGATCATCCATACCTTCACATTATAACAGAAGAAATTAACACAGATGGAAGCCATACCTGTGAGGAAACTCAATATTTTAATCTATATTAAAAATATATGCTTTTCTTAGAAGAAACAGAACAGGCTTGGCGATAGAGTTGTTTTGGTATATTTTATATATTTTATAAAGCCTGACATGAATTTCAAATGTCTACAAAATCCTTCAACAGTAGTTCTTAAATTCAGTGTTCAACAGTGCCCAGCCTTCTAGTATTTTATGAGAACTGATTTTATGAAGTTGAGCTTCACTGGGTTGATCACAATATTCAGAGTACAGAAGCAGCAAGGTGCTCAAACACTAAAACTAAAGGCTTAGTTTTGCCTTATAGGTTGGGGTATATGCAAAAACATGGACCTGAAGTCTGTCTAAGATAAACCATAGTCTTCTTCCTTCTCTCTTCAGCATTTTCATACAGCTTTCAGAAATACTGTAACTCCCGCTGTTCAAGAAATAAACAATAGAAGAACCTTGAAACCAGAGATGATCTCTTTTTTCTTAAAATATAGTCTGAAAAACTCTAAAGCCAATAAACCACAGAGCACAAAAGCTGCCTTTCTCTTCATCTATCCTGCTGCCCTACTTCACGTGTGTTCCCACAAGTGAGATGGAAATAAAGTTGCAGCTGGGATCTACAGAATCTACAGTGGTGAATTGGTGGGATTTACCACATGCTTCAATAGGACCAGAATATTTTTATGACTGAAAACTTTGAAAGTCCAAAAAGTTTAATTACCCAAACTGAGAAGAATGTGGGGGTGAAAAAAAAAAAAAAGAAAATTTTCACCATAAGATGTTTTAATGTAAATGAGGCAAGCTAAATCTATTTTTACTGAAAACTAAACTCATGGGGAAGAAAGGTTTACAGCATATTCTGTCTTTGACACCTTCAAATTAATTCCTTGATGTGAACATGTTGTATCAGGACAATTCTGTTGATACTGGCTCTTACTATTTTATTTTTTTTTTGTTTAGTTTTGTTTTTGTAAACCAGAAATCAATTACACATAGATAGGACAAAGGCATACAGCAAATTAAACACATTTTTTGTTATGCTTTTACAACAAAGTTGGTTTTGGCATGCTAATTACAGTTAAAGTATGAATAAATATATTTTTGGACTTGAGCTGCACTAAGAGCCAATTTTAAATCAGATCTCAGCCTCAACTCTACAGATGGGATCTTATAACACTCATCTTTTGTGAAATAGGTTCCCCCATAATATCTGGTCAGGGGCAGGTAACTCAGAGCAGAATAGCTGTTTCGTGCAACCTCTCACTCTCTCGTCATCAAAAGCTGTTGAATCATTTCAGCAGTGCAACTAGAAGAGCAGAAACTGTTTGGAAAGGAAAAAAATGTGAAAAAGAAGAATCATTTCAATCTATTGCCCATCACAATTTACAAACTTATACCAGTGTGCAATTGATTCACTTTCGCTGGTGGGTGCTCAGGGCAATTTACGCTGCAGCCCTGTGTATCCCCACCACTGCAGGCAGGACTCTCCTCCCCAGCTGTTTTGTCATTCCCTCCCAGATAGGCAGTAGTAGGGGAAGTTTTTCTGGGCTGCTGAAGAGAGGACTGCTAGCTGCAGACTGCAGGACTTCATGCCTAAATATTGCTTTCTTGTTCACTACATGGTACAGCAGTTCAATGATCGTGGCATCCATAAAAAGCTACCAGTAAAAGGTTGTGCTAAGGAGGGAGAGGGAGACAGCCTTCCCACAAATGTCAAAAGAAGGTACAGAACAACAACCAAGGAAGGAGTCAAGTGTCTCGCATGGTGAAAGAAAATTATTGGGAAATGTCCAGTATGTGGACCTACAAAGCTATAAGAAACTGAGGTGTACATACAGCATTTCTCTGGAATATTCAAAGAACCACCCCCAGAGAATTTATTAAATTTAGCAGAAGTTGTTTTTCCTTTTATAGGTAATGTCAAATATTTAATCTAGCCCAGTGTAGGCATTTACATACTTCTACCCCTACGGAATATATCCCAACTCCACACGGAATATATCCCCTCCACTGAGGGCCTCTGGACTGAGCAGGTGAGGACTAGGATAGCTCAGAAGCAGGGAATGACAATGTCTTTGCAGAGAGTCTCACTTCTCTAGAGCAGGATGGTACTGGGCTGAGGGAATGGCTTTTACCTGGAGGAGTCCAAGCAAACCAAGCCTAGCAGCGTAGATGTTCCTTTGAAGACACAGCTGAGGTTTCAGAGTATTCATAAGACCAAGCATCAACAGAGTACCACTCCCAGCCATGTGGTACAGCCCCAGCAGGGAACTTGGGTCCGGCCACCTGGATCCATGCCCAAAAATCCAAGATTTTAAGTTGCACATGTCTGTGAAGTGCCTGTAATCAGAGAAAAGACAGATCTGTGGTTAAGCTGGTATTCAGGGACTCAAAAATTCTGAATTCTCCCACAGCCTTCTCATTTAATCTTGTCACTTAGTCTGTCCTCTGGTTGCTCAGTAAACACTGAAAGTTGTTTTTTGTTTTTGTTTTGGTTTTGGTGTTTGTTTGTTCATTTGTTTGTTTTTTTTAACCTGGTTACTGGATCTTTCAGAGCTCAATGTCTTCAGGGTGCTGTTCAGATATTTTCCCACTGCAGGTATGTGGTGTCCTCATATACACCAATGTGACTGAGGCTTTCAGGCACTACTGTACCATAAATATGAAACAGTTGCTGAAACCTAAAAGATCACACTGAAAGCAAAGCTAAGACGACATAAGTTAAAGGTCAAGAAGCTTTTCCAGAGAAGTAAATATTCCCGAAGATACACAACTTGCTTTTTCTTAAACTAAATATTATCTCTTTCTAGTTTTGGGGGAATTAAATGTGGGTTCTAAAAACTTTAAATATTTATAGACTGCCTGAGAGTGAGGTAAAATGCATGTACACAGAAATCCTTCAAACATTATCCTTCAATAATATCTCTACTAAATGATCATCTGGAAACCTACAAGTAAAATCAGGGCTTGACAATACTGTGAACAAGACTTTGTAGCAACGACATTCTTGTATGTCAAAAGGGAAGCACTTTTGTCTCTGTGCTGTTTATCAAGCCTTTCAGAACTTGTGATAAGTCCAGCAGAATGTAGCTCTTCTTATCCCCTGATTCAAAGAGTTTTCATTGCAGACTCAGTAGTGTAGGGCCAGGACTTACAGCTGAGCACTCCAATTTTATTCACCAGAGAACAACAGGAGAGACACAAAATCATGTTCAAATATTCTAGACAATTACACTTAAAAATAGGAAAGAAATTCCCGGCACACACTGTGGGTTTTATTGGTTATAAATATTTCCAGGGGTCTGCAAGTGTAACTGTGAAATACAAAAAGGATGTTACACAGCATTTTAACACCTCTCCAAATGAAAGAGGCATGAATTCCCTCTCCTGCTGGTTTTTCTTATTTAGTTTTTTTTTAATCTATTTTGCCTTTACCACTATGAAGCTCTCAGATAATTTCCCCTGAAACTACTCTGAAGGCTAATGTCAGTATAAATATGAGTAGTCAATTTTTTTCATTCCTAAGATTTTCAGTATCACAGGAGCTCACAGGAGCATCTAGATATTGCAGCAAAGCTGGATACAGTGCTTCAAGCACTTGGAAATGTTTTTGCCTCAAATTGCTCTTCTCTGAATTAAATCATTTGAGGTCATCCATAAACACCCAAGTGTTTAAATCAGATTATTCAGTTCCTATACCTTCCCTAGTGCTAACAAAGAACTTCACGTGTTCCACACACAAAGCTTGCAGCATTACCTCACCTACTTTATGGAAGCTATATCACTGTTCAATGCCCTAAACCCTGTTGGGTTTGTGAATTTAGCCACAACTCAATCAGTTGAGAATCCTTTTGTTCAGAGGCAAAAAACCCCAGGATTCCTTACTAAAAGGTCAATACTCCTGGCTTTGATTTGTGTTCTCTACAGCTGTACACAAGAGAAGAAGGAAGAAGGAGATACTGAGGAAAGAGAGTGCTGAAAATAGATGAAACACCATCGATTCAAATCCATCTTACTTCTGTTCGGACAGGATTGAACTGTCAATACTAAGGAATTACCTCAATAATTAGTCAAATCTTGTAAAGGAAGACTTAAGAATCAAGGATGTAGATTTGGAAACTTGACGTTTTTTTTTCATACACATGGTCAGTCTGTGCAAATCTGCATCATTTTCTATAAATCCTCACATAAAATGTAAAGGAAATAATATGTGCTATCATATCTGTGACCTACTTTTTCTTTGTCCTCTTAATGCATCTGAATAAAAAGCAGGCATACTAGAGGAGAAATTGGACCTGCTAGGCTCTTCAAGGGCTGCAAATGCATCATTTAAGGATTTATCTTTTCAAGAAAACAGTACTCATTGTTCCTTCTCAGCTGTCCTGATCAAGAACAGGAGGTGGCAGGAAATCATAAGGCAAAGGATACGTAGGGGTCATAAGTGGTATTTTTGAACTATTATTTTAAAATACTTTGAAATACTGAAAACATTATAGGGAACTGAAGTACAATTGTGTGCAAGATTCTCTAGGCTGACAGATAGCAACCTGCTCCCTCCCTCTTCCCATTTAGGCACTGACAACCATCTCCTTAGATCATTACTCAGTCTAGCCTGTTTTCTATGTCAGCATCAAAAGCCTCCTCTTTGCTCAGTTTTCCTCTGTAGAACTTCCTATTATCACATCACTAATACAAGATCACTGACAACCAAACCTCCCAAACACTGCTATGAATATCACTCTTTTATCTGTTTAATCCTGCTATGGAAAATAATACATTGAAGCCATTTTAATACACACCTTTGTGGTCAAACTGTGTCTTTCAAAAGGATCATCAAATTATTCATTGGCAATACATTTTACAACAAAATTCCTATATTCTGGAATAGTGTATAGACCTATGGAATTTTGTGACTGAATAATTATACCAAACAAGTAATAGCTATCCCAAGCATATGCAATCTGTGGGATATGAGGCAAAATTCACTTCTTTGTTTACCATGATTCTCTCTAACTAATTGTCTCTATTGTGTGTCTCTCTTTCTTCATCCCATTCAGACAATGCAGACTTTTACACTACAGAAAATATAGGTACAAAAGCTTGCAAGGTACCGTGATTTCTCTAGATGCAGAGCTCTTCTTGTTAAGAAACTATGTCTCAGTAGATATCTGCATGAACAAATCTGTATTTGTATGAATATTCTACAGACGAGCAGAAGGATGTGGCATAATCACTGCAATAGGCCTGAATGTTTCAGAAAAAAATTTCTGTTTCATCTGCCCAGCTTTCCTTTGAAGCTGTATGTTTACAAGTAAAGGAGGATTCCATTTCTTAGTCAAGATTCCGGAATACACTTTTGGAAGCACACACCATGGTGCCTTTGGAGATAAAAAGTTAACTCTCTGCTACTTGGTAGAGGCTGGAGACATCAAATTAGCATGGATTGGAAATTGTGCCATAAACTTCAGTGACAATCATAACAAAAGGGTTGGAGAGGAATCTGCCTGGGTTTTGTAACATATTTAGTAGGCTGAAGACCTGCAGTGGTGAAGAATGGTGATAGCTTTAAACTGCTGAACACCACTAATTCCAACCTCAAAATAACTAGAATGAACAAACAAGGAATCCCAAAGGCTTATTTCCATAGTACTTTGAAGAGTAGAACAAGACAGATTACCTTAGTGTGAGCAATACTCATGATCAGTCCCTGGAATTCCTCTTCCTCAGGAATGCATCCTGCATTGCAGCACAAGTGCAATCTCTGGCTTGGATTCTCTGCACTTTGTCATTCTACAAATACAGTTATTTGCAGAAAAGAAGATACCCTCTGAATATAAGCAAACATAAACATATGCAAAGGCTGTCACAGAAAAGGAAATTGTTTAAAATGGATGACAGTTCCAATGGCTAGACTGTGCAGATATTTGAGCAGTCTCCCCAGTTTTAGCATATGCATCACATTTGTTGCTGCAGCCAAATTTGAAATGTATCATCACTTCATAGCCTGATTTCCAGGTGTGGAAGAGATCAGTTCAAATCTGTCCCACATTTTCCTTTCTGCCAGCCAGTCAGCTTCAAGAGGACTCCAGGAGAAGGACCAGTCTGCTGCAATACCCCGCAAAGGGCATATTTTTGTCACCTTGGTAGATACATCAGGGCACAGGGTGGTGTACCAATTTCCCCTGAGCAACATGAGAGCTGGAAAGTGATGGATAAACTGCAGCAAATCCCATGACTCACTTCCCTGAAGCAGGGAAGAAAAGGGTAAGGGACCCTTTAGAGAAAGCCTAGCCCTGTATTTCAGGACTATCATATCTCTTTCAGAAATCAAGATGTGTATCTTCCCCACAAGCCTGCAGAAGTGCCTGCCCTCACAGATGAGAAACTCCCTGCCCTACTGTGCCTGCATGGCTTGTGAAAGGAGCACAGTCTGTGCAGGACTCAGCCATTGCCACATCAAAAGGTGAATAAAGTCTCATACATGCATATTTATATGCTTCCAAACCCTTCAAAGCTATTTACATTTCCAAGCCTTTATAAAAGTAATAGTTTTACTCTGGCTTTGCATAAATGACAAAAATAAATAGTCATTTCTATCACTATGTGTTTTAAAATATAAGCTGTAACACATGAACAATGTCCTTGGTTGCACTTTCAGAGATTACTACCAGCATATCTTTTACAATCTTCAAGAAAAATGTGAAAATCATGTGGAAGCTTTAAAAGCTCACACTGAATTACTTGATTTATATTCTTCCACATAAATTAATTTTTAGTACCATGCAAATATTTCTATTGGCACAGTATGCTCTGCTCTGAAGAATCTAACTGGATTCACAAATTGTTACAATATCCCTCTGTTAATTTAGTTCTTTCACAGCTTATATTAATGGATGACTATCTAGTTAGAAAAGATAAAATCTTAGCTTGAAAATTAGATAAAGGTCTGTAGCCATTACACATTGAAATACTGAAAAAACTTCAGATAGGTTTTATGCTCCTAGCTACTCACAGACTTTCATCAGGTTTTATGGAGGGTATTATGCACATATAATGACATTGGCTGAAAAGCATGAGTCTGGACCCAATGATCCAAATAGATCCCTTCAGCATCTATGTTCCAATAAAGTGCTGTGAAATTAACAATAGCAGCAAAAAAAGCAAGGCTGAAGTTTTTTATTTTGGTTTGTTTTTTGTTTTTTTTTTACTGCAGAGAAAATTCCTTCTTACAAATAACTAAACATTTTGATGCAAATATTGTTGAGTTTTAGAATTCTTAGTTTCAGTGAAAATAGAATTTAAGATATTTTATAAAATAGCAGCCTTTTTCTCCAAGCAAGGATTAAACAGGCAATGTTTGTTAAAACAGTCTTATTCAACGTAAGAAAGTTTTTGCCTTTCTGGTTTAGTTTAATTTTTGCTCTTTCCTTAAAACAGGATGAGCTCAGAGAAGTCAAGCACATATAAAGGTTAAAACACCCTTGAAAGGCTACCCTGTTCTTGCTTGCAATCTCCTCCCACAATTCACAAACCCTGCCTCTTAGCCTCTTTAGTATTGGTTTTAGGTGTCCAGGATCTCTGCATATTCCTTTTAAGTTTCTGGAGGGGAAAATGAAAGTGTCAGAGAGGAACCAGGCTATGGAGAGCCTTGCAAACAGACAGATTTTTTTCCAAATATTTATTTTTCTCATCTTGAGGCCTCCAGGTATGTTTGATTTAAGGCACTGAAAGACCAGTCATTCCAGCGGGCAGAAACTTTTTCACCAAGCAAACAAGCACAAGGATTAAAATATTAGAACTCCAAAAGTGCTCATGTTGCATCACACTTGGTGTTAGCCAAAATATTCCTGCTAAGCAGCTCAAAGTCAGCTGAACAACCTCACAGATATTTCTTCTTTGACATTTTACTAGCAGCACTGATTCATAAATGGATCTCATTAGAAAGTGGGTGCTGATTTCTAGCAACAGCTTTTGCTAGGTTGAGAGACGTCTGCAAATATTATCTACTGACTTATTTTTGTAAAAAAACCTGCTCTGGATGCACACATGCTTTGTTCAAATAAAAGCTATTGAGACATACGTATTCAGACTTCGGTTGCAGGATTGTGCAAGTGGCTTTCTAAAGGCTAAATAAAGGTCTTTGCATATAGTGGGCACATGAAAATGTCCTGAGGGACTGCATGATGTGTTTTAGTAACAGCACTCCAAGAAAAGGCAACAGTTGCCTACAGCCAAAACCCCTTTGAATAATTTATCTGGAATATCATTGAGAAAAATGAGTGGGAAGCATGTGGAAAAAATCCCATAATAGCTCCCTGTTAAAGGAATGAAAGCATAGCTATTCCAAGAGCAGAAATGACACTGGTGCCCTCCAGTAACATGGAACACATTGAAACCCATGGTCCACAGTATCAAAAAATATTTAATATATTCTAGTTTTATTTTGTAAGGAAGAGACATTTCAGAGGTTTGGTACACCAAGTTCTTACACAGAAACACAGGCAGGAGTCCTTCACTTTTCAGTGATATTAAAAGCTAGTAGGATGGGCTTATTAAAGATCAGGCTCCCCAAAACTATTGAACTTTCACATCTTTAGTTGCTATCTTCATCCTACAGTCTCTCCCAATTAACTCCAGTTCTTCAATATTTCAGTATTACTGCCAGGGAAGCAGAAAATCTATGCAGAATCCAACCCACTGTAACTCTTCCAAAATTCCCAGCTATTGTCAGCTAAAGCTGTGAAAAACCTGTTGTAAAAAAATCAAACTTTAAGCACTGACCTGGTACATTTCTATCAACTCAAAAATCTGGACCACTTTTAGAGTGAGCACACACCAACTCCTGGAGAACTTTGCCCATCCAGGAGAGTGTCAGACAGAATAAGAACTAGGGAAGTCAGTAAAGGGGATATCCAAGAGAGAGCTGAAATACCAAAAAGATAACAGTACCCCATCCTGTGTGTGCAGTGAAGGCGGAGCTCAGGACAGCCCAAATTACTCAGCCTCCTACCCAAAGCTGGAACAGTTTTCTGAACCTGAGAGACTTAGTGGCAAACAGTTTGACAACAATCACCACCTTTTATTAACAAGTCTGATGATGCATCTTAAGAACGTGTCCAACATCTCCACTCTTGAGTCACCCTCATCCCAATGAGACTCTGGTCTCTTGGTGAATGTTTCAGAAAGAGCCATTACTTATGTACATTACTTCTGCGTTACACTGTTATGTTTTTTTCCTTGAAATTTCATGGTTTTTGGACTTCTATCATACCACTAATACACACACACATATATACAAATATGTACGTGTGTGTGTATATATATATATATTTGTATACATACATATATATGTGTATATTTGTATATATATTTTTGCTAGTCAATCTTCATCCTGGCTTGCCAAAGAGTGGAGCAGGACAAGAACATTAGTGCTGTCTGTGCTTGTATGAGTGCTTGAAGTGTCTTTAAAATAGGAATCACTTACTTTATGTTTTGTTTTTTTGTTTTGTTGGGGTTTTTTTTGTTTGTTTGTTTGTTTTTAAGAGAGGACTACTTCAATATTGTACATTTTCTATGTAAAGTATTGCTCTTTTCACCCCACCTGAAAAATTTGGTTTTATGCTTAGTGCTCCTAAGAAATTCAATTGCATTTTTTGACATCTTGCCCTCTTTTTCTCACTAGGAAAACAAACCAAAAACAGTTTGAAGCATTACAAGCTGTAAAAGAAAGATATTTTTTTAAGATGCCTAAAAGAAGAGAAGAGTCTGGTCCAGTAAAAGATAGGCTCCAACAATGGAAAACTTTTGCAATATAATTAAGTGTTCTTTAAATTGCAATCTTTCTATTTAGGGTGAACTGAAATGATGCTTTGTCTCAAGGTTTAGGTTTTTTTTAAGTAACTGGAAATGATGGTTACAATTTACATAGCAAAAGCTGAAGGACTGTGAAGATGTGAAAACAGCAAAATATGGTTTCAATATGTCAAGGCACTCCCCAAGGAAACCAGATAAGGGTGCACTGTAAATCAAGCACAGATTGTTGGGTGATGAACAGCACAGACCTCCACTTACTAAATAATATTCTCAGTCATCTCAGTAACATTTGACTTATAAAAAGCAGCAGTGATTTGGTTAGAGCAGATATGCAACAGAAACAACATAGCTGGTGGTCCTAGTTTTTGCAGACTTGCTTTAACACAGTCAAATAGAACAAAATCTGGTGATTTATTGTTGGAATACATTTCACTCTCTGGGCTGGATGCCATGGAGTTAGGGTCAGGGCTCTGTGGGCTGCAATAAACATATCTTGTTCAAACCAACAGGCACATCTTACTCCTAATCTTCACACACTATCCATTAGAGTCTCCCTGGCCCTACTCTACCCATTATTTACTGCAAGCCTCCACATATTAAGAAAGCAAAGATATTGTACCAAAATGTCACACAGTTGTTTCACCCATGGTCGAATGCATAGCTGGGCTTGAAAATCAAAACCACGTGAGAGTGAGCAGAAAATATATGTCATTACATTCTTGGATTTAAAATAATTTGTCTAGCTAGTATTTCACATCATAACATCAAAGCCATAAAATGTTGGGACATACTCCTGCAATACAAGTATTCTCCCTGTGTAAATGTAAAATTTTCCCGTGAAGAGAGTGGTGAGACTGCTTGTCCTGAGGTGAGGCAGCAGACAGCAGCCTCCTCTGAAATAGGAAATGCATCCTGGGGTGTCACCACCAGGGTCAGAACGACAGATGAGAGAGAGTGCTGACTTCAAAACATGACCATCAGCTCGTAATGATTGGCTTTATAGTTGTCAGGTTAAAAAACAAATTAACAAACAAAATAAACAAAACAAAACAAAAACAAAAAACAAACAAACAAACAACAACAAAAACAACAACAACAAAAAACAATCCTGCCAGTAAGGAATAAATTAATAGCCTTCAAAACTAGGCTTCAAAACTCCAACAAGCTAGGTCTCCTGGGAAGACAGATTAACTTAACACTGAATAATTTTGGTACTGAGATGAGATAAAGCAATGATCTGCATAGCAGGCAGTAATGTATAAATTCTCCTTGCTGAGCACATCTAAACTACCAAGACTGCAACTCCAGAGTTATGGCTAGAAGTTTCTACTGCTCTATTTGCACTCACTAATTCTTTATATTAATAGAGAGACTACAATTACAGCAGAGAGTAAGATGCTAGCCAGGATTCCAGTTACAATCCTTATTTGATAGGAAGTTAATATAATTACATTCAAATTATAGCAAAGCTACGTGGGGAGTATTGGCAGCCTCCTGCAAAGCAGAGCTGTAGCAAGTGATGTGAATAAGAGGTTCAGGGTCCAAATAGTAATGCTTTATCCAAATAGCTGTAATCAATTACCTGTATTCTGCAGTTCTTCAGCTGCTCTGTCACAGATATCTGCTCTATCTTCAAAAAGAATTAGCACCATCAATCACATTTGCTTAAAACACAAAAACAGTCAAGGAGCTGGAATTTTAACAAATTAAAAAGTTTTTGTATGTAAATTATATCAATGCATAGGAGTATATCATTCCAGTACATTATTCACTGTAGTGTCATTATTCCTTAATGTGTGTGAAAGAGCCATGGGAACCCACAAGCATCCTCTTCTCTTTGTTGTTTCTTAGGAGATGTCACATTGAAATCCTGTCCCACAGCACTGTACTCATTAGTTGGAGGAATATTGCAGCCAGAGGGAGTGTTGAGGCTGTTTCTTTAAGAAGAAAGCAACCCACACTGGTGTGGCTGCAGCTTAGCAAGTAAACAGTGTTAACACACAGGGACTGCAAAGTAGATTAATTCCAGTCTATTCCTGGTACTTTGTTGGTGTGTGGTAGCAGCTAAGATGAAATACTTTTCATACCACTGCTTTCATTAGAGAAAATATGTTATAGTTTAGGAATTCTCAAGGAACATGTTAGTTCCAAATTACCAGAGATAAAACATGCCTTGCTCAATGAATGAACATTGCACGTAGTCAAAACAGGATAAGATAAGGTAAATGTGGCACCTAAAATCAAGCCAAATTTAGTCTTACTCACAGGCACTACATTTGGACCTTGCATGTTTTTTTCCCTCCAAAACTCAGCATATTCACAATGGATCATTTTCCATGAATTCAGCTGTTTTTTTCTCCTAGCTGGAAAAACTACCAAGCATAATTTCCTGGACATTATTTGACAAACATTTTCAGCTACATTTTTTGTCTTTAAATATTTGTAGACCTATGGAGCCATTGCAAATATTTAATTTTTATTCTCTAAATGTTAATGACTAATACAGTAAAACTGGTCAGAAGCACTGTTCTCTCCTCCCTTTCCTGGGGGAGTGTTCAGCCTCCTGTGACAAGAGTGGTGTAATCTGCTAGATCCTGAAATTTCTTTTCCTTTAATAATATTAATAACCTTCACCTTTTCAAAGCATTTGGTGCTGCAAGAACTAGCAAAGAGCAACCTTAACATATTACCATGATACCAGAAATTATAAAATCAGATAAAATTAATGGAAAATCCAGAGGAAAAAACTAGTGAATTGCTATACTTGTCTTCTTTATTTACACAATATTCTTCGGAGCAGCGTTTAATTCTGTTTTCTCCATGTTAGAAAAAATACACCAGCACCACAAGTGAAACATCTTCTTGAGTAAGGAAAAAATGACTTATGCAAGATAAGCTTGAGACATGTAAGAAAACATTATCAAAATCTGAATGAATTTCAATTTAAAAGCTATTTTAGTTTTCATCATTTAATGCTGTGAATAAAGAAATCATGCTAGTAAATGTGAGAATGAAGAAATATAGGAAGTAGTAAGAAAAGTTGGTCGCAAAAAATTAACTTAAACATAAAATTTGAAACTCCTGTGATTTTACATTATTGACTGCACATAAAATTCTGAGCTCCATTAGAAGTAAAACTACTGGAGTTACGATCGAATTATTAAATACTCGCATCAGTAAATGAAGCTAATCAAGTATCTGGAGAGTGGAATAACTTATGGGTTTGAGCACTAGATTTGTACAGCTGGTAGCATTTGTGAGTAAGTTTATTCATGTGCAATAAAAATCTTCTAATGAACTAAAATCTGCACTAAAGAAACTCCAAATAATGACCCACAGGTGTTTTAAAACAGGTCCTCTCTCTAGAAAGGATTTTAAGACACTGATCAAATCACTGTAGACCTGTTAGAGTGTTTGGCATTTTCTCCTCTTGGGCTTTTCACACTGTAATAGGAGGAATATAAGCATTGGAGGAAAAAGCCTCCCATGAGAGAAGCAATGCATGACATGGGTGAATCTGCATAACCATGTAGCATTATAGACTCCAGACTTGTTTAAAAAAGAGGAAAAGTTATGTATACTCAGCTACAAAAAAAAGGAAAAATGACAGCCATAATCAGGATCTAAATCACATTATGTATTGGCCTATACATATAGAGAATTCAAAGATAAATATTTCAACTTGTTTCATTTCCCTTTCAATTAGGCATTAAATATCCATTTGGGAGTCTTAGAAAATTTGGTGCAGACAAAGGAAGCAATTCCAAAATGAAAATGCAGTCTCCTTTCATGAGGGCTTGCAGCATTCTCAAGCAAATCCCTTGTCTGAGATAATTTGCCAGAAAAGTGTATTGGTTTTAGTATTATTCAGACAGAATTCATAGAACATATTTTATAGCTGACATTGAACTAAATTATGATAGAACATTAAGATTACATTATAATATTTTGGCTCTCTGACAGCTTAAGGCACCTGTTCTGAATAACAAATCGTCTTGACTCTGAAACATGCTTTCCTTAAACTTCTAATAAATAAAATTATAAAATTTGGAGTGTTTAAAATTCACTGTTTCTAAAAAAAAAAAAAAAAAAAAAATCCCAAACTTTGTTACCTGCATAGTCCTGCAAAACGAGCATGAAACAGATGAAAGTGGAGTGGCTTTACTCAAAGAAATAGCTGTAGGAAATCATGAGTTTCCACCTCCCAAAGGTTGAGTGGCTGAAAAGGAAAGATTAATTATCCTTCAAAGGTGCCTGTTTCTATAAAGAGAGCCAAGGGTAACAAGCCTATACTTAACATATGAATATCTGAAGGCAAGTAAGAAACACTTCTCCTGTGACAGATTTTAACCCCTTGTTGTAACTATCTTCCTAGTACAGCATGCAGGATTTTATTTAGGACAAGTCAAACACAAGATATTTCAATAAGATGCCCTCTCTCTATATTTTTATGATATATAAGTAACAATTTTAACACCTTTTGCAATCTTTTGTCAAGAAACTTAATTAATAAAAAGCTGTATTAAATAGCCCAGAAAAAGTGTGAAATCTTCCAAGATATCAAGTCAAGTGAATATCTCATGGAAACACCATAAGCTATTCTAATCCTCAGTAGATGAATAATAAGGCTCCCTTCCAGTTTACTTGGCATGTTTTTGTGGAATAAAAAAATACATAAATCCTTAATTTTGCCAAACTTTCCAACACCTTTGGATTAAATAGGAACACTGTATTTTTGCTAGAGCAAATTTCCTCTAACCATAAAAAAAATCTATATCTGTGTATATCTCTTTCCACATGTCTTCTCCCATTTAATGTATTCCCAGAGGACTTACCATCACAAGAAATTTTCTGGAGAAGAACCACCCCTTTTTCTATCACATTCACAGTTCCACATTTACCTAAAGCAGTAGAGACAACATTCTCCACCCCCTTTAGATATCTTTGTTGGTATTACAGAAAAAGTGTTCTCTTGTTCTACTTGTTTTTCCACTGTCTGCTTTGTCAGAAAAAAGGGAAGCAAGACTGCCAATAACAACAATAATATGCAACATTTCCTGTTCTATCTTCTAGAAGGGAATGAAACTTTCTAAAACTCTGTTGGAGATATATTTGTCTAAAGACTGAAACAAAAGCCAAAACTGTGGCGCTGAGGTCCCTTTAAAAGATATATCATGCACAATGACTTAGAAGGTCAGCATTTACAGAGAAGATCTCTATGGCAGCTTCCTTGTTCACAATTACCTGCTCGTGCTAGTATAATACAACACTCAGTGTTCACTTTTGACAGACATAGGTGGATCGCTCCCCTTTGACGCAGACTTTCCTTGGATTTCTACACTCTTCAATGAGAGCTTCCTTCTCTGCTCGGTCTGTACAGGTGTAGAAGTCCTGAAAGCTGAAAAGGCACTTTACAGCCCTGTCTCCAATGGATGTGTTCAAGCATAGTCCAAAATCTCACTTTAGGTACTGTCCCCATACACTTATCAGGTAGCAAAAATTATTACTTGACTTTTTCTGGTTTGGGAGCTGATGAGATAAAGGTTATAGTATTTTTCTAGCCCGTGGGGATGTATTAAGCATCCATCTGTTTGTGGTGTGGCCTCTTTTCAACTGAGGAATCCTTCAAATATAAGCTTTCCTGAAAACATGGCACTTAAGCTGCAGTTTCACAGATTGCTACAGACAACAAACTAAGAGCTACCAAAAACAAGCTAATATCAGGATTAAGAAAGTATAAACAAAGAACTCTGAGGGTAGATCAAAGGTTTTTCTGGAAGAGTAAGCTCAGGCAGTAAGGAGGTCTAATCTGAATCACAGCAGTAGCTGTGCAACTCTACAGCATGAAACAGGAGGATTCATAGGCAGGGTGAGTCAGTACAGGGACTGGAAGATAAAAAAGTGTGCACAGGTGGGCCAACTTTTGGGCCAACACACATGTGGAACCAACAACTGGATACTTCACTCAAGGAGAATATTAGTTTGTAAAAATGGAAGTGATAAGAGGGTGAGGGGAAGAGGAAGTGGAAGGGGAATGACATATCCAGGTCTATTCAGTTGTCTTCTGACACAAAAACTGCTCTCTATTCTTCTTCCCAAAAGTTCTGCTCAGGGAAAATGAAATTAAGAATAACAAGATTCAGACACTAAACAGGAAATAACATGTTTCTCTCCATTCTATTCTGTCATCTGCCTACTGTGATTGTGTGTCTGTCTTTAAAGAGCAACCTCCCACTGTAGGGGACTGATGACTCCTTTCTTGTGCTGAGAGGACTGTTGCAACTTTCTTGTGGAGGGGTCCCTCAAGACACAGATGTGCCAAATAAACTCATTTTCCATTGGATCAGAAATCCCTCCAATGCAAGAAGCAGATAGTGATGAGGTTTTGCTCTGTTTTTGTATGCCTGGGGTTTAGTTTGTTTATTTGTTTCTTTCTTTCTTCTCTCTAAACAAAGTGTACGGAACCAGAAATGAAGCAAAAAAAATCCCAACAAGTACCAGTTTACTTTCTTCAAAAAGTTATTCCTGACTACCCAGATAAGCACAATTTGTCTTTTAATTACTATTGAAATTGATACTTACTTTGAATTGTAAGTAAATGAACAAACATAGGAACATTGCAGCTTCCTTCTATAAAGAAAGGGCAGGTGGATTGGATCACATTTTTACTGGTCAAAATAAGGAACAGCATAAATGCAAGTGAAGACAGCATTGAAGGGAGGTCACAATTACTGTCCAAAAAACTCTGTTCGTTTTTCAGTTGTCACAACCCCCATTCAGCCAGATGTTATTTCTTTTTCATTGTCCTTAATGGTTGGCCTGTAAAAGAGAACCGTCTGGATATGGGCTTTTTGATCTCTTCCTAAATAAACATTTCTGAATGACCATTTCAAGTGTTTTTGAGAAAGCTTGGAGTAAGCCAGCAGCTTCTTTGTCAAATCAGTTGAGAAGCTAACATGCAAGTACTTCTGCATATCAAAGCAAAAGGATTTGATGAAGAGTCCAGCTGTCGTGTTCCTCATGTCAAAAGCATAATTTTCTTTTCAGCTTCTACAAAACAGCCTCAGGATTCCAATATCAAACTTCAACTTTGCACAAATTAATTTTTACCAACATATTTTCCTTTGTTCATTACTATCTTTAATGAGTTTTGTTTTTCTTCAGTGGAAAGGAGGAAGCAGTGAAGTGACAAACTTCAAAACAAAAGCACCATTTATATATGACACTTTATATGTTAGAAGAACGTGAAGAACTCTTTGGTTCAAAGCCAAGCTTTCAGAGATTGAGGAAAGCCAGAATGAAAACTGCCTGGACAGACTTAATCAAGCAATACAGGCTTTCATTAAATGAATGCATGCAATAATTTTCTGTTCAACTCCATTTTCGCTTGGGTACTGTGTTGTGCTCACTGCTGTGCATTATGCACAACCCAGGTTTAACTCCTTAGAAAGAATTTCTCTTGGGGATTGTTATATTGGTACCTTTTTCCTCCTCAGTTCAGATTTCTTCCCTGTTTTTGATCCCACTGGATTCTGCTTCCACCATGGGGGCAAGGTGGTTGTGAGCAGACACTAGTTTTATTTTCTGTTCCAGAATCCAAGCTTGAACAAAGTACTCATGTCCAGACTACACATGAGATATCATTTTCAAGAGGAACATGAATTTAGTGGACCAGACGAAAGGAATGTGCCCCGATATGTTATGGAAAACACATGTGCTAACTCCAGCTCTTCCTAAGAACAAGGAAGGAGTTGACTGCTCCTGGTAAGGAAGAATAGACTGCTGAGCTCTGAGAAGTCCCCAGCTGTGTGTAAATTACAACATCTCAAAGGTGAATTGTGGCAAATAATTATGAGGTGTACACAAAAGACAAACTTCAAGCCTCATTAAAGCATAGAACAGTAAAACTTCCCAAATAGAAAGAAACGCCAGAATTATTATCTTACCCTCAGAAAAGCCTGATTTTTCCAACTATAAAATATAAAACAGAACTTGAGGCAAAGCTATGGCATGAAAAGTTTTAGTCCTAGCTTGGAAAAATTAAAAGCAACTTTAAAAGTAAGGTTAAAAAGGGTTTGATGGTGGGAAACATCAAGCAGTCTTATCCATAGATAATATGGAGTTTGCTTGCCAAATACAGATATCTTGTAATACTTCTTGTGATTTCTTTTCTTATATGTAGGTGCATTTAAATAAAATTAAATTCAAATAAAACAGACATTTTAGTATGACCAGCCCACTTCTGCACAATTTTCTACTTCCAGATCAGCTCTTTATGCCCCACGAAAGTTCAAAATCCAGTAGATGTACTGACTTAGCAACAAGTAAGCATGTTAGTTTTTCACTTTTTTGCACAAACCAGTCACGTAATACAGTTTGTTTCTCCAGTGCTAGAAGGGTAGTTAGAGAGCTCTACAGCAGTAAAGCTGGCCTTCTGTGCAGCCTAGGTTGGCCCCAAATATACTTCCAGCAGGTAAAAATCCCACCTAAGAAACCCATCTCAGCCCACACTTGTAATAGAAAGGAGAAAGTTCATTGGATCACTAACATGTGTGTTTATATCAACCATTTGGGTAATGGACCATTTGAAAACCTGTCTGGGACTTCACTTGGAAAACAAAGAGTGGCTGACATTGGGAATAGGATTTAAAATACCAAGAATTTAATCAACAAACTCTGTTTTCATTTTTCTTTGGCTTAGCATATTTTCTTGCCTTTTTTTCTCTTTAGTCTATAAAACTTAGTGGGATGTCAGGGTTAGGGATTTGTTAATGACAATCATTTTGCATGTTGGACAACAATGAATGTCATATTGCTTGCTAGGTAATGACTCAATCTCTTCACAATTCCCAGGCAAGCTTCCCCTTCTCTCTACAGTTAGCTTTAGGTTAGTTAAGAGCCATGTAATCTCATGGACTTTCTGAGGTGTGAGGAGAAAATGTCACAGGCATCCATAGCCATTTCTTCCTGCTAGCATAATTTCCAGAGAGAAGAGCAGAATCTAAGAACACTAGATGCCACTGTCTCATGGCCTTTAGTCAGGCAGTACATACAGGGCTCTGTAAAAGCCTGAGGTGAATGGCAGGTCCAGTCATTCAGCTTGTGAGAAAATGCTGCAAAAGATTCACATTTCAGAGAAAGCTTTCACAAGATGTGAATTGGAAAGCCTTCACAGAATAAAACCTGCACACCTAAAGGACCCTTGTGGGGAAGAATGTAATGAGCAGCGTATACCTTAAGATAAAGTGCAGTGGTACTTAGCCAAAGCTTAGAGATTGTGCTTTAGAAGGACATGAAGTAATGCTTGAATTTATTTGATATTATTTCTACACATCTCTATTTACATCTAATCTTCTGCAGACACAAGTCTAAAATACTGCACTTTTCTAAAAGCCAAGCATCCTATAATTCATATTGGCATTAAAAAAGTGTTTTCCTGGTGATGATCTACATTTTCAGAAGAAAAATGTCTAAAGAAAAGAGTAGGCTAAGAAAAATAGTGTTATTTCTTTTTTATCTGTCTAAAAGTTGTCGTAGTCAACTCTTGCTGAGTCAGCTTGACTTCTATGAAAATAAGAACAAAAGGGCAAATTTGTACCTAGTTGCTTTATCAGTGAAGCCAACACCAGCAGTAAGGTTCTAGACAGAAACTCACCAAAATCAAAGTTAAATGCCTACTTTTACTTTTCATAGAAATTAATGGAAGTACATCCCTAAGAAAATCTGCTTGAATCAGTTTATTGATGATGTTCGTGAACAACAGCTAAAGGGCTCAAACAGGCAACCTGCACTGTAAACTGAACCCATCAGCACAGACCTACCTAAATGTCAAGTGAAATTATTAAATTTTTTTAAACCTCTAAGCCTTTTTGAGGAAGAAGTCTCCTCAGCTTCAAACACTGTGCATTTTATATTCTGCAGCAATAAATTCTGGAAGATGTCAATATTGACAGAAGTTTTTTCAACTATGTCACCCTAAATGTCCTCAGTCTGTTACAGAGCAAATAGTAGTGCAGGTTGTGTCATAGGAGGGAAATTTTCTTTGGCAACTCTGTTGCCAACAATAGATATAAACCAAATATTGTCTGTCACAAATATTTCTTCTGAGACTGTTTCCCAGACTGCCAAAAGATTTATAGCATTTTCCCCATTGAGACTGGCTCATGTACAAAAAAAAAATCTTTATGAAAACAGTTCAGATTAAAAGGTTTTTTTCCTGCACCAAATAAATACACATTGCAAAGTTGTTCCATAATCATAAAAATATATGCACTAATTTTCCTAGAGGAAGAGACAGTTGACACATGCCATGCAGCTGAACAGACAGTGCTAAAGGAATCAGGATGTTTCGTAGAAAGCAAAGTAAATGACAACTAAACTAAACTGTCATAGTATTAATAACTTCAACTTAAGGGACTTATTACTTTTACCTAGCTCATGATCAGTACATTTTCTTTAATGATCTTTAATAATTAAATATTTTCCATTCTTCCTCTTTATTAATAGGTGGGCAAACTGAAACATAGAATGTAGAAAGACAATCTGTAAAGTCAATCTAGTTGAGTCTAGAGCACGTAGCAGATGTGGACTTGATCTTGGTCTCCTTTATAAACCTGGTTTTATTCTACCTCCATTGCTGGACATGACCTGCACATGCACCACCCCTTTGTTTTCCTTTAGAAGGAAATATTGTTACAGGATCAGAATCTACAGTACACCCCAGAAGGTCCCTGGGCTCCAGGACCAAGAGAGAATACTGAGAATGGTTTCAGAGCTCACCTACACCATGGTTAAGACACAGGTACTATATGTTTTAACAGCTCCACGCTTGACATCCTTTTCAATTTTGTTGAAATAAAATATATTCTTGACTTCTGCCAGGATGGAAAATACTTTTAAAAAGCCTTAAAATTTGATGGCTACAGTTATTTCAGTAATATGAATCAGCCCTGCTAATTAAACCCACAACATTTCCACCAAAGAATTTTCGAACCACTAACTTTATTCCTCTTTCTATTTTCTGTTTCTTTTCCCTTCAGAAATCTACCTTTCCATTCCATATCTTGCCTGGTTTAACATTTCCTAACATTTCCCAGTAATCTGTTTCCACAATTCACTGGAATGAAACATTTTTCTCTTTATAACAAGACCTTATGTAATATGAATGCTACAAATTAGCAAATATTTCAGGCATGTTGAGAGATAAATTGTGCATGATATTTGGAATAAACCCAGTGAAATCAGAGCATCTTGCAAAACCAAGTTGTAGTGTATTTGCACTTTGGCCACTGTAAATCATTTCATTGATTTGCTACTACAAGAAGAAATACATAGAAGCAAGATGGAATGTGTATATACACATTCCTTGCTAAACCTACCTAGGAAGAAAGAGCCTCTTTAGAAAGATGTAGTATTTTTACAAATAGAAGACTATACATAGTTTCAAAGGTGCAATGCTTTTTCACCACCAGTGGGGTTTTTTTTCTTACTATGAAATATTTCTGCTATGAAAACCAGGATATCATTATACCATAACACATCTCAAGGGCATGCATCGCACCGCCAACTGTTTCTTCACAAACTGTGATGTGAGAAAGCAGGAAAAAAAAAAAAAAAGATCCTTGGAACACATGGCAGCACCCACTTTACACAGAGGTGTAGAACAATGTGAAATGGAGTAAATAATGCTTGTGTACCTTGAAATTCCTCAGTGGAAACTTAAATCTTTGTCTTTTCCAGATTCTCTTTCATCCCATGCTTTCTGTGACCCCTAGGTACCACAGACCACTACAGCTTCATCCTTACCAGACCTAAGTGCACCTGTCTGGAAAGACACATAGAGCACGTGTAATTTTTATCCTGATCTTATCCACACATGATTTACACAGGAAATGACAAATTCAAGAACATTACCAAGAACATGACAATTAATATAATTTCTTCTTTAAAGACAAACATATTTATTAATAGAAATAAATTTGACATGAAATTTCAACATCACACATCAAGAATTGGTCCTTAAAGGATTACGCTCATCATCATTCTTAGATCTGTGTGTGAGTAAAAATGAGAGACACTACTTTATTCAACACAGAAACTTCATTTTAAATGCATGCACTTTAAACACACAGCTCTGAGTTTTCCTGTTTGTCCTTATGTCAGATCACTGAAATAAGGTGACAAGGACATATTTCACCAATCTCTCCCTCTACCACTGTGTGTACTTTTGAATTGCGCTTTATCTCTAGGACCAGAAGCAAAAGCTGAAATTTGAATCATGCTTTCACTTCTGCTGTTTAACTCCCAAGCTTAGGCTTTTGCTGTTTATTGCTTTCAGAATCCATCAAAATGGCACATTTTAAAACAGAAACCAAACTGATTCATAGATTGGGTTTTTGATTGTAGCTCAAATGTGTCCAAACAACATATGTTGGATTTCACACATATTTATTTTTAAATCTGCCCCTTTTTTTTTCTTAATTATTTTTTTATTCTGAAGGTAACAGCCTAGTTTCTTGGACTACCATGAATGCAAAATAATAGCAGATGGAAGCGCAACCCGAGTACACATTGTCTGTGTTAACTCTTTATGACATGATGTACCTGACAGACATAATATCAACAGCACATTTGCTTACCCCCCAACAAAAGGATGGGTTTACACTTTGAAGTTTCATTCAACTTCTGATGCAGGTAAGTGATTCAATAATTGTCCCACAAAAAATGCAGACAATGCAAGCACATTGCACCATATTGTTAAATAATATGCTAATTTTATCAGGAGAGAAAGCCAAACTAAAATGAAGTCTTCCTGGTTTTTTGGATGCCTGGATTATTTAATGTCAGATCAAATCTACAAAGGATAAATTTTCTCAAACTTGAGGGAATAGCATTAGGGCTGTCCAATTCTCTGTGCTCTGAAGCATTTGGCATTTGTGACATAAAATGATTGTGACATCCTGAGCACCTTTCTGGCAGGTGAAGACAGTTCCAGAGTAAGTGAAAACTTAGAAAGAAATCCAAAACTTATATAACGATAATCAAACGAGTTAGTGTGCTTCTTCCCTTAGTTGCTCTCTGACTTATACCATTTATATAATCTGTATACTTTTTGTTTTGAAAGTAGACAAAACAGTTCAGGCTCTCTGTCACCATCACAGGACAGAAAGATGGGATTATATGACATGAAAAGTGGTATTGTACATCATCCAGAGCTTAAAATTACGTCTAGCCAGTCTTGTATTGTTTAATTGAATCATGAGAGCAAAATGTTTAAGGAGGTTTGCTTTTCCTGTGCTGTAAGGCAACACGTTCCATATCCTTATTTTATAGTTATGGCTGCACACTGGAAACAGGCACTAAAAATATTCATGCCACTGTTTATGTGCCATCATCTGAATAAAGCATCAGACAAGTTTTTTATTCTAATAAAGAGTGATACAAATTATTAGATAGCCTCTCTAGTCTAGAAAACTCTGTCCTGGGTGACTTTTATGTCTTTTACAACTCTCTTTCTCCTACTTGCTTTGGAATGATAAACAAAAAAAGGTAGAGCAGGTAATTCTGATTATTTTTCAGATTCCCAGGCAAGCAAGAGCCTGGGAATCTGAAAAGTAAACTGAGATTCCTAGGCACACGTAGTCCCAGCTGCCTTAGACATGACCTACCTGCAGATCTACCTGTTTTGTACCGCTGCAACACTGGATCCTCCCCAAATAGGCATAGGAGATGCCTTACAGAAAAGGCACTCAAGCTTCACTGCCATCTGTGATCCATTCCCCTCCTGCTCGCACAACATTCACAGTCATTGAATTAGGGTTGTGCTGTACAACACGTTCACTTTAGTATGTGTTTATGGACTGTTTGTCCCTGGTCCCTGGATATCCCCATGGTTCTCCAATGAAATAATCTTCACACACAGAGATTTCCCCAACAGAGGTTTCCTCTTAACTGCCATCTCCACCAATTAAATTGAAGGCAAAACTATCCTTATCACAGCAGAAGCACTTCCCCTCCATCATCCTGAAGCACAGTATCCGTTGTTCTCACGTGCCTGTCTCCAGTCCTCTGTGAAGGACTGCCTTGACCTGTGACTTTACTCTGTGTGCCCACTAACACAGTGGCTGGAGAGGAGGGACTTCAGAAAGTTTGATCACATCTTCTAGCTTCCTGCCACTATTTCACAAAAGACCTTGCACAAACAGAAACAACATTGTGCTGTCAGGTTCCCAGGCCTTTTACCACTCAAAAGGAAAAACCCCACATCAGTGCTTGGTGGATGTGAATTAAAATATGTCAGTTAAGCAGCCTCTTCGTGCTGATCTCTCAGTTAACTATCATTGCCCTGCCCTGAAGTCTATATATTTCAAATTAATCTCAAATTCACACTAATATGATCTGAGATTAATTTCTATTTCAGTTACGTATATAACCAGTTTAAAAACACAACAACTTGGGGCTACTGCGACTAAAATATTTTGTCTCATCTAAACACAAGAAAAGCATTAAACATAGACTTTTACCAAAGCAGACAGACAGAATATTCAGAAGTCAAATGCTGAAAGAAAAGGAGAAGCTGAAAAACAGAATAGGTCATTGAACTGTACAAATATGTAATAATACAATTTACCTATGAATAATTTGATACATTTCAATATTTAAATCAAACTTTAAATTTTCTCTGGTGATAAACAAAATATTGGAATAAAAAAATGAGCTAGTCATGTTTTCTTCTCTAATGAGATATTATATCAGCATTGGTCTAGATGTAGGCTTCTGAAGGACAGAATACCCAGGTGACCTTGGAAGGTCTGAATCCTCCCATTTGTTTCCTCTGCTTCCTTTGGCATCACAAAGGACAATCATAGTTTTCTTACTCAAAGCACCTCCTTCTATCTGGCTTTCAGGAATTCAGGAACTCATATCTATTCAGGGTAGTATACAAAACACTGTTTTCTACTCCTTTTCTGCTTTGTATTGTTTTGATTTCTTTCTCTGCATCCATATAAAATAGTTTTTACAAACTCTTCACAATATATTGGTGTTACATCTACCCCTTCTTCACTAAGCTCTGAGCTCAACTGGCTTACAGACTTACTCCCTTATCACTCATCTATTGAATTTTTAAGTAAAAAAGGCTTTATTTGGTGTTGGAGGATGTATCAATACACATTTGAATAGACATGCCAATTTTTTTCAAATCTTTATCCCCTATATCTTCTTTTATGTAAGGTCTTCAGAAGCAAACATAAGGGCATTTTAAAGGCTGCCCTTCATGACTGTCCTGTTGATTCTGTTCTTGGAACATAAGTGGTCTTTTCCTAATTCACACAAACATATAAAACCTGACCTGTAAATAGAATCCCAAGTTAGCTGTCAATCTGAATGGTCAGAAGTTCAGGTCTGAAAAAGAAAACAATTACCTTCTTCAGTGAAAAACAGTATCGGGTAAAGGTTATGACTTGAAAGTATATTTTCTAAAAGAACATGATGAATAATTTCTTGCTTTACTAATTTCTCCAGGTAGAAGTGTAGATGTGATTGTAAGCACAACACTTTTAAGCACAGATCAAAAATTTATTTTTTACTAGTGTTCTACAGCATATCAGAAGGCAGCTATGAATATCCATGTCCATTTTCACAAAGAAATCAGACCTGAGGAGATTCATTTCCCCTCCAGTCACATGGCAGAGCTATGTGAAGGTCAGGAACAGATGCTCTGTCCCCTGAATAGATGTCTTGTCCTCTGCCTGCTATGCCATGCAGCTTGTCTGAGATATATTTGTATCACTGCTGTAGAGCATGCGTGTTAGATAGGATGAAAACCTTTTATCTTCAAATATTGAATATTGGATTTTTCCTTAAATGTCACATAAAAATGTCTTTCCAAGCCAAAGCTATTTCTGAAGAAATAGCAAAGAAAAATACTTGCTCTTTGAATAGTGGAGAGTTGATTTGAATCTGTTATATTTTTTTTTTCTGAGAGGAGAGTGCATATTTACTTGGACACAATCTCTATTTGGTGTGTAAGGCTGAGGTGAAAAGCACTCAGCAATATAATCTGAAATAACTGAGTGAAACTACTGAGAACTTTCAAGTAACCCTTTTTAAACACTAGTGGCTTACTTTCATGCTGAGGCTTTCTGAAGTATTTACCTGGTAGTTTCACAGTACATTTTGGACCAGGTATCTTTTTTATTTCCATCAAAAACACTTAACAATGAATGCTTTCACCATATCATAGTCCATATAGAACAAAACTATGATACAGACAGAAATAGTGTCATTGAGGTACTTTTTTGTTTTATTTTGTTTCAGTGTCTCATATCTGTAAGATATATGCCATGCCCTGAATGCCTGGTTTTAGAATTAGGTAAACAAAACCTAAAGACACTTTTCTTGGCTATGAAACAATCAGTCAGAAAAGAACTTTGAGGTCTGAGTAGATGAAGTGCTTGAACTGGCAACTTGGGTTGTTACTTCTGGAACAAACCTGGGCAGCAGGGAAGACTGACTGTAATTAAAGGCATTACGTACTCCAACAAGTAGGGCTGCATATATCATTACCAGCAATTGCCATTGAAAGGGTGTCTAGTGGAGAAGGCAGGGTAGATTACTGTGGAGCCAGGAGAGTCTAGCATTTGGCAAAAAGTAAGGGCCTAGTCTTTTAAAGGGGGTGAGCTAGAGTATTTTTAATTTTGAACACATTTCTGAGTTTAAAATATATTAACTAATTTTAATTTTTTTAAATAGCATAGTTTCAGCTTCAGTGGTCATCAAGCTGAAGGTCTCACGACTCAGATTGATTAACAAGCAGCAAGGTTTTCCAGCTAAATATTGCAACTGTATGTTGTAGAAAGCACTACACTTTTCACTGTGAAACCAGAAATGAAAATTAGTATTGAAGGTAAACAGAATGACACCTTGCTAAAAGGACACATGCCCTTCCACTGACACCTACAAAAGGGGAGAGATACTATTCCAAATCTTAGTCTTCCCCTTTTGTCTGCAGACCTGCTAGCTTCTCTAGCTGGCCAAAAGTGTCAGGCAGATGCTAATTCCCAAGTTCTAATCTCTTTCAAGCCTTAAGGCCCTGTGCCCATCAAGTTCATATTGAGAAGAATAAATACCCGAAAATCCCAGCACGGTAAAAGCTCTCGGAGCTTCTGCTAACACAAACTCCTAAACCCTCTTTGATAGGTTCTGTGTGTGAACATCTCTGAGACAGCGTGGACCCTCAGAAAAATTTGTGAGCATAACAAATTTAATATTACAATAATAAATCACTAGCTTCAGAAATTATCATCTTATACAGAGTGACAGATTTTCCCCACTTTTAATATGTTAACTAAATTAGTCTTGGTTTCTTTAGTGCTAAACAGCCATGGGGATATTTAGAAGTGTCCACCCACATGAAGACAAAGCTCTCTTGTGTTTAAATTGCTTAGCAAAGCATCTCGGTACGCGCGGTACAGAAAAACTTCAACAAACCTTGGAAATGCACTTGCTCAGTGTTTCATGTAGACACAAAGCCATCAACAGCAGTAGTCTAGAGCTGGATTTCTACTGGCATTATTTCCTTATCCATGAAGTTCAAACAGATAGCTACAGACAAGTACTGGATCTGTGCCAGGGTAATAAAATAGTTCAACAGAGAATGAAGAAACATTGTGATACTAGATAAAGTCTACATCACTCAGTGTTGCTCCCCTCATAGGGGAAGCAATTGCATGTGCTTTCCTTGGCCTAATTTAACCCTAATGTTATTTTCCATGGTAATACTTTAACATAATACTTCAGCTTCCCTATGAAATGCTGGAACTCTTTAATAGACACTCAGTGAGAACTCATGTAAAAAAGAAAATAACAGTGAAGTCAAAGTAAAAGCTTTTTTTATCCAGTCAAGTTTTAGGCTATAAATAAAACATATAATATAGCATAGAAAGTTTGGTATCTTAAGCATTAGCTTGTCTTGGAACATTGTCTTGAGTCACTGTTTGAAATTAATCTGAGCTTCTAAAGATCATTTTGCTATAGATATAGCAAGTCATAATTCTTTGACACTTACAAAAGAAAAGCAAAACCCAGCTCTAGAGACCCTATGATGAATCTAAAACATTGACTTAAGATATGGATTCTATCCAGCTAGACTGCTCTCTATTCACTTCAGTAATACTAGCCCAGGAATGGGCTTTGACAGAACTGATTTTGTTACATTTTGCCATCCTTGCTACAAAAATCACTCTAACAATGACAGAACCTTGCTACATCTATGCACCAGACTGTGTTATTCTTATTTGAATTATTTGTAAACACAAACATTGCCTGGGAGATGAAATAATGCCTCAGTCAAGTCACAAGCACATTTTCATTACAATTTCCTCAATGGAGGCAGGTTAAATCTAGGTAGTTCCTGCCAAATATTCCAAGGAATGCTACAAAACATCTGCAGAAGTAAAGCTCTGACTGCAAATACCAAAGTCAGACATAAGTGAAGCAGATTAGTCCATCATGTGCTAAGGACTGGTATGTTAACAATAAAGTGGGCAAATATTTACTACTTCTGCTACATTGAGCTTCCCACAGGGCCTCTCCTTGTGAGTTAATTCAGTTTGCAGAAAAGCATTTCTGGGATGTTGCAGAATTATGCAGGTTTCCAAATAAGAACTTTTTATTTTCTCTGAGTTGTACCTGAAAATTTGCAGTTCTATATGAATCTGATGAAGAAGTAAGCTTGAATTTATGAGTAGACAATGGAGTTTGAAATCACAATAGATTGTACTTATACACAGTAAAAACCCTAGATGATTTGATGAGATCAGTAGTGAATGTTCTCAAGTTCAGCTTTTCACTTGTTATTGTACAACTAGAAGCAATGCTTGGATTCACAGTGCCAAAAAGATTTAAATGTTTTGAATTACAATTAAAACACCTAAAAAACATTATTTGATATTTTTTTAATTTGCATTTAACCATGAGGCAAGTCTGTCCTGATAATTATGCCCTTATTGAATGGCAAGATTGCATTTTCCTCCCCAAAATGACATCAGATTAAATGTACATACACAGAAGGCAGAGTTTGTACACAGTCCTTCTGGACAGTCATAACATTTGCACTATTTTTCAGGTAAAATACCAAAGCTGTGTAATCCTGTAACAACTTGGATGGCCTTCCTGAAAGGAAAGGCACCTCCCTTTGCAAGACCAGGGCACAGTCACTAGCTGTTGCTCAGACAACTGTTCCAACAAGAACTAGGATTGTGTATGCCTTTGATCAATTTATAAATCATTTATAGGCATTACTAGGTTACCTGTTAACCAGCCTGCCACTTGAATTCCCTGCAATATTGCAATATGACTGGGTGGGGTTGTCCTTTTCTTTTTTGCTTTATTAATCTTCAGCCCTTTTTGGTTTGCTTTGTTTTGTTTTTTCTTTTCTTTTTTTTTTTTTTTTTGGTTGGTTGGGGTTTTTTTGTGAAATGATGCCAAAAATCTGTTTGTTTAACTGCTTGCATTTTTAAAAATTCCATTCAGCAAACATTGCATGTGAAAAAAGTAGAATATTGAGGATGATTGTAAAAACGCCATCTCATCTGTTTTATAGCTCTGTCGCCATGTCCTGAACTTGGTGTTCAACTTGAAAATAAAGCATCTTTATCTGCTAACATAGGTCCATTCTTCTCACTCTCCCAGGAGCTTATCCTTCAAATTCCACTTTCAATGTCCAGAGTAAAGGAGAAGTAATGGAATCCCTCCTCCCCAGTACAAAAGGCTTCCTCTCTTAGGTGTCTGTTTCAATTTACACCAGTATTCCAGATGGATAAAAAGTGGAATTTATTCAACATAGTCCATCAAAATACCAGCCTGCCAAACAGAATAAAGCATTTACCAGGTCCATCCAAGATGGTCCAAACCATCCTTTACCCCTTGCTCACTATTAAAAGAGAGAATTAAGTAGCAACTATATTTTTATAATTTATTAAATTAGTTTTTTTTTAATAGGGTCTGTTTGAGATATTCTGGGTTGGCAGTTTCATCTGGAATCTTTCAACAATACCAAAACTCATTTCTAGGAGGTGGGGGGGGAGGGGACAGGGAACAAAACATGCAGAGCTATTATTCCATCAAATTTCAAGGACCAGCTGTGACAGGAAAGGAAAGGGTGGGGACAGGATCAGTAAACATTCTTTCATTTCTCCTGCAAAGCAAAACACAATTAAAACCAGAAAATAGAGCTGGTGAGAAAGGGGGAGGGGAGGCAAAACAAAAACTGGAGAGGACACCACTAATAATTTTTTTATAAGTATTATTTAGAAAAAAAAACTACAACAAAGACCTGAAACAGACTTTAGGTGGAACTGGGAAAGAGAAATGGTAACAACAAACAGACTTCACTAGATGAATAAAAGCTGGTAATATGGGTGCTTTGCATCCTTTGAAGAAATGGTCTCTTTACAGGGACCATTTCTGTGAGGAGCTGTTGTCGCTATCCAGGATGTCTCTCTCCTCTGGTTGATTTTCCCTGGCCAGAGAAGAAGAGAGCAGGAGTGCATGTGGACCTGGCTGCTCCACCTCCTTCACCACAGCACCTCCTCGGACGTGGGGCTCAGCATTCCCTGGAAGGAAGGACTCAGATGTGTCAGGTCTCTGTGTCCAGGATGAGGGTGGCCTGACCTGAACCTGTGCTGTGGAATGCGGAGTTAGAATAGAATAGGAATAGAAATAGAATAGGAATAGAAACATGAGAGCACTGAGAAGTGAAAGAGCTCATCAGTGATCTATGTGGCCTGAGCACATCCACAAGCATCCTCATAGCCTTGACAAGGAGCAGCCCATTAGAAGATTGGCACCTTGTTCACCCAAGAAACACTCGTGCCTTTGCCTGGTTGGAGTTATTGGGCAGCAGAGAGCAGTTCTTTCAGCGAAGGCAAAAGGAGACTTGAGCAAGTGCTTACTTCTTTTCTCAAACAAATCTAGTCTTAAAACACAGGAAAAAATTCTATGATCACTATGGATGAGCCAAGCTCTGCTGCAATCCTGTCTTGAAGAGCCACTTCAGCAAGAGAAGAAGGCATGTTATGTTTCCTTTCCCTAGCAAGGCTTCTCAGGACCAGAGATGTGAACTGGCATCCAGGTGTTTGGTATCAAGGAATGTCTGAGATTAAAAGAGGGGGATTCAGCACATAGAATCTGTTTTAGCAATAACCCAAGTTATGGTATCTTGCTAAGGAAAAAAACCAACCAAACAAACCAAACCATTAAGGAAGTTTAAAAAAAAAACACAAAAACAAGCTTAGCAAAGGAAATTATACAAATGGCCATAACACAGAGAATGCAAGGTAGATTTTTATTCCCTATAATTTCTGTTTTAGTGTCACAAACATTAATCCTTGATGGATTGCAAGTTAATTTTCTAAAGCATTTGCCCATAGTGGTGACGAAGTATTTTTCTTGATCTCTGTCACTTGGCTAGTGACTTCTGTTTCTAGAAGAGGAGCTGCACACAGTTTGGCCTGGGGGACTGGACACATCAGTGGGAAAAAGACTTCCTTATACAAAACAGTGGCTACTTTGAAGTGGTTCTTCATTCCTTACAGTGGAATTCTGTCTGTAGAGGAATCTGGTGGGTGACACCAGCTGACCAACATGCTTCAAGTGCACAGAAGTGCACAGCAAATTCCTGTGAGCCTGACATCTGAACTTGGAGAAACAGGTCATCTATCCCTGAATTTTCTCTGTCTGAAACATTTTTGCCAGTACTCAGCAAGGCTGTTCACAAAAAATTGAAGAATTCAAAATTGTGGCTGTGTGAATAAGGTGAAAGGAAAGCAATTGGCACTGAGCAGCCAGCATGGAGATAAACATCTACTTACCACCTTTGTAGAAGGGAATTAGAAGCTGATGTATTTGAACAGAAAACTTACTAGTCATATTCTTCATAACTCAGAGTTTAAAGCTCAGTGCCAAGGGCTATGACACTGAGAAAGAGAAGCCACAGGAATCTGTGACCTGCTCTCACTGCCTGCATGCTGGAAGCCCATCCATGTCACCCTGCTGTCCCCCAGCAGAGCCTAGATACCTGTGCTTTGCTGAAACACCTCTCACAGGACATCAGGTCGTCTTCATCTGTTGATACGATGAGATGGGAAGCTATCACTTCTCTTGTACCTGATCTTAATTGTTTCTACCCCATTTCAAAAAATATGTGCCTCATTTCTGTTTGAATTTGCATTGAATTTGCCTTTGTCTTGAAAGCATTCTCATTTTTTCTTCTAAAGAGACTTTAAATATCTGATGTTTTCTGAACATGCCTAGGCACTAGTCGGGTCACCTCTAAAACTTACTTTACACTGTAATTTTTTCCAATCTTGCTTTCATTTTTAACACTCTCTTTCCAAATCCAGTACCAAATCTGAAGGGTAAAACTCCAGTCACTTTCTCACTGATGCAAAGCACAAAAGTAAGAGCATTTCCTCACTCTACACTCTTCTGTTTTTTGAGGGGTTTTTTTTATACCATCAAGGTTGAAAAGTCATATCACTTTATGAATTGTCTTTTCTCACCCCTGAATCTGTTACTGGCTGTCAAACCAGTTCCCTCTTTGTCCATATAGATTAGATATCATGGTCTTAGATAAAACACTTGCAAAAATATTTTGTGCAAGTTGAGGTAAATTAATTTTCCAGATTATTTTACCTGAAGCCATATAAATTTATCACCCTGTCAGTCCTTTTTATGTTAACCATAACCAAATGAACAGATCACGACAAAAATATTTTGTCCTTTAACAAAGAGAACTGCATAAGCTCTTCATTGTACATGTTGAAAAAGAAAGAAAAGCAGCTGAAACAACAGCACTTGGACATTAGTGAGGAAGTGTCTGGCTAATATTTTCTTTCATACAAAACCCAGATAACCTTAAATGCTAAGAATCATGAGACTAGGGAATGAGAGACTGCAGAGAAGCACTGTGGAAAGGGACCTGGGGGTCCTGGTCAGTGGAAAGCTGAACATGAGCCAGCAGTGCTCTGGCAGCCACGATGGACAACCCTGCCCTGGGGACATCAGGCACAGCATCACCAGCCAGGCAAGGGAGGGGATTGTCCTGCTCTGCTCTGAGCTGGGGCAGCCTCACCTCCAGTGCTGGGGGCAGTTTTGGGCACCGCAATGTAAGAAAGACATTAAACTATTAGAGAGTGTCCAAAGGAGAGCACAAAGATGGGGAAGGGCCTTGAGGGGAAGCCGTGTGAGGAGCAGCTGAGGGCACTTGGTCTGTTCAGCCTGGAGGAGACTGAGGGGAGACCTCACTGCAGGGACAACTTCATTGTGAGGGGAAGAGGAGGGGCAGGCACTGATCTCTGCTCTGGGGTGACAGCCACAGGACCCGAGGGAATGGCCTGAAGCTGTGTCAGGGGAGGGTTAGGCTGGATATCAGGAAAAAGTTCTTCTCCCAGAGGGTGTTTGGGCACTGGAACAGCTCCCCAGGGCAGTGGTCACAGCACCAGCCTGGCAGAGCTCAAGAGTTTGGACAACACCCTCGGGCACGTGGTGTGATTCTCAAAGTGTCCTGTGTAAGGCCAGGAGGGGGACTTGATGATCCTGATGGGTTCTTTCAACTCAGCATATTCCATATTTCTGTGGTTCTGTGAGAAATAACAGAAAGCTTTGTAACAATTTCTGAGATCTTCATGAATATGAAAGAATTTAGAAATGGCTAACAAAATTACTCACTTGTGCTTTTATTATTTTCAAATTAAATGTGTGTATCAGTTTTGTTATGAATCCCCTTATTCCTTTCAGGAGTAATGAAAAAAAACCAAAACAAAACAAAACAAAAAAAACCAAACAAACAAAAAAAAAAAAAAAAAAAAAAACAAAACTGGGTAAATAGCGTGTCAATAGAAAGAACTGTCTCATTTTTCTGAGATCAACTTCCTATGAAATTGAACTACAGAATCTTCCTTTGCAGCCATAGATCAATGTTAAAACACTTATTTCCTTTCTGATAGTTCTAATTGTCAGTTTTAAGTGACCTTAGGTAAATGCTGACCTCAGTTAAAACTCTTGAATAAAGTTCTCAGTTGGTTATGTGGATAGTTGGAACCTGAACTCAGCCCCGGACTGGAGTCTGGATTCTTGTAAACAAGTGTGAGACAAAGCTCTAAATTTAAATTTAGGAAATAAATTGGACAGAAACACATTAAATGCAGAGCTAAGCACACTTCATGTGTCTTTTCTGAAACTTAAACTGTCCTAATGCTGTGTATTTTGCAAATGCTTCCACATTACATCTCACAGACAGCTAAGTAACATTAAACTGTAATTGGAAACAAATTTGGTTTGTTTAGTCTACAGAAGAGAAGCCTGAAGGAAGACCTGATAACAGTCCTTAACTACAGAAAGAGCTGCTGCAAAGAGCAAAGGAATAATCTCTTCTTCATGTCCTTGGAAAGAGGACAAGAAGAAATACACTCAAATTACAGCTACAGTAATTCAGGTTGGATATCAGAAAAACCCCTTTATCTGCAAGAATCACTACTCATGGGAACAGATTGCCTTGGGTGATTGTGAAATCTCTGTCCCTTGAGCTTCTAAGGAGGAATTAGACAAATGTTTGCCGAGGTGGCAAAGGCAGAGCTGAATTCTTGAGGCTGAGTATAGACTACATAACATCCACAAACCTCTGCCAACTCTATTTTCTATGTTTTTTTATTTTACTCTTCTCAATTATATAAGGGAATTCTGCATATTTATAGAAACTCACTAGTTCCATAAATTTGAAATGTATATTTATCCACAAATTTTCATAAAGAGAGAGGAGTAAAATAAAAATGGTTTGTAACAGCATGTAAAGAATCAGAAATAATATCTTACAAAGGCATGAAATTACTGTTCATAGCACCACTGCAGAAACTCATAACATTGCAATAAATATTCTTCATGAAAACTTTTTACAACTCAAAAGCAGTAAAGGCATCAAAACCTGTGGCTTCATATCATATAATTACAGCTCTCCCTTGATAAAGCTTATTTCCTGTAGCCCACACATTTTCTAGACAAAACTCACAAGTTCATAATGAGGAAAGAAACGAATGTGCTGCAAGTATCCAGATCAGGTAACTAACTTGCAAATAACCTCCTCTTCCCCCCCCCCCACCCAAGGAAAAGTATCTGTAAGGCTAAACCTAGTGCATTTAAGCATAAAGTAACTTTTTTTTTAAAAAAAAAACCAAACATATTCCTGATTTTGCCTTTCAGACTAAGATATTATTGGCAGAACAACTAATGCAAAGTCCTCTGATGCAAAATTTCAGCAATAAGATAATTAAACCAGCCCTTTGCTTGCTCATTTTGAAGTCTTTTTTAAGGAAACACTTAAACCATTTTTCTTTTTCCTCAAACACCCCCCAGACACTATTACTGCCACATTTGTATCAGCAGCACCATAATATTAAGGATTTTTTTCACAGAAACAGCATTTTGCACTGATCTGAGGTACAAACAATGTTATTAACTTTTGAGTTTGTTTCCAAAGCCTTTGCATCCAAACACAATTTTTATAAAGTCTATCCTTAAACCAAGGGCAATGCCTGCATACGCAACACAATACCTTTTATCTGAGGATCTGAATCAACTTTCTTTGATTCCAAGCTTGCTCTTAACATAAATGAAGCCAAGTATGGTCCCAAACTGGTCATTCACAGCACCAGTCAATGGCAGTTTAAAGAGAACAAGGACTGCATTATAAGGGTAAACATTTGGTATGATTCAAATCTTATGCAATATAGAAATAAGCTTCAGGCAAGATTGCTTTTGATGCCTTAGCCAGTCATCCCCATAGTGTGACTTGTCATAAATCTTCTTGCAGAATACTACAAAAAAGGGGAACCAACGAGAAAACTCAGCAAATGGTTGCACACCACAGTCCTCACACCATGTGAAAATAAAATGTAGGAAATTTCAATAAGCTGTATTTAATTATACACCTGCTACATTAAGATTCTTAATATTATCCTGAAGTTCTTGACATTAGAATTTTCTCTTTAATGAAAAAACAAAACAAAACAACAACAAACAAAAAAACACCCAACAAACAAACAAACAAACAAACAAACAAACAAAAACCCCCAAAAATATGCTTAAGAGAAATTTGGTTTATTTTCCAAAATCAAAATAAAGTCTATCTTTAGGAAACATATTTAGTTAAGTCCTCTGTTCCAGCATGTCTAGAAATCTACCCAGCTTCCTTCCTCAGTGCTCTGAATGCAGCTGCATATGCAAGTTTCCTTACTTCTCATCTCACTGGAGCTGTAGACAAAAATGACAGTCATTAGCATTAAGATGCTTATACCTTGCTTTGTAGTTATTTGGTAGCATTATAACCCTCATCTTTCCTCACCGTTCTACATTTTTTTTTAAAACTTTGACCCTTACCTTCTAAATTAAAAATCTTTATTTACATATGCAGGGGTGTAGCTCAGTTTTTGTGTCTGAGAGTAAGTGATTACCACAAGGACTGCAATGAAAACCAGTTCAGCTTGTGGGAAAATACAAAAAGTTTTGTTCGTCTCCTTTGTAAGCCAATATATTCCCTAAGTGTCTTGTTGGTTGGGTAAGAGTCCTTTATGAATTTGGCTGCATTTTTTAACCTTTAGGGCTTTGATACTGTTGCCTGTACTTTTGCCAATGTTTTAAAACAATAAAAACCACTAGAATGTCCAAAACCTAAATACAAAACACGTTAATGAAATTTGCAAACTGTGCCTGGTCTGTGCTTTGTGCCATAAGAGTCTAGTAACTATGCAAATTTTAATATATAATCTAAAACATACAGTTCTGACATTAAATAAGAAAAAAAAATGTTTACAATGTTTTCAATGAAGTGTGGACCGACTTGCATTCCCTAAGCATAATTACACAAATAGGCCAGCCTCAGTGTGGTTACAGAGACACAGTCCTGGCTGATGTCAGCTGGAAAAGCATTAAAATAATCACTATAAACTGTACTGGATGCAGTTTTATTGCCAGGAAGAATATTGTCTAGAAAATAAACTCTACAGTCAAAGAATATATTTTACATTGGAATTCATATAAAAGCAGTATAAGAACATCTACAGAAATTCAGAGAATAATGTGTGTGAAACTGACTGTCCCACCTGTAAGCAAAAAGGGCACATCTATATTTTGAAGAGAGATAACACAACAAAAAGAAATGGAAAATTATGTTGGTATGGCCAAGTCTTACCTGCTTGCTACAATTCTGTATGGCAGGTGAGCTACCAGTAGTCCCTGACAGGATGCAAGTAAGCTTCTATGCATAACAAAGACTTCTGACATAGAATTCTAATGCTTCCTGAGGGTGTTATTCTTCTTCAAGCCTCTTGTAAAATGTGAGAGCATCAGCTACTGAGCAGCTGCCATGTTCCAGCCTCCCAACCCTGGCTCTTTCTCTGATAAGTAAAGCAACCCCTAAATACATACATACATATGCACATAGATATGGAGTTTGTATCTCTTGGGGAAGAGATTTTGAAACTCAATTGCAAGATGTTATTTTACTGCTATAAACACCCACCAGTTTCCCCAAAACTCGCCTTGGAACTGTGGTACATTGTTTTCAGGAATAATAAAAATAAAAAAAGAGAATGTTTATTGAGGTTATTTTACATTTCCTAAAAGCAGTTACATGTGATCCTCAGCTGGATAGTGATGAGGAGGCAGTATATTCTGCCTGATTTATGAAAGAGGCTAGATTATTGAAAATAGACTATATATGCCTCTTTCCCACTAAATTAATGAAAGACTCCATGGGGAAACTTTTAGGGAAAACAACTTTTCTGTGATTAAATCTGCAAAGCAGTGTCATTAGATATTTCTGACTGATGCTTTTTTATTCTCTAGTTACTTTTCACCGGTTATGAACTTGAAGAGAATAGGTCTCCTCTCTCTCTGTACTAAGCCAATAGCCTTACCAAGAGATTAAGATACTTTTGTCCTGACAAGGTATTCTCACAAGTGGTCTCACAACCATCTCTTCCATGTTAATGGCCAAGAAATCCTGGTATTTACAGGCCCCACAGGAAATCAGCACTGAACTCACCATTCTTTCCAGGATGTAATGGCTGCAGCTATAAAGTTAAAGCATCCCCTCCTATGGGGATTACTTTGTGTCAAGGATATACTATTCGTCATCATATCCCAGTTCACAATGCCTAGAAGAACGAGAAGGCTGTGCTGAATGCAGTCTGGCACAGCTGTGTTTTTCATAGCATGACACCAAGAATATGTGCTGCATTACCACATGGGATAATGTGGGAGGAATGTCCTAGATGGAAGGAGTCAATCTTGACATGGGCTGAATCCAATCCAGGAACAGACCCTGGAACAAATTATCATGTCAAATTGTTCCTAGGTCTTCTTTTTAGAAGGGAATTGCTGGCTCAGTCCAGTGCATAGCAGGAAATAGCTAATTGCTAACGTGGGTGCACATGCACCCAACCTCATCTTCAGTAGGACCAAAATTTTTTACCACATTTGAGCACCATCAAGAGAATAAAATCTCTTTTTTCTGCGCATTCTCCAGCTTTGAAATGCTTCTGAGATTTTGTCTGTTTGATATCACAATGAAACAGACAGAGTATCTCGACAGAGCAGCATAAACCGTGCTTTGCTATAAAAATGATGAGGCATACAGTAATTTTGGCTGTTTATAGATGAACACCCAGAAACACAGACCAACTGAAGAGGAATTCCTGCCCTTCACAGCAATAGAAATCACACAGAACTTAACACTCTTCAGGTGAAATACTATCCAATGTGGAAGTCAAGCTAATGGTACATGTCACTTGGGCTTTGATGATACTGAGGGTTTTGGTCCAGAACTGTCTTCGACAGGGACCCATCTCCAGAGAGCAGGGTGTTATGGGTCCTATCTTCTCAGTAGCCTGCCTCCTTCAGCTGCTGAATTATGAAGCAGCTGAGAATTTTTTAGCTTACTCATCTCATTCCTGCAGATAATAATCAAATTCAGAGGTCACAAATGCATGGGAGGGTCTCTCCTCCTGGCACGCAAGACTGGCCAGTAACTGCTGACAGAGCTGTAAGTGTTGTGTACTGTGGGCAAGAAAAACAAAGCAAATCCAGATAGGTTAGCAGCATGGGCAGGAAAGCCTGAACTTCACATTAGAGTGATCATTTTCCCCAGAAGAGGGCCACAAAGATGATCAGAGGGCTAGAGCAGCTCTCCTGTGAAGAGCTGTGGTTGTTCAGTCTAGAGATCTGAAGGCTCTGGTGAGACCCAGTAGAAGCCTTCCAGTACCTGAAGGGTACCTACAAGAAAGCTAGAGAGGGGCATTTTACAATGACATGTAGTGATAAGCCAAGGGGGAATGACTTCAAACTGACAGTAGGTTTAGATTAGAAATTAGGAAGCAAAATTCTTTACTCTGAGAGTGGTGGGACCGTGGCATAGGCTGTCCAGAAAAGTTGTGGATGCCCCTTCCGTGGAAGTGTTCAAGGCCAGGCTGGATGAGGTTTTGAACAACCTGATCTAGTGGAAGGTGCCATGCCCATGGCAAGGGATTTGAACTAGGTGATTTTTAAGGTCCCCTTCAACCCAAACCATTCTATGATTTTGTTATTATATGATTCTCTCCTTGCCTTCCTTCACAGCATTCTGGGGCTCTGGAGAGATTAAGCAGATCTTTGCCAATGGGCTGTTCTCAATGTCTGCATTTAGTCACATTTCTTCTTTATCCTACACTTCTCACTTTCAGCTTTTTAGTCTTTGACTTTGAGGTGTGAAGACTGGTTGGAGAAGATGCACTGTCTGTGTTATGGACTCATGACTGTACCACAACACCAGAACACTCGGGATTCAGTATCTCAGAGACACTTTGTGACACTTTCTCTCTCCAGATGGAAATATGCACCTAGAATTACAAAGAACATTTCCAGAGTGTGGGACTCACTCCATCCCACCAGCTCCCCTCTGGGATGCTCATAAATCCAGTAGGTGACTTCTTTATGCACCTGAAACACCACCCTCCACACACCTTTTTCCTGAATCCAAACCCAACACTCTTCCCCTTCAATAAAGACACTTACCATCTCTGTGGGTCTTCACTCTATTTATATCCTCTTCTCCTAGTACTCAACTTCCATGTCAGCCTTCAGCCCACTGCTCCAGTACTGCAATTCCCTAATTGCTGAGGCCTCCACCAGCCCATTGCCCCAAGATGATTTCTGGTCAGTTGTTGCCTGTTAGAATTTAATTACCACCTTGCCAAGCAGGTGCCAATTAAATGTCAAGCCAGCCTGGACTGACAGAGATGCATTCATGACACAGCAATTTTCATAGCAGCAACTCCATAATAACTTCATTATCTGAGTTTACTGAGTTCTTTAAAACAACATACTGGCCACATTTCAATTAAGCTGTTTAGGATTGTTTCATTTTACAGACTGGATTTTTATTCACTATTGTTTGATTATGGTAGCATCTGTTCTTTTGAATTTTTTGTATCTTAAAACTATAGATTGGTAATATAAAATTACTGCATTAAATTGCATAAGAGTTTAGGACACAACAATAACTAGTTTAATTTTAGGAATTAATGTATATAGTATATAGTTTCGAGACAGATAGTCACTTCAGTTTTAGTAAGAATCATTTCCCATGTCTGGAAACTCCCTGAACACCCTTTTCACAGACACAGGAACCAAGTCTGTGTCTCTGAGATACTTGCTTTCTATTTCATCTAATCTTAATGCTACAGGTGATTATCTAATATTAGAAGACATATGCTGAGCTGAGCTGTATTTTCTTGCAAATGCGTCTGTTAGTTATAAAATAAAAGGGGCCTTGTTTTTCTTCAAATTATACATTACCTCCATTGACTGTGTGAAATTTTGTGATTTGTTTATTAACCAAGATTTCAGGTGAAATTATATATATATTTTAAGAAACAGGATGGGAAGTTGCCATGCTGGGTACAGGTTTATCTGTTGTGGAGAGTTGGGCATCTTTTTCAAGGTTTCTACTCTGAGAAAAGCCATGACTTCCTCTTTGACCTATTCCAGGTAATAGATGTATATTATGGATCTCATATAACATAATTATTATGATTCTGGATGGAATGAAGTAGATTATGTCTTCTACCTAATTCTACCTTTGTTCTAATTTTAATGGTGGATATGGAGAATACTGACATAAAAAGATCTACCATGAAAAATTACTGCTTAGGTTTTAAACTTTTTTTATTCTTTATTTTAATCTTACTTTTGCTTTGATTTTAGTAACAACTGGCAGAAGACAAACCTCTGGTCTGTTTGTTTAGCTTCAGGGGCCATGCAGTTTAGCTTTTTTCTGTTTTATACTGGAAGATGTCCTATCAGCCTTGGTTACCAGACAGTCTTATTTTGGGAGTAAAATCTACAGCATCCCAAGTCAAACTCTGTATTCCAGATGTTGATGTTTCACTTTGGCAAAATATCTGTTCATTTAGCCTACAGGCAGGCACAGAGGGTTGAAGTAATAAGACCAATGAACTAATTTTCCTCAGGACAGCTGAGCTATTATTTACAGGGGTGCTCTGGGCTCTTTTGATCTCAAACAGTCAAAATCTTTTCTTGTAGAAAGCAAAACACAAGAATGTTTAGTATGCTCCTGACAGTTGTTGCTTGTTTCTTCCTTTCCTTCTGGAAATACAGACTGAAGGATAAACAAACCCAAACTAATGGTATGGTTTTGGATTCAGAATTAAAACAACTATGAGACACTATGGGCAAGGTTTGTGCTTGCAATTTGTGGCAATTTAGAAAATAAAATTTTTGCTTGAAAAGGCTGACAACAACTACATTATATTTAGTTAAAGCAGCAGATGTACCTACTTCTTAATTAAATGCTTAGACTGACATTCCTTAAAATGGAAAACACATGGTCTTTATAATTCAAATGTATCCACATCAGGGCCTCTTTCAGTATTCCGTCAGGACCTGATGGAACCCTGAATAAAAGGAAATTTTGCCACCAGTAAAAGAGGTCAGATTAACAGGAGTTCACTTGTAACAGTGTTTTACATGACTGCCTATTGCAAGAAGCCACATGCAGCTGCTCAGGTTCCTGGGCAGCTTGTAACATACTCCAGGGGTCTGTCAGCCTCATGGTCCCTCTGAGGTCAACATGGGGCTGTCCTGCTGGAAAGGAGAATGAACCCCAGCAGCAGTTTCCCAGAGCAGCACCCTGTGGAGATGGAGCTGACAAATCCTCCACTGGCTGCTTGGGCCTCTCTAAAGCAAAGGGTAGAATTACTTTCAAATTTCCAAATCTTCAGTAAAAAAAAAAAAAAAAAAAAAAATTGGCAAATTTATCATTGGAACAAAATATCCTTGTGTAGAAAGAAACTACGTTCAGCTAGGGATAAAACTGTATATAAGACATTTAGTGTTGCTCTGGCCTCACCTCAGCTTATTCATCTAGTACATGTGACTTTTGCAGTCTGTCCTCCAAATTCAACCTGCTTCTTCTCAAAGTCAGTGCTGAAACAGTCTCTGTTATTGGTGGATGGGGACTGTATCTTTCCTCACTCTCATTTAAGAATAGGAGGATGCAGGAACTCATGAAACTATAGAGGTAAAATTCATTCCTAGTAGAAAAGTATTCCCTAATGCACTACATTTTTCAAAAAAAAAGTAAAAAAAGTGAGCCATAAATTTAAAAAAGCTCCAAATTAAGATTTTCATCTTGTACTTCTATATACCTAAGTGGGACATCATCAGTTCTTATGAATGTGTGAAATTATACACTGCTCAAACATGTTTGTCCCACAGTGCAAGAAAGAAATATTTTTATGCAAAGCACAACACTGCAAGTGAAGTCATTCACAGTACAAGGCTAAAGACAAGCCACTTCTCATCAACTGTGCCATTCTGAAAAAACATGTGGTGCACTTTCTGACTGAGCTCATCCAGACATTTCTGAATCAACTGCAGCAATGTTTCTGTGAGCAAAGTATTGGGTGCAGTGGTTGCACTGGTGATTATCAAAAACCAAACCCTGAACCTTCATTACCTCTTGGCACTTCTCTTTGGGGCTGAAATATATGAAGCTTCTCAGTGATGTTGTACATATTCCTGGGTGAGAGGAACTGAATCATTGGTTACACTCAGGAAAATACACTTAAAATTTCCTTGACTATCTTGGTTCATGTGAATTTGCTTGTATTTTCTTAGGAATTTTTCTTGGAAAGCTCAGACATCCTAACTCCCTGCAAGTGCAGATTTTCTGATAGATTTGCTCCCAGAATAAGCTGTAGTTTTCAGATGGTTGAATGGAAAATTTTCTGCGAACCTGCTCTCTTCATGCTGAAGAACCTGGCCCTTGAATTCTTTTCAACAGATCATTTTTTTGGGATCTCTCTTTTCTCTTAGAGCTGAAAAGAACTGTGTTTCATTTTAGCTGCCTTGCCTCCTAGTTTAGACCCTCTTTCAGATTCTCACTGCAGACTTCACCATGCCCTGTACCAAATGTAAACCAATATAAATTTCATAGAAGGAATTCAATGCCTCACAAGCCATTTTTATTAGACAGGAAACATTTGTCTATTGATAGAATTATGGTTTCAAATTTCACAATGTTCTAGTACAAATATATTGTTTGGAAAAATTGCAATTAATCTTGGTAACTATTGCAGTGATATTTATTCAATTAGAAAGAAGTTACAGGACTGTATTTCCTGCATCATTCTGTTGAAATGCAACTGCTACACACAATGCTCAGTCTGCTGATGTAGCAGTACTATGAAAGTACTGCTTGTGATCTCTATAGATCCACAGAATTAAATTCAGTTTTAAATTTAATACCCTCAAATGCTGATACAATTTATACACACCAAATGAGACAGTGAAACTTTCATGGCATTTCCTCCAACCCTGTATACACAAAATAAATTTCGCTTAATTGAAGGAGGTTCTTGACTCATCTGCTCCCCACAGTTTGTCTTTTTTTCCTTTCTCATTACACATCATGTTATTCAGAGCCATGATTGTTATTATTTAATTTCAAATAGTCAGATCTGATTACTTGTGAATGCACTTTGAAATATAAGGCTCAAATACCATAGATGTTAAAAATCACAGTGCGTGTTGCCATTTGAGAAAAATTTTCTTCAGGCAGAGAACAGCCCAGCTTCCACCTCATCTGCAGAACCATTCTGCAGTGCAAATCCTGACAATAACTCATGATAGCAAGAGCTTCCCTTCTAATATGCCTTTGTACTTACTTCTGAGAATAATGAAAATGTAACACAATCATAAAAATCAGTCAGATAAATGCAAAATTAGATCCTTCAGATTCTCACTGCATTCAATCTAATAAACAGACAAGCAAAATTAATTTTACCACATGACGCATAAATGTCCTTTGATGGCAAAATGTAGATACAAACAGTTTTCAAGAGACACCTGAATGTGCTCAGTCTTTCCTATCAGCCCTCAGAAGGCCACCCACAGCACCATTTCTTTCTTAACATTGGGAGGCCATAACACAGAGAATGTCTAATCTCAAATATAATACAAATCAATCTCACAATCATAAGTGGTTTGCACTCATATTTTATAATTTTCTACAAATGTTTTTATATAGAAAACCTGTGAGGTACCTGTTGTTTTGTTGTTGTTGTTGTTCCTTGGGAGGGGTAAGAGTTTAGCACTGCTTGATCATATAAGACTAGCTATAGCTTGAAATATTATCTGCCATCTAACCCAAACAGTTTCTTGAGCTGATAATCTAAATCTCTGCTTGTCACCAAACATTTGCCTTTCATTACTAAAATACTTCTAAACAGACTTCAGTCATCTAATCAGCAGGCTGATTACTCCATGTCCTATGATTCAGGTGACTGATCGTACATCAAAAATAAATAACTGAGAATAGGGAGGACTGAGCAAGCAACTGATAGGAGGAATATTGTTGAACCTAATCAGTGACAGGTTGTGATTATTGCATTTGTATGTGTGATAGACTTACAATTGTTTTGGAGTATGAACAATTGTAAAGAACTTTAATTTGTACTATAAACTGATTTCAGGTGCCTTGCATACTGAACTGCGAAATACATGTAAGAAAACATCATGAAAAGAGAGATCTTTTATTTGAAGCAGGGGTATGAACTATTTCTAGTAGTGAAAACATTTTTTTTTAGTATTATTTATTTTAATTAGCAATAACTATACCTTCTTCTCTGGAAGGTACTACTTCCTAGCTTACCAAAAGGTGAGGTGTTTCTTGAATTGACATCAGTTTAATAAAATCTCTGTGGCTGGCTGCATATCAGCAGGGCAGACTGTCTGCCCCCTGCCTCCAGCCTGCCTTCAGACAACGTCAAAACCTTTTTTCCATGCAAGTCTGCTGAAAAAATCAGGGTCACTTTGGCCTTTTTTCCCCTAGAATCTGAAAGGCATGTGAGAGCAAAACCATCTCTGTCCTTAATTCTAAGCCTTTGCAAATGAAGAAAATACATGATACATTCCCCTCCTTTACTGCCAATGATTTGAAAGTTAAACATGGCTGCATAATTAACTAGTGTGCATTAATTTAATGGTTTTTTTTTTTTCCAGGCAGACCAGGTTTGCCCATGCCTTCTTTCCCCATGCCTTGATTGTTCAGTGTCTATGCTGTAGAATTAGTGTGACACTGAGGACACAGCAGAAACTTTATAAAACCTCTAGTTCCGCATAAAAACATTGCTGATCACGGCCAGCACTATGGTTTCACCATTTAGTTGAAGTCATGCACTCAAGAGTCACAAAAAAAGGTAAGTGCCCTCAGCTATCAATGTTGAAGTGGTTGGACACAAAAAAAAAAAGAAACCCAAAAATTGACTCTGTACTTCATTGCTCTAGCTTTCTTTGTAAATTTTTACCTCTTTCATTGTTTTTAAATTTTATTGCTTCTGAGTTCCTTGCCTCCTTCTTGCATCAAGCTTGGCTTATAACACGCAAGGACTGAGGAAAAAAATTTCAAAGGACAGCTAATGTTAATGAAAACACCCAGGAGACATTTAAACTACTTGATGACTTAAAATGAGTACTTTCAACCCTTGCCTGTGAGAGGAAGAAGAGCTGTCAACAGAAAAGTAACATAAATCATACAATATTTTATTAGTCTGCCTTTTTTTACTATGATTCAGGTTTAAATCAGCTGAGGAGAATATTGACATTATGGCCAGGGGGTTCTAAAATTTTTCCTTTACCAGATTGCTTGCTGCTGTCAAAAAATTCAGTAACATAATGCCTTAATCTATCACCCGTACTTGGGTATGCAGAAAAGGATTTTCTAGGAAGAAAGGGGGCAAAAAAGGTGTATGAGGATTTTATGAATTCCCATCCAAATTCTGCAGCTGACTGTATGCTAAACTTAACATTCCTGGTATGGTAAGCACACACTCCTGAAGACTACTGCAAAATCTAAGTGTAAATTTTGTTCAACACTTAAAGGTGCTGCTGATTGCTTCTTTGAAAAAGTATTTCTTTCTAGGAGTGTGATCTTCTCTATGTGAACCCTTGAACAGCTAGTTGATCAAGACCAACTCCCTGTAATTCAAATTTCAACTAGTTAGCAGCAGAAAAGTTTGATCAGAAATGCATAGGGCTGTCTACCAAGGAAACATAGTGGGCACTTTGAACATTGTGCAAAAATATTCCATTGAATGTGATAGGGAGTTTAATGAGTGGTGGACTTGTGAATCTTCTTTTTTCCCCCAGAGAGGCTGCACAAAAATACCAGCTGTACGTATTCTGCAAGTGCCCCCAGACCATTTGCAAGCTTGCTTTAGCACATGAAGAATCTGAAGCTGCAGAAAGCCTTCAAGCCCAGCCAGCACAACTTTTGGGAGTGTTTTTTAGCAGAAGATCTAACAGCAATGTAGAATTACAACAGGCTTCAGGAATTTCTGAAAAACTTCTGGTTTTGCTTTTCTTCTGTAACAGTGGTGGGCACAGTGAGTAGCCACAGCAGAAGCCACTAGCTGTGAGAAATCTTATACAGAGCCCTAGGCAAGCAGAATATGATGAAGGATGGAAAGATTCTTTTTCCCAATATTTAGTTTGGTGGCAAGTTGGAGGATAAGTATATTTTGCATGGATCAAAAATTATACAGAAGTACAAAACCCTTGCTGGGATATGATTGCATGATAGCTTCCCCTGCCTTAAGTAGAGAGACCAAATTTTTAAAAATGCCTTTTAAATCACCTCCTAATTATAAAAAGAACAGTTAGAATTACAATAACAGTATTCTAACCCCATATGGCACATTATTATTTTAAGTGATCTATGAAGTGCTGTCTTCCTTTCACAACACAGTAGACAAAAAGTAGATATACTTTTTGCCCCAGACAGTCTATTTATTTTCAGTATACTGAGAACCCAAATTCTATGGTCAACGTTGCCCTGGACCAAAGTTTCCGCAGTCTTGCACCCACACCATTTTTAATTTATTACAATATACTTATATTGATTTTTAAAGAAATTTTTAAAATAAACATGAAATTGGGGAAAAATAACTCCAAACTAAACTCTGGTAACTTTCCTGTGCAGATTCAAAATACTCAATTACAAAATTCATTATTTGCTGTTCTTTTGTCACATGTCCAAAAGGCATCCAGGACAACATTTTCAAAAATGTTCATGTGACTAAGAGATCTAAGGCTCATTGATTTAGGGTCCTTTGAAAGCATCTTTCTTATTTAGAATTAATTCAGTTCTTAAAAGTTGATGAACTCTCTCAGTCCTCAGAGATTTTAGATGCTTTATGAATCCTGTGCCCACTTAAAAGCTTGAGACACTTATATCAATACTTCAGAATATATTTAGAACTCAGGTTTAAGCACTCCTCTTGAAAAACTTTAGCTGACGTAGTCAAGTAATTATTTTACAGATGAAAAATAAAACATGCTGAGAGCAGTCCAAAGTGCAACTAATCTCACACACCAACTCACTGATAATATGTCAAGACTGCAGAAAAACATAACAAAAAAAAGTATTACAAAATGTATAGGGATTTAATACGTCACAGAGAGCACCTACCCACAAATCAAGGACTATTCATCACTACCAGATCATCCTTACTGTGAACTATCTAGCTTTGGCTGCCTCAGAAGATTTGGCTGTCACCCTTCCCAAAATGGCCACCCCCTTTCCAAGATGTGATATGTTAAAATTACTGTGTGGCACATAGGCATATTGAACTATTTTGGAGTTAAAAAAAAAAATAAATTTTCCAATTAAGAGACAATAAATATACTACACTTGGTAGATTCAGCAATTAAAAACTAGAATTTTGAAATTAAATTCTTTCACAATGGAAAGTACCTCTCTTTGACATAAACATTGTTGTTTACCCCTCATCTGTAGCCTGACATTCACGTATAAATATGGCCCATCATTTGCCATTATTATGGTTTCAAAAGACAAACAATTTCTAGTTACATATGCCCCACTTGGACTGGTCTGTAATAAAGCTAGAAAGCATTGAAAGCAGAGATATTTTTTATTTAACTTTTTGGCAGCAGTCCTTTTAAACGTTGTGACTCAGAGCACCGAGGGATCAATAAAAACACATTTATCTCTCCTGTTCCTTAAAATGAACTCTAATCCTACTTCATGCATTTCCTGTTTGCAAGAGGATGGGAAGAGATTCCTAGGCAGTAATAAAAAAAATATCCCAAAATTTTTCAAAACTTATTCATAGTTATATATTGACAAAAGTCAAACTTTTATGGCATTTTCAACAGCTCTTCGGAAGCAATTCTGTTTGAGTTGATAAGAGTGTAGGTCTAGTGAGGTAGAGTTTGAATTAATTACTCATAAATTATTATATATGCCCAAGAAATATAAACAGATATTTTGCACAACAGGAAAAAATATGAAACCAAGAAAAAAATATGCTGGCTATAGTAATCTTCCTAATGTTCTGAGTTTCCAGGTTCAGGTTTCACTCGAACGTGATGTTTTACTCCAAATAATTTACGTTGGAATAACAACAGTGAGAAATAAGATTGCCAGGCACTCTGCTGTTAGAACGAAGCAGGGCAGTAAGAGGCATTCCTATCCACAGAAATCTGCTGTGAAACAGAAATTGTATATTTTAACTATTCCTCCATAAAATTCTATCTCAAATAGTTTGGGAAGATATGATAACCTTACTCTAAGGAAAAAAATATTCTCCAAATGAAATAGAAGACAGACTGTCCTTGAGCCAGTAGTGCAGTGCAGAGGTGTTGGGATATGCCCTCAGGAACCAACCATGGCTGGCAATAGAGCATAACTTCATTTGACATGCAGGTTGAATCAATTTACACACAAGTTTGAATCTCATAACCCAGCACCCCACTGGATAGCAGAGGGAATATATTTTTTGATATAAGACTAATTTCCAAGTCTGCAGAAGCAAGTGTGGCAGTAGAGTTTTTACAGATTACTTTATAAAGCCTTTAACAGTAAGTCCAGAGCAACAAATTACAGACATTCTCAGGTTAAAACCAAACAGAGGTGAAAAAGTGTATTATATTGAACTATCGATTTGCTTTTCTTTTCTGCTCAAGGAACAGCCTTAGGAAGATTAGTCCATAAACTAACCAACTTCATTCTAGATTTTTAAATATTGTGTGCACGTCTGTGTGTGTGTGTGTGCGCGCAAATGCTTAACATTTAATTAGTAACAGTGAGCCCACTGAGTGTTCAATATCTGGTAGTCTAGTTCTTAAGATTAACTAAAATAACAATAAATCATGTAGCATGTTTTCCTTCACCTGGCTGGATAAGACTACAGCCTCTTCCAAATAAATTAAATTATTAAAGTCCATTTACTTAGCGTGCCAAATGTTTGTGGACACTAAAGACAAAGAGATAGTTGAAATAAACTACATAAAAGTATTATTTGAATGTTTTTTCTCCATTTATCTGGCCTTAACTACCATGGCAAAGAAGTAGAAAAAGTACTGCTGTTAAAACTTTATGAATGTAAGAAATACTCACTATACAAACACACCAAACTCAGTTCTGTGAGAGTGGATAGCCACTACATAAAATCAGCATGATTACATGGATCACCGCAAGATTTCCAAACAAACACATAAGACATGACCAAAAAATAAGAGATTGATGTAATTCATTCTAAGCAAGGAATTAAGAGATGTCTGATCTATAGGGAGGCAGAAACTACTCTGAGATTCAGAAAAGTTTGAAGGAGCTGAGGGGAGATCAGTTCCAGAGTTTACACTGCTGTAACTAGAAACAGAATCTGGCCCAGCATTCTGTGGAAAGATGCCAAGAAAATTCTTGGCAACTTGAGTTAAAGCTGTAGGTGGTTAACAGGAAAGTTAAGGTCAAATAAGGAGACCCTTAGTTGGCTATGGTTCCATCAGATAAGACAGCCCACCAGGCAAACAGCAGTCAGACTTCAAGATTTAAAGGGCTACTCTTCACAGGAGTTCAAGACTCTGTCAACCAGAATGTTACATTTCTAGAATAACATGGGCTTCTCCAAATACTGACATTTAATCATTCTTTATTAATGTGCCAGGCTATTGAATTAAAAGCAGTGTTCCCATCATAAATTGAATTCTCTTTCATTCCCACTGTGCCAGGCACATATAATATATATCACATGGGTGAACCTTGAAAGACGAGTGTTTATTTAAGTTATATCTTCCTCTTAGTTTGAGTTTGTTTGCAATCTGCAGTTGAGCAATGAGATTGAGTTGCTGAGAATATGTTGGTGGGCTGGGCAAGGGCCACCTCAGAGGAAATAAATCAGTTGCACAGATAAATGAGCTCTTGTGAATCTTTTCCCCAAGTCTTCTACAATACATATTCTGGGTCCCCATTCTTTCATTAAAAGAAGTGGGAAAAAACATCTAGTTCCAATAACTAACTGAAAATCTCTCCAAAAAAAGCAAGAATTTGTAAACTTCACACATATCTGCAAGTAAAATTAAAATCCTAGGCTTTCCCAGGGTCCTCTAAGCCTGTGTAAAAAACACAGACTTCATGGCTGAATTTGGTTCAAGTGGACAGTAACATTGTTAATTTTCATAGCTATTTCATGAGTTAATTCTGCACAAAAACATATCTGGGGAAAAGATGACACGGTATTAAATTACTGTCCTACATAATGTATTCTTGCTGGCAGTCATTGAGAGTTTGAAGAAGGAAATATACTATTATAATTTTCCCTTCACAGATGCCAGAGCCCGGATTACTGGCTTCTCTTCAGCTGCTTTTTTGTTACTCCTGTTAAGCACCTTGCCCAAGAATGCTCTGGATTGCTACCAGCTTTGGAATGATAAGAGCTTGGCTTCTACTGAGTGATTTGCTTTCTCTATGTATTGAAATCACTGAAGACAGAGTCCTTGAGAGTATTCATCTCATGGCTGAGGATTTCTGTGGGCAAAACAATTTGGACAGAGTCACCTACGTGCCATGCATATAAAAATGTAACATTCATTGCCTGCATAAGGAGGCAGCAACACCACCTGATTTTTATCCTTTCTCTTCTATGAACATAACCTCATCCAGAAGCAGCCTGAAGTTAGTATACATCAAGTCCTATCCTGCAATACAAATCCAACACATCCATCTGTTTGCCATGTCAGACTAAGAGCGAGCTACTGATGCAGCACATTGGAGATGGGGAGGAGCGTGGCACAAAAATTACACTGCTCTCTGAGACGTGTAAAGCAGCAAACATTCCCAGGTCTTAGCCTGTTGCAAATAAGTCATATGTGTACTCTTACCACTCACTTCAATAATGCCTGTCCCAAGTATTTAAGAACCCAAATAATCAACACATCAAGTGTCACACTCTGTCCATAATTTTAGGCTATTCAGCAGAGGGGGCCTGCAGCCCCTTCAGGCTAATAATCATTCTACTTGCTAACAAATTCTGCCTTCTAGATGTACCAGTGAGGTGGCTATGCAGTTCTGAATTAAAAACCAGCTTGCATCTTCCTGTCTTGGAGCATGGGTATGGCTAGCACATGATAGTCAGCCCTGACACCGGAGATGGGCCCATTCTCTGTGGATAAAACATTCTTTGTATCACCACACACACTTTTCTTGCAACATAATGAAGAGATCATTTCAAGAAGTTGTAATACTGTCACATGTTAATGCTTCCTCTTCACAGAAGACAAAGCACAGAGTCCAACTGCTGCACACGGCAATGAAATACAGATTTTTATTTGTCAAGATAATGACATTTTTATTATGGAATCACTTCATTTTGAAAACTGTATTTTCCTATATAAGACTGTGCAGGCAGTAGATGCTGCTATGATCTCTGATAAATTATTGTTTTGGGGGAGGGGATTTGATGGATCTGCTGATTCTACAGTTTTATCAGTACTCACTCTGGCTGTCATGCCAGAAGTACTCTTCAATTAATGTTATTGTAATTCAAAAGAATGGTTTTCTATAGATGGAATATTTTTGTTAAAATGTAAACAGTTTGGAAGGCGAATGAAATATTCACTAGGCAGTGTCATTAGAACAAGATCACATATAAAGGGAAAATATGTGGGAAAGGAAAAAATCAGTACTGACACATGAAGACTTTATACCTATATGTGAATGAGAGACTATATAGAGAAAAATCTATTATTTCAGTTTATGTTTGAATAACACATATTATTTGATTAAAAGGTAGTTTAACTTTTTGCCTGAACCATAGAAATGCACAAAGCAGACCTTTCAGAGCTAAATATTTGATCATTTCTGTAAGTATTAATGCTATTTAAAATATTTCTAAATACAGGAGCAAAATATTAATTTTTTCTAAGTAAGCAACAATTCTATACTATAATTATGTCTATAATTCTATAGTATAATTCTGTCTTCTACAAATCTGTCAAGAGCTATAATTAGTTAGAAAATATATTTGAAAATCTAGTAAAAAAATACACAAACTTAGGCTTAAAAACTTGTCATTAGCTTTCATCTTCAAATAAACCACAGTCAGCAATGCTGTAGTATTTACTTTCCAATTAAAAGGAAGCTTTTATACAGTATTTGAAAAATATCTTTCTATGATTATTGACTTTTTTTTTCTAATCTCCCTAGGCAAGTCAAGCTCCTCCAGGAAAGACTGGATCTTGAGCCTGAATGAACTCTGAAACATTCTCTTTTTAAAGATAAACATATACTCCATAAACTTTTCATTGTTCTAAACATCTGTTTGGACTTACAAACAGCTTTTCAGCCAAGTCCTGCAATAGGGAGTTTGGCTTAGTGTGTGTATCTCTTCTTGCAAGTAACAAAACATTATTTCTGTAGTCAATACGATGTATCATAACTAATCTTGTGCAGAAAAAGCCAAACAGTCTCAAAAATAATAAAACCAATAGCTTGTATACTTTCCTGTTTCCCCATCTTAGATTGATACAGATACAGACACATAAAGAGACTCCAGCCATGCTGTGTCTGAAATCAGGTGGAACAAACCCTGTATTTCTTTTGAATGAGCTCCTTAGCTCCTGTGTCTCTCAGTAGGGGAAAAAAAAAAAAAAAATCAGACAAAAAGAACTGCAACAAATAGACCTAAGAAAAGTGTCATCTCATATGTCCTTTAGGGGAAAATGTAGGTACTTACAGTGAAGACCACTCATCTATGTTTGAGACCATATGCAGACAACTGCTTTTGGCACTGACCCAGAACTGTTCACCCATTAGACTTTGGACTGCTGGTTATCTGCAGGCTGCTGTTAAAGGCTCTGCAAATGGTGAACAAGAAATACAGGACTGCCATCAAACACTCTTTGATTCCCTCTTCAGGAACTTTGCAGCTTGAAAACAACCATGTCGTGTTACAGAGGAAGACAGCTCCTCCCTTTGCTTTCTACAGCTTGTAAGTAAGGTGCACAAATGAGCCCAGCCTTCAAGAGTCTGACACAGTATCAGGATTGCAGATACATGTAATTCACAGCAGATCCCAAGTTACCAGATCATCAATCATCTATTTCAAAGCAAATGTAACCTGGGCATTGCCCCAAAATGTATGTTCCAAGATTTGATACAACTTGTTTGAACTTCTTCTTGACATTTCTAGGAAACTACTCTAAACAGCTCATCATAATATTTTCTGTGGATCATAATCTGAAAGTGTCAACCTTTCTGCAAGGTTCAAGAGCATCTTTCAGACCTGCACTCAGAACCACAAAGTCTTGATAGATTATCTATGAGTTAGATCATGAGCCCCAGGACACCAAGATCTAAGGACTTGAGAAAGCCAAAAATCAGATTTGTCCTTTTAAAGAAGATGATACAAGGTAGGACAGGTAATGCAGATGTGAACATGACAAACAAAATGTAATAAACATAAGGAAAACAAACTGTACCTGTTTGACATTAAACGAAAGAAAAGTGAAAACCTTTCTTTCGTTGTTTAGTTAATAATGATTCATTGAATTATATGGTTTATAAGGACCTGATCAGATAACATGGCTTAAACATGTTTTTAATAACCACAGGTAGAAAAACAATGGGACTGCAGGAAATTCATATTTGGTCTAACTTTTATTAAGTTGACAATCAAGTCCACTGGTTACAGTATTTCTGTTCTGAATTTGAATTAAGTCAATGACTGATGGGGCTACACATCATCTTTTTCCAAAGTTCATAATAACTGAGCCCATAAAAATTCTGAGCCTGTCTGTAAAGCAAAAAATTGAAAGCCATTTTAGGACCAAATGTGAGGCTTGTCACATTGCAGTCATGTGCTCCCAAGGAATGAACAAAAAGTGTAAATTTAACCTAGTTAAAGATGATATTATTTCAGTGTTGGATATAGGATGCAGCAAAGAAAAAGCCTATGAGAGAACATGTACAATTTATTCAATGCTGCCCACCCCTTCCTTGGATTAGCTTTTTAGCTTTCTATTGTTGGAAATATCTCAGCCAGAAATGTTGGTCCTGAGAAACGTAAAATGAAACTTTAATTGCTGGAACAAAATATATTTTCTAGCCCTGAGACCACAAAGCAGAACAAGGCCAAGACACAAAACACTGAGTGCCAAACAGTGTGCAGCTGAGTGCAGTTCCTTCATGACTTTTATTTTAAGTTCTGCTTTTCATTTGGGAATGGCTACTCCTGTCCCCCAAATAAATAAACAAATGCCACCACTTAGGTGAAACCACTAGCAGCTCAAGGGATGATCTTCCTGTTTTATCCATAAAGATTCTGGAATGAATGCAAAGAGTAGGATTTAATGGAGTTTTCTGCATACCTGAATATAATTTGCAACTATTTTGGCAGGTATGTGAATGTTGCTCACTGTCTCATAATGTAGAGAAAAATCTATCAATTTTAAATTTAATCATTCCAGGCCATCTGTAAGGAGATGGGCCTTCCTTAAGATGCTTTCAAATTAAAAAGGAATTTTCAAAAAGCAAATTAGTCCATGATGGTTTCCTGGGGGAGTGTAAGGGGGTGTTTTTCACAAGGTCTTTTTGTTGGTTTTTTTTTGGGTTTTCATTTCTTTGTAGTACAAAACCATAGAGAACAAATAATAAAAGCTGATTAGCTTAGGGGATTTAGTATATAATCAGACACTCCGAGTAGGGGAGACAGAAATATATTTTATTTAGGGAATATAAGTTTTCTTTTCTTTGTTTATTTGAAAGATTACACTTAAAACAAACAGAAATTCCCTTGCTGAATTTTTCTGTCATTGTATGAAATTCATCCAAATACAGGACTATCAAATATTCACCTCTTCAAAAAGTTAATCCTCCTGGAATTCTTAAATTCCACATGGAAAAAGCCCGAATGTCAGTATGCTGACTACAATATACAGGCAGATTATTTTACTTTACAACTTTATTTTTCAAGATCTCCAGGGAAATTATTTAAGAAGCTAAATTTCATGTGTTCTGATACCACAACAGAAGATGTTTCACCTTTTTATCTTACTGATTGTCTCAGAGAGTGCTCACAGTAGCACAACTGAAATATCCATTCTTTTATATGAGACAAAGTTCAGTGGACAACTTGTAACAAGATAATGATTCTTCCTTAAAATATTTGTTAAGTTATTCTCTCTAAAAAAATTCACCATCTTCAAAACCGTATGCAAAAATTATTTTCAAGCTATTTTTTTTCTTGCTTCTGAAAAAATTTACACTCTGAAATGTGACCTTTTTCCATTGAAAAAAGGAGGTCACATGGTACTGCATGAGTCACATACCTGAAGCCTGTGCCCTTTTCAATATGGGCCCTCAACCATCATAAATACAACTTTTGCTTTCTAAGCTTGTGATAGTTGCTTGACCTTTGCTAGGTCTGTAAAAATTCCTGCCAGTTAATTTTATTTTTAGCAAATGTTCTAAAACAAATAAAGAGTGGCACAAACACTGCTAAAGTGAATGCATTTAATACCATGAAGAAACATTCACATAGTGTTTCCTGCAAATATTTTCATTTATTGACCTGATACGGAGTCTTTCTTTTTGCCTTGCACAGCTGGCTGTGCAATCTTCATGTATTTTGGATAGGTGCTCCTGCTTGGTACCATGCCCCTGCCACACCACTGCTTCTTTGGCTTTGGAAGAACATTTTCATTCCTGTACACAGCCTCAATTCAAGCAGTGTGTGCTTTCCTGCAGAGAGGTCACCCTTCTCCACACCCATGTCTGGCAGGTGCAGATGGCACAGGTATTTTGGCAGTCAGTCCCCAGGGAAGACTTGACAAGGACTGGAGAAAAGCATTTGCAGTGGGAGGCCTTCAACTGTGTCTGCCTTTCTCACTGCAAAAAAAGCTGCCAACTAAGAGTTATCCTCCTCAGAGTATACTAACAGGGTTTATCATTGTTTGGGCTGTCTAGGATTGCCAAATATGTCCTAGAGGGTCTTCTGTGTGTGAGTAGGTGTTGGAAGCAGGTGCAGTGCACACTCTTTATAATTTACCCTTAGCCAGCCTGAGACATCATTCATCACCTTCCATTTTTAATGCTGGTTTAGTTATTTTCACCAGTGTGTAAACAAGAAATCAAATTCCTCATACTGTGAAAATATGTATTTCTATTTCCATTTCAGGAGAATTGAGAAAATAACACTGAAACAGGGCCTTTTACAATCTCTGATATGAGACCTGATGTTATATTTCTGTATAATAGCACCTGAAAAATCTTAACTCATCATATTTTCTAATTTCCTCAATCTTTCACACCTTTTGCAACGGATTTCTAAACCCATAGGTACCTCTACATTTTCTTTATGCTGTGCATGAGAGACAAACTATACAGTTGATATTACTACATGACTAATACTATTATTTTATTAATTAAATTAATGTAATCACTAGAAAACTGAAAGATCACCTGGTACACTGCAGTTAACTCAGGGAATACAGCTACAATAGCATTATAACCAAATGGCCTTGCGTTTGTCAGCTATAAAGTTCACTAGAGATCTCACATTAAACATTTGCTTGAAATACAGCCAAGTGAAGATGTACTTCATTCCTCTGTGATCCAGAAAGCTACCAGCTGTTTCCTACAAAGTGCTCTGCTGTGTCCAACACTGAAGGTCCATATATTCAGTATCCTTTCTCCAAGAGCTGCTGGCAGCAGACGTGTACAGAACAGAACAAGAACAGAGCCTACATTAAAGGATTCTTCCTGTGTTGTAATCAGCTGTTTCCAGCCATCAGTGGGAGTGTCTGACACGAAGCTTGCATCTAATGGCTCCGTGGAATAGTCACAAATGGACTTAATCTTCACTAATCTATCAAGATCCTTTCCAGCTCTCTCTATGTTTTTGGCCTCCAGAATGTCCCATGAGGATTCTTAGAATTTAATATGTATCATAAAGATTTCCTTTTGTTTCCTTTAAACCTGCTGCAGGAAAACTTCACTGAGGCCCACTAGTTTTTCTGCCCCCCAAAACAATGACTTTTTGCTCACATTTTTCACATCATTCATGATTTAACCGAACACACCCCTCCCCAACTTGGCTGTTTATGTAACTCTAATTTAATTTGATTTCATATGCTTGTTTTCTACCCTTAATTTGCTTTCATATGCTTGTTTTCTACCCTTCAATAGAAAGATTGTTCTTCTGTTCTAGAGAATTCCTTCTCTTTGCTTTTTATCACAGGATGTAGCAGAAGAATTCAGTCCAAGTGAGGTGAAGGGAACAATTTCAGTGTCAGAGTGACTCTTGCAAAATCTCCGATATTATCCAATCCAGAAATATGTCAAACTTTATTCCAACACCTCACATCACTTCCCTAGGAACTAAAACCCACACCCTTTACAATAAGAATTTAGTAGAGAAAGATTAGCTTTTGCATGGGTTATACAAGAAGGTCTGCATTATGCTAGGAGATGGAGAGAAGAATTTCTATGCCAGACTTTCTTTCTTTCTTTCTTTCTTTCTTTCTTTCTTTCTTTCTTTCTTTCTTTCTTTCTTTCTTTCTTTCTTTCTTTCTTTCTTTCTTTCTTTCTTTCTTTCTTTCTTTCTTTCTTTCTTTCTTTCTTTCTTTCTTTCTTTCTTCTCTTCTTTCTTTCTTTCTTTCTTTCTTTCTTTCTTTCTTTCTTTCTTTCTTTCTTTCTTTCTTTCTTTCTTTCTTTCTTTCTTTCTTTCTTTCTTTCTTTCTTTCTTTCTTTCTTTCTTTCTTTCTTTCTTTCTTTCTTTCTTTCTTTCCTCCTGGAAAGTCCTAAATGTCCTGTAGCTTGTTCCATCTTCTGTCCAGGAGTAGCATTGTGAGCCTGAGTGGAACAGGAGTGATGTATAAGGGGCTTAACACAGGGAGAAATCAAATTATTAATCATAATGATAACTCATGTCTTGTGGTGCAAAATATAAATACAAGAAAAGCAGAATAACAAGAAATATAGGCAGGAAATATGTCAGAGATTCGCTTCTTTAAGTGTATTTTCCACTGTGTGTCTGAATGGATGAAGGCTTGCTCACCTGGCTTGGCAGATTGTTTCAGCCTTTTACAGGGCAGGAGAAAGTAACCCAAGTTTGTCTCCTAATGACTCAGCTAAATCACCCTCTCTTAATCCCTGCCTGATGCTCTTAGGTACATTAAGGACAAAGTTAAGCCAATTCTATTGGCCTTTTCAGCATTCCAGCATCTCATACTTTATTTCCTGGGGTCAAATGTGCCAATTTTTACATATTTTGGTATCTTCAAATATTCTTTAAAAGTACCCTTTAACACACCCACTCCAAGCCACTTACTTCTCTTGTTCAGTGATGCAGTTCCTCATCTCCAAGACACAAGAAATTGAAGTCAGCACATCAGGCCCACAACTTCCCACTTGAGTAAAAGAGTATGGGCAGGACAATATCATCAAGGCTCCTTGGGAACTGGACTACACTGCAAAGTCATACTTAGAGCTTTCTACTTCTTCTTCATTTATTTGGGGAATTCTGTTCTCTGTATTTTCCCTCCATACTAAAATTAAGTTCATTCAAATTTTCCCCTAGGAATGCTAGAACAGTATTTAAACAAGCAAATACCTTATATTATTTGCTATAGACACTATCAAGATTTAAACAGATTGAGTATATGGTTTTCTCATTGTTTGTATAACATATTCAAGTATTCCACTGAAGGAAGTATCTGAAGTTCTATTTTTTATTTAAGAGAGGCAGAAAAATCTTAATTACTTTAATAAGGCTTATTAGTGTTGCCCAGATATGAGCTGAGGGGTGGGCAGAATAACATAGATAAATAGTCACAGAGAAGTTAAAATTTTCTCAGCATCAAAAATGTCTAAAATAATGGTCTTCATCACACCTGATTTTCTATAAACTCATTCCACCTACTGTGTTCCTTTCATTTTTACATCTGCTGCCCCATAGTTCCTGAGGGAAGAAATAAAAACAACCCACCCTCCACAGTCAAAACTTAGTCAATAAAATGATAACCAACTTTATATATAAGTGAACAGTAAACACATTCCCCACCACTACTAGACTCCTTTTGGGAAAGTTATAGCCAAGTTCTTGGCTTCGAACACATTTCATCTGGCCTTTTCTTCTCCTGTGTACCACCCTGGTGGAAGCATGTAAGTCACTGCTTAGATCTACCACAGGACAAGAAGAGTTCCAGAAAGATTCTTGTAGCCAGAGAGCAGTTACCTGCTGTGTCATGAAGGTGCTGGTGGTTTTATTGCCACAAGAGAGAGAAGCATCAGAGATTTTCCATCAAAAGGACCACAAGTGCTGTGAAAGAAGTGAAACATCTGCCCTAAGAAATGATATTTGAGAGGGTGAATGAAATCTGCATGGTTTTGTGAAGATGTCAAGAGGCAGTTGAAGCTTAATACAAAGGATATGTAGGGCTTAACCAAACTCAGACTTGAGGTTGTTTGGCTGACTACCCTAGTGTCCCTGCTTTGGGCCACTTGAAGAAGAGTGGTATTAGAGTTAGAGTCTCTGGGAAGCATGTGGGACAACACCACAACATCAACTAGCATTTTAAAGAAAGAGAGAAGCTGATGTTTAGGCTTGTGTATGTGAGGGTTTTATGCTTTGGCATTTTTTTCCTCAAAGCGAAAAGGAGGGGAAAGTTTTTAGCAGAAAATGTAGAGTAGGAAAAAAAAAAGTTTTGGTAACAGTGACTCAGTGTCTGTACTTCTGAATAACCTGGTATCTGCCTCTGATGGAGGAAAAGAAGTAGAACAGGTTATAAAATTCCTTTATTTAATATATACCATTAATTCACATGGGCTGTCCATTGAACCTAACAGAAGATGCGGCTGCCATCAGTAGAAGGTGATATATGAAGCTCTGGAAGAATTATTAGAGGACATTTCATAGAAATGGTGAGAAGAATATGAAAGAATATCCAAAAGAATAATAATAAAAGGGGATATTTGAGAAAGAATCATATTACATCAAAAATGCCAAATCATCAATCTTGCAAAAAGCATCTTAAGGTCAGTGAAAAGATAAATCTTAACATGAGACTGGACCAGAAGTCACTGAAGTTACTAAGACAATGTCTTATGTCACAGATCTGCTAAGTAATGTCTGTGTGTAAATAAGAGTGTTCTTTTATTAGCTCACTTAAGATTTCACCCGGTTTACAAAGCAGAATCATAAAAGCCACAGGGAGATCCAGGATATTTTTCTTACTCTTTATCCTTACATGTTTACATAAATAATGAAACAGTGGATCACGATTACCCCATTTCAGTATCACTAAACCAGGGAGCTGTCAGTGTTAGCATTCAAGTAGCAGGATGAAATACATTTACATGCAAACATGTGTAAGGAAGGACATTATCTCAGAAGGAAAAGCTTACAAATACAGTCTGCTCACCACAGCTGAAAGAGTTTGGACTGAGATGAGAGTGAAAAGAGTGAAAAACAATAGTCATAAGGAACTGTTATGCATCTCCAGGGCAGGATTAGAAGGCAGGACAGGAAGCATTTATGCAGGAAAAAAGGAGAGTTGTACAAAAGCACACACATTGATCATGGGGATTTCAATTATGCTGACATTTACTGGAACACAAGTGACAAGCAAAAGCATGTTCTAAAAGCTCTCAAGGCTGCTGCCATATGGAACTTTCTGCTAAGTCAACCAAAGGCATCTTCTAATCAAAGCTAAATCTTAGGCTCTCTCTGTGAGGTGGCGCAAGAAACTGTCCAAGCCAGCTCCAGATGAATAAACTCACTGGTTGGAAGAACTACAGGCTGCAGCTACGAAGCAAGCCAGCCGAGTTTGCTATCCAACAGTGTTAGCAGCATCTAAATTTTCAGCAGTTTTCAGAGATTTGTTTGCCATTGGTGCCCACCACTGGCCTATTTCTCAAGATGGCAAAATATGTGGAAAAAATAAAATGAGAGGAAGAGCAAGAAGAGCACTTCAACGTATTTTTAGTTAGCTATCGAGGCAGAAACTTCAAAATCCATCAGGTCAGCTGGGAGGGTGATTAGTTGAAAAATTGTCAATGAGATGATGCCTTCACTTATCCTTGCCAAATTCATCAAAGGAGCTGCATATCTTCTATTTAGAGCAGATATGAGATTACTTCTAAGAAAGAAGAAAAAAAATGAACAAAACTTGTTGAGTGGTGAGTGTTCCCAGAAAACACAGAAATGGTTTTTCAGAGTAGTAGTGATTGACCTTGTTCCTGTAAGTATTTTCTACCTAACTTGGTCCTGACAGATAATTCTGCAGCTTTTATCAACAACCTTCATTGCTTTATTCAATGAGTGAGTCCCACTTTAAGACCAAGGCAAACATAGAGCTAGCGCTCCATATTTCATTGCAGTGATGTTATTCACCCTTCTCAGAACTCTACTAAGCAGGATCAAGTCAAAACTTGGATTGGAGAAAAAAAAAAAAAAGAAAACTTTTCACATTTCAGGTTTATACCTACACAATCAGGAGGAGCAAAGAAATCTCTTTTTTAGAGCCTCTAACTCTCAGTTTATAGCTGAGAGTTCCATTTGTTTTTCTCTGTATTTTCCTTCCCTATGTCAATTGTTAGCACAGGACAAACTTATAAAGGCAACTATATTTACATATTTTAAAATATTTATCAAGGGGAAAGTGAGTCCCACCTTCAAAAAACTTAATGGCAGCACCAAGGGCAGGGCAGAGTGCAGGGGGATAAGGCTTGTTTTTATCTAAGTCCCAAGGGCAGAATTGGTGTTGAGGGAAGACATGCTGCAGAGCAGAAAGTCAAGGTGATTCATTTCTCTCATGAAATCTTGTTCCTAGACAGAAAAGAGAAGGATAAGAGTATAGGTAAGCATGTCCCTCCTCCCGAACAACTCTGGATACCTGGATGTTGAAAAAGGCAAGAGGGTAATTTTATCACATAAGAAAACTAAGCAAAGTTTACTTTTGTGCAAAGAGGGTCACTGAGAGGTTCAAGTAGGAAACACTAAGTATAAATGATAATGACATCCTGTGCTAATGGCAATAATATGAATAATTTTACTTAAGCCACATAGTTAATCTCATTGGAGAAACACCACTTGCTCTTTTCTAAACTTTGGAAGCAACTCTTTGCCAAAAATCTCATCGCAAACATACATACATATATATATATATATATATATATACATGCATGCCAATGAATAAACATATGAATGAACATAACATAACTCAGACCTGAAGGAATTCAAAAAAATACATATCCCTGCACAAAGAAAATGTTGCTCATCAAAGTAGGCAAGACAATAAATTGCTCCTCAAGCTCAAATTCGTATTGGAAAAATAGTCATTACAAGATAGATGCAGAAATAAAAACTGGTTGAACATTTTCAAAGGGATGGTGGAGAACAATCTGACCTGAAGATGCACCTCAGTGTGAAAACTAGGCAGGTGTTTCAGATCTCTTTACAATCAACATAAATAAACCATTTACTAGACTGGAGCAGGAGTAAGCAAAGGTGAGACCCACCTTGATGTGTGCACACATTCAAGTGCCTCAAATGGGGCTGGTGGCACAAAGATTAGGAGATGCTGGCTAAATGTTTTTTAAGACCAGATGGGTCAGCTTGCAGGAATCTAAGATTCATTAAATGGCTGGAGAAATTATTTCAGAGTTACTGATATTCCGGTGTAACAAGTCTGGAACACAGTAAAAATTCAGGAAGAATGGAAACTATAAATTTTTCAAAAAGGTCACATGGCACCAGCCCCAGGCACAGTGGTGGAGCAGATGATATAAGATTTTATTAACAATGAACAAAGCAAAACTGGCAGATTTGAAAGGTAATCAGTACCAATCATTATAATTTAATGGAAAAATCATCAAAGTAAAAGCAAATCAGATTTCACTTTTTGAGTGAAAATTACACGCTTGGTTTATAAAGGCATCTGTAGTATTTTAAATTTAGACTTTTGGAAATATAAACATTTGCCTTACTAAACAGAAATACCTCATCAGGGATATAGATGAACAAATAAGTTAAATATTCATTTAAGAAATCATCATTGATTAGAATATGAAACATAGTGGCATTTCTCAGGAGGTCTAGGATTCAACATTATCAACAATGATTTAATACTTCAAACTACATACTGTTCATGAAATCTACTATTGGGATGACTGAGAAAACATTAAATGACACCAAGGTATAAATGGTCATATATAATATCTGGATTTTGATCCAGAGAAACACATTGGAGGCATGTCTGGAGATTATCTACTCCAGCTCTCTATCCAAATCAATGCAATCTCTTGCATGAGGTCAGGTAGCTGTAGTTTTGTCTGGCTTGTCCATCCCCTCCAAGGACAGAACCTGTTCCAGTGCTGCATAATTCTCCAAAGGAAAGTCTCCTTCCTAATGTCATTACTAGCAAACATCCCAAAATGCAGATTTTGGCCTCTTTATACTTTCTGCCATCAATGAAAATAACTTGGCTCTGCCATCTTTGTAGCTGCCAGCAATTACCTCCAGTCAGTTGTTAGACCTCACCTTCCTCCAGCCAGGTTAAGGATTCCCAACTCCACCAGGTTCTCCAGGTAAGTTCCATGCCTGATGCCCCATACTATTTGGTAGCCTCCTGCTGAGGTCAGCCAATCTCACAACAGTTTTTTTTGCACAGGAAACCCAAAACTGCAAGCAAACTTTCAGTACCACTGGTGCTGAGCAGATGAAAAAGATTACTTGTCTCAATCAATTGGCTTTACTTCTACTCATTAGGGCCATGAGAGCACTGTGAATCACAGGTATCCTTGCCCAGATTTAATTTTATAATTATTTTGCCTTCAGTATGGAAATGCATGCTTTTCATTGAAATTTTTAACCTTCCTGTTGACACAGTCCTTAGAATTTTCTTGACTAAAGCTTTGCCACTCATTAGTCAACCCTGCACATTTAATGATGTGTTTAAACTTTCATGTTCTCTTTACATTTTCTAAGTAGTTTTATCCTCCAGACTGTTGGTAGAGTTATTCAACAATAGATGCTTCTTTATTTATGCTTGATACACAGTATTTATCTACTCATTACTAGGCATCACGCACCCAAAAGATTCATACTGTCCATAAGTTACCTTTGAAATGAAGATGTTGGGGGAGCTGGCATCAAAAGCTTTACTGAAGTCTAGTTTCATCTATTGCTCACTGGTCCTCCACATTCAAAATCATTTAATCATACATGATTTATGACATGTATGACAGCCATGCTGGTCAAGCAAGTTTTTGCCTTGGTAAAACAGGTTTGTGATTTCTGTCTTTTTATCCTTCATATGTTTGGAAATTAATTCCAGGAGGACACACACTTACTTTTTTTTTTTTTTTCCCCAGTCATTATAAACCTCCCCTAGTTGCACTAATTTTTTATAGGTAACAGGAAACCACCTGGCAGTCACAGAGGCAAGTGGTAAACCCACCTGTGGTAAATAATAAAGCCTGATTTCTCTTGTAAAAGCTAAAAAAGACAGCAGTGAGAAGGAAGAAAGAAAATATGATGCTATCTGTATATGGGATTTTTTTTAAAGTATGCTGGATTATGCTAGGTGTTTCTGGTCCCACTGCTCTAATGGGGATTTTTGAATAATGCATAATGCAATAGAGAATAAAAATGACTGGGAAAGGGAGCAAATACCTTTCAGTCAGAGTTTTACTGTTTAGTTCATTTCAAAGATGATGTAGAGTTCTATGCTCTGTAATGGCAGTACCCATGGGCTTTAAGAAGGGAGAGCTGGGGTGATTAACTTCTCTAAATTTCTGTGAAAGGTGTAAAAAGAGCTACTGCATTATATTAATTAATCAAGTCCACTGGACTCGGCTCAATATATTAGTAACTGGATTAAATACAAGGCATCCACAGGTCAGGGAAGATGACAGAATGGCTCCTTTTTCTCTTTTTCTCTATGAATCTTGAATTTTATGATGGTACCAAAATTATTCTGAGAATGTTAGACATAATATAGCCAGTAAATCTATATCAGAATATCAAGTGTATATCTTCTGATACTTCTTTCAGAATATCTGATCTACAGAACAGAAAGCCAATTGAAATGTAAAAGAGAGGATCTCTTCCCCGTAATAAAATAAAAGCTAAATTTTTCACATGGTAAGGCACTAGCACTATGACCAAAACACTGAAGAGTTTAGTGTAATACACATCTTTATAAAAAAGCACTTACACCTTCATGTCAACGTGCAGCTGTAGCTGTAGAAAAGGTGCTGTGTTGCATTATAGAAGTAAAAATAATTTACAAAATCACTTACTTGTTTATGCAATAAGGTTTAGGACTGGGTATCAATATAACCCAGTGGTCAAGGAGATACCCACCCCCATCAAAGAACTTTTAAAATATTAATTAATCCCTATTTGAACAACAGATCCCACTCTGAGTTTTCAAAAAAAACCCCATATTAAGTTCTTTTGTTAACAATAGATCACTAAGCAAGTTTCTGTGAAGCAATAACCCTCTGTTGCCTTAACTCTTTGATAACACCTGAGATCTTTACCAGGACAACAATTCCTAGTAACTAATTACTAGTAGAACAATCTTGGAAAATATCAATCCAAGTCAGAACAAAAATATGTAGAGAAGATTAATGTTTCAGGTTTTTCCTGCTCCTTCCAAGTGACCTTGGATTTTCAAGGTGCTAATGAGATCTCAAAGGAGACTGCTGCAGGCTCCCCAGAAACTGTCTGTAAAAGAAATACTGACAAAGTGGTAGATAGCCAAAAATACTTTTTCCTTACACCACACTGTGCTCAGCTGGCTAGACAGTGCTTATGTGGTTTCTGGATAGCATGCCAAACAGGGGACAAAAAGTGGAGATCATTGTTTGAATGTGATTCCTGGAGAGAGGGGTAGAAAGAGTAATATAGAAAGGCCAGGAGAAGTAGGAGGTGAAGACACAGATTAAATCAAAACATGTAAAGCTGCAAGAAACACAGTTTCTCCAACTTTGCTTTTCAAAGAACTCCTTGTTTTCTGAAGAGTAGCTGTGCCCACTGTCACCCCAATGCCAGGTCAGTTTTTGAATCCTAAGTCTGAAATGGCCCTGTTCTTGCTTGGCACAGCTGCCAGACAGGGATAAAGGGGGAAGCCTTGAACAGAAGGACAGGCATATCTCTGTCCCCTTACATACACCAAGAAATAGAGCAAGACTGTAGGTAGAGAACAGTGGTAGGGGCCAGGTTGTGTACTCTTAGTCAGAGGGGCTGTGGGAATGATGCAGGGTCAGTAAGACACCCATACATTTAGAGCCTTTTAAAGCCCTGAAGCTTCTTTTAGACCACAGATCTGATTTACATATGCAGCACAGTCCCCATTCAGAGAGTGTGAGTGAAACTTGAGCCAAACTGCTTTGTTTTCCTGCTTGCCTTGTGCCACTGAAATTTCCCTTGCAGTAAATTACCATAGATAAACAAGAAGTGTCTTAAAAATTAGCATCTGATTGCCCTCAAATTAAACCCTTGTTTTTACCCCAGAGGGCTCAGTGTAAGGAACAAGAAAATACAATGACAGTTTGACTAGAATACTTTACTAGAAAGATGACACAATTGAGAATCAATTCCCTAATGGAACAAGGATTGATAGGAATGGAATTCTGTATAAATAGTCAGTAAGTGCAACCCTCAGCATCCATTTTCCTAGTGTATTATTTACCTGGCTTTAGCTAATATAACAACCACAAATCCACGTGGGGAAAATCAGCATCACTCCACCACTACAAAAGATTTATTTTCTTCTTGTGACTTAAACATGTAGTAAACTAGAAACAAACAAAAACTTTCAATAACATGAGTGGTGCATGGATAACACTGCTGTGGATGGCAAACCTCCTAGCAGATTTAACACAGGCATGACTGCACTGGCGCAACATTTGGGTAAGTGAAATGTTTCACTGGACTCTGTCAGCAAAACACAGATGTCCAGTGCCTAAAGGATCCCCTCTGACCCTCAGATGGCAGCTGACAATCGAAAAGTAACCCAGACTCCTGCAGGTTCCTCTCTCCTCCCCATTATCCCTATGAAGATATCTCAGGTACCTGTGGCACCCAGTGCACAATGAAATACCCACTGTGTGGGGATCCTCCCTGAATAACCATATTGGTAAAGGAAGTTCTGGATTATGACTATGACACAAAACAGAGAATCATGTGATTTTCGTAAATAAATAAGGAAAAGTATTTTATCAGCAAAAGACCTCACAATAATTTTCTTAATATAATATTTCAATGCATTATCAAACATATTGCCAAATTGGATGGAAAACCCAAAACCAAGAGCAAATATTTTTACAGAAAAATTTAAAAAGGTGTTAAAAATGATATTCCAACATCTCCAGACCAAAGAATAGTGAACATAATTAAAAGAGGGGGAAAAAATAAAAAAGATGGGAAGAAAAACAGCAGATATGTATATATCTTCAGTAACCTAGAGAAGTGGTGTTCTGTAAACATCTTGAAAGCAGAATAAGGGTAGTCAGCCTTGATATGAGGACTACAGCACCAAGAACTCAATGGGTCAATGAACATTCCACAGAAGACAGAGAGACATCCTTTCTTCATTAAAACTCACATCACTGAAGAAATTATCTAAATTTTTCTATTTAGGGTAAAAAAAAAATAAATCTGAATTTCCTGTCCTTGTCTTCTGCTGTCTCTCTCCACTGTCCAAGAGTCTCTACATTCTACCTATGCAAAACTTTTCTATATTTAAAGGTGCTTGTGTTTTCATATGTCATCTCTTGCCATACAATATCTGGTTTCTGAATACCCCTTAATATATATCTTCATTATAATAATGAAACACATACAATAATGGGCTGGAATTTCTCCTCATAACAGGGAGCAATCACTGTGAAGCCATCAACCTTCTGTCACTTTTTCACAGCTCACACCTTAGATCACATTTAAGAAAAGCTTCACCTTAAAGAAGCCTGTGATTTCCTACAATCTCTTATCTCTTCCCCCTAAAGTTCTTGTTCTCAGATAAAAAGTAGCCCCACAGCCTGCTTAAACTGGTATATTTTAGCTCAAACCCCAGTTATTGCATTCAGGGACTGGGCAGTGACCAGATCCTATGTATGAAATTTCCTTTCATGCCTTCTCCTCCCTGTCCCCAAGAGCACTCTAACCTGCCCCTGATCCTTCACTCATGAAATTGGCTTTGGCTTTTTCTCTGGTTTCACTTTTCAATGATTTTTAAAATAATTTCAAATATGTTCCTAAATAGACATTTTCACTGTTAGACATTCATAATTTCAAATTGCAGGTAGCATTACCAACAACACCACAGCCAAATTGTTTCTATCCTCAGGATTTACTCCCATGAATTCTTCTAGGGCATGCATTCTTCTTGTCATCTGCTTCCTGACAAGTAGCCACAACACCTTCATCATTCACCAATCATTTCAAATGTACTGCTTTGGAAATAACAATTATGTGGGTTTGTTTTGTTTTGCTTTTGCCACTCAAATATTTTTGTCTTCCTAATTTATTTTCCTTTGCACACAGAGCCTCAGTCATCTCCCTCACACAGACTTGAGCAAATCTCTGATAACACTGCAGCATGTCCACACCTACCTACACTATATTGAGTTGATACTTCAATTTTTTCGTAAAGTCTATTTATAGGCAAATCTTTTATGAAGTTTGTATTAAGACATAGTACTCCACTACAAGCCTGGATGACATATTTTTTTTTCATGTCAGATACTTGCAGGCAACCTAAGTATTACAGTAGATTTGCATAGATTATTGAAAAATGCTCTCTGTGGAATATACAGAGAAAAATAAGCTAATTCACTCAAAAGATGTGCACAGTTTGTTGAATTCTCCCTTGGTTTTGAATCAGGTGAAGAAAAAGTTTTTTACTTTATACTACAAAAATCGCAAATCCTATTTACCAAATTTATCTTGCCCTTTCTTGCTTCAGCTCTGTCTTTCTTCTTCTAGATACCTGCTTATTCTTTTTGTAGTTTATATTGTCTGTCATCTGTTTGTAGGAAGTATGGATTCAAATCAAACAAGGTAGCAAGGGGAAACTGTTATCTCTTCAGAGATACAAATAGGTGAGGGAATATTTTCTACACTCTATTGGCATCATATTAATTCAGACTTTACAAAATTTCAGAGGAAACCTCATTGTTTTCTGCACTAAACAGAGTCCCTTTGATTTAAGCACAAAAACATTAATAAAATCTCCAAGAAGTTAGGATATGCAGATTGAACAGACAAACTTGACTAGGACCCAAAACTTGCTCTTTTAGGGAAAAAATATCCATATTTATGTATTTTTGAAGTTGCAATTATTTAAAAATAAGAATCGTAATAAACTAGCATGCGCAGAATATTTTGTGTACTTGCGTAAGCCAGTCTTCATTTTCTTTGCACAAAAGGAAAAGAAAAAAAAACATAGATTTACTTTTTTTGAGATATTTTTTGCTCTTTGTTGGCCTAAGAATACATGTCTTGAGAAAGCCTTCTAAATTTAAACATTCACCATCTATTTAAAACTTCCAGCTTGGTTTTACCAATGTTGCTCAGTCTACCCACTAGTATTTTTTGCTTTCTCCAAGTTCTCAAGCAAGAGAAAGAACTGGAGCCCATTTAATTTCTAATTAAATGGCTTTAGACTCTCTTAAAACTGTGGGCTTGAGGTTTGTTTTGCAGTTTTAAATAGCTAAGGACATGCCTCCTGGCAAAATGCAATATAAACATTCCTCTACAGTGCTCTTGTACAAAATAGCCACTAACTTCACATAGATAGGCTTTGAAGCATCAGAATCTCCCCATTCTTTCAGAAGAGCTTAACATCATTAACCTACACAATTTTGTTAAAAATCTGAGAAAATAGACAGCATTTCAGAAAACTGGAATGAAAAAAAAGTTCTCTGAAGATATGTAATGGTAAGAGTTGGCTGATTAAATGGACAAAATGTACTTTAAAAACATGCATTGGGGCTTAAGAAAAATAAACCATCACTTAGCTTTCTTCAGTTTTCATACTTAAATCCATCTGCTGCTTTAAAAATAGACCCGTTAAACAGGATGCAGAGATATTTAAGCTGAAATACTATTAGTTCTGGGATCCAAGATGAGGAACAGACTCAAAACTTGTCTGGTTACTGCATGTGCTCTGACCTAAAAACTATTTCTATTTGTATTTTGAGTACAAACCTTTGGTACACAGTATAAAAGGATTCTCACTGTTTAAGCATCATAATCTCTGGATTTCAATTTCATAGAAAAGTATAAAGGGTATGTTCTTAGAGATTTATTGTTTTGTGGGGTATTTTTAAAACCGTTTCAGGGATTTACTTTTAATTATTTTATTTACTATGCTGTTATTCCTTATCAGCCTACTTAGACTCTTCATGTTATTTTCTTTGATTGATACATAAATTTAAAACATTCCATAGAAAAGTTTCTTAAAATCTTTCAAGAAGTTGTTCTTCGTGTAATCTTTCCCACAATTAAAGGATATTATCACAATATTAACAAAATTTCAAAAATTATCCATTATCTGTCTATGGGGAACTGGCCCACAGGAAGAGCATTAGTACAAATTGTGGCATGATTCCTAAGAAGGAATGCTTCAAGATGCTTCATGCTTCATCCAGTTTGGACAACCACCACAAAAGCAGCAGTGCCAGCCAAAGACACATTCTGTAAATGGTATATTGCATCGCCACCAGAAGCAATAACTGGTCACCAGGTACCACAATAAGAGAGATTCAGTTTTACAAAGTGATTTCTTATCTTTCAGCTCATACACAAGAACATGATGTGCAGCTGAGAACTTAGCACTGACCAAAGGAGAAAAGAGGATTTCCATCTGGATCCCTGAAATTTTTCCACAGTTTGGTTAGTGTCAAAAGAAGCATTCAAATGGATTAGCAGAGATCCAGCTTCCTCTTGCAACAAATACATGAAGAGCATTCAGGGAACAGCAATACCTTGCTGCCCAGTAACAGCTCTAGATACTAAATTTGGAGCATAAAATCTGAAGGTAAAAATTCATGACAATGAAAAAGTTTTGAAGGTGGAGAAAAATTGCATTGTCAAATGTTCACAGACATTATCAATGAGCAATCAGTCAAAAATTTCTTAAAATGCAAAATGCAGTTAAAGTGGCAAGTCTTGAGCTGCCCAAAGGTAAAAAAGCATTTTGAAGAATAACATGGGAAGCTCTGGGAAAAGACAAGGTCTTTGTGACTCAAAATAACTGGTTGAGTGTCTAAGCCTCAGTCAAATACAATCTTTTTAATGGTTAGAGAGCTTCAGAGGAGGGATAGCGAGCCAAACTCTGCAAGTGGAGCAGGGATCAATACCCACTCCAATGTACATGCCTCAGCTGAATAACCATTACAGTCTCAGTACAGTACAGAGAGAGGAAATCAAAGAGGTAGAGAGGAAACATGCCAAGCAGGTCACCCACCACATACTTGAAATCCTTCTTAGGGCTCAGTTATCACATTGTATTGAAAAGATTATGCTTGCTGGTGACATCAGTGGAGAGACTGTGCTGTAAAGATGTCTATAAAATCTTTTCTCCTCATAACCATGGAAAAAAGTCAAGATCGGGTGAGGGACAGGGAGATAAATGGTACAAATAGCTAAGAGAGTTGGCTCACATCCTCCTGAACTCTTGCCATTAACAATGTCTGGGAATGGCCAAAGGCTCCTCCAGGATAGGAGTTGTGTGTGTTCCAATGGCAGAAAACTGGAATTTCCAGAACAAGCTCTGTGTGAATTACAACAAGGTCAAGCTGTCCAAACCTGCACTTTTCTGAAGATCTCAAGAGAACACAATCAAAATGCCTACATATAATTTCATCATTATTATGGTCTCAAATCCTCAGGGAACTTAGGAGAAAACTGACTTGGCAGATCTGACAGCTGCACTTAGAATCAGCTGAGAAAGTGCACCAGGTGGCAGATAACATCATTTTTAAGCTTTATCACGCCAAGGCAACCTTTTCTTTTTCTCCTTTGGTCAGCATAGCTCACTGCCTGTCCTGTCACCTTACAGAATCAACCAGTGGTAACACCTAAGTGACACATGAATCTACTTTCAAACAGGATTCCAAAATAGCAGGAATACATGAACAGCTTAAACACTGTATTGCTGAAATACCCCCAAGTAATTACCATTCAGATGATGGGAGAATTGTTTTTAAAAACATTCTGCATTCTCTGTGTTTAAAAAAAATCAAATTGATATAAATGAAATCTTGTTCTCATTTTAAGAAAATAAAGGATTTGTCTAAAACTCCAGATACTCACCAGAAACACTGAGAATACTAATAACATTTGGATTTTATAATGATGAATTAACAAGTAAACAGGAAACCATAATTTTTGAAGTCTCATGGGGCAGCTAAGGAATGAGAGAGTTCTGGCCCAGCATACATCTCTCACACATCTCTATGCATACTAAATAACTACACTTTACATAAACACATATATGTTTGAGCATGCACATGTGTGAAAAGAGTCAGAGAATAAATTTTCATATTAGGTTAAATAACAGATAAAAATAAATTTAATTGAATACAGTACTAGGGCAGCATAGTTAAACTTTCAAAATCTAGGAAGTTTCCACATGAGTTTGCACAGAAAAACCTTATATTTTTCTTCTCTCTGCTACATGCCAAGACAAAGTTTCATTCAACTATCATGCATTTATTATCCCCCAGAGAGTCTCTAACCATTTAGTGCATAGGATGGACTGTTCTCAATGGAAAAAAAAAAAAAAGCAAAGCACTTTATGAAAACAGATCAAAATATTTAAACATCTAAAAATATAATCTCATGGTTTATTTACATGGTGTTATCAAAAATCTGATCTAAAGGCAGAGTAAGTTTCATAAGGTCTTGTCTTAATTCCATGGAGTTCATCAGCATAGTATGTATCTTATGATGAAAAGCTATTAGGTAAATAAATTTAAAAAAATAGAAAGGGAAGAAATTGAAAATTAGCAAGATGGATGTGTAGGTTACAACTCAAAACCAAGTCACAAAATCACAGCCATCTTCTCTTCTTCAGCAATCCTCTCTCCTTCAACATTATTGGCCACAAAGAAGGAAGGGATTTGGCAGGGAGCAGCTGCCTTTAAGACACAGCCCAAATTCACCCTCCAAGCACCCCTGGAAATAAATGGCAGAAATGGTTAGCACTCCTGCAGCTCAGAACTGTGTAATGGTGCACACAAGTGCACGGGAACTCAAGAATAAGAAGCTGTATGATGGCACCATTCAGCACGAGGCTTTCATCCATCTTGTTCCCAACATCCTGTTTCTCCTCCTGTCCCAGTGCCTCCTTCTTCCTTCCCAGCGCCAACAGCCACCCTGCCACCTGCACAAGGCTCCTCCCCACAAGAGTCTGATGAAACCCCTCGGTCCGAGCCCAGACAGTCTGACTGGTGGCTTCCCTGGGAAATGGCTCTGGCAATGTTTATGGTGAGGGACAGCTTTGATCCAATTGTTCGGAAACAGAACTTTAATAAGGTGAAAACAACAAACAGAAAGGGCTGCACCGCACCAGTAACGAACCAGAAAAAAGCAAGGTGCAGAGTAGAGCAGGGATATTTATACACTTGGGTGCAAGGAAGGGTTAAGGCAGGATCTGAGGGAGAGATCCAATGGGAAAGAGCGATTAAGAATACTATAATTTTTGAAGTGAAAAGTAACCAATAGTAACAAAGAGAAGGGATAACTTTCTAGTAACAATTTACATAACTGAACAGGGGAATCTTGGGAGAGAGCCTTTTGCTTACCATGACTAAAGGCTTTTCCCATGAGCCTAGGTTTTCTTCTCCTGTTTAGCCAACCCCAGCAGTGTGATCTCCATGTTCTGTTTTCCACTTGTACCTTAGAATCCAGACTCCCAGGCCCAGCGCCTTGGCAGTTCCCGGCCATGCTGACAGCCAGTGTGTCCCATGGGTTCAGAACTTGGCTCTGCTGACAGGACATTGGTGCTGGCAAGGGGTAGGAGCACACAGATCATCATCATTGGAAAAATTAATGCCAGCTGTCTCGTGTCTGACCATCTGCAAACAGGTTTCCAAATGCAAAACCATAGGTACATTTACAAAAGAACGACCACAGGAGCCACCTTCTGTGCCACAAACACTCTACCATCCTTGCTCCCAAAAGGGCAGATAAAAAATGCACATATTTCTAGAAGAGAAAAATAGACAAGATCCTTCAGGGTTTTTAAGTCTATCCATTTATTCTCCTTACCCACTATCATTCCTTCCTCTCTTGCCCCTTCCTGCACCTCACCCCACAAGAATAAAGCATTTACTGTGGAAAGTTAGAAACAAATTAAACTTTGGAGAAGCTATAAAGCAGTATTTTATAATGGAAATTGCCAGGTAATTTTATCTAGAAGCATTTCTCCTTCAGCTGCCTGTAATAACTGTGATAAGCTGGAGTAGGCATTCAGACTCTGGGGTGACACGAGCAGTTAGGATGGACTGCACAGCTTTTGGTAAAGGCATTAATCAGGAAGTTCCAGCTATGGTGACCTGTGGAGCGCTTGCCAGTCATCCACAAATAACTGCTAAGTTATGTTATGCTGAACTTCCTCATTTCCAGCTGCTAAATTGCATTAAAGACAGATCAGGTTTCCTAGTATTTGTCTCAACATACACCAGCCATCACAGAAAGACATATGAGTATAAAGCTTTGGAGGAAGGGAAAGCTGAAGCCTTCACCAGTGGAAGAGAAGCATATCTGCAAGACAAACCTCTCAGATTATGCAATCTATGCTACAAAGTAATGGGGAGTCTTGTTGGACCATGAAATTCCCTGGTATTTGTAGAATATTTATAGAAGAGGAAACCTTTCCTCCATCCTTCTGCCTCTCCCCAGCCTTGCAGCCAGTTGTTTACTGCATCAGTAGGGAAACAGCAGAGTCATTCCCTGTGATCCCTAGGCCTTACTCATTTCTATGGGAGTCCTCCACATCAGTGTGTTGTTAACATTATTATCTTACTGAATCCAAAACACAGCACTGAACCATTGAAGAAGAGAATAAATTATATCCCAGCTGAAACCAGGACAAAACACATTGAGAAAATGCCTTCTATCTTTTTTAATTGCAACTAAAAAAAATAAAATCCCTTCAGGGTGTTGCTAAACTTTATCTGAAAAATGTCTCCAAGAAAAAGTATTGCACCAAAGGAAGTTCCTCCTTCACTCTGCATATTCATTGCTGTTTCAATACAGGCACTTTATTGTAAACACAGACAAGAGAGAAAGGGAAACAAGAAAGCAGAACTAGCTGTGATCTCATCCACATCCATGCACTGAAGTGAACTGTACAGGGGAGAGCTGAGACAAGGGGCCAGAAAAACAAAGAAGCAGTAACTCCTCAGGCTATCTCAAACAGACAGCTATGCACAAACTCACCACAAATTTAGGATTTCTTAAACCAGGATGAAATTATTTGCTCTCATTTACTGCACTGTCTGCCTTTGAAGGATACCCTCTAATTTCTATACAAATAATGTTCATTTATGGACTAGAACACCAAGTTACAGAGAGCTTCTCCACGTTCAGAAAATCATTTTGTTTCCAAACATGGAGGATGAGAAGGAGAACCTGTGGTCTTCCTCTTTGAAACATATCTGCCTGGGATGGTGAGAAAAGGAAAACAGGAAGAGAAAACAGCCATCAGTGCAAAGCAGCTGAATGAACCCAACTACAGACATTTAGATCCTTGATACTGGCCAAGTCAAAAAAAATCCAGAAATATTTTTATACACACATAAGGAGAAATTTAATATAAAATACCTATATTAATACATTAATATTTTAAAAATGCATATATATGCACACAGTCATGCACAAATTTCCATGGATATATGTACATAGTAAAAATCTAAGTAACTACTGTAATTTTGGATACATTGTTATTATAATGTATCTTATATGGTATCATAATATACCTAAAATTTAAACTTAAAATCAAGTTCTTGCATCTGAACTAATTCCAGTATTGCAGTATATATCTAATATTGGTTTTGGAACTAATTGCTAAAGAGAATGTAGGGTAAGCAAATATCTTCATCAATACACTAAAAAGGAGCTTCCTACTGAGAGGGTTAAAAAATTTTTATACCAGGAAGACTTCTGATTAATATTTGTGAGCAAGCAATTGCTATTTTTTTTATTCAATAATTCCAGAATAATATTTTCAATAGCCTGACAGTGGATAGGAAATTTATTAACACATTTTTGAACTGCAGGGAAAAAAAACAAAAAAACATTAAAAACACAAACACCCAAAATATGGCAACAAAAAAAAAAAAAAAAAAAAAAGAGAAGTATAGTCAGATGGCTAATCAGAAATCAAAGTCCTGGCACTGATGTTTCAGACATGTTACCCATGGAATTCAGGGTGAGGGCTCCTCAAACTGCAAGCAGTTTCTTGTTTTCAGCTGAGAACCCTCTTTAAGTGGCAAATGGAAATCAAAAACAAAGACGTGCTATTTTGTTCCAATAAAGTCAGCATCTGCTTGCCAGCTACAAACCAGAAATCCTTCATTTACATGAGTTACATAGGAGCAGGCTTGTTTTCCTTCTCTACATGGCAGCAAAGAAGCAGAGTCTGGAAGCCAGAGGCCTATGTCAGAAACTGTAGGTTTGGCTTTGTTTCCAAGTCTCTCTTCAAATTGAAGATAACTTAAGGCCATATTGCAGTCTTTATTGCATTGTTATCGGTTAAAAGCTTTATATATCAATTGTTAATTATTGTTGTTATTACTTTCAACCAACTCCTTTTTTTTTCTGGTAGAAAAGAGTAATTGAAAGATTTCCTCTGAAATACCTTTTGATGTCTCAAGGTCTGGATTCATCTCTAATTTCTGACACTTGCTTAAAGTACTAAGTACTCTACTTTTAGTTGGTGGATACTATATGCCTTTTTAGTCCTTTTGAAATACCTTCTGTCAATTGCAGATAAAAATTTACATGACTATATATGTAATTCTCTTGTCCCATTTTGGGTGGGATGAAACTAAAGGCAAGATTGCATGACAAAATTTCCAGCTTTTTGTATTCCAAATAAATCCAAGTTCTAACTGAAGGATGAAGAGTATAATCACTGTTGGATTTTGGCATTTCTTTGTTTGGGTTTTTTTAGTTTGCTTGAGTATACCTCGGCCATATATTTCTCTCAGCATCTCAAAAGTTTCAGGAATACTCTCATGTCTTTTCCTCCTAACCAGTTCCAGGGATAATTGCTCTACCCACATACAGCTATGGTTACTCTACAATGTAGCCTGATCATACCTAATTAAATGGTTCTTTTGGGGTTTTTTTTCAGTAACACTACCTTCAATGCAAGTAACTAACTGCAGCATTTCAAAAGCCTGTCTTGGCCCAGCAGCTTAGAGCAAACTATGGTGCCTTGAGTCACATTTTATTTCAGGTCAGCATACAAGTCTTTCTGGGATGGATTCTCTAGAAATTACAAGGCATAGCTGAGAAGAGATTTGATTAAATCCTAAGCCATAGTACATGTCCATCAGAGCAGAAAAGGCTGATGAGACCCAGCTGGACTGGCATCCAAACCAAAGAGTTCACATCTGCTCCAATGGTGTGAATGACTGCTCCAAAGAAGGACAAAAACCACAATGATCATTTACTGGAGCTGAGTGAAAAAGGGTGTCTGCAAACCACACCAGAAGAACAAAAGAAGCTGCAAGGAAACCAAATAATTCACTGGGTCTCACAGAAACGTTTCATGAAGAAATTGGGATTTCTGCTAATTTTGTGCTTTTAGTTTAACTGCACCCACTTTTTCAATCACTGCATGAACAAGTTTGCATTCACTCATCACGTAAGATATAATTCCTAGTCCAAAAAGCAAAGCCAGGAGACACACACTCTGTATGTGGTTTCCTCTATATGCAGCTGTGCTCTATAATATGTGCTCTATATTCCCTGTAAGCCTGATCTGTTAGTTTCCAAGGCTACAGCTCACTGGTGGTCCTTTTGCCCATTGCCCAGCTCTGGACCAGAGAACCATAAAGATTGGAAAAGACCTCTAAGATCACCAAGTCCAATTGTCAACCCAGCACCACCAGTACCATGTTCACCACTAAACATGTCCTCAAGCGCCATATCCACATGTGTTTTGAACACTTCTAGGGATGGCGAGTCCACCATTTCCCTGGGCAGACTGCTCCAATGCTTTCAAATTCTTTTGGTGAAGACCTTTATTTAGATTTCCTAAAATCTAATCTAAGCCTCCCTGGGTGCCAGTTGAGGCCATTTCACCTCATTCTGTCACTTTTTACTTGGAAGTAGAGGCTCACCCCCAGCCTGCACCCACCTCCTTTCAGGCAGTTGTAGTGATAAGATCTTCCCTGAGCCTTCTTTTCTCCAGCATAAACAACACAGCTCCCTCAGATGCTCCTCAAAAGACTTGTGCTCCAAGAACAGATGACACTGTGCTGTCCATATCTCTCATGGAAAGGCAGAAACATAATGACGAGGAGCACCTCTGTGGAAGGAGCTGGGGAAGGGCTGCCACAAGGCAGTGTGGATGCAAAAGCGGAGTGAGCCCTAGCCAGGGCACCCCAACACTCCAGCACACTCTGGAGAGAGGGAAGAGCCCTAGGTGGACTCTCAGCAGCACAAACTGAGCACTTAGGGCTGCTCTTGGGTGCCCTCACTGTCATGACCTTCTCACGTTTCTCTTCAGAGCCCTTGGGATTTTACAGAGATTTTGCAGTATTTTTTTCCCTGTCTTCTTGCAGCACCTCTTCCTAACCCTCTGCCCTTGCTTCCTCCCTTAGGTCTTTCACCTTAGTTATACCCTCAGAGGGTTTTTTCCTCTCTTCTTATGAGCCTATTAATGCATCCATTTGGGATTTCCATTTTCTTCTCAACAAGACAGACCATATGTAAAACAGTCCATGAAAAAATAATTTTAAGTGCTGTCACCAGACCAGCTGTTTCCATGTTTCCTTCCTATGCTGTAAAATTGTAGCAAAGAGAGTGTCCCACATGCAATACATTAATGCTCTGTGTATCCCTACTTCAGAAGGGGGCCCTTCTCAGACAAATATTTCTTTAAGATGATCCCATAAGTTAACAGCAACATTTTAAAAGCCAATCAAATTTTAAAAAATCCACTCAGGTTTCTTTCCATATGCTAGTTAAAAGAAATATTTATTTGTTGTGTGTGCACATATCCAGTTTTGCAGTCATTGCCATAGATGTTTTGTATATAACCTCAGCTCTCTGCTTTGGATTTGCAACAGCCCATCCTGGGAAATGACTTACTCGATGGCTCTAGCCATGAGTTATACATGTCTAACCAATTACAGGATTAGGATTGCCTAGGGACATTGCAGAGCCCACATCACAGGTTGGACATGTCTGTCTACAGGACAGGCACAGCAATATACTGGTCTCAGTATGGCACAGTGACCTGTATCAAATCTTGTCAGCACTCTTTACCTATTCCTTCAACTAACAGAATTTTCCATTCCTCTCTGTACAGGGATATTCAAATTCCATACAAAGTCATCACTGCCTTCTTGAGTTTTCAAAAGGACCCATCAGTAGGTTTTGCAAGCAAATGCAAGGCAAGATGGATACTTGACATCCTCAGATTTGTAGCTATACCAGTTTTGCATAGAAGCAGTGGCAGAAGTGGAAGGGGAAATTTTTCTAACCTTAGTTCCAGTACAGACCTCCTATAGCAAGCTTAATCAATTATAGCTAATTGAAAACACTAATCTATTCCCATGTCCTACTTCCCTTCAACTAACCTAACTGGCTAAAATAAAAAAGGTATGTGGTGGGAAGAGGCAACTTTCATTAAAAATGAAACTTTTTAAATTAAAAAAAAAAATAGAGCAAATTACTGATACAAACAGCAGTGTCTGAAACTACCCATTTCCAGCTCTCTTTCAGTGATTCTGTGGAAAGAAGTAGAAATCATGGACCTGGTTACTCATTATGATTCTAAAGCATTTCCAGTTGTTTATTACTGTTAATGCCATGACTAGAAGTTTTAAAAGGTTCCACCAGCGGCTGAAATTGGAGCGAAACTTTAAAACATTTTGACTTTGTGAGTCAGAATGTTAAGACTGGGTTTGCCATTCCCTGAGAGAGACAGACAGAGACACTGAGAAGTGGTAACTGAAGAAATAAAGCAAAACACAAACTCATACCACTTTCTGTGTGAGAAGACATAAGGGAGCTTCCTTATTTTGGTCACTTCCTCTTCCCTCTTTCTCAACAACAGACACACACATATGCACAGTATACACACAGCCCCAGACAGCTCCTGAGCCTGTAATCCTTTGCTGAAAATCTTTCTTGCTGCTTTAACGAGCTGAATTCTCTTTGGAATGAAAGAGATTAAATAACAATTCCAGCACAACAGAACACTCAAGCCTGAGGCAGAAATTAATTGCCAGGGCAGGATTATGGTAAATAAATAAATAAATAAACATGGATGCAGAAGCAGTGTAAAAGCAAAACCTTCATCAAAATATAGTTCTTGCATGTCCTTGTTTCCAGCTGGCCATTAAATCACTTGAGCTCTGCTTGGGCTCAGAGGTCTTTTAGAGACTGCCCTGTGAGGTCACGGGTTAAAGGTTGACGGAAGAGGAAATTTCACAGAAAAAACCAGTTCACAGAAGTCTTTGCTTTATTCACTCACAAAAGAGGACAACAGAAAAGAATCAAAGACCCAAGTATTTAGGGAACAGATTAAAGAGTACTAAAATTCAATTAGCACTACAGCTTATTTAAATTTTTAGTGTTTGGAAAACACTATATTGCCTAGCACCATACAACACAGAGGAATTAGGAAACAGTTGGATCTGCTTAATCGGGATTACATGAACTTCTCATTTCTATGTTTTGTAATTCTTTAGTTCATGACTGGGACCACTTCTTTCTTTTGCAGTGCCATTAGAGAAGGTGCTACAACAGCACTACAAATAAAAATAATGAGATCATGACTCCAATTAATTTGATCAGGGCTATCAAATCTACTTCTCTAGCACAGAATGCAACCATACAGCAGAATTTAGACCATCCCACAGCTTCACCAAAAACAAACACCATCCACATTATAATAAGCTTAAAGCCTTTCATTTACAAAAATAAGAAACCTCAAGAAAAGCAATTATGTCACAGAAAGGGGAAAGATTCCTACAATAGCAGGCAGTTACTTTAGTGAAAATGTCTAGAGATCAAGAGGGTGCCTAGAGCTGAATCATTACAGCTGCACACTTAGGCTGATGTTTACAGACTGCTTCTACCAGGAAAAGAGGATGGGCTGGCTGGGAGACCACCAGCTGAACCAGAGACCCAAGTAACTGCAAGCACCAGTAAGTGCTTAAAACCAGAACAAAACAAAACAAAACAAAACCAAACCAAAAAAGGGAAAACAACCTCAAGCAACAACTCTTGTCAATTTGATAGAAAAAAATTTCAACCATTAGTTTTAAAACTGGGTACATGAGAAAGACATATCACTGACTCACCTGAGACTGAAAATGAAGCAAAGAAAATACCCAGAAGTCAACATAAGGAATAAGCAAAACAAAGCAGGAAGGATGGTCCTTGTAGATGGCTACTGGATAACAAGGGTCAGTGTTTGTTGGTAAATACCATGAGCTAATATTAAATCTACTTCCATGCTTCCCCTGAGGGCATAAATAAATCCAAACACCCGTAGTCTTAAATGTGTTTTGGAGTTGTTTATGGAAGATTGCATTAAATGCTCATAGAATTCCCTCCATGAGCAACCACCTAATGCTACTGGTGCTTGATGACTACTATTCATATTTTAAGGCCATATAAATGGACATATGTGTGATGGGGCAGAAATTCAATCAATCTTACCCTTCCCTAGATTCAGTGATCCCCCCCTTGGAATTTAAATAACTCCTGAGAAGTGAGAAACACTGCTTTCATCTGTAATTTAGGCAAAAAACCCAAAACATTCAATAAACTCCACTTAAAATTTGCATAAGCCTAGTTTTAATTCAAACAAAAAATCCCAAACAAAAAAAACCCCACAGCACTGAAGAGCATACCAACATATTCAAGCATTTAGGCCTCACAATGGCATTGACCTAATGGAAAAATAAGTATCAGGATATATATCTTCTTACCTACAACAAACTCATAGGAGATGAACAATGTGATTTCAAATGTTTAATTATGTGCTAGCAGTCTACATCCAGGTCCTTCAGATGCAGCTGAAAACAGTTTAAAATTTCTGATATGTACCATGAGGAACGCTGCCCATGAAAATATATTTCTCCTTTTCAGTACTGATTGTGATTCAGCCTAACAAGTGAAGCAGTTCAGGAAGTCATAGTTTGAAAAAAAACAAACCAAAAATAAAACAAAAGCAACAAAAATCCAACCATATAAAACAAACAAACAAAAAAAAACCCCACAAAACAAAACCAAAGTTAACTGGAAAGTTTCTGGAGGGGAAAAAGAGGAAAATATTCAGAAGAGTAAAACTTCTGATTCCAAAATGCTGGCTGTTAAACCTACAGAAATAAAAGACCAAAGAGCATAAACAAAGTGGGAAAAACAGCACATGACTCCAAATAAATAAAAAAGTCCTACTACAAGTATTACGCTTATGATGGACAGAATAAAAATTGCATGAATGACACACAATCATATAATGGACTTAAAAATGTTGCAGTTACATTTAGGGGAAAGTTTTCTAATTAAAAGCAGAGTGAAGTAATGGAATAGAATGCACTCTCTAAATCTTAAAAGGTTACATCTATAAGTGTAAACATCTGTTAACTTGTTTAAAAGCCAACTTAATTAAATTAGCACAAATCCCTCTGTGGCATTTCATTGAGTTAAACTAAAATAATAGATTCCTTGGACTGGAAGAGGTCTCAGGAGGTCTAGTCCATTCCCTGTCCATGGGCAGGATCAGCTCATCTCACATCATCCCTGACAGATGTTTATCCATCCTGTTTCTAAAAGACCACCAACAATGGAGAGTTTATAACATCTTTAGACAATCCCTCCACTATGAGATTTTTGCTAATCTACCCAGCACGATATTATACAGCTATAGCAAACATGGGGCATTCACAGTCAGACAGCAAAACAATAAAAAAGCAATATATTAAGCCATGATGATTACTTTTAATCATGTGAACATATCTCTTAACAAATTATTATGCATCAGCTGACAGATGGTAACAAGTCAAGTAGACACACCACCTATCATAAATACAAAGTGAAATAAAATGTGAAGTTAAGCTTTTTACTTCCATTTGCGAGGGGCTAAAACCATGCATGTGATTAATTATTCTCCCTCAGCTGGCTGCCAGTTAAGTCAGGATAAATCTATATTTCCTCTATGTTCAGATGGTATTTACATAAGTTGATTTGAATATTGTTGTTTGAGTAGAACATTTTTCTAGTTAGTGTTACACTTTCCTTTTCCTGCTTATTTACACAACTAAGTCTGTGGGATCTAAGCAGGTTTTGATAAAATTACAGAAGAAATACATCCAACCAACAATAGCAAATAACACTCCTTGACTTTTCCAGAAATACCTCCCACACTTTTGACACATTCACAGGTACCAGAAAATTAACATCTGCTCTTACCTCTGCATTTTCCAGAGAAAAAGTTGTGCTGGAGAATTATAGAACCTTAGAATAGCCCAGGTTGAAAAGGACCTTGAAAGATTACCTCATCAACTTTCTGTGGAAAAATGTGCATAGATGAAATTATCTAGTATCTGCTCAATAGCATATTGAAAATCTCTGGCAAAGGGGGCTCTACCACATCTCTGGGGAGGTTGTTCCAGAGGCTCTTCTCACTGTAAAAATTTCCTGTTGTACATGAACATGGAAGCTCTCTTCCCCTCAAGCATCCTTCTTTGGAGTTTAAATATGGCTCACTTTGCAACTGCATTAGTGCAGCACAACAGGTATGCTGCTACCATGCATTGTTTTGGTTGCAGTATAATGCAAAAAGCATTTTAAATACCTGTGTTGAGCAAAGGCTCTTGCCCCCTCTCACCTCTGCAACTGACAGCTGTGCACACTCCTAATGCCTTCCCTCTGCTCAACCTTTTTATGGTATCTCAAAAAGTCATTATTTCTTCTCCCTTAAAACTGGAATATATATATATATATTTTTTTTTTGCTTCTTCACACTATCCAAAAAAATATAAATGTTTCTTTCAAAGTAATGATCAGTAATGAAACTGACTTGTTAGACAGAAAGACAATTATTTGGTGGTGAACTTCTATAACTCCAAGGAATCAGTAAAGAAATAGTCTAATTTTCCTCCAAAAGACAGGGTTATAAAATTAGTATTTTACAGATACTTTTATTTTTTAGTTCTTGTAACATTCCACTTTCACCAGGATATAAATTCTAAAAATTAGGATAATAAATCTACTGTCCAAAAAAATAGGGTGAAAAAGTTTTGAGAATATTTTATATTTTTTGAAATACTTTGTAAACAATTTAAGGCACTTCCAGAATATTAAAATTCAGTTCTCAAATTAAAAAAATATCACCTTCTAATTTTAGAATTTTAATAGTTACAATAAAATAGAGAAATGCTTTTTATGTTGTAAATGTTCTTTCATTCAGATCACACACTTTGAGGGGTAAGGTGCAGAGACTGATTTTTACAGAAACATCTTAGGCAATTGCACTGTATGTTCATCAATGCTAACAATAGTATTCAAATCCGTCAATCAGAAAAAAATAAAAAATAATTCATTCTGGATAGAAAGATTTGAGTATATAATATGAATTTAGCCAGAGTTTGGTAGGGGATATTTTTCTCTATTAAATAATTTGTGTCTGACAGCAGTTGAATACTGAACCTTTGGCAGAAAAAAAATCCCGCACGTTTACTGGGTTCATGAATTGAATGCAAAACATGGAGTTTGCCATGATTATTCCGAACTGAAGTGGATTTGAAATTATTGAGCTCTAGAGCAAAACATGCCAGCATTAATGAGCTGTGCATTTGTAATGTTCATGAGGTAACACACAAAGACTAATGTGGTGAAATTTTAAGCTGCAGATAAGTGCTCCCAAGTCACTCATTATCTGAACATCTGGATACACATCTCATAATCAACTGAAAATCTGTTTTAACAAATCTGTCACTGAGGTGCACGTTCATGATTTTTTCTGGTGACTGGAAATCACTAGAATGAATCTATCTAATCAATAATCCCCGGAAACACAGAAGCCAGACCTTTCAGCAGGCCAGCAGCAGCAGGAAAAACCAGGTAGAAGACCAAAGGAATGCAGAAAGGACCAGTTTAAAATCAGGTAGATGAGAGATATACTTTTGGGTTTGTAAACTGATGAGCAGGCAATATACACCTTTAAATTGTCACCATCTAGTTGTAACGCAGAAATGCTTTTCTGGATTCTTATTCCTAACAAAATAAAACCTATATCCCTTGTATTCATGCAAGGCATCTTACAAATGTATCCCAAGCATGTTAGTATAGTGACCTTTATGTTAAAGAATGTGTTTTCTGAAGATTACATTTTTGTCTTCGTGTCACATGGAAATGTGGTAGTTTGTTAATAATTCATTTGAACTGACTTAAGTGATTTAAACATCCTGCTTTATGGTTGTTCAAGAGCAGTAAAAGAAGTACAACACATTCCAATAGGAGGTATACATTAAATAGAGAAGGTTTTATTGTCAATGCTCATCACAAGCCTGGCCATTATAGGTAAGCTTCTGGAAGAAAAAATCACTGCTTCCCAGCCAAAGCAGAGTCTTCACACAAATTATTTATTGGCTCGGTTATACTTTGGTGGGAATTAACATAACCTCACTCCAAGTCTGACCTCAATTCTATATGTATTTACTGTGAGATCACATGGAATAGTTATTACATTGACCTCCCTGCTTGCTAATGTTGACCAGAAATTCTTTCCCTTTGCCTTTTATCTTCTTTCTCATAATAAGGACATTCCAGAAAATCATATCAGACTGTGGATCTTGTGAAGAGCAACTAATTTGACAGAAACGTATTTGAGCATAAGCTGGTGTTGCCACCTTTTCAGTAGTTTTCATTTTTATGTAAACTGTGTCAATAAGGTGACTTAAAATAGATTTTCTACAGAAATACTAACTTTGCACGAATTAAAAATTAAAGATTTCACTTTTAGATATATCTGATGGCAAAAAAGCCCAATAATTCTAGAAAAAAAAGCCCAACAGAACAACCCTTTTTTCCCCTCTTTTTTTTTCCCTTTTTTTTTTTTTTTTTCCCAGCCATAAAGGCTTTCTGGCTTTCCTCAGTGGAATAAAAACACATGCCCTCTGAAAAGCTGCTCACTGCTATGAGTTATTATTAGGGTAGGCTATTCATTTACTGCTCCTTTGTGCATGGGTAATCAGTGTTATATACCCACAATTACATGTACTCCCATTTTTTCCAGTTCACAGAAAGGTCCAAGCCACCACTTCATTCACAGTCATCTGTTCCCCTTCCATATGACAGTGCACAAGCAGGAGGGGGGAGAAGTAAAATTAGCCTAAGCCCAGCTGTTTTGATGAAAATTACTTGGGATGCTTGCACTTTCAAACAAGCTCACTACTTTTTTCAGTCAATAGGTCACAGATTATTCATGCCAGCTATCTCCAGAAGAACGAAGAGGTTGTTCTTTATACAGAGGTTTCATGTTGCTGCACAGAGCATTTCCTTCAGTTCCACAATCTCCTTGACCTCTCTTTGCTATCAACAGCTTTTCAGACTAGTGAAGCAGAAAAAGAAATTCAGAAGCCAGAACACCAGGTTCATAACATTAACTCACTACTCTTCTCCCCCCATTTCCCAAGATCCTTAAGAATAAAACAAAATTATACTTCTCAGACCCAAAAGGAATGAATGATCAATGTGCTTTAAAACAATCTTCTGGGAAACACCTGTAAAATAATAGGAAGACAATTGCCTTAGTCCATATTTGGTTTTCTGTTTTGTTTTGTTTTTTTCCCCTTTTAAAGCAAAACCTTATTTTATGAAGATATAAACACCACTAAAAAAAAAGTCTTCAGCAGGTTCACTTTTTCTGAGACATCTGGATCTGGTGAAGTACATTCTAGTTGATAGACAAGAGAAATGCATATGCTTTTGGTTGTAAGAGTAAGGCATATTGGTAAATATATTGTTCTCCTGCTATATCAAAAATACAATGAAAGCTACACAAATGCAAATCTTTAAGAAAAAAAAATACAAAAACTGTTGCTCATCACCTTTACTTATAAATATACCAGGTCAGGCCTAAGGGCCCTGTGATTAACTAGGACTAACTGCAGTTAGCTGAGGAAGACTCCGATGGGGCAAGAAGCACATTACAATCCCAGAACTGCCTTCCAGTCTTTGGTGCCTTCAGGCACAAAGGCTTCCTGAAATCGTACTGCTTTCTTTGAATTTAAGTGCTAAGATGGATTTTCTGCCATATATTACCTTGATCAACTGTGTGACATAAAATGATGTCTACTATGTCCCATGGCAAGGAATTTGGAAGAGTTATTGCTCACTTGCTGAATTGCTACCTCACCTGTAAAGCTCATTCAATGCTCCCTAACTCCTCTAGTGAGCAACTCCCTGAACTGTTCTTTCCACATCACCCTCCTCACAGTGCTTGCACCTCTGTGGCCTTCTGTCATTTCTCTCCAGGATGAAGTCCTGGGCCATCCTTGTTTCTATCTACTTTTTCCAGACATAAAAAGTAGTTTTGACCTAAACAATATGAAGTGTATGGTCAAAAAAAAAAAAAAAAAAAAAAACCTAATTAGAAGAAACACTGATTTATAGAACGTTTTGTACTTTCACTTTAAGTCTACTAGCCTTTGTTTGCTTTTCCCCAGGCCTCCCTGAGAAGCAGTGAAGTAATGCTTTTGTAGCCTATTTTTGGCCCAAATCCTATTCCCAGGCACCAAAACAGATCAGTCTAGAGGCGAGCAGAGAGCACTCAGGATTAAGATAGTTTCTTCATCCCCATTGTTTTAAATTTGACTGGATCAAACTTCAGTTTCTGTTTTATTCTTTGTTATCAGCAAGTACTTCTGTGACTCTCTTCACCCAACCTTTAAGATTCTAAATCCTTTGGTGCCATCAGCAAATTCTGATGCTCCGCTACTACCCAAACCTATTTTTGTCCTTGTAAGGGCATTATCTTTTGTACTGCAGGAACTTAGAGTCTTTGATTTTCAGTAGTTTGTCAACAGCATTGAGTAAACCACATAAGATTCATTAGCCAAGTCTCCATTGTATGTTCATGGCTTCTGCTATAAGTTCTTTAAAGAGGTCCAAGTATCTGAATGTTCTGTTTACAAATACCACTTTTGCCTTTTACTAGTAACCTGCTCACAGAAAGAGAGAACTTTCAGCAACATAAATTGAACCCAAACCTTTCTTTGCCAGAAGTTATTTGTCTTTTGACTTCATCAGTTTAGTCAGAGTTGTAAGAAAAGAGCAGTTTAATTGGTGTGAATATAATAAAAGTGACAAGATGTTGGCAGCTGGTCCATGTAGGTTATTTGACTGAATGAGCAGCTCTCATGCTGCAATCATTTTCATTTGGTCTTCATTTTGTATTTCCAGTCCCATGTCAATACAAAGATACAAAACCTCATTCACACCTTTGATTGCTGCTGGTGGCTTCTTATAAAAAAAGTCTTAGAGATGTAAAATTAGTATGTGATTGACACAATGACAAACAAAAGACGAGGCACCACTGAGAGAATTTTTCAAGAAAGAAGAATTAATGGAAATAAGTTTTTCTTGGTTTCCTTGATGACAATGACATTTAAATGCAGTCATCAGGATGCTAACAAAATTATATTTTGGAAATAAAAACTCAATCAAAATAAAATGTGAATGCAAGCAAAGTGGGAATCAGAGACTGAAAAATGATCACGTAAGATGTTAGAATCCCCCTCATTGCATGACTGGAAGCCTCCAGAGTCCTGAATAAGCTGTTCATCCCATATGCAAATCACAATATATTGTTGCTCTGATTTTTTTAAAAGCTCTTAACTGGAATTTCTTTTGTGAAAGATGTTATTTACATATAAATAAAAAAAATGCACTTTCAAAAAGTGGCCACAATTCTATATAAGTCCCCAAAAAGAAGACTGATGTGGCTTTATGTCCCGAAATGAGGAGTTTGTGTCTTTACTAAGAGAGCATCACACAAGTTGTTTTCTGCACCAGTCAAAGCACGAAATGTAAACTTGGCTGACCTACTTTTAAGAAGTTACTCATCCTGGAATGTGTTCCTTAGTAGCCTTCTTCATTCCTAGTAAAAACCATTGAAATATATTAAATACAAATCACTGCCTTGATAATAGTCTGTTTCCTCAGAACACTTCTGCTACTTGCACTCTGCAGCACAGAATTTAGCACTCTTCTTCCTCACCCCACATCACTAGTTGCCTTTATTTCCTTCAGGTGTACAAGCAGAGTAACTGACCTCTTTGGCTGTATCTCCCAGAGAGAAGAAATCCTAAAAGGATTCCTGGAAGAGCTCCTTCAATTCCCTTCAGCATTATTTTTTAGTAGAAAGAAAATCCAAAGTTTCAAAACTGAAAATTCAAATAACTTTATGACTCCCAACATTTCACTTCTACCCCAAATGGAAAATATTCCCCAGTGCTGATCAAAACTCAGGATATTCTCAGCTTTTGGAGAAGACAGCAGCAAAGGGTGTTATTCAGTTTTCTCAGCCATATTAAATCCCATAATCTAACCTAACTGCAGCACCTCTGTTGTTAATGGTCAGCAGGGAGGTCTGCTGTCAGCTAAAGGGAAGGATGGCTCAGAGACCAGATCAGCCTGACTGCCATGCTCTGCTGTGAGATACAGTAATGTTGTGATATTAATAATGGGACTCTCTCTCATCCCACCACAATCCCACCTTGCTGAGTTTCTTCCTAGTCCCAAAATCCTATTCTTCATCCCCTCAAGGTCTCACAGATCTTCTCTGCCACCTTTGCTCAGCTAAGGAGATTTTAGGTGGCTTTACTCTCAGTGATTACAAAGTTTGGATTTTGGTAGTTCTGCCTTTCCCAATCCTGTTTTCTTCTGCTCCCCTGCACATACATGGAAGGTTATAAAAGCTCTAACAAGGTCAAAACTCGATATAATATCATTGAAAGAAGTAAAAATAGGTTTTCCAATATTTCTATCTTCTTCTTGTTTTATCAGCCCACCTTAGATGTTGTTAGTTATACACTAACTGCTTGCTACATGAAGCAGAAATTAAACATCTGGCAGTAGATTTAATAAAGTACTTTTAAACTGAGAAATTCTACATAACCAATCTGCCCACTGAATTCAAATGTCAGAATAGTATGTATTAGTCAAGGAGGGTACATAGATACCTGTGTAGATGTCTGAAAAAGCTAAGTTTTTCTTCAAATTGCATGTCACTGTTACAGGGACTGAAAGCAACCATGAACAGTGGCTTTCCAGGAGTATGGAAGAAATGAAAAATACACCTGCAAGAGTCTTGTAGAATAGAGTTTTATCAGTGTTATATTTTAGTAAAAACTTAATAATACAGAAATTGTAAACTGTCCACTGAAGACACAAAAGTCAGAAGATCTCATCTATCCATCAGTAGCTAAATTCATGAAGTTATTACAATAATTAAATTATAAGAAACTATAGATAAAAATTTCTTTGAAATCAAAGGGAGAACCCACCACAAAAAAAAAAAAAAAATTTGCATTCTGTTAGTTCTTTTTTGTTTTTGCGTCTGTCACATTGCAATAGTCCCATAGTCCATATTTTTTAGCAAAAGCTGACCAAGGTCAAATAAGCAGTTTCTGCTCAATTTGGTAGTTCTGTAAGGCATTTAAGAGAAATTCTACAGTAGTTCTGGGAAATGACAATTTATACTTTTTAAGAAATTGCTTATGGGTTACAAGTACTACGTACATTTTAAAGTTCCCACAATGGGTAGAAATTTTCAGTTTTCAATTAATGTTGCTGGGATACGAAAATTAAGTCATGTGAGCCAGCAAATACTGCAAAATTATTTTCAAATATGATGATGACCTAGATTTATTTATTTTTGCATAACAGATGCCCTACACACCTCAGAGGAAACACTTTCTTATTAGAATGTCATAAATGCAAAGCATAGTTCATCTTCTAAATACGCTCTAAACATTTTCTCTTGTATTTGTTTATTGAGTTACTGTAGTTTTGTGTTCCCAAACCACAGGATTTTTATACATGCACAACTACATAAACCAGCCCTACATACAAAGTAAAATTTTTTAACATCAATAAAATCATAACTTCAGTATTTGAAATCATGACCAAAACCCATTCAATCAGTGAAGCTTCCTAACTTACAGCAGTGTCTCAGCAACACAAATTTTTGAAGAAGGCAGAAAACCAAAATTTTTCCAGTACTAGATATTAAATAAAGGAACACTTATTCAGGGAAAGATGTGACTATGAGTGGCAAACACTGACAAACCTCAGACATTATCACTGCTTGCACAGAAGATGAGTTTGACATCAGGCAATACAGAATACAAGCTTCCTTGCTATTGCTGCTGTTGCATTTCTGCCTGCTTTGCTTTAATTTTCATTCAGTCTCCACTTCTGTCCTTCATTCTGTTCAGACTATTTAATAATACTGATTTCCATAGCTTCTAATTGTTAGATGTGAAACAGAAGGCATTATTCAAAGGGAAAGGACAACATTCACCTCAGCTAACCATCATGAGCTCATTGCATTATACAGTATTGCTCTTATAAAGGAAATGAAAAATAAACAGTAGAAGAGCAGCAAAAGAGCTTGTTACCGCTACTATGGAGTCCAAGTAAATGGAAAATATACAGTGTAAGAAAGAAATGCTTTCTCTTGGTGGTTAAGATAAGCTTGCACCATATTTCATGATTTGTTAGTGGCAGCCAAATGTTAGGGGTTATCCAAAGTTATTCAAGCCTGAGTCAGTTACCCAAAGCTGTGTAGTCTCTAAACCTGGCCCAGCTATCAGGGTCAGTGGCTACACTGAACTCGGTGGTTTTATGAAGAAAGAAAATCTGACCTGATTGTTCAGGAATTAAAAATTTTAATAATAGACAATAACAAACAGCAAGCCAAACAGTTTGTACTGAACGAACTGGGAAAGATTGTACAGGGAGACTAATTCCATGCACGAGGGCAAAATGGCAAAAAACAAGTGTTAGGGCACGTCAGGGGTATTTAAAAACTTGGAGGAGGGGAGAAAGTAGGGCAGAGTTTAGGGACGGGGTCCAATAAAGAAGGGCAATTAGGAATATTAAAATTATTGCAGCAAAAAGGAACGAATGATAACAAGGGACGCAGAGAACTTCCTGGCAATGATCAACATATTGGATCTGGAGGATTCTGGGGGTGATTTTTTACTCACTCCTACTGAAGGTTTTCCCATGGCCTTAAGCCATGATACTCTTCACTTTTATTGGAGCTAACTCCAACTAAGCTGTTAAAAGATTACTAAGCAGAATTTAAAAAAGGAAAAAAAAAAAGTGGGGGTAGGGGGAAACCTCTTATTTGTGTAAATTCATTAAATGGACTAAACTAATTCATTGCTCCACTAGATTTTGCCAGTATCTTCAGGTCTCTGCTAGAGAACAGTGCCAGATAATATCTTGCCTGCAGCCTAAGAGTTAAAAGAGCTGGGAACTGCAGGGTGCACAGATTCAGCACATCTCTGCAGGAGCATCTGTGAGCAAGAACCCTTCCAGGGGCACATCAGCAAGAAGCAAACTCCTTCAGATGCACTGGCAGCACTCCCTCAGCACTGAGCCCACGTTGGCACAGATCAATGCAGAGCAATTGCACTGTCTTGTGACAAATTATGTCAAGGCCTTTTATTTTGCTAATGAGTTCTGTATGTCTGTTTTAGTAACTTCAGCTGCTGTGCTGAAATGGAATATTTTTTTTTCTCAATTACTGTTAATTTTTACTTGGAACATCTCTGCCAGCACTTTTGATCCAGGTGGAAAGAGACAACCACTCTAAAGGATGACCTCAATCTATCAGGAAACCAGCTTATTTTTAGACTGTGATTGTTAGCTGTGCAAATGATATGGCAAGTTGAGTTTGCAGTTTCCCAAAGAATCAATCAGAGAATCATGCACTAGCAAAGCAGCATAACGTTAAGATATCCCCTTGGCAACAAGATGACTACCAAAGTAAAAGGCAAAGAAACAAACACATGTACAGAAAAAAAAATCTTGTGCATGCTCTCATCCAGCTTTAAAATAGAGAAATAATTCAAAAGTCTAGGCATTAAGAAAAATAGTCACCTGTAGCAAGTGTTGGGGGTTGGTTCTTTGAGGTAAAATGCTTAGGTAATATCATAGCAGCAGTACGTCAGCAGGCAGAACAAAGTCACTCCAATGAAGTCATTATGTAAGATACTCAGGGGCAAAATGCCACCTCCAGTACATCTCTAAACTCTGTTATAAAGGGCATGACTCCTGTGTTTGGGCTATGGCTACTAAACCTAGCTTACTCAGAGGTCACACATGACCACAGTCCCCACTTCCTCCTGCAGCTGCCATGACCTGATCATCTCTGCAAGGTGAACCACAAATAAAACGTGCTGCTTGTCATGTCTCAAGAGGAGAAAGCCTGGAACATAAGGTTTAGCTCCACTAACTCTTCAAGAGTAATACAATTCCTTTCTTCACACCCTATTTTTTCCTGGGAAAACACATTAGTGTTTAAATATGAGAGAACTCCCCATGTCAGCACACAGGGCTCAGAATTGTGGATGGCCTCTGATGGTTTCTCCTCCGGGCACATGGTACATAACCTACCAAAGCACTACACCTTCTCTTATCTGCCAAATGAGATTTATCCTTCAGGCCACTGTCTCGGAAAGGGCCAGAGGAGAGAGAGCAGCAGGATACTGTAAAGGCCCAATTCTACATCAGTGTGTGATAAAGCTGTGGTGTCAGTACAATTGTCCTCCTGGGCCTCTGAGATTTTTGTTCCATAAAGAGCAGAAATCACCTACAGAGAATAAATAAATGGAAAGAAACACATATCATCAGGTCTCCTAGATGTTTGTATTTGCACACATTTTCTTGCCCATTGATGGGCAAGTATGCTCTTAGGAGACCTGCTTCCTAACACAGGTGAAACACTGCATCTGTTAGGTCAACCAAGCACTGCTCTTCTTTCAAGGAAGGTAGCAGCAGTACCATTCCCAAATCACAGTGTGCTGTCCAAGAAGCATAGCAAGAATGTCATCTTTGTGCATGTCTCCCCTACTTTTTGCACTTGTGAACTAGATGGGGCAATCGGTCTCCCACAACATCAGCAAAGCTATTCATTAAGACAATTTAAATACAGGCTGGTGAAGCAGACAATGCAGGAGCTGTGCAACAAGTACCAGTGTTTATAGCACCTGAGTCATGGACTAAAATAAGTTTCAAGGAAGGAAGCCACAAAGGCTTTGTGATAAATGCCCTACACAGACACACATTAAAAAAAAAAAAAGTATCCTGTTCAGACAAGTTCAACAGTGAGTTGGCACCAATCTGATCCTGAAGTAGGGATACTTGTTCCACAACAGGATGGCGTCTCAAGGACAGATCTTTCCTGATGTCGGTGGAAAGAGACAAATGTACAAGAATTCTATGCCTCTGCTTTGTCCTGCTCATTCTTAAGCATTCAAAAGCTGTTAAAAAAAAAAAAAAACCCTCCTCTGATTTTCATATCTGTACGACTTAAACTTATTTTTTTTTCTCCACACTTGCTTTACGGAATGACCTCAGAGCCATATGGCGCCACAGCACAGCCTAGGCTCACCCACCTGCATAAACTCTGTTGCTAAGAAAAATGGATGCTAAAGTCTCAAAGAGCAAAAAGAAATTATAGCAGCAAGCTACAACACAACCCAAAGTCTGAGAGGTGTCCTTATTAACAGTGTGAGTTCATCTGCACAGGTACTTCTAGTCTGCAGTTTTGTTGTCCATAGCTCACAGTTCTTCATTACGAGTTCTTCCTGTTGCTTTGAGCTTTATCCTACCTGTGCTCAAGTCTATAATGAATAAAGGATGTGTCTCAGCTCTTGCTTTCACTATTGCCCTCAAACTACTGCATGGAACTGCATGTACTGCTAAAGCCTGTGTAACACTCTTTACAGAAGAAAATAAAGAAGAAATTATGCAAAGGGACAGTAAAAATAATGGTGAATGATACAGCTCTCCTCCAACATCTATATCCACTTAAAGGAAGAGAACATTTCTGTTTCTGAATGTGCAGTCTTAGGGATAAAGACACTATAGGGATGTTCTGGCTCTGTTACAGTCTGGGACCCGAGACCATTTTACCATCAGTGCAGTCACTCTGTTCACACCCCAGCAGAGTCTGAGTGCAAACTAATGCTCCTGTAGCACAGATTACCAGGAGAGCATGCCCCCAACTTGAGAGCAGATATGCTGATCTGACTGTCTGTATTTTTGAAAATTCTTTTCTTGAAAGTTGTCCCACTATTTAATTATCTTATTAAATTAATCTTCTGATACCATCCTCCAATTTCATGCTATGAAGCAAGGCTACTCCATTCACTGTCAGACAGAGAAAGCAATGAGGAATATTATATCAAATAAGAAAGTTTGGATTCATATAACGTGTTTTTAAAAGTCCCAAACAAGTAACAACACAGCTATAAAACCGGGCAATAAAGAGTACTATGCTTGGTCACTCTGCTTCTCTGAAAGCTAATTCTTTCCTAGCACAACATGTGTAACTTGTTGGTAATTTACATTTTTCAGAATTGGCATATCATTCTGACATTGGCAGATGTCAAGTCACGTTGTTAGGCTCTCACAGAAAGGGCTAAAAAAGTAGTCATATTTGTCAAACTGTATACAAAACAATCCCATTGCATGAAGTAATTCAGGCGTGAATTGGAAAAGGTGCTGAATTAACCTCTGCCTGAAAGCTTTTCTCAAGGGGGTTCACAAAGATGTCATAGCTTCACTGTATTTCCAAGAGGCTACAGAGATATGTCCCTGCCACAGCAACAATTATTTCTGTTTTTCAAGGGTGTTATTTATAATAAGGGAGTGTTATTCAGTTGCACTTTTTTATTCCAATTCTTGCTTCCAAAACTTTATTTCTTTTCCTCAGTAAAACCTGCATAGGCATGACAATGTTGCATTTCATCTTTAGAAGTGAAAGTACACTGCCTGAAGCTCCTAGAAAAAGTGCAAGGAGAAAGCAGTAATTCAGAGCAACTGAAGTAACATAAAGGTTTGGAAAATGTATATTTTTCTAATCACAACAAGACGCTTTTAAATAACAAAAAGATGGACTCACCATAAATTGCCATATACTATTTTTAAACTGCCTGTATGTTTTCCCTGACTGTACCAGGATTTTTGTAGGTAGCATAAATATCACAAAGGTTTATTGTATCCTGGATAGCAGAACACTCAAGCAATACAGTAATTAATTTTTCTTACCCATAGATTCACTGCTTGCATCACATCCCTGGGCTTCTGCTTTCATACTCCATACCTAAATACTGCTACAGCTTAGTCAGAAATTAAGTGATCTGTGCACATTACTGGCGAGCCAGTGGGGCTTCTAGGGAATACACAAGTCAGCTTGTATGTCCTGGCTCCTGGATTATGCCTGCATGGCCTAGGGCACTTATGTAGAATTTTATTGTCTCAGCAGACAAGAATGAAGATAAAACTGAAGCCTTCCTAAGGAATAAACAGCTTGCTACCAGCACCTTTAAGCTCAGAGCTGCAGAAGAGCCTGCAAAGTCCTTGAACAAAACATCAGCCTCAGAGAGCATGGAAATTCATCCTGCTTGGTAAAAAAGTTTCTTGAACAAAACAATACACAAACCCTTCCTCCAACATAACCAAAGCTTCTGATGTTAAATATACATGTATATTTTACCTTTTTTTTTTTTTTCCCCAGCGTTAGTAAGGCAAACTTTCACTACTGACAAATACTGACAGAACTAGATGTGCCTGGAACAGCACCTGCATGTTACTGGAAGGAATGAATACCAGAGGCATCACACTAAAATTGTCATCTTATACTGAAGAGCTTTTCTCTGACCACCTTTGGAAAGTTAGATATGTCCCAAGGGGCAATATTCAGACAAGCTTAAAAAAAAATTCTTGTCTCAGTACTTAAAACATGTTTGCTAGTCTGTGCAAAAGCACACAGGATCTCTGTGCTGTCTGAAGGATATTCATAAATACTTTGACATGGAAAGCACTACCTATACATCCAGGAGGAAAACTGCAGATGTCTCAACAGCATCTGAACTCCCTGGGGCCAAAATCAGGTCCATATAAATTTTCACCAACCTGCAACTTAGACTATCCTAGTTGATACAAAACTATGATCAGGGGAGGTAGAGATGACCAACAAATGGTAAGAGCCTTCATCCAGGTGTGAAATGGAAACACTGGCTTCAAGTTCTGCTAGCCCAAAGAAGTTCAAGCCCATAACACCTGATTCTCAACAGACCTTCCTAGGGCCTATGTTTTTGATGGCTGATACATTCTCTGATCTTTTTTTTTAAGCAATCAGCCAGATCTCAGCCCTGGACTTGAGGGTCACTCCACCAGAAGGCTGCAATGCAATACAAGTGGCAGGCTCTTCTTCACAGAGGTTACAATGCCCACTGGAAAAGAGTAGACCCGGACTCTGCTTCCTTAAACTTTCAAGGTTTTTGGCTTTGGTTTTAGTTGTCTTATGGAAAATGCATATGTAATCCTGGAAAACAAACCTTTCAAAAGCTGTATGTCTTGGCTGAGCTGCCTAACCAAGGGAGTTCAGGGGACTTCTAGAGAACCAAATGCAAAAGACACCTGCTTGTGAACTCCAGTCAATAGAATTAGTGAGGATCAAGGAGCACTGCAGTTCTGAGTGAATCTCCAGACCCAGCTGCCACATTCCCCATCCATCTGCCTCCAACACCTTGAATAGGAAGCCTGAACCTTCTCCAAAGACCTTAATTGAGCACAGCCACTGTGGGGTTTACTCTGATGTTTTTTTGTTTACCTGTACTATTAAAATTACAACTCCTGAGAAGAAATGTATCTTCTCTTTTGCCAGATCAAGCTTTCCTTATTGTAAAAGAAAAGATGGCTCCTCAGATACAAGCTTTGACCAGTGAAAACACACTGAACTCCAGCCCCTGCTGCCATCTACAAAGTGAGGGTCTAGATGTGCAACCAGCATGAATGCCACCTCAATAAAGTATCATCACATGGTAGCATTAACTAATACAGCCAGCCTTAACAGGGTACTATACAAACACAAGGACACGACTCCTTGTTTGCAGTGCAAAGCCACCAGAAACCACAAGGCATTTAACCTCTGAAGAAACAAGTCTCACAGTAGGCATCAAAATCTGCAACTGGATTCACCTAATCAGACATTTGGCATTACTGCAATCTGGCAGAAGTCAAGTGTAATTCTCGAGGAAGGATATGCTGCTAATTTTCTCATTTCCAACAGCACAGATAATACTTGTTGGTACCAGCAGAATTCATAAATTTTACTCCACGGCCTTTTTCATTCTTTATTAATATTGACGTTTTATGGCAAAACTCCTTTCCAAGGATACAACACATCAAATCTGGTGAATATATAAGTGAAGAGATCAAGAAATCCATGGATAGAAACAAATCCCCCAAAATCTTGCCAAATATACTATGGGATTCCCTAAATTCTTACTTGAGAAAAAGAGATTAGTTTAATTTTTCCTCACTGAGAGTCAAAACAATAGAAATAGTAACACTGGAAAATATTAAAATATTAAAAATAAAATTAAAAAAATCTGTTTGGGGTTAGCATTACCACTGACAATCCTAGCATATTAATCAATTTGATATTAAAATTATATAAGGTTAGTCATCTCAGAGCAGCCTTCTTGACAAAATAAATATTCTGTAGACTGGTGTGGGAATAGGAACACTTAACTGCATGTTCAGATTACAAGAAATGGTTAGGCCTAGTAATAAAAATGAAAGAACAGATGAGTCCAAGTCATGAAAAAAAATAGTCTTCAAATATAGTATCAGAATCCATTTCATGCATATGTTTATAATCATCAGGAATTTTATATTTTTTGAAAATTGGAAAAAAGGCTCTAATTTTTAATATCTAATTTATGATTAAAGAATACATCCAGATATTTCTATTGGAAGAATAACGCTAAAATAGAATCTACTGCTGTTTGTACAAATTTCTGTTGACATATATAATATTTTAAACATATGTTTATAATTTTAAATACTATTCATTAATAAGAATTAAACTGATAACAGAGTTCCCCATCTATCAGACCCTCAAGTTAACCTCAGTAGAATTTGCCTAAGATTTTAATAAGGTTTGAAGCTCTGTAATAGTAAAGATTGACAGTCACATTTTGACTTGGTTTTGCTTCAAAGCAGAAGCAGTTTTACTAAATTATTCTTAGTAGGCTCTTAATTACATTTTGATGAAAGGCCAGTTACAAGAGCATAAGAAATGGTATCTATTACCTGTCTGCCTCAACTCAGAAACCCTCTTTATACCAAGAGCTGCAAGCAGAACTCAAATTAACAGTGCATTTTGAAATACTGACCTACACATTTGTGCAAACATGCAGAGACTAAAACAAACTCTAGGCAAGAATTCTGGGGGGAAAAAAGAAAAAGATGATTGAGTATCTTTATAGATTTCTAAGCTTGATTCCTTCTCAGCAGAAGTGCCCACATATTCTAATGAACAAACATTGTCCTATTACTATGATATGCTTTAGAATAAACATTTCCATGAAAAGCTCCAGCATCAAGTCACTCAGGCAGCAGACACTGTCATCTGCTAACACCTGGCACTGCCAGAGGTAGATTTCTTACTTCTGGTACTGAAGTTTGGCTCTTGAGTAACATTTCAGGGGAGGTTGGGAAGGATAGGGCTTGGAGAAGGACTCCTGGTATCAGCCAAGTCAAATTGGGCAGGATCCCAGTTTCTCTCCAAATCATAATTAATTTTTCACTGCCTGTCTCTGTGTTACTATCAGACCTTTCACATCCTAATAGCACATTTTACATCTGTTTATCAGAAAACCAGACAAGACTTGTCAACTCTCCTATTCTTCTCCCTCCTTCTCCCATTATCCCAGCTGCAATCAGTCCTGTAATTGATCCTGACAGTAACTGACTGGGACAAATTTTTTGAGCTTTCTTCCCCTTAACTAAAACCTGCCCTAGATCATGTCCATGGGATATGGCCACAACTTTTGCTGTCTGCAGTGTCATTGTCCATGAACATTACAGTCACACTGACAATGTCTGAACAGGCCACTGCATCCCAGCACTAAGAGCTGTACAGATGCATAGAATTATCCACCTCCAAATCAGTCTGTCCCCAAAAGTTTGTACCTTGCACTTGCTGTATTGCTTCCAGGAATAACCACAAAACCATCATTACTGTTTTAGCTGGCCAAAGTTGTCAGGTAAAAAAAACCAAACAGCTTTCTTCAGGCAGTCAGTGAATGATGGCCAAGCATGACAGCCAACAGCACCAGTAGGAATGCACCTGCAGGTTCTTAAGGCACATTCAGCTTGCCTGCCATAGCTTCAAAGTTAAAAACAGACATGAGCAGCTCAGACCTCCTGTTGAACACGTCAATGCTAAACTTTCTCAATAGTTACAAAGATGCTGGGGTCTCACTTCACAGAATCATAGAATCATTAGTTGGGCAAGACCTCTAAGATCAAGTCCAACCGTTAATGCAACATTGTCAAGTCCACCACTAAAACATGTCCCCAGGTGCCACACCAGTGTGTCTTTTAAATACCTCCAGGGATGGTGACTCCTCCACTTCCCTGGGAACTCTGTTCCAATGCTTCACAACCCTCTGTTCCAATCCCACAATCCCAGTGAAGGGATTATTCCTAATATCCAATCTAAACCTCCACTGATGCAACTTGAGGCCATTTCCTCTTGTTCTATCCCTTGCTACCTGGGAGAAGAGACAAACCTCCACCTGGCTACACCCTCCTTTCAGGAATTGTACGGAGTGATAAACTCCCATGGGCCTCCTTTCCTCTAGGTTAAACAACCCCAGTTCCATCAAACACTCCTCCTAAGGCTTGTGCTCCAGACCCCTCAACAATTATGCTGCCCTTCTCTGGACAGGCTCCAACACCTCTTTCTTGTCTTTCTTGTGGTGTGGCACCCAGAACTGGGCACAGCACTCATGGCACATCCTCAGCATTGGTGGCTATACTGGGACAATCCCTTTCCTTGTCCTGCTGGCCACACTGTTTCTGGTGCAAGCCAGGATGTCTTTGGCCTTCTTGGCCACCTGTGCACAATGCTGCATCAGAAGGTCTAATTCGTACCTGTTACATGGTGTCTGGGTGTGATCCCAGCCAGCAAAACAAGAAAGCATTATGAAAACTCAGAGATATTCTTTCAAGTTTTCCCTGCAGCTTCCCTGGGGGAGGAGGGAGTGGGGTGGGGAGGAGAAAGTCACTGTGCACATGAACAAAAGACAAGTGAAACAATTTGCCCCTGAGGGAGAAAACACTCCACTCCAGTGAGCAGTGGACACAGCCCATGGCAAGAGGTGCTGCTGCAGTACAACCCACTGACCCACAACGAAGGCTGTGAACAGTAAGAGCTTGGCAGGGCCAGCTTGCTCATTGAAAATGCTTTCTTCCAAGTCAGAGCTCCTTGCATTTTAACAAGGGATAAAATAGGAAAGCCATAACACTTATTATTTAAAATACTACTGAAAAAAGAGGCTAGTTCATATGCTTTCAGAAGCAGATATCATGTTTAAAGCTATCCAACGCATGTATGAAATTTCCTCCTTTTTTCTGTGGTGCAGCTCTTTATTTGTCTTATGTTTAAAATTCTGTTTGCATGATTTTTGCAAAGGCACTCAATCTATCCATGGAGGGTGGAGGAAGGCAGCAGATGGTAGATGCAGGAACCCTGTGTGAACCTTGCCTCTTGTGAAAGACATGGATAGACAACAAACTGATCTCTGTGAAAGCTATATCATAGAATATCCTGATTTGGAAGGGACTCACAAGGATCAACAATGTCCAGGTCCTGGCCCTGCATAGGACAGCCCCAAGAATCACACCACGTGCCTAGATATTAGACAGGGAGATGGTGCAGAAAATACTCAAGGGAGATAAACTGTATTTTGTCCTCTCTTCCAGGACCTACTGAAAGATCCTCTATGGCTTGAACATAGTCTTTCCTCTCATTTTCCACCAAGTTCTTGCAGTGACACTATCAGATGAAACTTCTTCGTGATTTACATAACAAATTTTAAGACATCAAAGTGCCCATCGAGGCCATGAATAAGAAGGCAGCCTGTGGCAATCAATGGATTATTGGGGTGATTAACTTAAGACTACATGACTATGCTAAATAACTACTTTAAGATGATATGATTCAATTTGATTTTAATTGCTTCTTGGTGAACTTGTAACCTTTCACTCCGCCCTCTCCCTCTTGGTCCTGCTTTTACTGAAGTCACTTGGATCTCTGCCATAACATATATGAACTGCAAGCAGTGGTGTAGAAAAGGCAGTACAGAAATCTTGTGTGAAGGAAGAATTTGGCAACCTTTTCAAGGAGAAATAGAATAATCACCAGCTTGGCATTTCAGTTTCTAGAAGTTGTTCCCTGCACCCCCTCCTTCCCTCCCCGCCCCCTACTCCCCCATCCCTTGGCCCCATTCTCCAATCTTGGAGCAAATACGAAAAAGCAAAAGTAATCTTGATTTAAATAGTACTGCTTATAGAATCCCAGCTTTTGCTGTAAGGAGTGTCTCAGATCTGGAATAATAGACATGTCAAACTTAGGAGAGAAGTTCACTGGCAGTGAAAATAATATAGCCTCTATCCATACTTGGTCTGCTGCCTCTTAGCCAGGGCTGTGTTAGCAATCACTCATTTACAAATGCTGTCAGAATTTTCATTTAATGTTACAGAAAGCAAGGGCAGGAGCACTAAAAGATCTCAACTGTATTACGTGGGTTCAGCTTCTAGATCTAATTCTAAAAGTTTTTAATACACCCCTCCCTTCCCTATTTTCCTCATAATAGCATCCTTTAGGATTCAATATGGAAGTAAGGAAAAGGAAAGTCAATCACATCAAGCTAAGTTCTTACTCCCACCTCTAGATATTCAATTTTTCTCCTCTGCATTTCACTGTCAATAGCATCAGCTTAAGAAATATCAAGAAATTAAAATGCACAGAGATGAGAAAAGCTTTTCCCGGAGGAGAAAAAATATTATAGGTAAAATAGTATCTCCATACACAAAGAAAATGAGAATTTCCCAGCTTTTTCACCAGTTCATATATATCAATCTAGTGAGAGATGGGAAGGTACTCCATGCACAGATCTAACCACTGTAGATTTAACAAAATAGCAAGAAAATAATAAATAGTACTCTGTAATTGCTTCACTGAAATTATTTTTTGATGTAAAATAGAAGGAAAATTTTCTTTCAACACCTACTCTCTCTGAGCACAGAGACAGAGGCCCGGTTTGAAAGAATCCACTTTACAAAACAATTTTAAATGTTGCTTTTAAGGGAGTAAGACTGACTCAGTCTTCCCTGTCTCACAAAGTCCTCACCACACCTCACTCACTTGGCAATATCAATAAATAATGTTATTTTTGAAAGACTGAAGAAAGCCTGAGAAAGGAACTGTGTGGCTTGATAACTAAACCATAGCACAAAATTTAAATATCAGAACAGCACTAGGTCATACAGAGGAAGGAGTAGTGAAAATCTTTGACTTTGGTGCAACCAGCAACAAGATTAATTTAGAGAAATCCATGTAATTTCCAAGTCAGCAGGAAAACACTCATGTGAGTGAAATTTACATGATTAAAACACATCTGGGGGGAGAAGAGGTGTAAAAAGAAATATTATGGAACAGCATTCACTATTTAGTATTAATAGTCTCACTTTATCTAGAATAAACCCAGCTCCACATGATGCCAGCTGCATGAAAAGCTTGAAGTGATAGCCAGTTTCCACGTATCTAAAACTTATCTCTGCCTCAACATACTCATGAAGCTGAAATTTAACAGCTGGTCATTATTTTAGACTCGGGTGTCCCAGCAGTCTCATTTCCTCTCAGCTCTTCAGCCATCCCATTGAGTTACATCTTGACACATCCCTCAGCCAAGACAGAGTAATCTAATTGTTTGATCTGATCTCCTGGATTAGACATGCCCATGTACCAGTTCACATGGTAACTGAACTGCGTGCCCTGAATTCTTTACTGGGACAACTCTTCCAAAAGCCTACTATTGCCCCACTTACAAAAGCATCTCTGGATTGTACACTGTTGTTTTGCCACCTGCACTTCACAGATTTCAGCTGATTCTGTTCCTGGTCTCTCCTGAGAGACCAGACAGAAAGTTTACAAACTTGCTGATCTTTATCTTTCTGCCACCCCTGAGTTATCAAAACCCCTGGAAGCAGCACTACCTATGATACAGCAAATGGAAAGCCTAAGTCCCAGTGCAGCCGTCTGGTTCAACAGAAGGAGAAATCCATAAAAGAATGAGAGAGGGACAAAAACAAACAAACAAACCGACAAACAAACAAAAAAAAAAAAAGCAACAACCACAGTCATTGATCTAACACACTGAATACACTGGAGACTTGGGCTGGACTTGATGAATGCTCCTCACACCCACAGACTCTTAAGCTGAGAGGAAAAAGCTTTCATGTAGATATCTTTCTGTTGGCACCTACAATAAAACCAGCCCTGACTTTTTATTGTCATGCTATGAAATGCAGACCCATAATACTTGAGAATTCATTTTTCAGTGCACTATCTAATAATCCAAATGGCAGAAGTTAGCACTGAGAATTAGGAAAAAGTCTGAGCTCTTTAGCTGGAAACTGGGTAAAATAATACACCCTTACCACAGATGTTATTATTACTTAGCAATTAATGGATAGAACACAAAACTTTTGGGCACAGTTTACTTAATGCAACCCATTTTTTCCTCTGAATACCTCAGTCCAGCTCTTTCATCTACTTAGGCACAAAACAACCTTGCAGATCACATGAACAGCCAGAAAAATATTTTCCAGACATAAAACTAATGGCACTGGTTGAGTTTTGGTGTAACAGGTAGAGCCGAGACAGAAGGTGCTAGCCCCTCAGAGCAGCTTTCGTTCTAAATTAATCCCCAGGAGCTCCTAAATTGCTTGATATTTCAAGAGAGCTATAAGGGCAATTCATCCTTTCCAAGTGCTGCTGACTCCAAGGCTGTAGCTGCTTTCAGTGGGATGGCATTTATTTTTCATCAAACAGGAACTGCATTTTCAGTTACAGTTTTACCTACCACCAAAACACTTCGAGTCTGATCCTGTGAAGTGGTGATGGATCTCTGCAAGGTGAGAGACCAACCCAGAGGAAACCAGGAAGGATCTCTATTTGGCGCTTTAGAGCTTGAAGTTTTACTTGTGATTGTGCATGTCTTTTACCAGCCAGATGATCTATTTTGATGACTCTACTGCATAAACCTCTTTGCACCACTGAGCAGGGATTCTCATTGAGCCCCAGATCCTGCAGCTAAAGCCTCATCAAGAATTTATTCTAGCAACCAAAAGCTATCCTTATTATTTCATAGACAATCTGGATCAGCAAATATATACTCTCCTCATTAGGGAAATTTAAGAACACTGACTGGAAAAGAAGACATAGTTTCTCCTCATTCCTTAGCTTCTTGCCCACCAGAGGTGTTCTTTTCACCATACTGGTAGTTTTCCAGTCACTGATCTGTTCAATACATTTAGGAGTTTTCTTCTTTTTTTTTTTTTTTTCTTGAAACAGTCACCTCAGCAGAATTTCAATTGCTTAGAAAATTACTCTCTTCATGTAATTATTTCTTATCTTTCACTGCCTTCCTCAAGTTGTTCAGCTGCAACATATATATATATATTATATTTTTCCATAGCCTGCAAGAACACATACCTCAAAACCTTACAGACTCTGTAAGTCTTCTGCATTAACCTTGAGGTGCTGTCCCAAACACATCTGAAGAGAAAAACCTCTACCTTCACTCTCTGAATACATACATGAATACATACATACATATATATATATATGTGTATATATATCCCTAAACAGACACAGCATTAGCAACCAAAGGACACATTACAGGCTGCTGTTACAGAAAGACTTATAAGAACAAGCTTCAACTCCAGAGATCCAAGAAAGAGGTGGGGGAGGACATAAGAGTAAGGAGGGCAGCCAGCTGTAAAAGATGATGGGAGTAGACAGTAATTAGCTGTTTTGAGGGTGTTATCACTAAATTTAAAGGGCTAGTACAAGACACACCATGTTGTAGGAATGCTTCTGAGTCATTTTATATTAATAGATTAGTATCAACTGGAAAAGGAAGAAATGGCAGTCAGAGGAAAGAAAAGTGCAAAACTATTTTTGAATGTCATTACACATCCTAAAAAAGTGGTAGTACTGATTCTCAGGCTTTACAAAAATGGACAGGAGACACAGTAGTATATTCTGTACGTTGATTTGGTTAAGCTTACCTTCACTATGATCTGACTTATTTTCTATTGTTTATATTATAGTTATGTTTAGACAACTGAATATGACTTACACTTCAGGGAAGCATGTGTGGCACTTCTCAATGGTGTTACTTCTGCCTCCTGCTTTTTATGATTTTTCTTCTTGGTGTGTTTTGAAAAACTCTGTTTAGGACAGAGAGCTGGTTGTGTGTAGTTGGGTAGGGACTTTCAAGCCTCTTTAGTATAACTCTTTAGACTTCATATCCCAAACAAATTCCAGCATGTAAAGAACATGGTGGAAACACAGACCTCTGAAAAGTTTGTGAATCTATGTTGAGGTCACAAGCGAGTAGTTTTTTTTAATACCTCCATTTTGGACTCATGATAGCATTCCTATTGAGGATCTTGCTTAAAAGCCACTCTGGGTCCTGAGAAACTCAAAGACAAAGGATTGGCTGGTATACAGGTAGTTTGTGGTCTGCATCTTAATCAAATCTGCCAAGTGTCATTCTCCTCTAGGTACCTCATAAAGGTGTTAGGTGGAAAAACTGCTGATATTCCTTCCAATTGTTGGCATGAATGCAAAAGAGGAAGGAGGACATGGTTTGGCACACCTGACACAATTGTTGGCCATCAGAAAAGATGGGAGATATCAGAGGTGTGCATTTACAAAGAACTTTATATACTGCATGAGTGACCTTGACCTATAGCAGTGTCCCCAGAACATCTTGCACTACCTGTTGCTCACTGACCTCCATTCTGCTCCTGCCTGCATGATGAACTCATCCTTGCAGACAGCTTTACTGGCAGAGCTGGCATAGGAGTCCAAGAGTGAGTGTAGATGAAGCCTGCAGAGGTGGTACAGTCAGGATGTACTTCATACCACTCCTGTTCCTATGCAGTAACTTCCCATCCTATCCAAGCTGATCATAATGAGGGCTCTGTCATGAGGGCTTTACTGGAAGACAAGGTTTTTTTGCAAAGCAGACATAGGCCTTTCATTCTCATGGTTCTCTTTTGCTTATGATTCAAAGCACAGTGATTTGCAATCACAAGAGGACAGAAGGAAAAGCCACTTCTGGCCCAGTCCCATTCCCACTCAAACATTGTTACTGACATCCTCCAGATATCTGGCTGAAGCATTCTAATTCAATATAAAGGGCTATTGGCTTTATGTTTTATTTTAGCTTTCTCATGTAGCTTCTATGCTGCAAAAGTGCCTTTTTCAATTTTAAATCAGGTCAAAAATCACCATCTTGACTCCTGCATAGAGGGTGAAATATCAAAAATATCAGTATCCACCTAAGTAATTTTTAATGAATTGAATCTTTTGTCCAACAACAGATGAACTTGTCTCTTTGGCAGCATAATACAATCTAATCTGTTCTTATTTTTGGATTAATTTCAAAAACTGTCTCTCTGCATTTGGGAACTTTCAATTATCCTTCTATGTACTATTTTTCTTTCTTAAAATAAACTTTAAGTCCTATTTTTACCTTCATTTCTAATTTCTGCTTGGGGTGAGGAGAAGATGTCTTACTTTGAAAGGCCTAGAGTTAAATCAGAAATCCTTGCCAATGTGCAATTTTATTTGCATTTACCTTGCAGTAATATGAATAATGTATTTCTCATCTTGACTTGAATTACACAGGCCCTGAGATACCCAATCTGAGGGTTCTACTCTGATATACATTTTTTTAGTTAGCTGGACCCTTCCATACTTTTACCATATAGACCTTCAGGGAAGTAGAAGACAGACATTGGTGTTGAAACATTAAAAAAAAATCTAGTGTGCATGTTTGATTTATGAAGGTTTTTAAAAGCCAGAGCTCCCTTTTCATTATATAAAAAAGCTCAAACAATGAACACAAACAAATGCATATTTTGTGTATTAAATTATATATGTCATACAAGTGTTTAAAAAAAGACAAAATATATTTTGAGTCTGTCTATTCTCATGAACCTTCTTAGATGTTGTCCCATCACAGTTAATGACAAATTTCTTTGTGTCCTTTGCATGATATGGAGCTATTTCTGTTTCTGTTCACCCACTGCCAGCCTCTGACCTCAGTAACATTGGTGTTATTCCAGTGTAAATCCAGAGTGGCCCCCAGTGTCTGGATGAAAGTCTGATACTCTCGGTTCTATCCAGATAAAACAGTAGTAATGCTTGCTGGCAAAAGGCAGCATTTTTGGGGATTTGACAAGGACTGTGACCAGACTTCAGACTGAGAGCAAACATGTATACCCCTCTGTTGTCAAGACAATCTGCAGTCCCAGGGTCTGTTGGGCTTGGCTGCGGAGGGTCTGTTGTTGGTCCCCTGGGCAGGATTTGCTGGCCATGCTCTCAGGATCCTGCACTCCAGCTTTCTTTCCCACTGCTGTCTGCTGCTGTGCGACCAGCCCCAGCACCAGTGCACTATGCAAGAACTCTCTGCACCAGCTTCTTCCTCTTTAGCACAGGCCCTGTCCTACCCTTAGGCAATCATCTCTTCTGAGCGGAGTTCTTCTGTGGGTCCATGAGGCAGGCTGTGCCCTGCAGAAGAAAGGGGCTTTTTCAGGATATTGCAACACATCCCAGCAGAGATGTACATATTCCCATTCGATATACTTAGTTATCTTAGTCACACCACAAAGACTACAGAAAGTGCAAGAAACTTTTTTAAGAAAATTGAACCAATTATAGTATAATATACATTGAACAACACCGACATTAACTCCAAACTGTATCTTTGAGCTTTCTGACTCACTGATGGCACCATCCCATCAATGTCTATGGAAGCCAAGAGAAACAAAAACAGTTGTGCCCTGACTAAGCATCTCACTCTTCACGGAAGGAACTAGTGCTGGAGAAGTACATCCTGTTGGGTTTCTTTATGAAAGACTGGAACCTTTAACAAAAGCCAGTGGACCATACCTGAATTTGGGTCAACATTAATGGCCTGGAACAATGAAAATCTGTTTTTATTATGTCCTGCCTTTTCAATTTCGTTCAACCTTTTTACTGTAGCAAAATGCTATTTCCTGCAAGTAAAAGAACAATGATGTTTTCCTTGCTTGACACATCCACAGACATACAGATTTGTCTCATTTATTGTGGTCTTCCCTCTTCTGGTATTTCCCTACTATACTGTTTGTATTCCACAAGTCTTTTAAAACATCTTCTTTTACTCACCTCCCTTTACTGACTTAGTTGCTAAGCCTCGCTTCTGCTCTGTTTCCATTTCAGTTTGGCTGTATACACAGTCCTGCTCCCAGGATCCTCGCACAATTTTCATTTCCTAGATTGCCTAGATCCTTAATTTTAACTGAATTCTGTATCAAACTGTAGTTTTCCCTTATGTTTGCTGATCAGACACTAAATGGACTTCTAACTAGGGAAGAAATTGAACCTACTTGTGTTTCTAATATATCTATGCCAAATAAAATCAATATTAGAATAATTATATTATCATAACGTAAGAACTTCCTGAATCTGTGGGCTGGTGGAGGAAATCCAAGACCACTGCATGCAAGTATGACATGACTGTCATTTCTATTTTTGTGCATGCCAACCTAGTGAACAGAAGTAGCTGACAGCACTGGCTGTTCTGGCACCTTCAGAGAGTGGTACTTTTTTACCATGCTCAGTGGGCCCATTACTCAGCTGGGAATTGCACCAGATACACTTAAAAAAAACCAAAAAAAAACAAACAAAAACAAAACCAACTTTTTGAAATGCTTGTTGCAGTTACAAATCAACATAATTCAGAGTGGTGTCTGCACACACATGCTGCAGATGAGAGTGCAGAGCACAGTTCCTGGATCCTGGAGCTGTTCAGCTGTACCCCACAGCATGATCACTTGCCAACTCTCACAATGCCCATCTCCCCTGGGCCTCTTCTCCCAGGACTTGAGCAGGCAGACATAGCATCTCTTCCCCAGCATAGATACACCTGCAGCCTGCCAGAGGAGCCTGACAAGGGCTGATTCAAGTGTAGGGGGAGGAAGGATTACATGCCCATGGAGTGGCTGCAGTCTGGCAGACTGACTTAAAATCTGAGGACTTGGTTGGAGTGCTAGAGCAAGAACTATGCTCAGTAGTAAGATGGGACCCATGTGGGGGTTGGTTTTGAAATTTGGGATTGGTCATTGCCCTGTCATTATTGTTTTCTAAAATATAATCCAATGACCTGGAGGAAAGATCTTTAACTAGAGTTTTTAGGAGGGCAAGTGGAAAAAAGTCAGAAATTAAGAGTCAGCATTTTCACCTTGAGGAAGAGAAAGCTGCAGGCACAGAGCAGGATGATCACACAATGCAATGGAGATTGAACATGCAAAGGTTTATATCGATCCACTACCTTCATTGGGCAGCGACAATGTGACTTGAGGGGTGGTACACCCAAGGTATCCAACTTGCCAATGTTCTCAGCATCATAGATTTTGCATCAGCTAACAGAAGGAGCCAGGGTTTGGGATCAAGGAATATCTTCAGTTTCTTCATCTATTTCTCGTCATCACTTTCATCTGCCAAAATGGTCAAGCTGTTTTTTGTGTCCTGGGTGTGACACCCAAGCTGTGACTGAGTCTGTCTTGAGTCTGACAGGATCATCTACCTCCAACTCATGCAATTAGACCTCAAAAGGTTGGAGGAGAAAAGTCAGGACGACATGGTTATTTTCCCCAAGACACTGTGCAGTTTATAAACTGCATGATTGGAATCTTTTTCACACTATGCTGCAGCCAGCTCATAGATCTTTCAGAAAGGTAAGTCAGAACATCTCAGAAGGAGAGTCACTAACCATGATGGTGTCAGAAACTGCAGGTTAACGTGTTGAATCATTGGTCTTGCTGGTACAAAGGCTTCTGAAAAGAAGCCCAAAATGTGTCTATTTCCAGAGGTGAGTACACAATGAAACACTGCTTAAACAAAACCCTCTTCCCACACCATGTCTCACACCCAACACACCTCTTAAAATCTCACCTAAGAAAAAGGAGTTTCGGAAATGTCTTTAGGAGGGCATGTGGTATCTTTCTACTTTTTAGTTAGACCATTCAACACATCCACCATTCCCTGAGCTGTCTAGTGTGGGGATGTATGCCTCTGATCAAGGACAAGGTAGACACATCTGGTCTTATTTGGCCTTCCAGGATAACAGTAGCAGCTGTCACTGAGGGTTTTGCTGCACAGTGCTGTGTTGCTAACTTGGATCTATGGCCAGCTGCACCATGAAACAGCAAATAACCTGAGATGCACCTCCAGAATTTTTGCATAAACAGAAATAGTTTTTCTTATTAGTTTCTTCCAATACATTGATGACTTTTCTGTGAGCGTGTAACCAGATCTGCAAGAAATGATTGTAATAGCAGCCTGTAGTAATGGGGGGAAAACCAGTTTTTATTCCTTTGCAAGAAATGTCAAAACATGGATCAGACTGGCTGAACATCCAGAAATTCTTTCCATTGGATCACCAGATTTGCCAGCCATTCTAGGATATCTTTTTCAAAAAAATGAAGATGACTTACAAAATTGTCTAGCTTGAGTAAAGAGAGATACTGTTTCCAAAAGGAGGGGTGAGTTTATTTTGGGGTTTTATATTATCTGTTTTTAAAGTCTTATATTTAGGGATTGCTTTTCTTTCCAGAATAGTCAAAGATGCTTTATGTCATAGCAAAAGGCCACTAAAATGATATTTGTTTATATAAATGGCACATTATCTTATTCTTAGCATTTAATATAATCCTTTTAGAGTCCATTAGATCTTGTCCAAGTTGCTGATCATGTAAAATTCCAAAATATTTAAACAGACCAGCAATGCCACAAAGATTATTAAACAAAATATGACTAGTCAGCTTTATGGGCAAAATGAAGTGTTTACTTGGGTATTTCTTTTTCTTATGTGGGCACAAGGAGAAGGAGGAAGAAAAGTTGATCATCCTTGCAGAGGGCAACTGGTGAAACTTTAACTTGCATGGTAAATAGGTGTTTAGTGATGAAACTGAGTGGGAGAAAAACAGGTGATGTACAGACTTCAAAGACTTATCTATACCCTTCTGTTCAGGAATTTTTTTGTGTGCATGTAGCAATCAGAATGAAAACTGACAGGTACAGATTACTAACTCAATTTAATGTTGAATACAGCAGCTACAGATGGTGGTGACAAAATTCTGTCAGATTTCTCTGCTCTATACACACAATCAGCAGAACTTCAGGAAAAAGAAAAAGAACATCTGGAGTCTGTGCTGTGCCTGCTTGCAAAATGTGAAGCTTGAACAATTAGAGATGTGGTCAGTGAGAATAAAAGCTGCTGCATATATATGCATATGCCTGTATGCATACATGTATATGCAACACATGCATAGACATGCTGCACTGTATGAGCAAGAAATATTTGACATCTGGAGAAGTCATAGATGAAAACTGTGTGCTGGAACAGCCATAAAACAGTAAATCTGACATTATTTTTCCTACCTTTGCCACTAGAGTTTCTCAATGTGTTCTTCTTTGGCAATGGATTTTAGTGTCAATACACCCAACCTTCAAAGCCCTCAACTTCTTGAAGTTATTGACTCTCAGATGAAGGTAGAGTCCCTCTGAGAGCATCTGCTTTGCTGAATGCAACCAAATATCTCATCCTGAACATGAAGGAAAACAGCACTACTCCTGAGCAGTCACCAAGCCCTCAGACCAATTCTGGTTAAATCAAAATTTTTCTTCAGCTTCACTGCACACATTACCTTTTAATGTTTACTAGGACCACACAAATGCTTAAAACCATGCAGTAAGTCTAATACAGCAGCATCTCTGCATTGCATCCTTCACTGCTTAGCTTAGGAGGTGACAAATGGTTCCACTCAGCCTGGCTGCCTCTGTTTTGGCAGAAGTAATGTTCCCATGGTGGCATTGCAGTGCACACACTCCAGTTTCACCCTTGTGAGAGACTGGATCTCTGCAGCAAACCACTTAGAAGCTGAACTGAACCAGCTAACCCCTGACACATGCCAGATTTCAAAGATGCAGGGAGCCAAGACTGGACCAGACAGGCATCCTAGCAAGTGGGAAGAAGCATCACTTCTTTGCCAGCCTAGCCAGAGGCTCCAGGCAACAAGAGAAGGCAAGGCTGAGCTACTCTTGTGGGACAAGAGACACTGGAGGAGACATCCCCATGAAAGAAGCACAGGAGAGGCCACATATCAAGAATCTCACACTTACAGATTGACAGGAGCAGGAAAATTCTAGGTTATTTTTATATGTAGTAACAAACTTTTTCTTTAATGGAAAGTTAGTGCAAATAGTCTATATAGTGTATAGTGTACCATATAGGCCATGATTTTCCCTGGTCACCTGCTTCCCCAGAAGCAATTTCCAGACTGAGGATAAAAAAGTCAAGCTCGTGAATACAGCAGTAGCTGCTTTTATTCAGTCCTTCCCAAGAAAACCAGGTGGATGCTTCAACAGAGCTGTTTTTTTGTCAGAAGATAGATTTACAAAGGAAAGGTTTACCTCAAGTGACCTCAGACTAAAGATGTAACACACTCCTCTCTGTCCTTTAGCTTTGTAGTTGTGGATTTCTCTATGGGGAAACATGCCAAGATCCAGGTGCTGACTCCTATGAAGAAATATTTCAGATTTCAGGACACTGCTTTAGACCATCTAACCTGAGTACTTCAAATAAATTTATGCTGCTAGAATTTAGTATAAGCAACTTTTCCATGGGAAAGGTGATATTTCAATTGGCAATTTCCAATTTCAAATAAAATACTACAGCTGGAAAAATATATATACTGGAATCCACAAAATTCCCATGAAAACAAGAGAGGAAGTCTTCTCCTAGTTTGAAGTTCTATGTGGAAAAGACATTAAATACTGTCATAATCTGAATTGAAGCCCGATATCTTTTATCCTGTCATTAATGTGGAAAAATCAGTGACTTAACGGGTAAAAATAATGTCTATATGAGCAGCCTTCAGCTTTTTATTTCACTTTCTCAGAATGTGGAACTTAAGGTACTGCAGTGGAGCACATGGCTGGAAAATTCAGCCTAGAAATGCTACTGTTTAAAGGCACTATCCTAAAGAAACATATAAAATCTGATTGCATTTTTTTTCCTCTCTCCATAGCAGGATTTTAAGTTCATTGAGATCACAAGGAAAGAGAAATAAGACAGAGATTTTTTTCAACATGGTTAAGATATTTAGATAAACCCTAGGTAAAGTTCCAGATTTTGAGATGGCAAGTTAGTCCAAACATTCTTATATCCATCCATGAGGCAGGAGATGGTCAGTATCTCACTGAATAAATCACCAGGAGAAAGTCAATCATATGGTGCTTTGATTTTATTTCCCTGGAGTCTCAGAAAAATGCCAGATGTTCTGATCTTACATAAGGGAGTATGTCCTTTATATTGCATGAACACTGTGGGTAAGAGCAGGAGTTCAAACAGCAATCCTGCTTAGAGTAACCAGCAGTCAAAACCAATTGAGTTCAGTAGGTTTTTGGGTGAAATATTCAAATCCTGAGGATTTGTCCTACTACTGCTTAGCAAGAGTACAGAAATTAAATGTATTTTTCTTGGGGGGCTAGAGGAACACAAAGCTATTGTGACAACTAAAGAGAAACAATTGTGCACCAAACACATTGAGATCTGGAATTCAGGGCTTCTCACAGATTACTTTTTTTTTTTTTTTTAAATCTCTAAAAAAACTGTGGGCATCTTGGAGGAGCTGAGATTACCAGGATTACTGCAAGTAACCCTGCTCTGGAATGCTGGGCACCCATCACTGGTAGTGAGAAAGCAGAGGAAGCTGAGAGCAGTGTGCTGTTACCACATTTACTTTTAATTGTTTCAACTACAGACCAAGAAACAGCTCTAGGTCCCATTCAAACCAATGGCAAATAATTGGTCAGATTTTCTCTTCTTATTATTAAATTATCTTGCTTTTATAAAAATGAGAGATTGCTTTTAGTGATATTCTATTTTCTCATCAACATGCTACTCTTGTTATTTCTAGGCAATTCTATAATCATGTAAGATTCAATTTACAGGATCAAATATAGACCTCTGTGCAACTTTCAGTTTTCTGCTTATTATCTTTCAGATTTCTCACTACTTTTATTTACAGATTTTAGTGATGCTCAGTTTTTCACATTTTCCTATGTAATGCCACCTGCTGCTATTATCAGTTTTCCATGAAGACCTCAGAATTATATCATACTCTCCAGTACACTCAGCTGCCCAAAGGAAATTTTCAGCTCAGTTTTCACTGTGGAGAAAAGAATTTGCTGGACAGCACATGAAGTTCCAGATGCGACAAAATCTGGTTCTCCAGATCCCTGATGTGAAGTACAGCAAAGTGTTAATAGTTTTTACTGAGTAGTCAGCTTGAAAAGGAATAGGGGACTTAAGACATCCTTTATTGGTAGAAACTCCAGACAAGTGGGCAACACTCAAAGGTTTTTTGTGACAGTTTTTGGTGTCTCATGACCTATTGAATTTTGCATTTGTATTACCCTGAGCAAACTTGTGTGGTTCTCATTACAATTTATGTATAACCTGCCCTGTTTGCAGCCAAGTCCTAAAGATGAGAACAAATCTCTGAGGAGTTAAAAGTAGCAAGAATGCAATCTGATCCCAGAGGCAAACAGGAGAAGAGTGACTGGGAACAGGGCTGGTTCAGGTAAAACCTGCACTGTCACCCAATAACCATGACAAAGAAATGGGGACACTGGAAACCTTCTCCCTCAAGCCTTTTTTAAAAAGGGACAAGACTACAGATGCCATGTGATCAGAACATGCTCTCAAAATTAGACTTGTATCAATAAAAACCTGTCTGTTCTTTCATCCTGTTTTCTACTCTCCCTGCTAAATCCAGAATCATCTGCAGATAATGCCCAGATCTAGAGAAGAGATTTTATGAAAGTGAGATGTCCTCCCAACAGTGTCCATCCTTTAGTCCTGTTCTGTGAAGTTATGGGACTCCACAGACCTGTGGAGTCAATAGGTAGTCAGTTATTTGGTTCTTGGGGTCAAAGTTTGTGCGTGGAAAGGCAGGTCAAATGTGCATTTCGCATATCAGAAATGAACTAATTCTGCTCCAAGAAATGCTTTCAAACTCCACTCAAGCATCTAAGGAGAAGGCAAACAAAATCCATTGCGTGTCTGGGGCTGCCAATATAGCTGGAAGTTAAAATGCAGTATGAGAAATATGTCACAGATGAGCCTCTGAAACACCTCATAAACTGCGCCCACTCCTCAGTGGGCTTTGTTGTTCATGGGCTACTAATAATTTTTCTTTCACTGCAGTCTTTTTTAAGCATGAGACCCCCTAAACACAGAACAACACTGCGGAACTGGGAGAAAAAAAAAACAAACAAAAACCCAAACAAACAAAAACAACAACAACAAAATAAACACAAAAAAACCAAACCTTCCTCCCCCCCAAAAAAAAAAAAAATTCCAATTCTGTTGGAGGCAACAGTAGCCACCCAACACAAATGGGAGAGGAACATTTAACTGCCAGGCACAACAAAACCATCAGGGCACACTATGCAAGGCATGGCAAAGAACTGGAAGGAAGGGTATTGTGATTCAGCTGTGCTGGGCAACAAGGGAAAAATGAGAAAACTATAAAAAATTATTTCAAGGCAGAAAAACAACAAAAAGTGCAAATAGTTGGGAAGGAGAGGAGGAATGGGAATTTATTGCACTGTTTTGGAGGAGCTAATGGTCAGGACTATAGATCTGGGATGCATCTAAGGAGCTACTCTTTTAAGATAAGGTGTGCAGTACAATACATGGGAATCAATGTACAGCACATTGCAAAGCAATTTCAGTAGCAGGACAAGATGCAGGCAGCAAATCCTCTGTACCCATCTCCAACAACTGTATGCATTAAGCAATTCTGCAGGACTGTGCTCTGATATGCCAGTCCTCACCCTGTCATAGTTCAAAAGAACAAAAAACGCAGACAAGGAGTCACCTTGATGTTATCAGTGTCAGTGTCACCCCTGCAGTCTTCCCCAGAACTCGTTTCTCTTGCTCAGTCCTCTGCTTTTAGAGTTTCCATCACTCTGTCCTGCAGAGAGGAGCGAGCTCAGGGCGGTGGGTGCACAGCCTCCCCCGGCTGCTGCGCACCAAGAGCAGGAAACAAAAACTCAGCAATAACACTTGATGTCACTCCTCCCATTACTTTTTCTCACTGCCTTAAGCAAAAGGCCTGTACCTTAAACCAACCTCTTCCAGATTCAGCGCTGAGAGAGCCCAAGGGCTCTGAAGTGCTGCAATTCCATGGGGCAAACAGACCTGCTGGCTTGAGGTTTTCACTTGGCTGAACCTTTCCTTCTGTCTGCTGCACAAACCTTTAAAACAGAAATCTTTCCTCTCCTTCCCTCCTGGGCAGGTCCTGGTAAGATATACTGATCCTTTGCCTGTACCCATCTTCAGCACACCTTGCTTCCTGCTAGTCTGAGATATGAAATGCTAATTATCTGACAGCTTTGGAACATGGTGCATTTCTGTCATGGTTTAACCCTGGTCAGCAACTCAGCCCCATGTAGCTGCTTGCTTATTTTCCTTAGCTGGATTAGGGAGAAAATCCAAAGGGTAAAAATGAGAAAACTCATGAGTTGAGATAAAGACAGTTTAATAGGGAAAGTAAAAGCCATGCACACAAGAAAAGCAAACCCAGGAATTTATTCCCATCAGAAGGCAGGTGTTCAGCCAACCTAAGGACAGCAGGGCTCCATCATACATAACAGGGACTGGGCCAAACTGAAGTTGTCACTCTGAACATTTTCCCTCTTCCTTCTTCCCCATGCTGTGCATGACACCGTATGGTGTAGAATGTTCCTTGGTCAACTGTCCTGGCTGTGCTGCCTCCCATACTTCTTGTGCACCCCCAGCATCCTCTCTGGTGGTGTGGGGTGAGAAGCAGAAAAGGCTGTGCAAGCACTGCTCAGCAATAACAAAAACATCCCTGAGTTTTCAGCACAACTCCAAAACATTGTCCATACAGGCTATTCTGAAGAAAATTAACTTTATCTCAGCCAAAGCCAGCAAAATCTCCTTCTGCCTAGCCATAGCAAGACAGTGTGGAACATTTCCTTACAGCTGCCAGCCAGGGAAGGCAGAGGATTCTAAGGGCAAAGGAGCTAACATGAGCCAATTTTCTACCATCCAGCTTTAAGGGTTTGCTACAAGAAAATATGTTATATATGTCTTTGCTCTGGCTGTGAGCACACAGTAAGGAAGAGTTTAAGGACAGCTGATCCTGCCTTTGGGCAAGGGGACATTGCAGAACATCCTTGTTGGCTCTTGCCACACCATGGGAATCTCATGTTCTTCAACAAGTACAAGGTGCAGCACCTGAATCAGGGCAACCCCCAGTATCAATAAAAGCTGGAGGATGGACAGATCAAGAGCAGCCCTGCCAAGAAAGTCTTGGGAGTGCTGGTGGATGAGAAGCTGGACATGAGCCAACAGTGTGCACTTGCAGCCCAGAAAGCCAATTTCATCCTGGGCTGCACCAAAAGCAGCAGGACAAGGGAGGGCATTCTGCCCCTCTGCTCTGCTCCAGTGACATCCCACCTGGAGTCTCTGGGGTCCCCAGCACAGGATGAACATTGACCTGCTGGAGCAGGTTCAGAGGAAGGACAGCAAGGTGATTAGAGGGCACCTCTCCTATGAGGAAAGGTTGAGAGAACTGGGGTTATTCAGTCTGGAGAAGAGAAGGCTTTAGGGTGACCCAATTGCAGCCTTCCAGTTCCTGAAGGGAGCCTACAAGAAAGATGGAGATAAATATTTGACAAGGGCATGTAATGACAGGACAAGGGGGAACAGCATCAGACTAAGGCTAGGTTTAGAGTAGATATTGGGAAGAAATTCTTTATTGTAAGGCTGGGGAAGCACTGGAACAGGTTGCCCAGAGAAGCTGTGAATGCTCCACCCCTGGAAATGTTCAAGACCAGGCTGGATGGAGCACTGAGCCACCTGGCCAAGTGAAAAATGTCCCCACCTGTGGCAGGGGGGTTGTAATGAGATGATCTTTCAGGTCCCTTCCAACACAGGCCATTTAATGATTATTTGACTCCGTGATTTTCTCGGCTAAGAGGATCACGTGGACTGACAGTTTTAGAGTTGCACACCGAGCATCCCCAGATGTAGAAACAGATTATATAAAGGCCCTTCACTGCTTTACCTCCCCACCACCCTGCTGCCCTCCAGCAGATTCCCAACAACTGGCTCTGACCCCTGGGATGAGCTGAGCTATCCAACAGTCATGTTAGGAACTTTCAGGGTTTGATGTGGTTTCTGCACGCTCCCCAAACCACATGTCTCATTAGTGGGAAAAAAACCTGGTCCACAGCAGGTCTGCAGCATCATGTGGGAGGGGGCCAAAAATCTTTGCTACTTTGCTGCTTCCACAGGCACAATGATTTCTAGCTAGGAAGCTAAAAATCATGATGTGGTGTTTGTGACAGCAGACATCCTTTTGTGGATTATTGCCAAAACTCAGAGGCCTGTAAAGTAAGCTGGGAAGTGTCCACTGGGGAAAGAAATCCCCCCTGCCTTTCATGAGAAGTTAATAAATGTCAGAGAAAAATATCTGAAGACATAATAATGGCTGTGAGGATTAACTTGCTCTTACAGCAGCAGTGCCAGATTATTTATTGGGAGTATATTTTTCCTCTTTGAGGTTTTTTTTTAGGGTTTTCCCTTAAAAACAGACTACCAAAGGTTTATGAATGAAAGACATGCTGGGAAAAAATCAACTTGACACATAAATTTAAGTTTCAGTGTCAAAACCCTTGGATTTAGCAGAGAAGGAAGAAAAGTATTTCATGCAGGCATCCTGCTGCAAAAAGGAAGGCCATTGGAGATTAATGAGGAAATAAATGGGAATAATAGATGTGGACTAAATACGGAGGAAGTTTAGTCCATAAGAGATTAATAAGGAGCATACACTTGCTCTAGCTTTGCCACCAGATGTATAAACTGAATTGTATTTTATGGCTTTCAAGGTAAATTGAAAGTGACTCAACAGCAAAGAAACTTTACAGAGTTTTCACTCACAGTCCTCCTGGGACTCTTTCCCTTGGAGGTGGAAAAAGCTGTATATGCTGACTCTGCAGTTTTTGGTGATGAGCAGAGGAAGTGTCTCTACAGAAATCATTGTTAGCACATGCTTCCTTCTTTTGAGCACGAGACAACCAGTGAAAAGGCCTTGGTTTTGCACAGAAGTCACTGAACTTCATCTGAATAGGCATTAGTAAAGTTGCTTTTTAAATCACATAATTAAAGGCAGAAACAAAAATCTTAATAGGCATTATCCACTGCCACATGTGCGCACACACATAATGTTGCCAGAAAAAATTGCTATTTCAAAAAAAAATTTGCCCACAACTTGAGATAAATATTTAGACTACAAAATGTCATAATAATTAATATAACTATATTTAGGAAATCACTTTTTTATTTCTATATTGACTTTGTTTTTTTAAAATAGCATGAAAGTCATATTTAAAAATAATAAATTACAGTAAAATTATCTGTTCTGTTTCAGATGGAATAAAATGTCTTGAAAGAAGCTAAGACAGACAAAATGAATTGCTTAATTATTGTTAAATCCCCTGTTTCATTATCAATTTTTTGCATCTTCTATCCCTTCTATTAATTTCATTTCAATGCTAACCTAAGCCATTTTCTGTCCCCTTCTGCATTCTGAGGTTTTGTCCCAGAGCCAAAAAGTGCTTTCCTGATTGAGCTCTTGACTTACTCACCCTCTCCATTCCTGACACGGGTCAGCCATAACTAGGGGTGCCCCCCATGGTATCTGAGACCCTCAGCTCTGCATCATAGCAGTCCACTACCATTTCCCTTCTCTTTCCCTGCATGCTAGGGATTGTTCTTTTTTATTTCAAGTTCCTAACTGGGTGCAAAGATAGGAGGAGATGGGTATGAATTGCTCTATATCCAAAATCAGGATAGTCTGAAAGAAACATGATCTGCTATGGGGGTAGGTGCTAGAGTGCTGTGAGAGCCACATATGAGACTGGAGACTCTTGTATGTTCAGTATGAGAAAAGAGCCCAGGCAGGCCTGCCTGAAAACCCTGACCACCTCAGATCCCACTATAAGCAGTGTATGAAATCCCATATCCTGGGTTTCCAGCAAGTAACACACAGTTTCTTCCTACAGCTCCATCAATCTAGCTCTTCTTTGTATGAGGAAAATTGGCATCATCCAGATCTATTGGAAAAGGATTACATAAGTCACTCTTCCCCTCGTTCATGTCCAACAAATTAGGTGTACACCACAGCTACTTCACAGGTCATGGCCAACTGCGTGGTGACCCTTTACCTGACCACACTCACTCCAAGCTCCTCTTGCCAGCATCCTGCAAGGGCTGCAGAAACTGAGGATGAATTCTGCCCACAAAGCTTTGGGGTGATGAGAAGTAAAGAACCAAGTAGCAAGCTGTAGTTTCTATTGCAAGCCTGCTTCCAATTCAAGGGAGCAGGGCAGAAGGTCTTTGCCAGTCCACATGATTTTTGCCTTTATCTGTTCAAAGAGTAGAAATTAGATTAGCCTCCTACTATGTAGGGACTCTGAGCCATGAGCTGTCACTGGACTTTGGGAAAGTCAGCTTGGACCAGTATAAGAAGGACATTCTCTATAGTACACTGGCCATACCTCTGATCAGTGAAGCAGCTGCTTCCCAAAAAAGTCAGTGGGGTTTTTGTTTAGATTTGCCAATTCTTGCTTTTACTATGTTTAGGAAAAGCTGGATCCAAAATTATTGGTGCAAAATAAATAGGTCTGAGCCTAACGTTTCCAAACAAGAATGTTTCTGTCTATTGCACCAAAATGAGCAATATTTGAAATACTTTTTCAAATAAAGGTTATCCTTCTGGTCTTTCTTGGCAAGCTATTCAAATGATACCTAACAAACTAATTCACTTAGAACTCCATATGCCTTTCAGATAGTAAATACAGTTCATATTTGAATAAGTTCCTATATTTGATGCCAACCTTTCAGGGAAAATACCCACTAATGTTTATCACAACATCAGATGCATGAGCCAAATTTTTGGTAGTGCATGGCATTACACTTTTGGGTGGAAGGGGTGGAATTATATATTTAGAAATAGCTCCTATTAGTCAGCAGTGTTACTGTGAAGAGTTGCATGGAGGAGATGCAGCCCACAGGCAATGCATTGCCCACAGGCTACCACTTCTCCCAGCTGGCAGCATGACACAGTGCAGTAGCCTGGCAGTTGGGGCAGGACAAGGAGTTCCATCCCTAAGTCTGAATTCTTTGCCTTTTGTGGGTTTAAGACATATGTGGACTCACCCAATTTGAATTCTTTGCCTTTTGTGGGTTTAAGACATATGTGGACTCACCTAATTTGTGATGGGTGTTTTACAGCTGAAATGTAAACCTGGAAAGCAGGGAATGATGATGAAAACACAGACTATGCCATGACCACAGCCCATGGCTCTCGAGGGAACTACCATAGTCACAGACTTACAGCTGAGATTCAAATATTTTATTGAATTATAGAAAGGACTGTTATTAGGCTCCCCTTCTCTTCAGCTCATTATATAAAATTGTTTTCCATATTTAAACCTTCTTTCTAACAACTTTGTCCATAAACAGCTTAGCGCTTCAAAATTTTCCAAACACTGCAATTTGATATATTCAGAAAGCAATGTGCATTCAGTTGTAATATGCATGCAGTGAGACTGTGTGTCCGGGCTAATGATTCTCTTCTATCAGATTAAGATGGGGCATTGTAGATTTACTACAGTGAGTATTATGGGGAGGTGGATTCACCAGTTGACTGGTGCAGGCAGCCCTGCAAAGTGATCAATCTTTGCTTGTCAAGGAAATTCCTGTATCTCATGCATTTGTCTGGTGGCCAGCCTAAAAGAAAAAAAAATGGCATCACCTTTATAGAAATAAAAAGCAATAAGGACAGTCAGGGCACCCACTCATTTGAGGGAAGCTCAGTTTCAAGAGATTCCAATTATGGGCTCAGCTTCCTCAGGAGGTTTGCTGGTTGTTTCTCTGCAGTCATTTAATGTCGCTGCACACTGCTCCACAGTTGCCTCATTTCACCTCCTGAAGAGATTAAAATTCACGATGGAGGGAAGAGAAATGCACCTGTGTCTGCATTGACTATAGAACTGATTTTAGGTCTCTGACAAAAAAGTATCAAACAGAGTACACAGCTTTTAAGAGAGCAACTGAGTTCAGTTATTTATGAAGGCAAGCTGAGATTATGACACGACAGACTTAGTAGGTGAACAAATTTACAAAATGCCATAATTCATGAAAATTGGCTCTTTGGGAAGAAATTTTGCAGGTTATATTCCATTTCTTAAAAAAGGAAGAGCCTGCCTTAAAGCAAATGAGTCATCTTTCTGTGAGCTAAAGGAAAAAATAAGCTCAATGAAATCTCCACACGGAGAAGCTCTAAGGGACAGGACTTGCACAGGGGTGTTTACACAGTGCCTGGTACAATGGGTCCTAACCTGGTCATGCCCTTTGATTGTTACTGCAGAACAAACATTCGACAACAAAGAAGTAGCAAGTAATGCTAAGGTCAAGCTCAGCTACCAAATCTGCATTGAATGTGCCCTGCATGCCTCCTCAAGCACCAAGACAGCTGCTGCCACTGTATACAAAGACTGGCTAAAGCCAAAGGAAAAGTCTATTGAGCCCACAGCTTCTGCTTAGGTGTTTGATGCATTGTCTGGAAATTCATCAGATGCTTCCTGTCACTCTTGGATGTTCCCACTGTTATGGGAGGGCATTTCTGTGATGATGAAAAATCTTTATCCCACAGGAAAGACTGTCATGAAAATATCTTGACACCAAAGATGGATCTTTTAGCAGTGAACAACATCTGCTGGGCACCTTTCTGCTATAGAGAATACCCTCTGAGCAATCAAAGAGCAGAGTTTAAAGAACACTCCCATGCGCATTGGTCAGTCATGTGCAACCATGACAACTAAAATGCAGCAGATGATCTACAGCAAATACGTGTGCCCACAAAAACCACTCAAAACAAATGTATCATGGTCAGCGTTGAGCCAATACTGTGTGTGCATATCTCAGAAAGACTGACAGCAGCTCCTACCAGAACTGGAAGCTGTTTTTTCTCTCTTCTTTGTAGATCATATTTGGGATGGCCATCCGTGCAGCCCTGCAGAGTCTCTCCTGCCAAACACATTGTCTTCATAAGAGCAACAGCAATAGCCTGATCCAAGGTAGATGCTGCAATCATCAGATACAGATATTCTTCCTGGGGGCAGAGAATGGCATATGGCAAACTGTCTGTAAAACCCTGGTGATGGACACAATTACAGCTGTCTGGGTTTGGGTTTGGAGAAAAACTGATCAAGTTTCAAGTTCTTGGAACTTCTGTTTAGTTTAATTACTTTATGAAGTGTGGCATAGGTAAAGAGCTATGATGGCTGGAGCAAAGGAGATGCTGCTTTCAAAGCATCTAGCACACAGCACAAATGCCTCTGTGTGACCCCACAGGGGTCCATGACTTCAGCAAAACCAGGCAAGAATGGTTTTGCCAGACCGGAAAATACAGCCTTAAATATTTGACATTATTGGTGACAGAGGGTTGGGAAGAGATGAAAAGCATGTTGGAAATCTCAGTCTACAGAAGATGTGCTATTCAAATTTATAGTTCCATAAAGAATGCAAAAGAACCGTTCACAGCTGGTGAGAAGGAAGCCCAAACTCTTGGTTTCGCTTCTGCCACTAGCTGACATTTATGGGGTTTTACTTTTAAACAGCACTTACATAAATCAGTCAAGTCATAGTTTACATCACTATTGCACAGCACACCACAATCATGTATTTGTTGCTTCCTAAACAACAAAGACTGAGGTGAGGAACAAGAGATGCAAACCCTTCTCCAGTGGGTAATTTAACCCAAATCCAAGTGCCTGGTTTGCAAAGTGTATAAACAGCCTGCTGAAACCCAAATAAAATACTTCAAGCTGAGGAAGAGCTTCTCTTACTAGTTTGCATGCTGACATTTTAATAAGTGCCCCGTAGTGCATTTTTCCCCTAATTTAATCATAATTGTTGTTTTGCTAAATTTTGAATTAATTTAACTGATATTCTGCACTTCTTGAGATGTTCGAGTAACTGTATAAGGCCGTATGAACAATTCTCCTGTCATGAACAACTGTTAGCGGACAGCTTGGTTTGAAATATTTCTGAAGAGCGTTTCACAGGACACCCAAGACATCTGGTTGCACAGAGATATTCCACTCCTTTTGCTGAACCTCACCTAATGACCCATCTAGCACTAACCTTATATTAGTGGCTCTCAAACACCAGAGACCAGCAGAATTGCAGACAGTCTGAAGAGAAACATGGTGCTGGTCCCTCCTTTTACTTCTGCAAGAACCAGGATGAGAAGGCAGCAGAGAAGCAAGTAGCGAACAACAACGCAGAAGTGAGACTGTGAGAAATTATTTAAGGGCAAAGATTAAAAACCAAAAGGACTATGACTTTTTCTTTTCCTCAAAGCATTAGTTAAATTAAGGTTGGTTGTGATTACAGAAATGTTTCCTTGCAATTACTTTTCCACATCAGAATGTACTGCAGGAACTCCACAGATGTCCTGGATTGAGGATATAATCCAAGAATGGGAGTCATGATTAAAACAATGGCCATGCAGTCACTGCAGACATGGGAATCCTCTCCAAGCACACATTCACTAAGGAACACATTCCTTGAGCCATGTACATCTCCCTCAGGAATGCCTGTCTTCCTGCTCCAGGCACCCCTCATCATCTTCATTCAAATTGCAGAGAGGCGACCACATACACACACAGACTAGGATGCGCTGGACATCACCAAAGCACATTCACTGTCTACTCTCTTTAGCTGTGACTTCAGAAGGGACGCTGTTCTACAGCCTCCAAGGGAAGAACTCCAGAGAAGAGACCCTGTGTAGGTTAGATGCAAGAGAGTTTCATTTTTTAAAAACTGCTGGTTGTTCTGGATTTCTCCATTTTCAAGAAGAAAAATTTAACTCGGGAGAGTTGTTAACTCATAAAACTTTTTCACCCCTAAGTCTAACAGAAGGAAAAGTATGTTTAAGAACAACGTCCTCTTGAAAAACAGCAATTTATGCACTCAAAGTCATTATGGGAATCTAAGGAATGTTTCACCATAGGGAATATCCATGTTGTGTGCTCAATATTTAGGTGTGTATTTAGGACATAGATGTTTTTCCCCAGACAATGTAAAAAAAGAAAGTTATTTGGCAAGTACTGTCAATGCACGACCTGATGCAACAGCCACATGAAATAGTGAAATTTTGCATCCACAAAACATTCTCTGGACAGCCTAAGGCTATGTAAATATGTATGAAATTAATCTGTTCATAGCTTATCAGGCTTTTGAAAGGTGAATATTTCTTCTCTAATGTACAGATTTTGTTTTTGTGCTCTTGGTCCATGCATGCAGACTGGAGCCCCACTGCAGAGGTGCTTCTGACACACATCTGTATATATTCAGGGCATTGCTGCAAAATTACACCAGCTCCAATGCATCAGCATATAGCCAAGCTTTACCTAAGTACATATAGCCATGTGCGCTGAATTTTACTAAAAACACACCAATAAAATGGAGGAGGTTGCTTGGTGGCAGCTCACAAACACTTGGGAAAAAGGTGTGTGCAACTTCTACAAAACTCTCTGCAGAGGCTTCACAGGCAAGAGCAAATGGCCTCAAGTTGCACCAGGGGAAGCTTAGGTTGGATATTAGGAAGAAATTCCTTCACCAAAGAAGTTCTCAAGCTGCCATAGGAAGTGTGGGGGACTCAGAATCTCTGGAGGTATTTAAATTTAAGTAGATGTAGTACTTAGGGACATGATTTAGTGGTGGACTTGGTGGAGATGGGTAAACGGTTGGACTTGATGATCTTAAAGGTCTTTCCAACCTCAATAATTCTGAAAAAACTAGAAACCCAGTTTCATTCCTGTGTAAAGGGGTTCCTGTGTATTTTTTTTTTTATGGCAATAAAATAAATATGTGCTGCTGCAGCCAAGGAAAACCGCAGACTGTAACTTACCTTGATAAGTGACAGATTCTCTGACTTATTTTAGCAGGGTGAGCAGAAGTTAAAGACTTAAGCTATCTCTCCTCTCCTTCTGTAACCTACAAGTGTGTCCTCCATCTTTCCACAGTGGTGTTGTTCAGGTGATTTCCACTGTCCTACTTTGCTTTTGCCCTACCTCCTCTTCAGTACTGACCGCTTCCTCCCACCTGAAAATCACAACATCCTAAAGTGAGCATTCAGTTGGCTGTGTCCCCATCACACTCCTCCTCATTTCAAGAAGGAGGACACTCTACACTCCAGACACTCAACTGGCTCACAAAAAATTCCCCCAAATTAAAGCAGAGAAATGGGAATTAACTTGCTCCAAAGCATAAGAGCATCCATATGGGCTTTGATTTTGAGATGCAAGCAAAGGCATTCAGATGATTTCCAATCCCCCAGTTTCCATCTGTGTCTTTGGGTAGCTGCCTTTGTCAAACTGCCTGAAATATTTCCTAACTGAGCAAGTGAGCAGGAGGAAAGGTTAGGCCACGTGCCCCTCCCTTTTCTGGCAGTAACATGGGAGGAAAGATGATGCTGTACAGGCAGAGATGATGTGTGCATCCCCCCCTCCTGGCCAGGCTGATTTCAAAAGAGGTACTGTGCAGAAGGCATCCAGCATTCAGCGAGGGGGCTGCTCCTGTGCCTGGAAAAAACAGCAATCCCACCAGCTTGTTTAGTAGTTTTTTTGGGTTTTTTTAGAGGAATACAGGTTCACTCATCATTACAATAAGCATATTCACACTCCCACCGAGCCAGTCTGAGACTTCCGAGACCAGCACGGTTATGAATGAGCCTAGTAAGAGCTACATACTGCAGACTCTTAGCCACTATTTTTCAAATTTGGGTCAGTCTGAGGCACCATGGCTGAAGAAGTATTGCCACAAGCATTGTAAATTAATATTTTATATTCCCTTGAAGTGCTCTTTGAGGAAATTAGCCTTCATTACTGAGGCATTCCTCCTGTAAACATAGAAAACAGAAAATACCTCTGCTGACAAGGGCAGCATTGTAGGGCAGGGAAGAAGAGTAAACACTGAATCTGCAGGAAATGGACTGATTCAGCAGCTGAATCAATCAGGCATGTGCATCCCTTCCCCCCAGCAGCACCCCAAACTTCAGGACCTGCAGCCCCCCACTTGCTACAGCCAGCACCACCTTTACACCCAGGCAGCAGCGCTCTATTGCCACCTGGACCTACCAAAACGGTCAGGTGGAGATGTCAGCCCCTACCAAATACACCTCAAGGATATCAGGACCCCCACACTGCTGCCAGCAGGGTGGTTTGCAGTGCACAGATCACAGCCATCCCAAAGCCCCAGTCCCATGAACTAAACTGGGAGAGCAGTGAGGGTGTGGGGTTACTATGGTGCTGTTTCATTTTTGTGTTTTGGACCATTTGCACGGCCCAACTGGTGCTGGAGTGCATATTTTTGGCAGTGGCTGGGGAGGTTCCTCTGCAGCTGAGTACAGCCAGCCAAACTCAGTTGGCATGAGGCAGGGCTTTTCAAAATGTTCTGCGCTCCAATCGGAAAGCAGCCGAACGCTGCTCTTCTCAGAAAAGTGCTGCCCTTGTCCTCTTCTAATGAAAGCAAACTTGGTATTCAGTAGGAGCAGGCCAGAGCTATTTCAGACATGGAAGACAGCAGACACAAATCAATAGAAAAAAATAACTTCTTTTTATTTACAAAAAAAATCCAAATATTGGATGCTGTAAACAAAATTCACAATCTGTTCCCTCTAGAGTCTGTTTTCCATCAGCTCTTTTTCTGTCTGTGACAAAGCCTATAGTCAAAATGTTCCAAAAGAGCAATCCAAGGAGCAGTTTGCTGCAACAGGATGCCTTGCAGAAGGCAACAGTTGTAAGGAAATTTGAGGGAAAGCAAATCTGCACAGACTCCTACAGACTGCAGGAGCCTACAGTGCCTTTAGCCAAGCTGTCTTGAAATTTGCAGGCTATTTTTTTTTTTTACTATTTATTTTGTTAGCAAACCACTATTACAACAGCAAAACAGTACACTGAGTTTCCTTCCTGCAAGGGAAATTCTCTGCATAAAGAAAACCATACAAAAGAATATATTCAAATAAGAGCTGAATATGCAAATACAATTTTTCCTTTTCTGTGCAGTTTTATCTAAAACACTTCATTTTCTCAATTAAAAAAGCGCCTTTTTTGAACTGGTAGGAGCTTCTGATGTGATGCAAACCAAGCATTTAGTGAGAGCTGTTTAGAGGATTTATGTGAAGGCCTTTGTGCAAGATAAAAAATATTTTAAGTGCAATACAATAAACTAGAAAAATACCATCTTTTTGGTCTTCTAATTGCCCTTCTATTTTTAGCAGATATGTTCTTGCATTTGAGAGGACAGCTACATCTAAGAAGAAAAAAAAGGAAGAAGAAAAAAATCCTGTTTAAAAGCTCTTGGCTGTTTCAGGATCGTTACATTTAACCAAGTTTAGCACCCTGTTGGTTAGCAGGAAATTCAGCTGTGGCACAAACAGTTTTACTGTAATCAGGTCAATGTCTTTAATCAGTTCAGCTCTTTAAAAGGGGCACTGTCTTCTGTAGCACAAGCTCTAACCTTACAGCTGATTGGATGGGACAGATCAAGTCTACAAAGCAAGAACCCAGTTATTAACTTTAAAAGTACCAGTGTGCTGAAGAGGAGGGGAAAAAACAGTTAAAAAGAAGTCAGACTTTATGGAGGGAAAGGTGTGCAAACCACAGAAATAAACCAGCTTTGAAAAGGGGTTCTTATTTTACTCTTGGCTTGAACTCATGCCTTCTTCCCACCTCTAACACCAGGCACATTTTAAGCCACCAGTCACAAATAAAACAAAGCTCCACCAGTTCCACCACTTGATCATTAACATATGTAAAAGAGATCTGGAATACCTATATAATATATATAAAAACATATTATATATGTATCAAAATGCAAATGCTAAAAGGTGCTGTTTAGCTCAGAGCCCTGCTGTATGCACTACAAGGTAACTAGCTTCTGTCAATCAAAAAAAAAAAAAACCAACCCACAATAAGATTTGAGCTGAGAGGAAGTAATTCGAAACTTTCTTTCAAGCAATGGCAAAAATAAAGGGTCCTTCCACGGAGAACAGCACTGTGTCATGTACTATCAGCATTCTGTGTTTGTGGCACAGCTATAGATTCTCAAACCCTTTTAAAGAGAGGAGATGACTCATTTATTTGCTGCAAATAGTTGTGGGAGAGAAGACATACCACATTACCAGCTGATCCTATTTCCCCAGCCCGCCCCTCACTTCCCCTAGCAAACCAGGAGCAGGAGGTAAAGGGGAGCCCAGTGGGCCAGGAGCACCCAGGGGCTGGGGGGAACCTCGCTGGGACAAGAAGCCCATGGGAGGCTGCAGCCAGCACCAAAGGAAGGGAAGGTGGGGACAAGGTCTGCACGTCAATGCCAGGAATGGCAATGGACCAGCTTTTAAATTTCCTGAAGGACTCGCGGGGAAGGTGCTTCAGTAAACAAATCGGGTTCCTATTAAAGTGCCTGCAGAGGGAAAAGTACAAAGCGCGACAAAAATAGATGTACCTTACTCGCTCCATAGGGAAAATACACTGCCAGGACACGAGTCCTCTCCCTGTCACTGCCCCTGACTCCAACGCCAGACCATGCCTGTCACCAGGCAGGGCACAGACGGATTTCCTTCAAAAGCCTGAATTCCCTTTTTTTTTTTTTCCCCCCCTCAGAAAGAAAAAGCAAAATATCAGAGTCAAGTGTCACTTAGTCATTAGGTTTTCAAAGCACAACAAAGAATTTAACACCTTCAGAGATGACACTGAAGTGAAAACAGCAGCAGAGGTTGGTTTTTTTCCCCCCTGCTGGTCTTTCGGGAGAGGAAATGAAAGTGAACAGCTATTGTTCCAATGTAAAGTGATTCCATTTAAATAAAGTACAGTACTAAAATTGTAAATGCAGTGTGACAACCAGATCAAAGATGTTTAATATTTGCATAAAAATATATATATATAATATATATATAAAATATAATTTTAAGCAATCGTGCAACACTCTTAAAAAGGGTTCATTTCACATTTGCTAAATTCTAGTGGTCCTGGAATGCATAATGCATTCTATTAAAAATAATCCTTTAAATATCAACAATTAGTGTTCAAATTACCAACTAATACAATATTCTTTAGCTGTCAGGGGGTTTAAATAAACCTATCTTTGATCCACGTTCCACTGAAATTACACATCATGGAGGTATGCAGTCACAACATTAGTGGGTTAAATGTCAAAATGGCATTACAGTACAAAACAGTTAAAAAAATCTGCTAGTCATATGTTTCTCCATCTGTGGAATCATTATGGCTCACAAGCAACCCACTGAATTACTGTAATCCTTGTTCTTGCAACCAAAGACATTATCTGAATCCCACCTTAATCCTGACTGGTTCATTTACTCCAAATTTCTCAGGTGTGGGTTAAAATTTCACTGCAAGGTGCCCACTGTCCTATGACATCCTGTTGCAAACTGGAAAACAAGTAGTACTTTATTTAAACATTCCTTAATTGCAACATTTTCCTAGACCACATTAATATATATTGTGTGTGTATATATATAGACATACACCAATAACATGTACATATATACACACACAAACATATATACACACATACACACACGTACCTAGGATAATAGCACACCGACAAAACATTAACTCTATACAGGTATTTGCCATGAAAAAAAATAGGGCATTTCCTCCACCACTTATTCACAAGCTTATGGGTTGGTTTGCTTTTTTTTTTTTTATCCTTGTGTCCCTGATAAAATAAAATGCATGGTTAAACCACAAAACTATATTTTTTTTCTCACTTCAAACTTTATGAAGGCATCAGGCACTTTTGATTACTATTGGTGTGTACAAATATAGGAACATCTCCTTTTACATATATATATATTTTTATATATATACTCTACGGTATCTTCTTTGCTTGGATAACTTTTTTGTGAAATCTTTGGTCCTTAAGTATATACCTCTTGCCACAGCTGGTTTTCCAGCATTCTCACATTTTTTAAAATGTGAGGCATGCACACAGCTGGAAATAATGGACTTTGTCATCATACGTGTTTCGGTTTTTATAACTGTACCAATCCACTACTGTTCATTTGGAGCAAGCTGTTTCTGGTAAAGCATTCTAGTCAAGCAAGCTATACATTCTACACAGTCAATCCATAGACGGCACTTGCTGCAAGCCCCAAATGCAGTAATTCCAATATACAACTTTATTCAGCTTATCTCTGCTTTATGACTCTAACTTTAAACTCCTGAATATATATAGAACTGTTTTTTGTGAAGTTTTTTGTCTTTTGTTGTTTTTTTTGTTTTGTTTCTTTCATATTCTCCCTTTTGCAGATCCCATTCTAGAGTAAGAATAAAAATAAAAGAAAATAAGGCTTTCCCACCTTCTCTATGCCAAAGCTATGGGAGCAGATATTGCCAACCCATATTGTCATCAAGCATTCCTCCCTCACTTATTTCAGGGGAAGCTGGTTGCTTTTAATGACAGGCCTCTTGTGCTCTGGGGTAGGATCCAATTATTTTGGGGTTCTTTCTTGATCAAGCTCCCATTAATTACTAGAAGAACCACAAGCTTGTCCCAAGCTTGAAAACTAGAGCAGATCATCATTGCACAAAACACCCCATTTCAGAGGGACCCGTCGCCCCTTCCTACATCTTAAAAAAAGTTCTCTCCACGGGGTCTACTAATTTTGGCTCTTAATTACAGGGCAGCCAAGTAGAGTATGTGTGCTGCTGGCAAGGGAACACCGTCTGAACCTGGGCAATATAGTAATTGCTGAAGTTGGCATCTGCTACGTATGGGGCTGGCTGGTAATAGCAGGTGACATTGGCCACGTTGGGGATGATATTTTGCTCGGCTAGGACCCGGATGGCCAGCATGGTGATCAGATTCAGAGTCTGTCTCCTCTCATGTCCCATCAGGCACACTGTGCTCTCATTCACCACACCGTGAAGGGTCATGAGATAGTCATACTTGCGGTCTTCTAATCCCACAAAGTGGTTCTGCAAGTAGGACTCCAGCTTTCTCTGCTGCTCGCCAATGTCTGAGAAGTCAATGAAAAACCTCGAACACATGTATCTCTGCAGGGATTTAATCTCAGATTCAGAGGCTGCCCTAAAGCCCCTTACCAAAAGGTTGCAGTACTTCAGAAGACCACCTCCTCTGATTTCTTCTGGGTTTCTGGTGGCAATTATCTTGTTGCAGAGGTGATCAAAGGCTTCCTGGAAATCCCCATAAACGCTCTCGCCAATGATAGTTGGGTGAAAAGTTTCAGTCATTGGATTCTCTGAGCACTCATAAAAAAGCAGCAGGGAGTCCAGCTTGATTTGAAAGGAATCGACACTGAATTCAAACTGCCGCCTCAGAGAGTCCACAAATTTCAGCTCCACATTTTTGCCACTGTTGTTGGACAAGGAGATAAGACTCCATCGGTCTGAATCATTGCATACTTTTACCATTTTCTGCACATATGCCTCCTATAATCAGAAAGACAAAATGAGCAAATCAAGACAAAGATCCAAGAAATTTCTCCTTCAGTGCATCTGCTCACCCCTCCCAAGCCCCCTCAATATTTGCATTTCATAAAAGATTTCATGGAGCCTGCAGATACAAACCAGAGAATAAATGCCTAATGTGAGAGCACAAAATGCAGTCACTGCAAGGGTATGACAGGGAAGGGTGTTCTGCTGGGACTGTGTCATGCAAGGGAAGCATATAGCAACACTACTTTGTTCAGTCTCTTCTAAATACATCTACAGACCAAGTTCATGGCACACCTGCCAAATATGCCTGCACCCGTATGCAGAAGGCCACTACGATAATCTGATAAGAAATCTTATTTATTGGTTTTCACTTCTCTATTTCCCAAAAAACAAGTTAGCAGATGTTCCTTCCCCTCAATCCTACCAGTTCAGGTTCCATAAATCAGCCCCATACTACAAAAAAAGGAAAAAGAAATCCCTCCAAAAATCTGAAAGGATTTGGATTCAGCCTAATCAACTCAAGCGAAGTGTCTTCTGGAGGAGGGAATATGCCTCCCCACTGGGGCACTTCGCACGCCTGGAAGCATGCCTCACAGACGGGGCTTCCTTCTTGCAGATGTGAAATCCAACTACGCTCCCCGTGCACCCGGGACCCGGGGCCGGCACACCGAGCTGCCGCCGAGCCGGGCTGCAAGAGAGATGTGCAGCGCCTGGCACAAGCCCCAGGTAAAACACCGCTCCCAGCAAATCAGTCGGGAGGGAGAAAAAGCTAATTAATCCTGAAGAGCCCCGGTCAGGGCGCTTCACTGTAAACTTCTCCTCGGTTTTAAGTGTGGGGTGAATAAATCGCTCGGGGTTCCCCTGGGTCGCAGGGCTGTGGGGGGGGGGGGGCGGGGGAAGCTGCGTCCCTGAGCGCACCACTCCATCCCCGGGGGAAAGGCGCCCACTCCCCGCAGGCAGGCGCGCACACCTGCCCGCTCCGGGCGTCCGGGCAGAGGGCACCTTTACCTTGAGTGTGAGAGGCGTGATCTTCTCCTTATTCACCCCCTCGGGTAAGAAATCCAAGAGGCAGTCCAAGACGACGTCCTTCACAGTCTGAAATTCGGCTTCTCCTTTGAGGTCGGCGCAGAAGATGAGGTCCAAGTCCTTGTAGCCCAGGCCGCTGTCCTGGTGGAGGACGTGGCTGGCGGCCGAGCCGTTCAGCCGCACGTCCCGCAGGCCGATGCCCTTCTCTTCCAGCCGGCTCCGCACCACCTTGACGATCTGTCGAGGCTGCATGGCCAGCGTGGGGAAGTTCCCGCGGCCGTGGATGGGGATGGTTTCGCTGAGGATGCGGTCCAGACGCTGCACTTGCTCCCAGCTCAGCACGTTGCAGTGCGCGCTCTCGCCGCCGTCCGCGGAACTCCCGCCGGCCTTCTCATCGTCTGCCATGGTGAGCGGCCGCCGCCTCCCCGGGCTGGATCCAGGCACCGCTCCGGCTCCCCGCCGGCCCCCCGGGGCCTCTCTCTCTCCGCGCCTGGCAAAAGAGGAGGAAAAGCCGGCGGTCAGCAGCTGCGTGCACACGGTGCCCCGAGCTCCGCTCCCCTGCGGCCGGTCCCTTTCAGTGGAGAAGAGGGGGGACACACCTACTGATTAGATTTAAAAATAAATAAATAAACAAAATGCAAGGGGGTGGGGGAGAAAAAGCCCCCCGGAGCCAGGTGGTGCTGCAGGACAAGGGAAGGTGCCCGACCTGCAGCGCCGCTGCCTGCGCCGCTCTCCGCGCTCCCGCCGGGGCAGAGGCCGCCCCGCGCCGACGGAGAGGCCGCCCCGCACCGCCCAAGAGGCCGCCCCGCTCGCTGCCGCCGCAGGCTGCCGCCGTCTCCGGAGCTTTCGTAGATCTGGCCGGGAAAGGTCCCCAGTAGTTTTTATACGGGGTTTCTCCGCGCTTCCGGGGCTCCGAGTCACGGCGCCCGCGTCCCGCCCCCTCTATCTGCATGGCCGGCCACGGCGGTGCCCCCGGCCCGCCCACACCCCCGCGCACCCGCGGGCCGCCCTCCCTCCTTCCTTCCCTCCCTCCCTCCCTCCCTCCCGCCCGGCGCGGCCGTCCCGCACCGCCCCGCGTTGGGAGATCCGCGCAGCGCAGCGCGGCGTCCCCCGCACGGCCCTGCGGAGGCAACAAGTGCAGCAGCGCTCCCTGCCCTTCCCTTGGCACGCTCCTGCCGTGCCAAGATGCGCGCCCAGGGGCACCCAGCTCCGCGCTGCCATTCATTCCCGATTTTTTAATTTTTTTTTTTTCTCTGCCTTTTTACCCCCCGCCCGCCCGCCCTCCCCCCGACATTCCCGGTCATCCCAGGCTCAGCCAAACTTCATACCAGAGCGACGGAATTTGGCAAGGGCCCCTCTCCAAGCAGATGCGGAGGATCCCGGGCCGTGAGGTTTGCGCCGCTCGGCTCCTGACCGAGCCTTGCAGAGCCGCCTGCGGCAGCGCAGCGGCATCACGCCGTGCCTGCCCGGCCCCGGCCCGGCCCCTTCCCCCGTGCCCGCCCGCCCCCCTCGACGGAGAAGAGAGGAAAAAGACATCTCGAAGACCACGGAGGAGCCCGTGTCTTCCAGAGGAGCATCCTGCCTATAGAGTACAACTTGGGTACCGTGGAGCCGTAAAAACGACTTGCAAGACAAGCATATTATATAAACATACCCATATATTTTATTTGCATTTACTTTTAAATAACGATGAATGCATCTGCTTGGGTTTTTTTTCACCTGTTACGTACATACACACACATACAGTTAGTATTTAAAATACATATAGATGCTACACGCATATCGATACTATTTCAAGGCCGATACCATTTAAAACATATACATACTATTTAAAGCAGACCAAGCGCACACACGGGATGCACGCAGCAGCACCCGGGGCCGCCACCGCCCCGGCACGGCGCGGTGAGACAGCGGGCTGCGCGGAACGATGCAGTGCTGGGGGACACGGGGGGGTCACGGACGGTGTTGCGTCACCGCTCGCAGCTTCGTGACGCGCGGCAGGAGGGGCTAATGGGGGTGCGCGGCGACGTGACGCGCGGCTCCCTCAGCCGAGCCCTTCGCCGAAAAGGGGGGGGTGGGCGACTCGGCCCGACGGGGTTTACTGTCCCTTCCCCCCCGTTTTTAGCGCCTCCCCCCTCCCCCCCCCATTTTCTCCCGGCCCGGGATGGGCTCAGGAGTGTGGGGCTGCTCGGGAAGCCCCCGAGCCCAGCACGCCGCATCCCACCCCACGCAGCGGGCGGGGGTCCCTGCCCGCTCCCCCCGCCCCGTCGGGGCCCTCCCGGCCGGCGCAGCGCGGGGCAAGGGCGCCCCCTGCCGGCTGCCGCGGGGCGGGGGGGGGAGCGGGGCCGGCTCGGGCTTTGATCCATCGCCCGCATCGCCTGCATCGCCCGTGGCTTCGGCAGCACGTGTGGGCTCCTCGCTCCGGAGCACACACCGAGCGGGAATGGGTGACTCCACCCTGTGCCCCGTGCCCCGTCATGCGGCACCGCCGCCCCCTCCCCGTGCCACTCGCGGGGCCATAAAAGTGTTTGTATTGCTCCGTGTGGATGTGTTTAAAAATAAAAAAAAAGGATCTAACAGAAAGGAAAGGAAAGGAAAGGAAAGGAAAGGAAAGGAAAGGAAAGGAAAGGAAAGGAAAGGAAAGGAAAGGAAAGGAAAGGAAAGGAAAGGAAAGGAAAGGAAAGGAAAGGAAAGGAAAGGAAAGGAAAGGAAAGGAAAGGAAAGGAAAGGAAAGGAAAGGAAAGGAAAAAAGAAGCTTTTAAAATCCAAATGTGTACGAGTGACTGCAGCTTACCAGCAGAAGCAGACCACTGTACATCTGCCAGCATATTGAATGGGGTTTGTCAGCTTATTCCTTTATATAAAATAAATATTCGGACTAAGCGGCCTGCCGGCAGGCAGCCTGTTGAGGGGAGCCTGCTGGGAGCCTGGGCCACTGGCTAGGGCTGCTGGGCACAGGGAGCCCCCACTCTTCCCCTGGGTGCAGGAGCAGCATGTCCTCACACTGACCGTGCATCCCGAGAGGAGAGCGGCAGGCGCTGCCGGTCTCCCTGCAGGGCAGGAGCTCACAGGGGTCCCTCCGCGGGGGCTGCCTGCCCGCAGCACTGGGGCATCACTGCCCTCCTTGTGTAGTTAGGAAGCTCAGAGAGGTTAAAACATAACCCCATTCCCAGACTGGCATCACTCAGGTGAACCACAGTTCACTAGGGCACATGATTTAACCTTTCAAAAGGGGTAACTGCCACCTTATTTATAAGCAAATTATCATTATCAGCAATCAGCCGGATTACTGATTTCTAGAGCAAGGACAAAGATCAGACTTGCAGGCTCATCCCATGTTAAGCAAGGCCAGCTCCAAGAAACTGAAACAACTTCCTGTCTGGGAGTAACCAACATTTCATTTAACTTGCGTTTCTCAGCATGGTGCAATGAAATTTTAGCAGTATTTTAAATACTGCAGAATGTAGTACCAGTGCGTTTACACTGGTGAACTATTACAGTAGGATTTAATGCTATTTTATGTGGATCTTGTTTTCATTTCCCCATGAAGTGTGACTTTTGACCTCTCTTTAAGTTGCTATCACTTGCCCACTTAAAAAGAAAAATGGGCAAAAGTTCATCGTGGAGAACACTGATTTGCTCAAGGCAAAGTGAATGCTTCTCAGGAGGAAGACCATTACACTACTGAGCTTTGCTAAAGGAAAAAGGGCTGGCCAAGCCCTGTCCTTACCTCACCCTCTCTTTCTCAGTGTAAGCACCGGCAAATCACCTCCCACTCATCAAGAGAGGAAATCCTTTCCAGTCAGAATCACTGTATTTAGGTTTTTTCAGTTCAGAAATGTGCGAGGAATATTAATCATTACACCCTTTGTATAGATTAGGAATTATTTGCATTGTTGTGCAGTTCTTTTCACTTCTCTTGCCCTAATTGATGGACACCAGGTAAAGGGAATTTTATATATTTTTTTTAAATAAACTGTGTAAATAGAAGAGAACTAGAACTCTACCCGTGCATAGGGTATATATGCACTATGGATTTTTTACTCTTCTTTCTTACTTGAATGTGAAAGCCCACATCACTTTAAATCAGTAGAAATCATTAAGAATTTTAGCAAGAAATTGAATTAGGGTGAATTGCATTATGAGAAATTTAGAAATATTCATATGAGTTACAGAGATGATTCTAATTGTGATTGATATTGGTAATGCTGCTGCTAATAAAAGCATTAATTCACCTCATGAACATTCTCTGTCCCTTTAATGACAAACTTACTTTTGGAAGGAAAAGGTGGGGGGGGTTTAAATTGTCAATGTGAGCAGTAATTCTTTAACAGAATTTTGATTGTATTATTCACTCAGGTTGTTTGTGCTCCCCAAGCAATTAGTAGGAATGCAAGATGTGTGATGTGAATCATTGCTTTCTGTATGTTCGCACAATATTTTTCAATTAGTCCCTTTGTCTCATACTCTCAGTCCTGCCCTAGAACAAATGAAAATTAATAGCAATAAATGTGTTTCTCATGTATGCATTTGTGTATATTTGCCTAATAAAGTCCTCAGTGGGAGGTCTTCATTCAACTTGGCCACGTAGCAGATAGTGTACTCTTCAGGTGAGCTATGCTGAATTTAGGAATTTAAGTATTTTATTGACTAAACTACATTAACTGTGACTGTAATGTTGCTCTGCCTCCCTTCTGCCCAAGATGTTGTGCCTAAAACAGGAACATGCTCTCTCTGACAGAAAAAAAGAGCCAGAAACTGTGACTCTTCATCTGTGCCTAGTCTAGGAATTGGCTCCCGTTTGGTGCCCAGCAGGAGCAAAACTTTCAGTTTAGTTTTTTCCAAGAGGAATTGAGTTTGTGTGACAGAGCTGCTCTGCCAACACTGCCAACATATGTTACCTACAAACAGTCAGGGGATTCACTTCTGGGCAGGAACACTACTTCAATCCAAAAACCAGTGTTGACTCAGACAGAGGTGTTTGTTTTTGTTAAAAACCTAGCAAACATCAATACTGCTGCGATTGCTATGCATTAAAAGCAGCATCCTGGATTGGTTTGACAAGAGAAAAGAAGTCTAAGAAGCCCAAAAAGCAGCCTCAGAAGGAGTTGTGAAAAAAAAAGATACAACACAATTTTATCATAGTTGTGTCATGAAAAGTTTGGTCATGTCATTCATCCTTTATTTTATTTTTTCTAATCTTCCTATTAAGAGCAGTTATTCTGATTGAAGACCCAAACAGCAGGTACCTTCACAATTATTTTCCTTACATCATTTTGACAATGTTAAAAATGCAAATAGATGTTCAGAATCACAAAAAAAAGCAGTAGTCTGTAGCAAGATGGACATCGAGACCCACAATTTCTAGGTGGCTGAATGTGCAGTGTGTCAAGAATGGATGAAACAGGCTGTGCAAGGGGAGCCCTGGAGCCCCTCGGCAGCCCTGGCTGCAGTGGGAACGCTGGCGGTTGCACAGGGATACAGCAGTGCTGCAGCTTCCCACCCAGGCCTGGCACAGCAGCTCTTTCTGTCTCTGCTCAAAAGTGCCTTAACACAGCTGGCTTGCCCAATCTCATACAGAGGCCAACGGCAACTAAAACACTAACAATGAGATCTTGACCTAAATTTTCTTCTCTGTTGAGATGGAAAGACATTGCTGGGCAGCAATCACCGGAAAAGTTCTTTATGTTATTCACTGTGTTGCTACATGATTATCTTGCTGGAAACAGCATCTATAGGACTGAAGAATATTCAAAGTTGTTCTCCACCCAGATAGCACGTGAATGTATCAACTCAGCTCCAGATACCAAATCTCTGGAGAATGCAGGCTGCTGTACCCTTTTCCCTCCCTGTTCGTCACCCCATGTGCAGCTGCTGGCTCCATCCCACTCCCCCCACTGCTCAGCTGGACAACCCACCGGAGTGCTGAGTGTGCTATGGCTCTTCTCTGCAGCTTGCTGCCCCAGACCAGAGAGTGGGCAGAGCTCAAGGAACCATCAGCCAACAGGACAAAAGTTCAGAGAATTTGGCTTGGGTGGGAAATCCTGGGAATTAACACGAAGTCATCAGATTAAAACAGAGCCCAGCCTCACCCTTGCACCACACATACACAATCCGAAAATTAGTTTCATGAAAAGAGTAAATGGACACTTGCTAGAAATACCTTTGAGTATACAAAGGACTAGTTCTGTTATTGACAATACCACAGAATAAAATACCTTTAAAATAAATTCTTAAGGTCTTATCTATACCAGACACTCTTGCAACCCATTCCAAATTTTGTTTGATTTATATCTTTCCTCAGAACTGGTCTAGGCAAAGTTTGAGCATGGGTGTGGAAGCAGAGCTCAAAGACTGGGGTTTTTTTTGTTTTCTTTTTTTTTTCTTTTTGGTTTTTTTTTTTGGTTTGTTTTTTCTCTCACAAAAGTATTCAAATCTGACTTAAGTTTTTTTTTTTTCCCAAGGGCTTTGTCTTTCTCTTGCATGCACACACAAAGTAGTCCTCTGATACCTTGATATTCTATAGTTCACAATGATTTATTTCGAAAATTTATTTCCCCATTTGACATTTTGTGATGGAATAATCAACACTAGGAATCAGTACTAGAATTATCATCGACTGCTGGAGTAGCAATTACTAAGTTTCTTTGAATAAAATGAAATCAGAGTTACTAGAAAATTATCTTTCAAAGATAAGTAAAATAAATCTTTGTGCTTTCAAAGTACTACTTTTTTATTAGTTTTATTTTCCTTCTGCCAGATTTTACTGGAAAGATGTTTTACTGATCCTGGGAAAAAAGTCAATGTTTGCACTAAATACTGGGATGTTTTGAAAAGGTGCAGTTTGAAGACAGCCAAATTATCAGAATTTTCTGGCGGGCCTGCCAGTGGCTTTTTGCAATGCTGCTGAGAGTGTGTGAAATGAAATAGTAGTGTTCAACACGTGCATTGCTGCAACAGCCACTGGCCAAGTCAAGAGATCAAGGCACCAAAACGTTCATCTATCAAAAGATCTATTCCTGCCTCATCTAGGAAATTCACAGCCTAAACACACCAGTATGTTGCAGTAACTTATATTAAATAAACCCATCAGCATCTGCTCTTGAGCAGGATTTTTCGGAGCTGGTGCTGAAACAGAACAGGAAATGGCAAACCTCTCATCTGCTCCATGGTAGGCTGGCAGCCATCCCAGCCTGCAAAGCTCAGGATGGTGTGGTCCTGTCAAACCCTTTTTCTCTAGGTCACCGGCATAAAAAATAGCCATTCTCTCACAGGTTTGATTATGTTGTATACCCAGATATTGTGATTTTGCCCATATTGGCCCTTGGGATCAAAGTGAGATAAAAATGAACTATCTTAGGTATTCCTAGTTATATGGAAGTCAAGAATAAAACTTTCTTTTTCTTTTATCTTTTCTTTTCTGGTTTTTTTTTGTGTTTTTTTTAAGAGGCCACATTTTTCCTTGGTATGTAGGAAAGTTTAAAGTTTCAGTATTTCTACCCCCATAAGAAAGACACCCCTGCAAAGTTTCATGACTCATATGCAACCTCATTTGCTTCAAACTTGTAGGATTTTATGATGATTTTACTTTTTCATGTTTTTGTTTACCCTACAATGCATTAAGCTCCTGTAGGAATACTGCACTGGAATTCAGCATTCTGCCTTTTATTCAGGGGAGATGAAGAAACTCATCATTTCAGATTTAAACAAGCTGTTCTGCTTTCAGAACAGCAAACTGTAGAGTGAAAATGCACAATGTGAGCTTAACAGAAATTGGGTTACTGTTCATTCAGACAGAATTGGTTTCACAAAGTCAAAGCCAGAATGTAGTTTCACCTACTACAAAACAAATGCTGCTTTACCAAGTGCTTTCACTGGCAGGACTATGACTCCTGATGGAGTCAGGACACCTTTCAGTCTAGATTACAGTCCATAAATGCTGGAAACTAACTGAATTACTACTGAAAGTGTGTTTTATTACCCAGTTAACCTCACTGTTAAAAATGTGTATTATATTCCTTGTCAGAAGTCAAGTTTGCACAGAATGGGGATGTTTGCATTAAAATTTGCTGTATACTGAAATGACAGGTATATTCCCAGAATGATATTCTTGGCACCTATAAAAAAGTGAAATATCATCTCCAGATTTGATGTTCCTCCTGTTAAAACTACCTGCTCACAAATGCCTGCATAGAGGCACAATAAGAATTCTTTAGCTGTCATTCCACATGGCTTCGCATCTCACCTGAGCCTACTGAAGGTAGCAGGCTGCTCTTAAATAAGGTTACCTATCTCTAGCTCTTCCCAAGGAGGCAAATTGTGCTTATTTAGAGCCAATGTATAACCATTACACCATTATATGCCATTACCATTAGAGCAGATTTTGGTTATCTGGAGTTCTATGGAGGGATCCTTGGCCTAAAGGCCAAGAATCAAAATGCCATGAAGATGAAAGAATGAAACCCAATATGTTAGGACCATGCAAGTGGGAACACAACCAAAACGCTGTGTAACAATGGACCAAAAGGGTGTGAGAGCACTCATCCAAAGAAACAAAGAGCTGGAGAGTACCACAGTCTGTTTGTGTACCTTACAAGAGATGACTAGGGAAACTGATGGCCCCCTCTCCTACCACTGGAAAAATCACAGCTTGTGTTGTTGCCTTAAGTTTTAGCTTTCATTTTTCCAGATTCTGTACTGCATTAGTATATAACTCTGAACTTGATATAAAGTGTTAGCAAGTTCTCTTCAGTTTACTTAGATAAAACAATCCTTTTCCAGCTTGAGAACCAAGGGCATCGTTACAGCTTCAGGCCCAAAAAGCATAAACAATGGTGAATTGAGGAGAGCAGTCTGGGAGGATGGGACTTCATAACCTGAAGTTGTAATTGGTCAATTAACCCCTATATGCAAATTGACCAAATCTTTAAAAAGTGTGAAAACTTGTGACTCGGAGTCCATTTGGGGTAGAGCCACCTCCAGGCTCTTGTACTGCCCAAGGTGTATCCTTTGAAGGCCTTTTTAATAAATACCTACTTTTTTCCTTTAACACTGTGTAGCCTCTGTTCCAGGTCAGCCTCTCAAGCATCAGTGTCAGACGTCTTAGCAAGCAACAACTTTGCTGGTGCCATGGAATGCCACCATGCTGGGCCAGTGATCACTGCCATTGTACCTGAATCCTGATGCTGCCTTGGCTTTTCCAGAATTGCAAGATGTCAATAGACATCGATTCTTAGTCTTAATAAACATGCAAATTTGTCCCTTTTCTTTTTTTTTTTTTTCTTAATCCTTTCTTCTTGCCCCACCGCTGATGATTCTCAGCTCTTTACGTGCTAATGATGGCAGCTGGAGTAAGGACCTGGTTTGGAATTGCACTTCTCTCACAAACAAGAATACCGTGGTTAAGTTTGCCACAGCACCAACTACAATACTCCATTTTTCTCCCATGGTCTCCTTTCACAGGAAAACCTGCTTCTCCATACCATTCACTGTTTTAGAATACTAGGTTCAAAGAACAAAATGATAACATAGACGAGTATTTAGTCAGAGTAGAGAGAAAAAAATGAACTAGGCAATTTATCAAGTACATTTCAAGGCAAAAACAGGATATTAAAAACAAACAAAACAAAACAAAACAAAACAAAACAAAACAACCATTTTTTCCTAATTAGAAAGGAAAAGCATGTCATGGGTGCCAAACACAAAAGGATTCTTTTTTCCCCATGAAGGATTTTTCCTCCAGGAATGCGAAAATTATACAGATCAGTACCTTAGGCAGCTTATTTTGTAGCAGTATGCCCTGCCACCACCTCAGTAGAAAGAGAGTCACCTCTGATTAGGATAAGGCTCCAGTCTGTGCTGCCAGTTCTCTTGCTGAGACCCTGCAGGATCCCAAATGGAATGAGCTGCATCAAGGCCCATCGCCTACCACAGCTGCAAGTTACCACCAGTCTTTGTGCAATACAAGCCAAGGACCCTGGGGCTCCAGCCCTTCCTGAGCACCACCACAGCACTGCCAGCACTATTTACTGCTGGGAGGGATAACTGCAGCACAACAGCAGCTGCAACCCAGTTTTAGCTCAGAGAGAACTACAAGCTCTTGCTGTGAGAGTTGCTGCTTCCCTGAGGAGGAGCAGTTGCCAGAGCACAGAAGTCTTGACTGAGCTGTGCCACTGAGATTTGGGTCTCACTACCTTTGAAGATCTCAGAAATCAGCGAGACCTAGGAGCCAGGAGCCTTTCCCTGACTGGGAAATGACCAGACCAGCTTCCATGTCCAGCTCCTGCTGAGTTTGGAGATCAGCTGCTGCCCCCTTCCCAAGAGGCAGGAGCAGCCTCTTCTTCAGAGGAGCAGCTCCAGCTCCTCAGTCCTGCTGAGTTCAGCAATAGCCCAGCTGAGCTCTGAACCGTAAGCTGGCTTTGTGCATAGATAAAAATAGTATGGCACAAATAACATTAACACCGAAATAAGGGCAACTGTCACATTTGTGGTCTTTTTTTTTTTTCTTTTCTTTTTTTTTTTTTTTTTTTTTTTTTTTTTACTGCAAAGCCTTCACAAGGAAAAAAGGGCAGAGACTAAGATTCCAAATGTGAAAACTGTCTTAGTCACAGCACTGAGTGGTCCTTTTAGCACTAACTTTTTTTCTGGGCAGGTTCCTTGGACATGCAAACATTCAGGTAGGCTCTGCTAAGGAGTTAGGAGGAGTCATCACAGTGTGTAATCTCAGCCCACCACTAGGATTGTAAAAAGGTGCTGAACTGGGAATGTAACCTTCCTTTCCACCCTGATGTTTAAATGTTCCCCATCACAGTGGAAATTCTCTAAACTTATCTGAGCCAAAATGCAGAAAATAGTTTGTGAAATTTTGTCCTTTTGAAATAGAGCCTTGAGCTCGCCTCCCACTCATATCCAAACCTAATCTTATCTTGAGTAACAGCCTCAGCTCCCTTGCAGTCCAGACTCCTCAAATCTTTTTCTCCAGTATTAAGAAAATTCTTGTGATGGTCCCACTGTGCATCTGAAAGTGCTGTTGAATGTTAGTCCTGCAAGGTGACCTGGTAAAGGAAACCAGAGTGTTTATTTATATAAATAATGACATAAAATATTTTAAGCCTCTTTCTTGTTCCTCTGATGAATAATAGCCTTTGTTTTCAAAATTAACCCCCAGAGGTTCTTTTTTATCAGCATAACATTTGTTTCATTTGCCACTGAATTCCAAATATTGCTTTGCCCTGGAGACCTGTTGTACTAATGCAGAGCTTCAGAGAAAGATCTCTATTCCACATGCCAAATGTTGCTATGATTCCTACTAGAATAATAGGGGAAGGTTTTTAGCTCTACATACAGAGAATCTTACGAAGACACAATCCGTGCTTTTACACAGAAGTCCTCACAAACAACCCTGGATTATTTCTTGAGGTAGTGTGCAGAATTTCTCTATGTGAGAGGGTGTCCCATCAGTCTCTTCCCAATAACTCCAGGACATATTTTTGGTAGGAGTCTTGTGTCTCTGGCAAGCCCACTGGTGAGGCAGCTTCATATGCAAAAGCTTCCTGTGATAGGTGTTCTGCAAGCCATCCAACATCATAGTCCACAGCAAGGAAGCAGAAGTGCATTATTCCTTTTCTGCTGCTTACATCACACTGTGTGCCCACTTGAGGCAGATAATGCATTTTTATCTGTCTGTGATGTTAATATCCACCACATAATTTGCAGCTCTTTGTTGCTCTGAACAATTGCACCTTGATTGCTGTTAAGCAGCAGATGCCCAATAAACGCTGGTGTTGCACACATCCTTCCAGCATCTGTCTTAAATCACATCATCTTTATAAGTAAACCAATAACCTCTTAAAAGCAGCCAATCCCCTGCAGGCAAAGTGACTTGGTGCTCCTGTTAATCAAAGTGTGCAGCTTTTCATCACTCACCACCTTCCACATCTAAATGTCAGTCTTACAGAAGCTCAGTGTTTAATTACTAACCCTGGTTGTTCCCAGAGGACAAAGAAGCCCCATGTCATTCTGTACCAGTCCTGTGAAGGGGCAAGGGCACTGGCATCCCCCATCACATCTCCACTGACCTCATAGCAAGCAAAAAAGAAGCCCAAAGCAGGCAGCAGGGCAGGTGAGCAGGCAGATGGAGGAAGAAGCCCTGAGGCTTAGGAGAGTGGGCTGATCAAAGAGGTGGTCGCCACGAGCAGAGGAAACCTAGACCTAGCTGAGGAAAACACCAATACCATTTCTGCTTTGACAGCAGCTGCAACTGCTCTGCCAGCTTTCATCTCTGGCTGCCTCCTCCTACGTTTTCTCTCCCATGGGCGGCGTGCCGGGGACTGGGATGAAAGTGCCAGGAGGCTTCTCAAGGCAATTCCAGCAGCTACTCTACTTAGCAGTGGTTGCCTCTGATTGTTTACATGCTCAAGTACTAAAGGCACAGAATTATCACATGCCCTTCGAAACACCACATCTGGAGAATGCACAGAACTAGGGATGGGCAAAACTGCTCTCTGCTAATGACAGCATGGGAGTAGCAGGACAAAAAAACAGCCTGGAAATGATTTCGCCATTTTGTCTCTCATAAACTGTAATCCTGAGCTGATTTGTTTTTAAGGAGTTCTGGCATTACTCCAAAGGGCTGCATTTTCCAGAGATGAGCTATCCATTTCCTCTGGTCGTTTTAACATGGCTGCAGCTGAACTTTTAAGCCAGATCATCCCAATTTGCCAGGCATGAGATTATTGGTGGTGTGCAAAATGAGGTGGAGAATTAAAAATAACCATGCCAGTAAATATGCAGTCAGTTGGTTTAAGGCTTAGAGAGGTTTATGTGTCATTTGGAAGTGCATGAGTTCCAGAATAGATTGTTCAGTTAAGTCTGTGTGGTAGGGAGCCACACAGTAAAGAACTGAGTCCTTTGATTTTCACAGATCATCTTAGGATATAGAAGCATGAAAAAACACCCAGGCACTCCTTTTCACTCATTCAGAACTGAATAGGTCAGTGCTTTAACTGCACGTGATGAAAGCCAGAAGTGTACTTGGGTATACTTAGCTCAGCTTAGTTCAAATTAATTGAATTGTGCATGTGTTAGGCTGTATCATACAGTGTAGCCCAGCAAACGTGTGGGACTCAAAGGCAGAAGTGGCTTACTCCAGCCACAGAGAAAAAATGCTGATGAAATTTCATCTGATTTCCTGTTGTTTTGTTTATTTTAGATTTTTTTTTTTAATGAGACCATTTTTGAATTCTTGCTTTTTACTGCTGCACAAATGCCCTACATTTAAGTGCAGTTCATAAACCTTCTGTAGTCACTAATGAGGAAAATGTTTGTAGCCCTCAGACACAGCCCAGACAAAGAACAGTCACCCAGCAGCCAAAGCTTTTCATGTATTCTAAGTCCCTCCTATTCATCATCTCTTTTTCTGGTGTATGTCATGCCCTGTATAAAGAAATGTAACTTTCTTTGGTTTTTAAATGCAAATTTAGTGCAGAAGAGATTTACTTCACATATCTCCTGTGCTGTTGAATAGAGGTTCTTTAGTTTTGAACACCAGAATACATTAACAATTCATTATAAAACCTGTAATTGAATGTATCATTTTGCATTCAGGTATTGGTACCTTTTTTAACATTAAAAGATTTGCTGCATTATGGTCAGTCTGCTGACAACCCAGGTAAAGAGCTCCCTGTCACCTTTTACCTAAGCCTGAGCCTCTTGTGCTTGGACACCATGGTCACTCTTTAGCTGACAGTGGTCATTTAGAGGAGAAATGAGGGATATTTAGCGACTTAAAACTGTTCTTAGTGGAGCTGAAGTCCTAAATTAGTGCTTTTTACTTAATCATTGTGCCTTCTTTTCCTCTTGCTAGCTAACATACATCTTCTTTTGGTGTCTGAGATGTCCAAAATATTAAAATTAGACTTCATACTCACCCTGAAGAATACAAATGCAACAGTCACCATTAAATATCAGTTTCTGCCCTGTTCTATCTGAAATATATACCAAGGATTTAGTATTCCGATTCTAACCCTAGAGGAGTGGCACAAAGCACAAGTGCTTGAGTTTGTTGTTAGTATCCATCACAGGAAAACACCTCAGCACCCCTAGGAGAGGACCAGGATTTAATAATCTTTCTACATGGATTATTTGACTTCTAATTATTTTGTTTCTATGGGCTTCCCCCAACCCTGACCCTCCTCATCCTGGCCAGAGTGAACACACATCTTTACAGTCCCTGCTTGTTCCTGCCAGCATGCTGGGAGAGGCATCTGCCCAGCCTTTATTCAAAGCCAGGTACTGCAGCTGGGGTGTCCAGATGCTGCTGGTGCCAGGGCACGGGAAGCTCTTGGCGGTAAAGCCTGCTGGATGGGTGACACAGGATCTGCACAGGTGGGTTATTCTGAGCAGCTCAGGCAAAAATACATCCACAGTTCAGCAGTCCCCAGAACAGCTAACCTTGCTCCCCTGTGCCAATTGCTCTCCTATTAAATGTGTGCTTTTCATAGATGTAGTTGCACAAATTCCATGCAATACGTCAAGAGCAGTAAAAATAAGGTCATTTATAAACACCACCTTCTCCTTCTTCCTCTCCCTCTCTGCCTCCCTCCTAAAATATGCCTGTGGGCAGGTTGAACCCTGCCTGTCACAAACTTCATCCACTTCACTCTAGACCAAACAATAAGGCATAAAAGGCATAATGGTGGTGAAAAGTTAAAGGCAAAAAGAAAAGGGAAAAAGCAATAAAAGAGAAGCACCTGTAAACCTGCTGATGCATTTACAACTCATCCAACATGGACAAGAACCACCAAATATGTTTCTGCTGTCTGAGGTATAGTTATTGAATGCCCTACCCTCTTTCTACTCACATGCATTTTCCACAAGGTCTCACCTTCCATCTTAGTTAATCTAGTGCATTGATTTCAAAACTTCACATAAAAAAAGGTTCCTCTGGGGCCTCAAAGGTGTAGCAAGCTGTACAATCTCAGTATCAGACATTTTGATAGAGGCTTCCTGACACACAGTGAGTTTCAGTTCTGCCAGGCCATTGCTGTTTGGGGATGGTACAAGGAGTGTGTACAGAAATAAACCATTGGCTTTGTCTCCTTCTCCCATGTGCAGTCACACCAGCTGGAGATTTGGGCTTCTGATAAGACACCTGGACTCACCTGGCAGGATCTGTGTAATTTTAAAGTGCCATCTGGGTGCTTTAATAATTCTGAACATTGATGTCATAGGGAAACCCTGAAGAACAAGACAGCATTTGTGTGCTGTCCTCTTTTTTTTTTTTTGTTCTTCTACCTTTCTGCTCATTTACTGTATGTCAGAGTTGAAAAGAGGTGTCATTCATAACAGTAATCTGGTGCCAATCATGTAAAAACTTCCTTTTAACAGAGATAAGATAATTCAGTCTACAAGTTCTTTAACTAAATAGGATTAATTAGCAGGAAGCCAGCTGCTTAATTCACCACTGACCTGTAAACCTGATAAGAAAGAGGTCGCTGGACATAATAGAGCTATTTAGGAGTTTGGGTCAAATGCTAGTAACAGAAAACAGAATTTAAAGATCAGTCTGATATTATACAACTCTGGGGTAACAAAATATTGTTTATTAAAGAGATAGCTAGTCTTTAAAATGGTGTGCTCAGTATACTCAAAAGTACATTCTATCCAAAACAAGCAATTGCAACATCTAAGCACAGTCAGTGAACACCAGACCTTGACATTCAAACCCATCAAGCTTTTATATCCTTTTCCCCCCAAATTTGTTATATAAAGCTCACTTTTTGTAACCTTGAGATGTCACAGGAGCTTCACATTATGAGAACTTTATTTCGTTTCAGTGTGTAAGAACCAGTGAAACAACCTCTGAGCTTATCCTGAACAATTGTCTTGATTAAAAGAAGCTTGTCTAAGGATTAGAAAAAATAAATAGTGTGCATATATTTCCACAGCTCCCCAATTTTCCTCCAACTCCACCTAAGTTTTCACTATTCTTTTTCTGAAAGCATATTTTTTGCAAATGACAATTTCTATTACTAATACACATGTGCATTTGTATAATTTCTGTTTTCCCCCAGAATCCCTGATTTCTTCCCCAAAATTATGCCTTGCTTCTTTTCCTCATTAAGTCAGGAATATCAGGCAGGGTTTCAATTGGTTTACATATAGTAAATAATATTATAGTGTGCAAACTATAGTTTGCGAGTATAGCAAATTGTAGTGTGCATGAACTTCCAAGGAGCTTGGTCCAGAACCATGTACAGATCAAAAATTCCACCTGAAGGCACTCTTGGAAACTAACTGGACCTATTTTAAAACCTTGCGGTCATGTAAAAACCAGACACAGCATCTGAGACAAGGAACTAAAAAAATGAAAAAAAATATATCGATTTTCATGTATCAGGCCAATTTGTGCTTCTGATTCCAAAACAGAGAGAAGAATGGTTACACCTTATCTATCCATGTGGAAACAAGAAGATTTTCCTCTTTAATTTTTTCTCCCTTTTGTTATTCCCTCCATCTTCAAAGCCTTTGTGTAGTAACTGGCTAGTGTCCCACCTTTTCTTGGCAAGGAAGTTTGAACATATTTCTTCAGATAGCCAAAAAGGTTGTTATGGTTTGGAAGAAAACACTTCTTCTACCCAGGAGCTCAGCACACCATGTTCCCATTTCTTCAGCCTGCTGCCAATACTGAAAAGTGAGATTGCTTTTCAAGCCCACAGCTCAATCACGAACAGTTCTGTGAGTCTACTACTAAAGATCAGGAAGCCAGACCCACTTTTTTATTTAATATACAGAGCCAGATTCTCAGCTGGTATAAACTGAAGCAACTCTACTGGTGTTAAGGAAAATATACTGATTAACACCTGCCAAAGTTCTGCTCTACATATTATGTTTGCAGAGTCAGTGGCGTAAATCATGGAAAATGTACTTAGCTTTTCCATTTTGAGACATTCTTCTTCCAGTACACCCTGGGAAAACATTTTGCCCTTTAATAAAATGCTAAAGATTCAATTAAAAAATGTAGGCCCAAACTGCTTACGGAAAACTAAAAAAATATTCTAGTGCAATTCATCACAATTGTCTCCACAGCCACAGAGACAATGGGATGAATAGTTCCTCATCTAGAATTTTTCCCTCCTGTCTAGTATTAATATGACAGAGCTGGATTTGTGAAAGGAGGGATGCACACATGCAATACACTCCCTGTTATGCACTGCTGTCATTCTCTCTGGCATACAGGGCTGAAGCTACCGGAATTCCTATTAGTCCAGTCTATTTAAATGGCCAAATGATTCATCCACAGAAAAGGAAAACTTTTAAATTTTGACTATCTTTTAGAGAATGTTATTTGTAAAAAATGTTGCTCAGAGGAAAAAAACCCATATACTTCTATTTTTAATTCTTGTTATCTGGACACTTTGTTTAACATCTTGTTAATTTTATTGAATTAACATGTCTTTCCAAATAACAGCACAGAAACAACATATATGCACCTTTAAACAGGTAATGTCAAGGGTTGTCAGAGCTGAAAATTGACACTTTATTTTAGTCTCATATTGAAGTTCATATCTTCAGAATCTGCTACTCATATAAGCTGTTGGGGTATGGATGCAACTTTGCAAAAAGGAATGCTACTTGGTGTTATATTATTAATCCTTTGATTATTTTTTTTTTTAAAAAGTAGATGTACAAATCACTGCAACATTCACAGTGAGTAAACAAATACTCCCATGCTGCCAGAAAAGATAGGGAGGTGATAGCATAGCCAGTTTACTTTGAACTTCAGATTAAATAAGCTTTTTTACCTTTTCATAGATATCTGAGATGGCAAACTGAGAAGGAAGAAGGAAAGACAAAGCCAGGTATTGGAAATTTTGAGAAAGACTGTGAGTAGTCTTTCCAGTCACTCCTGCCAGCTTTAGATAGGGGAAGAAGGAAGACAGAAAGAGATCATCCTCATCTCTCTACAGTCTGTCCACAAGCAGAGAAAACCTTTCCAACAGTGTACTGAAATGGATACACTCACAGGATTTCCAGTTCCTACACACATATCTCTGTCATCCAAATTTAAAAAAAAACAAACCCAAGCAAACTGTTCGTGACATGAAGTCTCATTGTTTGAGATTAATCCTCCCCTCCATGTGTCTGCTGCTCAGGCCATAGCTGGGAAAAGTTTAGTAGCCTTTGAGAAAATCCTGACTATGCCAGATGCAAGACCAATCCTGGGGGAGGACCAGGAATTCAGAAGTGACTGAAGTCTGCTGATGTGCCTGATCCATGCAGCACCTCACATTCAAAATTATTATTTGCCTCATTCCCACTGTTATGAGCAGGACTCAGACAGCTTGGTGAATTTATTTGTGCCAGCAAGGTCATCCATGATTATCCAGGCCTTGCACACTGAACTGCTTGTCCATGGCAGCATCATACCCCAAGCCACAGCCAGGACTGGTAAATTGGATCAACTAATGGGAGACCTTTTCTGGTGTCAGCAACTCCCCAGGCAGTTCACTTTGTGCTCAAACTGCTGTACAAGGTCCCCAAAAGCACAGGTCCCAACCTTTCTCCAGGTTGGCCCATGCCTCAGAGGTGGCCTCTCAATGCCCTGAGGAAGGATGTCCACCCCAAGCTCCCCCTGGACACTGTTGGGACACATATATAGCAACTAAATACTTGGTCCAAGGTCTGGTGGGGAGTTTGGACCTCCACGGTGGTTTAGCTTCAAGATACACACAGCTGTTTGAGAGTCACTGCTCCAGCTCTTTCACATCCAACTCTGATGGGTTTTTTATTTTTTCCCTTGCTGTCCAGGAGATATTACATTTGTCAGCTCTGTCAGCACCAAGGTTTTATTTTCCCATTTTGTTCTTCCCCCTTGTTACCCGTTCATCTGTTTTCCTCCTGCTGTTTCTCTGCTCTCATGAACTCAGGAGCCTGGAACTAACACTTATTTCAAAAGTGGTGGTGAAGCCATCAGCTGAAAGCAGATGGTTTTTTTTTCCAAGCCTTGAACATCTGTCAGCAAACCTTTTGGGGGAGTGCTTGTTGCCATAACAGGTTGTGTGGAAAAACACATCCATATCTCTCTCATCTCCCCACAGTCTTCCTCAGATTTGATAAACAGGGACTGTCCTTCATCTAAGGCCTACAAAGTGGGTAAACAGATATGTTTATCAAATCAAAATTAGGGGTTTAGGCAGTAGGCCATACTGCTAAAGAGACTACAGGCTAAAAGAAAAACAAAACAAAAAAAACAAACAAAACAAAACAAAAAAAAACCTGCTCTGGCTAGCTTAAAGGACAAAAATCATTGTGTCATGCTGCTACTATGAAATCTACAAGACATAACCTCATTTATTACTCATGTTGCAAGTTATGAGAAAGTGAATGAAACTAGCAAACAAAATCAGATTTCAAAAGAGAAGTCCTGAAAACAGGTGAGTGATGCATCCCTTTGGACACATGCTAACTTGTAGGATCAGTTCTGGCCCAAAGCCCTGTATGGGAGAAACCCCAGTGATAAAAGATCATCAGAATATACAAACCCTTCAACACATCTGTTGACCTGTATCAGTCTGTGTGAGCCTTTTTTTGCTTGCCTTTTTAAATTGGAGATACAAGGTGCAAAGCATTAAGCTGCACAAGTTATTATACCCAGGAGAACAACAATGACCCCATCTCATGCACAGGAGCAACCCTGGGTTTTAACTGTAAAGTATGTAACTAAGTATAGTTTATTTAACCTCAGCGACCTTTCATGAAGGTGCTCTGTGTTCTGCTGCAGCAAAGGAAAAGTAAATATTGTTACTTTATTAAATCCATTTATTTTATGGTGTAAATTACCAATACCCTCCAGGCATCACTTCTTGCATACACAGTCTCTGAGTTTGCACTTGCAGAGCAAGTGTTTTGATTTAGAAAAGATATTTCCCTCAAATCCATAACCACTATGGTAGATTGCCAAAGTACTTCAGAGAGTACTCTGCTCCTCCCTGCTTACAGGTATGTTACAAAGGACATTGAGACCAGTGTGTGATTTTCCACCCACTCCACTGGGCTTCAGACCAGGATGACTACACCTTCATCTCTTTGAATCCCTGGTGGATTTGGCACTGGCCCTATCCAAATGTGGAAATTGACTGATAAAGGCTGACTGGAAATTGCATGATCTTGGCTTAGAGCAGCTGTCTTTGCCATGCCAATATTCAGCTTTTTCTGTATGCTTAGTTTAATGGAGGAGCATGCTGTTGATAGAGTATTTACTGATAGACATTTGCCGTCATAATTTTCAAGAACTCCTGAGCTTGAAATGTCAGCACAGAGGAGCTCTAGTGGGGATTACTGCTCCTCAAGAGTTCAACCACTGTGTGGAGGCAGCAATGGTGAAGGAAGATGGCAGGGAAGGAAAGAGAGATGGGAGAGAGGAACAGAATATCCCTGACCATATTAATTCCTCTTCTGATTGCTTTCTGGACAGATTAACTGCAATGGGACTTCCATAATACCAGCAAGGTCCACCCACTTGCAGTGCTCTCTGTGTCCCAGTGCCAGAGAAGAGCTAGCATTAGTAAATGACATACTTGTTTTGCACTGTGTGCGCCATAAATAACACAGAGACCTTACCATGTTCTGGAACTGATTTTGTCCACTTGCTGTCTGTGCTGTATGAGGTAAACAATTAAAATAACAGTGAAAAATGCTGAAGAAGCATGTGACCTTTTCACCCAGGTGTAGTGCCTCTGTGCTACCTGCTTCCCTTTTCCTGAGCCAGGAAGCAGCAAACTAGATTTGTGGGTTTTGTGCCAGATTAGATCTGTAGCACTACTGCGGGTGTCCAGGCTGTGCTCAATGTTGATAAGTGCCACTCCATCCTGGGTGGAAGTCTGAGAAGTTCAGCAGCCAACTTCTGGGGCAGCATTAACACCTTGGTGCTTGTGCCTCTCACCAGCACGGTGCTGTTAACTTTTATGCCTCTTCCATTGATTTTTCTTATCCTACATGTGTAATGGAGCATCCAAATGCAGACTCTATTTCCAGGACAGGTCATTATTCATTCCTTCCTTGGCTCAGTGAGGTGGATATACAATGTTATTACACTATCTGTATTTCCCAAACTGTTTTGCCTTTCCTCTCCAGCCAAGGTAGCTCTTGGCTCCCCGTGAACAGCCCTTCAGCCGCCTGGCAGAGCTGTCCTCAATGGGATTGTCCTCAATGAGAGTGAGCAAAGCCTTCTTTTTATACCTGTGTTCTCAAACTTTCCTCATCAGGCAGAACAGAAAATGCAACTTTGATTTTTTGTTGTTGTTTTTTTTGGTTTGTTTGATTTGTTTTTTTGTTTGTTTGGTTGTTGTTTTTGTTGTTGTTGTTGTTGTTTTTCCTCACAAAGTCTTAAATGACAACATAACTTCTATAAAAAGTTAAACTTGAAAGGCTTGGAAGGATTGAGAAAACTGCTGCCTCCCATCTTTTCCTTGCCTCCAGATAGGTGAGACTTGAATTTTTACAGTGGATGCCAGAATCAGGTATTTTCAGCAGAAATCCTTTGACTGACTGAAATATGCAAAATCAGACAGTTTTCTTCATGGGAAATAAGTGAATCATTGCTGCCTTTATTGCTCATTCTGTTTATTAAAACTGCTGGGCCAAGATTTATTTTTAATGAACTCTGATCAGTCACAGCCAGTGATTTCACAATTCATGTTAGTACTGTAGGCATTTGTTGTACTGCAAACAGCACATTTGCTTATTTTCTGGAAGATTTTTTACATCTGATTTTAAATTGGTCACACAGACTCCTCTGGGATTTTTCAGGCTAAGAATATTTTTCCCATAGAAAGATACGAATCCATTTGAATAGAAGCCATATGTCATAACCCTTTATTGTCACCAAAGAAAGAAATTTCACCTTTATTCTGCTTAGTATTTTCCTTTTTTTTTTTCTTTGCTCTGTCTAGACATCCTGCCTCAATAAACCATACTTCATCCTTGTATTTTCTTTAATATGAATATGTGTATAAGGGAAAATACATATTTTACACGTGGGAAAATATAACATACAAATCAAATTGTATGCCAAAACAGGGACAGTCATAATGAAATCTATAGAATCACATGTCTGCAATATATCATCCATATAAATGGAACTGTGAAGTAGAAATCAATGTGCTCAGTCCTCAACCAAAAAAGCTAAAATTCTGCAAAATTTTGTCTGTAAAACTGGACGTTTTGGACTGGCTTTTAGAATGGCAAGTTGATGCAAAGCAATGCAGAAGTACTGCACTGCAGGTCTGGGCTGACACGAGCCCAGTGCCTAACCAGCAGCACTGCAGCCGGTTCCTTGTCTTCCTGCCTGTGTTCCCTGGGATCCAGGAGAATGAACCCACTCACTCCAAAGGGATGTTTACTTTGATTTTCTGAAACAATTTTAAAGCAGCTGCTGGAATATGATTAAACAAAGTATTTCAGATATGGCTTCTGATTGAGGTGAGGATCACACTGTGTGGTGCTAGAACCACATGCCTATTTAGGACCTCGCTGCAGGTGCTGATGAAAGTCCCCAGCTGAGGATGGTGGCCACTTCCAGGGCTTCACTTATAGTTCAGGTACCCCATCTCAGTACCTTCACCCTCTCCCAGAGTGTTATCAAAGGGACGTCACTCCTTAAAGGAACAAATTGTACTGCAACTCTGCAAGAAAGCATTGCTTTAAGAGGATGTTCTTGACAAACCTTCCTTATTTCTTTTCCTCTTTCCTTATTTCCTTGCCTCCTCCAGGTACCATTCAGCCTCATCCTTCATGGGAAGCCATGGCAGCTGGATCATTCAGTGCAACAACTGCTGTATTTAGTAATTCTCCACACCTTCTTTTTCCTTTGTTCACTGCCTCAGAGTCTGTGCTGAAGTTGCCTGCACAGCCAACAGCAGTAGCATCTAGTGGTGTAACAACGGGGGACAGGATTGACACATGGATAATTCATCTCTTTGTCTACTCAGAGGCTGAATTGTAACCAAGATGCAAATTTGTTAGAATTTAAACTCCTCTATCCCCACGGTAGAGTCAAATGCCTGCTTGCATCTCCATAGAGTTCAGTATTTATTATGTTTTCTGTGTTATAACACGTATCCACTAGAAATTTAAGTAAACTTTCAGAGAATGAAGTCCCAGCCTTCCTGTGTGGTCCCTGGCTTTGTCTAGGCCTCAAGCAGTGAACTGTCCCCCCTGTATCTAGGAAGATGAGCTGGAGTGGTATTCAGAGCAGAATGGAGTTTCTAGTTTGCCTCTGAACTATGCTTTTTTTGTGGAATGAGTTGCACCCCACCTTCAGCATCTGGCTATCATCACCCTGAGATGCACAGAAATGTGTGCTCCACAGGCAAAACCCAGGTATCTGACCTTTCTAGCTTGTCACTTGGGCTTTGTACTAGTTTACATTTATCTAGGACTACCAAAAACAGTTGATTCTGCAAAATGGTTTTGAAAAGAAACTAAAACTTACAAAAATATTAAAATAATTAAAATCCTATGTAGCACAAATATTTGCACAGCAGAAACTTACTAAACAGATCTATCTATCTAAACCACTAATATTTGCTTTTATATCGTAGTACTGTATCACTTTAGATAGATTTGGTGAAAAAGAAAAAATGTTGGCAGCAAATGGCATGGCCTTGCTTGTACTTCAGAAAATAATGCCTCTATTTTGAGACACCAAATAAGAGACAATCGTCTGTTTTGCTTTTGAACATCAGTGCATAAGGAGTTCACCTGATATGGAAATACTCAGACCTGGCTAAAATTCTGACTCATTTTGTTTTCTCACAATCTAATTAACAAAAACAAAAATTTTCAGCCTTTTTTTTTTTAAAGACATTTCATATTCCCTCTCAAAGAAAACTCTACATTTTTCTCTTTTTAGAATTCCTTCAGAGAAAGGTTTACTTTTTAAAATATTAAAATAAGCAGTATAAATGTTTAGCCTGAGAAGTTGCTATGGGTGCCAGAACTACAGCTGTAGCCACAGGATGACCACCTATCCAGGGACAAAAAAAGAGGACAACTCCTTCTGCTTCATGGGATTGCAGGACTGACACTACACCAGCACTCCAACAAAGGGATGTACGAGCAAAGACCACTGCCATTTTAGGCACTCCTCTTCTCCCAGAATAGCCTGTTAAAGTCTAATGTCGTAGAGTGGCTGAGAAGGAGTAATGCAAACTGAATTGTTCCTGACACACATGCAGATCATCACTGCCGAGTTAAGGCATAGCTCTCCTAAACCTCTTCTCACGTGGGCAAGTCCCTCATCCCCTGGGTAATCCCATTAACTTCCTCAAAGATCTAAATTCCCACATAGTCAAAGAGCCCACAATGTTTATACCTATGGTCATTTTTCAAGTTGGGAAATGGAGAAAAATCATATGGGTTTTTAGAGATTATGGGTCATCAGATAGAGAACAGCTATGTATTGGAAATCTAGACTGTGACAGTTCTCTCAAAGTTAATGGTGGCTGTGTTTGACCTGAATTAAGCCCTGTTTGCCAAGTACTGTATCTGACTCAATGAGAGAAAGGTGAGAAATGAGGAAACACCTTGTGTTCTGAGAACCTCATCAGTTTTTTATTGCAGAGTTCATAGTTCTCTATTGTCTCAGAGGTAACTTTTGGCCAAGTCAGAAACCCCAGTTCTCACTTGTATGCTCAGCTTTATTTAGAGTACCAAAGAAGTTCTTGCAAACTTTTCAACAGAACCCAATGGAATTTTAAATAAGCAACAAACCATCAGAGTTTTGGGTTTTTTTGGAAAACAACAACCTCAAATCTGGATGTATTTCATATGAGACATGCAGATCCGTTTTAAAACAAACATTACAATAAATTCAGCACTGAAGTAGTTGGGCAACTTAATAGACCTAACTTCCTCCTCTATTAAATGAACTGTTTACATGGGACAACTAGTCTGAGACTGCAAACAAAGCTAAAAGAAGGCCAAAATTGCTTTCTCCTTTCCCTGTTTTTTCAAAACATTGCTTGTGAGTTTTACAGAAATCCATAGGAACGTACAAAACTGTTCCAATGCTCCCCACTGCCTTTTTGTCTTCACTTATACAAATTGATTTGCTGCTTTATTATTTTCCTCTTAATATCGCAAGGATATTAATCAAGGATTTAGGCTTCCTTGCTTGCCAGGTTTAGCAAACAAGCATAGAGACTAGAAGCTCATTAGCTCAAATTGGCATATTTTACTACTTGGAGCCAAGTTTCAGGCTGATTCATTTGAAACCCCCAGCATAAAAAAGTGCAGTTTTGCATTGGAAATCTGAACACTTGGCTTTTTTTCTATATACTACATTGATAATTTAGTGTCCTGTTCTTACTCAGATTTAGTCTTAACTCTTAATTTTAAAATTATCAGACAACCACCATATGACTTCAAGGCAACAACCATTATTTATTTGTGGTTTGATCCCAGAAACCTCATTCAGTTAAAACTCTTAATTAAATCCCTGGGAGATTTTGGCAAACAAGGATTCAGAGCAGAGTGTGAGAATCTTCTCAAGGCACAGGGCTGAGCAGTCTTCATAGAGTAGGTGGTGGTCACCAAAACAGCTTGCTGAGAATGAACTCACTAAAGGGTGTCTCATCATCCACATCCCCGAGTTTCGAAACCAAAGGAAGTTGGCACTTATGATCAGAAAAGTGAGCAAACACCACCTGGACCAGGATATTAAACTGACACAGGAGCCCTGGATTTCAGTAATGGAGACCATGGGTTGCTGCTGCTTACCAGGCAAAGACATTTCAGTGACCTTGTGCAAGCCAAAAACTCCAGCTATCACCAAGTGTTTTTCTTGACAAATTAATTATACAGCTTTCATCCTATGAAAGGGCCTAGAGTGTTGCTAGGCACTGGGGGCAGCATGTCTTCAATCCATGGTTTAGTTACCTCTCATGCAAGCAAAGCAGCAAAGAAAATTTTGAGGTGGTTCAGCAACTTCTTTTGTGATGGCCTTTTTGGTGCCTTCAAGGCAGCATCTGTCCAGCATTTTCCTCTTGGAACAACAGTGTAGTTTAGAATCCAGATCAGAGGGGTTGGGTGTCTGAAATTGTTTAAATTGCAGGAGTATACTGACAGTGTAAAAATGAGAACTGTGAGATAATTCAGTCTTATTATAAAGTCACACAGTTCAGTAAGAGAATAAGTATTTTGACTGTATTTGGCATAATTTCTTTTGGAACAAATAGAAATAGTACCAGTATGCAGAGCAGCAGTGATCTGCCACAAGTGATTCTTTGCTGCCATAAATGAACTCCCCTTTTCCTTTCTCCACTACAATATTATCTGGGTGATTCTAAATCCCAACGGTTAATTCCTCTTGACAAAAAAAACTCTAAGAAGCCCTGACAAAACTGCAGTAATGTAGCGTTGTTGAGTGACATGACAGTTTAGCTGGGATGTTTCTGAATTAGTAATTAAGTGTTTTGGTCAGGAGATGTGCAATAAATGTCCAAAAGAAGCAGTTTCAGCAGGCTATTGATTGGTAGAGCTGGGGGTGGGGGGGAGGAGGTGTTAGCAAGGTTAGCAAGACAGCAAACCCAAAAGGCCTTTCTGAATAATTGTTCAACATTGATAGATAACCAATGCTGGGAATACAAGGCACCAATTCATCTCTGAAATAAATAAAAGACAACAGCCTCAAGCTGAAAATTATTTTACCATTCCCAAATGAATTTCTTCAGTTCAGCATGCTGTCCTCTAAACCTGCCTTGTTGCCCTTTGTCAGGTTAGACACTGATGCAAAGTGTGCCACAGAAACAGGCCAGAGAAAATTATCTGAAAACTCTTGTGCACACGTCCAGTGGCACTCAGGGAGATCCTCAAGAAATGAAAGCACAGAGCAGCAGTCTGCTCTGCTCTGGTGTGAGGCAGCCCTGGGCAGTTTATCTTTCCACTCCCCAGTTTGCTCGTGGAAAAGCCAGAAGGACTGGAGATTGTTGTCTCATCCTGCACAGAGACATGGACAGAAGATGCCTTCAGTAGAGCTGCCAATGTGCAAACAGATGACGGGCATGAAAATTTTGTTCTTTGATTAGGTTTTCTTTCAGCCACACAAAACTGATCACGTTGTCCCTGCTGCTCACTAAGCATGCACGCTCACATCTAGACACAGCAGCAGAATATTATTCCACTTGGAAAACTCAGTGCAGGACCTTCCGAGGTCTTAATCCCTGCCCCTGTTTTTTGAAACAACTCATTCTCTCTCTTTCTTCCTTTTCTATACTTCATTAGAGTATTTCTTGCCCCACCGATGCTAATTCTGTTTAAATATTTATTTCATCAAGTATTTATTGATATTGTATTGAACAATATGTCAAAGACCTGGAAGGAATACTACACAAAATTAAACCCAGTAAAATATTTTTAAGTATGATTAAAGACCTTCTCTTTCTGCTGAACTATAGTGATAAAATGAGTGGAATTCACTGTCTTTGCATTCAGAATCTTCAAAGCAATTTGTGAATAAGTAGATTCCTGTCTCTTTATAATATGATGATTCAGGAGATTGAATTTAGTGGAAATTACTCTGGGAAAGATGGCTTATACCCCTTGAAGTTAACTTGGTATTTTGTCATCAGAAAGTTGTACTAGCATAATTTTGCAGCTGGGCCTAAGCTCCTTCACTAGCTGGAGACAATGTCAGAAATAGGCTTAAAGATCATCATGGCATTTAATCTATTTCCTAACATTTAGTATAAATTGAAGTTTATATTATCTGGACAGTCAATCTCTGAAAATCCTATGACAATCACTGAATACTCAAAATAAGTCATAATTATATTGTCTGAATTCTTTAGTCAGCAGGCAAAACTCAGTTAAAGATGAGGAATCTGAAAGTATTTGAGGTATCTTTGAGGAAAGCTAAATGCTCATGCCTGGGTACAAGTTTGGGAGCTAACTCACAAGCTGCACTTTCAAACCAGTGAAATAATGATTGGGAAGCAAGAGTTACTGTAGTCACCAGCAGGAATTGCCACACTCACAGGGAGAGGGAAAAAAGTGCATCTCCTCTGTAAAGGACTGTAGGATATTCAGGTCAGTAATCACCCATTAATCTTATCGAATAAATAAGAAAAAAAGGAGGAAATGCGTTTCTTCTTTAAGTTGACAAAATGTACTTTCAGTGGTGTAAGGCACCACAACTGATAGACACCAGCTAATGAGCAACCACTCAGTATGTAAAGCCAAGACAACCCTAGCTTTTGGAGGCCCCTGATTAATCCCCACTTGTGTACAGTGACAGAGCACAGAAGAACCCCCATCTGTAAGGAAGATCATCTGCCATAATCTTTCAGAAAGTACTAGCAGATGCAGATGCAAAATCTGAGCCCCTTATTGAGGGACTTGGTTCTTGTAGGGTGATCAGTGCTTCCTGAAATCAAAGTATCTTTAAAAGGGCCCAAGCTGAGCACCAAACTCCATAAATTGGTTCTAGATTATAACACAAACCTGTAAAACACACAAATGGCTACATATATGTAAACATGTGCTTGCACTCCCATCCTTGGAGTGGATTTGTAATGTTTTCATATGGGAGAGTTAAAATAAGACAATGATTATTTAAAACAAGTGTGAACCACAAAAACGCTGTCAACTAATTCTGAACAGCTACAGTATTGGCTAAAATAATTGTTTGAGGATTTGAAGGATTAGTTGTTGAGATTCAGTATAAGCAGATCACGGCAACAGTGCAGTTGCTCAGAGGGCTTTGCTTCGACACACACGCTGTGTCTGTAAAACATACACAGAGCTTAAGGCATGGAATATTCATGCAGAGGCAATGGCAATCAATGGCTGGATGCTGGATTTCTCTTCTAACAGAACACCAGTATTCTGAATAATGGATATTCACCTCTTCACGTTGATTTCATTCTTTCTCAGGCTGGTATGGCACCCCTAGAGGACAGCATGTCGGTGAACCTGTGTCAGAGGTACATTCAATCATACCTACTGCACTTAATCCTCATTATCTGCAGAGCTTCAGGCTGGACAGTGAGGGGAAGGCAGCAATGTCCAGCTGCAAAGAGCAATGCTGTGCTCATGTCACGTAAACAACAAGCGGGGATCGCCTCGGAAGTGAACTGAGACCTCTCTGGATCTATTACTGTGCATGTGCTTTTTTGAAACAAAGCTAAATCCCTGGAGACAAAGTGTCTGTGTGCAGAAAGGGTCTCTTTCTTGTTTGATCTTGCAAGATGTTACTGTTAACGAATGCAAACCGCCCACACCCCATATTTAGTGTATTTTTTGTTAGCTTTAACCTGTCTGAAATGCCTGGAGCCCGGTTGTGTTTGGCATAGACCTGTGGTGCAGCATTGCACGGGTGAAGGGCCTGAGTCCAATAGGTCTCATAGGAGTAAATTTCCTCCATAAAGAGCACGTACAACAAAATAGAGAGGATTGCAGCTTCTCACATGCAAACTTACCAAGCTCTGAAGGGGCACCTACTCCCAATGAAATAACAGTGTTTGTGCTCTCAGTAGGCAGAAAGTAATTCCATTCCTTTTTAGTACTTTGTTACAATCATAGAGAGGCTTTTGGTTCTGGATTTGCTTTTAAAAGCCATTTGGTCCCCACTGTTTGCGCCTGTCCAGTTAGATTATCTTTTATTGCGTAAGAGTACATAAAAATTTGAAAAACAAATGGAAATTCAGCCATTAGCACAGTTAGAAAAAAGAAAGCAACACAAACCCTGGATGTGTTAAGCATCTCTTTCATCAGTCCACCCTCTTGTGTTGGACTATGACCAATGAAATAACGTAGAACATCAATCTTTTTCAAAAAACAATGTAATTCTTGCAATGTCTAGATTGCTTCTGGGATTTGAGACTGTTTACTACTCTTTCTGAATTGTTCAGACAATGTTTATGTAAATGAAAATATTTATCTAGGTTACTGCTGTTAAGTACCCGCTGAGAAACATTTTGCATTTATAGATGACCTTAAGCAACAATAGCAGAAGAAATTACTAGCAGGCAACATTTGGGATAGGCATGAAACCCTACATAAATCTCAAAAAACAATAGTCCAGATTCTGCTGTGAGGGACCACCTGGTCCTCTTAGTCACACAGCTTTAATTCCCATTAGAAACATAGAATTTTGTTTCTGGATTACAATGTTCAACCACAGAAATTCAACTGCAGCCGTTTTTCTGACAAGCAGCAATGCTATCTCATGTCATCAGTGACAAGTTTTATAGAAAGTTATTCTCTATCCTTTTAGGCAGAGTTGGGGAACTTTTTAAACATTCCAGTATATCAGAATTATGCGATAACAGCACAAAAATAAATTAATATCAACTTACCTGCTGGGAACTACTGTGGTACTGTAGGATGTCATATGAAATAAAGTCATGACTGCATTTATACCAAGGGATGCAGTTTCATTAGCTTTATAAAAGGATTTGCTTGGATGAAAAGAATAAAGACAGTTAATCTAAGCATTCTAATTGGGCTAGTAAAACTTTTTTACAGCAGGGAGTAGACAGTAGTGATGAGAATTAAAGCAGTCCTCATTAATTTAATTTGTTTCACTTCCAACTGAGCTTTCAACTGATGATAAAAACAAACTTGCTTACTTTTTGCAAAGCTTATAGACAAAGACAGTGTTTGAGATCAAGTTATAGGCAAATGGAGCTCTAGGTACACCTCCTAGATGCATGCTTTCTGGCTGAAGCAATGAAAAGACAAGGAGGGAAATTATGTGTACAGTTTTGTTCATCTGACGTACATACAATTGCTGTGAGTCTTCTTGGGAAATGGTGATGATGTTGTTTTGATTGTTCTTCAGTCCAGAATAAACAGTAGTTTCAGGATGGTAATCAGAGAGCTCAAAGCAACTCATGCACAACCAAGAGAAGAGAAGGCATGGGAGCAGCACCTACATGCTCATCTCTATCCTTGCAGCACAAAACTGCTCTCCCAGACCACTGTGCAGGACACCATTGTCCTTCCTGGTGTACCAGATGGAGATCCAAATGTGCATGCATGTGTGTGCCAGAAGGAGTGGCCAACAGTGCTGGTATTGTATTAATTTATTTTTTGGTAAGGAAGGAAAGGAACCAGCACTAAACCCACCACACCCACACAGACTTCGCCCCCACCACTTCATGCTTCTCTCCCACCACTGGCAGCACAACTGCTTGTGCAGCACCCACATGGGCCAGATGGGCAAACCAATAAGGACAAATCAGCCAAAAAATAAAGAGTGTATTATTTCTCAGGCCAGTCTGTTCCTCAGTCCACAGTATAAAAATCGGAACCCATGCTGCTGGCACTGTGAGCCAGTGGAAGAGAGGAGAGGTGGCAGAAGGTGATGGCAGCTGCGTAGATGGCAGAGCCCAGCATCAGGAGCCTTTTCAGCTCATTGTCATTCTGTGTGCATCTCAGCGCTTCTATTTATAATCTCTTATGCCACCACACAGTTCCAAGCTTGGCATGACACCAGAAAGGTCTTTATTGGCCATATGCATTTGCAGAAAGGAATCACACTCACATCTGTAGTTATCATGTGGCTCTTCTTTCACAGAATCATACATAGAATCATTAACACTGGAAAAAGCTTCTGAGATCATGGAGTCCAACCTTTGGCTGAACACTACCACGTCAACTAAACCATAGCATTAAACGTCTCATCCAGTCGTTTCTTGAACATTTCCAGGGATGGTGATGCCACTGCCCTGGGCAGACTTTTCCAATGCTTAATCACCCTTTCAGTGAATAAATATTTCCTGATGTCCAACCTGAACCTCCCCTGACTCATCTTGAGGCCATTTCCTCTTGTCCTGTCATTTATTTCATGGGAGAAAAGGCTGACCCCCAGCTGGCTGCAACCTCCTTTCAGGGACTTGTAGGGAGCAATAAAGTCTATCCTGAGTCTCCTTTCCTCCAGGTTAAACACCCTCAATTCCTTCAGCTGCTCTTCACAGGACTTATACTCTATACCCTTCACCAGCTCTGTTTTCCTTCTCTGGACAAGCTCCAGCACCTCAATGTCCTTCTTGAAGTGAGGGGCCTAAAACTGAATACAGGATTTGAGGCGTGGCCTCACCAGAGCCAAGTGCAGAGGGAAAAATCACTGTCCTGGAGCTGCTGATGACGCTATTTCTGATACAGACCAGGATGCCATTGGCCTTCTTGGTCATCAAGACTACTTATGACTACATTCCCTTTGGCTGACAGTTTTCCTACCAGGGTGATGAATCCCAAAAGCATCTCCCACAGCTCTCATGCAATGTGAGAATTAAACAGCCTACCTCTATCTATGGAGAACTGAGCTGTCCAGGCACTGCTTCATCACTTGCCTGGCAGCCTTTCCTGGCCTGTCTTCTGCAGGCAGGTGACACTGGCTGCAATCTTGGTGGTCTTTGGGTCTGCCCACGGTGCCTTTACTACCCAGAATAAGCTGTCATGTATGCTGGCAGACCTGTTGTATGTGTATATATATACATATACATATACATATATATATATGTATATATATATATACATATATCTATATATATACATATATATGCATGTAACTGAATATGAGCATGTGAATCTACAGATACGTGGATGTGCATGCAGATGTAAAAATGTACATCCATATCTATCTATATAGATTAGATATAGATATAGATATATATGATATATAGATGATATAGATGATAGAGATAGAGATAGAGATAGAGATAGAGATAGAGATAGAGATAGAGATAGACAGATAGATTAGATACAGGTATAGATATATGGGTATATATGTGTGTGCATTAATACAAATACATGCATTCACAAGATGTCAAAAACCAAAGTACTTGAATTCAGAGTGGTGCCAGAAATTGTTATGAGAATTGTTACAACATGGTTTTTACAGTCCTATTTCCACCTATAGACCACTCATCTGGTGTCATACTCTGCTTTCTTCCCCTAAAATAAAGGAAATTTATGTACAATAAGAATTGCATTTTAGGTGATGTTACATGACTAGAAAACTTGATGCCTGGAGGCATCAATTTAAAGCCATTTAACACTCATGTTTAGGAAATTTCCACTGGTTATAACTCTTTAAATAACCTTGCTTTCTGAGACCATCATTTTCTCGGAATATTTCGCACTCAGAAGAAGGCATTGTACAGAAAATTCTCCAGTTAAGAGATACATTTTTCAGTTATTAAACAATCCTGACAACATACTCCTCACCACAAGGGTGGTCAAAGAATGTGGCAGGCTGCCCAGATAGGCTGTGTTGTCTCCATCCCCGAGGGTTTTCAAAACTGGACTCAGCATGGCCCTGAACAATTTTCTGCCTGGAGCAGGAGGCTGGACTACCCCACCTTGCATTTGTTGTACAAGTCTGTGATTTTCAGCTAGTTACCACATGGAGGAAGCATGCAGTTTATGCTGGCCATATGGCAGGCTTCTGGGCTTTAAAAAAATGAAGAGCTCTTTCTGCAGCCCTCAGTAGTGACTAGCATATTGTTAAGCCTGCAAAGAGTCCTAACAGATTCCTATCCTCAGTTGTCATAGAATCCCATATTGAGCCATGTCTAATTTATTATTTCCTGGCTAACAGCATGCTGAAGGATGAGGACCTGACTGAAGCGGTCCAGACTTTTGTAGCTCTCAGAATCTCACTGAGGCACATGAAATGGGATTTGGCAACAAGCCCCTCAGAAGCAAATTCAGCTACTTCAGTATCCTGCTCAGGAGCAGAGACAGGAACTCGTGTGCCACTTGGTGCCTGTTCTGGTCTCACAGAGATCTGGATGTCACTAGTGAAGCCTTACTCCCCCCAGTCCAGCCTGACATAACACCTTTCCAACAACGCAGTCAGAGAAACTCATTCCTCAAGGTACCCCAAGGCGAGCTGAAAGACTACAAGTGTCAGCTCTCTGTAAAGGGACCCCTCGGTGTCAAGGTCTGACACCTCAGTGAATCCATTGGGAGGATTTTCAAGGGCCAGCCTGCTGCCAAAATGCTGAATAATTGTGTGTGGTACATGCTTTGGCTACACTTCACATTTCTCTTGATACTCCCGTGGTTTTTATCTCTTATTGTCTTTTCACTTCTGCACTTCCCATCTTTCATTTTCCACTTGTGCAAATAAACAAGGCATAGTATTAATACTAATTCATTTAGCAAAATTCTAGCCTTGGTAAAAAAGGCCATTTTCAAAAAGAACTGGCAGCAAAATAAACATGAGAAAGAATAAAAAGGGAGTGCTGCTTTTTTTCCTGAGCTGTCAAAGTTGCCTTTGATCTTACTGGAGTTAATCTTTGTTCAGAAGACAAAAAGATGACTCAAATGTAGAGCAATAAGGCCAAGTTTACCTACAAACTCTGCATCTCACAAGAAGACAACCATATAATTCAAAGTAGGAAAAGTCTGACATTGTTCAGACATTGTGGTATTGAAGTGAAAAATATTTGCAAGAGAAGTAATGTGAAGGAATGAGCAGCCCAACACCAGCCTCTAACCACTATTTGTTCTGCACTTCTTCAACAAGAAATGAAATAGTTTGGTAACAGCCAAGAAAATCCTGGCTTGCACTTCACCATATAAGCAGGAAATTCCAGTAATGAAAATTTAATCCTGCAATAAAAGAACAAGCAGATAAAATAAGAAAAGCATATTTTCAGGTCTGAGGAAGGAAGGAAGGAGAATGATGTAGAATTGAAACACCTTTCTTGCACCTGCTAAATGCAGTAGCAAAATCTTGTAGTATATTGCTTTCTTCCCCTGAAGGGATTAATGTACTTCAGCTTTATCTTATTGACAGTGACTGATATAATAATGCCTTTGTTCATATCCTCCTAACATTCTGGAAAAACAACTCACTTTGGGGACTAAAAATTCTTTAAATCTGGTCCCAGCCCAGAGACACTTCTAAAAGATTAAGCAAGAGGCTGTCAGTTGTTTCTGAATTACATGTAGATGTCTGTCAAAACACATATTTCTTTAATGTTTTCTTTCTTTTTTTCATCACTTACTATTTACAGCAAGGCAACTTTTTTAGCATAAAATTTCTCATATATGCCTATATACTTTCATGGACAAATAAATCATCTCTTTGTGAGTGATTTGAAAATTATTTTTGTTTATGTGTAGCAGAATGGTATCTTAAAAATATCAACAACTAAAGATGGCTTTGATTGCCCTATGAAGTCAGAATTGTAGGAGTTTTCTGTGTCAAAAAGTCCACTTTTCTAGATGTTCCCTAGTTCAGAGGGGTTGCAGTGAAATACTTTTGTTATTGAACTTAACTTAAAATTTATATAAGGAGCCTGTGAACCCTGGAGATGCTTTCCTTCCTGCAGAACTAGAAATTTTAGTGGCTGTGAGTACACAATATACATCTGCACACAAATGACCCGTTTTCACTAATTGTGCCAAATTCATGAGGCCTATGCTCAGTGGAGCATCCCCAGGCTGGTGAGTGGGTGGCTGAGACTCCGTTCTCTGCTTGTTGTGTCTGTAATGCCATAGTGTGGAGCAGAGGCAGCCTGGGGAGCCTTGATGCAAGGGGTCTCCCAAAAGAGCCCCAAATTGCTTTTATTCCCAGGGAAATGTGTCCGTGGTGCTGGAGCTGGAACCCTGCTCTTACTGTAAATGCCCTGTGATTTTCAGTGACCACAAGTGATGAAGATCTTAGTTTTAAGTTCCATCTATAAGTTGGGACAGGTTCACCAAGATCAAAAAGAAAGAGGAGGGAGAGGGCCATGCATGTCTGGGAAAACTAGTTCTTAAAGAAGAAAAAAGCTGAAATTCCCTAAGGACTGTCTGGCTTTGTGTTTTGAATGCTGTCCACCTAAATTGGTCTCCTGGTGTAGCTGTATCTGCTATAATTGCAGCAGATTGAAGTTGCTGAAGCATCTCCTGCATGTGTACCCTTTCATTATGGCATATAAGCAGAACATTTCCAGTAATTTAGAGGCAGCTAAAATCTCCTGTTCCTTGGAAGCTGCTTTCCTTGTACTAGTTCACGCAGCATAAGTGGAGCAGTAGAAACTGGAGAGAAGTACAGTAGTTACTATGTTAGAAATTGATGTCACTGGTTAGAAGCTCCTAGTTGGCATTTTTCAAAAACCCTGTTAAAATTCAAAAAAGTAATACACAGAACTGTACTCAAAGTTCAATTAGAAGAAGAAAAAAAAACAAAACAAACAAAATACTGGTTTTCTCTCTCTCTTTGAACTCTTGTGTCAGTTGGACAATTTGTGTCTAGCCCACTGAAGACTTGTGCTACAAGGTTTTTCTTAACATCCTTTGAAGCAATAACTTGGTTTTTTAAGGTTCTTTGCCATTATATTCTTTCATAACAGTTTGAAAGATGGAATGGTTTATGGCAAAAAAAGGTATAGAGTGAGCAGCTTGAAGCAACCAGATCATAGTGACCTCTTTATCATTAATTTTTACAATTTTCAGTGTTTTCAAGAATGACCCTCTACTGAAAGTGTCCTTCATTAAAATTAGGTAGATTATCAGCTTTTGTGGTTTTGAAAGAACACTTGAGAGTCTGAAGTGACTTTAGAAACCTTTAAGCAATTAAAAAAGAAAAAAAAATCTCGATTCTCATGAAATCTTAAAGCAATGCCATGATTTCTTAAGATATGTTTCATGAGCTTTGTTATCACACAGCTGGCAGTACTGTACTCTTTCCCTATCTATGCTGTGGCTTCTTTTCTCCTTATTTAAATGAAATATTTCATGCTTCAATAAACAGCCTTTTGAGTTACGCAATTATAAGAAAAAATGTTGGATCCCACTTCCCTCTCCCCAGCAATGAAGAAAAAATCTTGAAAATAGAAAGTCTAAAAATTAAGGTATGAACACGAAGAATTCCTAAACCTACACCAAATAATTTGGTGCCTTTTTCTTTTTAAATAACTTCTAAATGCTTGTAATTTAGTCTTGTGAAAAGCCATGAGGTGAATACTACTGCAAGTTAACACCCAAAGAGGAATTGCATTGTATTTTTTCTTTTGCAGTGCTTGAAAATTGAAAGCACTGTTTTCCAACACTGCCACATATTTTTTATACTTTTATATCCCTTTATTTTTTGTCTTACTGTAGAGTCAGAAAGCCTGCAGTAATCAGAAGTCCATTAGTTACTACTCACAGTACAAACAAGACTCTTCCCTAAAGACCCCTGTTAAAATAGAATGTTATGGTCAACTTGTGCAAATAAGGGGATTTTTATTTCACCTATTTTTTAAAGTGTAGGGATATCAGGTTTGTTTTATTCAAAAATGTCTCAGGAGGATCAGAGGGGGCATGACTTCAAGGAGGTAAAGAGAGGCAGCACTCATCCCTCACTGGAAGAGAATCTCAAGAGTGGCTGAGTTCTTATTCCAGGTGTAGCCACTAACAAGCAGTGAAAAGCAGAGGGCTCTTCTGGCTGCTGGGGCACAGCAAAGCACAGCAGGATGTACAGGTGCTTTATGTACTCCGTGGCTATGTTTTATACATCCCCCAGAAACTAGAAACACCTGCATACAGCACAACCCAGAAGAGAGCCAAGATATGAAGGCATCTACCTGCTATTGAGGCAGTGCCTTGGGACTCTAGAGCCAATGGGGTTTCTCTGTTGGTTTGGATAGGGTCATTCATGAGAGAACAAACATAGCATACAGCCTTTGTGTCCCAAGAGGAAGAGTTGTGCCCTCTCTCCTCCTCTACCTAAAACTAAATATAACTCAGGAAGTTTAGATAGCAGGAAATTAAAAACTACCCCCAGTGAACTAATAACCAGAATAAGAACCAGCAGTATAATAAGGTTACTGATTTTCAGTCTGATCCTAGTCAGGTTTGGCAAGACCTTGCAGCTGCCAGCCATTCACAGCCTTCTCAAAGCATCTCCAAGCCATGCTCAGCTGAAGAGCTCTAAACTAGTGCTGTTAACACAAGAGCTACTGGTAGAGACTGTCATCTGCCCAGCAAGGAAGATATTTATTTATAGAAAAGCCTTTGAACCAGACCACTGCATTTTGACATAGTAATAACCAGTTAGACTGGACCCAAAGAGTGGCATGGCACAGCCATGCATTATATACCTCATTGTAAATGGTCTCAGAGGGAAAGCCTGTAATTTAGGGAGGTTTGAATGGCAAAACCTGGGTCATTGTAACAGATACTTTTTCTTAGTTATTTTTATGGAAAGGGTGAAAAAGAAATACTGGCCTGAAGAAGTCAGGCAGCGTGTGTTTTCATTCAACCTTAGTTAGTTATGAAACCTCCCGGAGCTCAATCCCCCTTTGCCCAAATATTTGTTTTAAGATTAATTGTTCACACAGGAACTAAACAGCAACTTGCTGAATGCAAAGCTTTTGCCGATTTCTTTTCCTCCTCAGGATATTTTTCTCATGTGTTGCTGGCTCTTTTATGTGTTCTGTCACCTTTGGGGTCTAGGATTCATGCAGAACCAAGGAAATGGCTTTTCTATTTGTTTGTGTGTTTTTAAAGTTTATTCACATATGAACTGGTTTTAGGATTAATTTTACAGGAGAAACTCTGGGGTCTGTTCTGAAGCCCTTGTTGTGTTAGATCATTTCACTGCAAGCAATCAGCAGGAAGCCAGCATGCCCCAGAGCACAAGGAGAGAAAAAGTCAGCAAGTGCTGTCCCCACAGTGCAGCAGCCTCTCATGTAGGTACCCTGGTCGGGTTGAGAAATTTTTAAAAAAATGTGAGGAGGGAAACAGAAGCTCAGGAAGAAAAATCCTGGCTGCCTGGAAGACAGTGATCCAGACCAACTTCTGTAGAGCCAGATTTTTGACCACGGCATGTCATCTAACTCAGGTGGAGAGCATGGAGAAGACCTTGCCCTTGCTCCTTGTACAGCTCCTTGTACATGGTATTTTTAGACAGCTCTTTCAAAAGCCAGCTGCGCACCTTAAATCTAAGCTCCTTGAACCTTATAGTCAGTTTGGAGCAAGGTATTCTTTGCCTTTTCCGGCCAGATGTACACATTCCCTGCCTAATTCTAGTCCTTGTACTTGCACCTTAAGGTTTTCAGCCAGCTCATTTTTCACTCCCTCTCTTCTCTATGCAGAGGATATGTATCATAAGCAATATTCCTTGTTTTGTCTGAGGCTGTAAATACATATTCTTCAATAAGTACTGTCATCAACAGGTGAAGGTAACTCTGCTGTGGGTAGGTTTTGGTGTATGGCTCTAGAAACATTGGGGCAAATGTTCCTTCACAAATATTAGAGTTTAATAGTGAGAGAAACAGCCAAACAAATCTTAATATTAGAAACTAAGATATGCAAAAGGAAGATTTCAGTAATGTCATAGAGTCCTTCCAGGTTACTATTGCAAATTAGGAAATTGTTAGCACATGTAGTACAACTCTGCTTCTTTGTCACTAGAAATGAATTCTCTTCAAAGGAATTTAAGATCTCATCATCTCCACCTGCCTACTTTTTAATGTTACACTAACTAGAAGGGGTCTGCATGATTAGTTTCAGCTCTCTCATCCTAACTTCCTGATGATACAGAATAATCACAACTATGAACTGGAACTCTTGTGTGAGAAAAGCACGAGTTTTTGTCTGTTTTTCATGGATTATGTTTTAGACTGAATAAATTACTGAAATAAAAGGAAATACTGACTCAACCACCACTTTTATTTACCCTTGTATTTTGTACAAGAATTCTTCAAAACACTTGTTCTCTTGCTTCCAGCAAACACTTGATTCCCAGTCAAACATTCAAAATCAGCATTAAAATATTAGGTTTTATCACTTGACTCTCAAAATACTGAAAAAAATCACACTCATTTAAAATACTACAGAACAAGCTGTTGTCATGTTTTGTAGTTCAAATCAACATTTGTAGCATCAAACCAAGTGGAATACTTCAAAATCACAATCTTCCTTTTTTGTTTTCTTTCATTTTTCTTTTGGGAGACATGCATAGTGATAGAACTGTGCTGCATATCAGAACCATAAGCTGAGGAACCCAGTACTTAGCTACCCATGACACCAGCTAAAAGGGAAAATGTCTTTTGTAATCAGGTGTTTTAAAGTAGGATGGATACAAGGCATATGCTATGGTGAGTCTGACTCTCATTAACTATAAATCACAGCTTCATTACTCTGTAAAGCAACCCACCTGAAAGTGAATAGTAACATGAAATAAGAACTGGGCTCTTGGTTATTGAAACTGAAGCCAAAACCAACCAACCAAACCGAATCCAGACAGCATTCAATACATAGGGCATTGTTTCAGATAATACCCAGAAATCAATAATTAGCTGTTCTTGCTAGAATGCCTTGAACCCCTGCTGTGTAGCATATTGGTATTAGCATTTTCTTTTGTGGTAAAAAGACTATTTGGATCTAGTAATTGAGTTAAAGGAACAAACCACTGAATCCGTTTCACATTCACTAACACCCATTAAATGAAAAACATGGCAAGGTGCTGCCACAACAGTGCAGCTTCAGGTTGAAAAAGGATAAGCAAACTTTAAGTGTCAATCAGCATCTCTGTGGGTTCTACTGTCAGAGCATGGGTTCTGATGTGAAACTCATCTTCATGACTGAAGTCCAGAGTATGAGGTCTGCTACATTGTATGGTTTGATTTGGTTTGATGAGCATGCCTAAGTATTTTTTTAGGATCTAAATTATTAATATTATAGTCATGCAGTAATGTCTGGAGCTTTTCTAACATTCACATGGAAAGCACAGTCGGGTTTGTGCTCAGCATGAGTTAAAGACCTTTGCGAATGGAGATTCTGGCATAGTTTCCCATGCAGATCCCTGCTAATGTCTCCCCTATCTCAGCAGTCCAATTTAACAAGGCACCAAATACACTATTCATACTGTTCTAATAAAAACAATTCAATTTGCACTAACAGTCACTCAGCAACAATTGTTTTCCACCTAATCTCATGTTAATATTGATATTATACAAATACACCAAGTGATCAGAAAGAAATGGCTAACAGCTAGTGCCCTGCAGATGACAATAACAGTTACTAACAAGAAAACTTCAAAATACATTTCTCCCACAGCCTTCTGAGATTTAAAAAAAAGAAACAAACAAATAAAAAACAGAGAAAAATTTTGCATGCAAAGTGACTTAAATTTGGCATAACTAGAGAATGAGGTCTGCTGTGTGAAATACGGGCTTTATTTAAAATAGGTCATTAGTGCAGCTGTTGAAAGTATTTAAATCTAATTGCTACTAAGCTGTGTTGTCAGAAAGTAGTATTTTGTGGGTGTCATTCTGGCCATAGAGCTGTAACACAGAGATAAATATTATTTAAAATATTTATTTTACGCTCCAGAGGCACAACAAATATATCTAAATCAGACACAGTTCCTAGCCAAGATGATGACTGGAATTTATCCAAATATGACAGCAAGTGCAGCTGAAACCAAGTAGCTGTTTTCTGGATTTGTGAGTGAACATGTCAGCCTTTCCCTTTTATATTCTCCTAACATTCAAGGGTCTTTCCATGCTTTACTTCCTTGCCTTGCCTAGCCTCCCTTATTGCAGACAAAGCATGCAGGGAGCATAAATTGTCAACAGAAACAGCAGCTCCAGCCCTGGTACAGGGGAAAGATTGGCTCATGCACAGGAGAACACTTGCAATGGCATGATTAGCAAGGTTAATCATGTCTGACCAGCTGCACTCATCTGCCCCACTGCATCACAAAAGTCCTGGAAAACCAGGTGCTTCTGAAAACGAGACCATTCAGGGCAGTGAAATTCATGGCTGTGACTGACTCAAGAATCGAAACCAGCAACGTCTTGTTTCTCTTCGTTATCGCTGGGAGACCTGCATGACTAGGTTGGATTTAGACAGTTAATTTTTAACTTCCGAAGTTAGGTGTGATGAAGTTAGTCTGAAGTCAGCACTGAGAAAAAATAAATGCAAACTGCATCATCCAGTTTTGGGCTGGATTAAGGTAAGGGTGTAGCTGCAGTAATGCTCACTCGGAGCAGCCAACCGAACTACTGGTTTCAACATGTGACTTCTGCATCATAGACCCTCTTTTGCATCAACATACATAGTGTTACATAATTTTTGGCCCTGCTCAGGAGAGAAAAATAGAAACTTCTAAAGGTCTCAGACTGCACTGCCACAGTGCTCTGAGTAGCACAGTTCTAACCATCAGAATCATACTTCCATCACTGCTTATGCTTCAAAGTCTTTCTTTACTAGCACTCTCAGTTCCACTAATACAGAGGAACATAAAATACCACATAATGCAAGGCAAAATGTTATTTAAATGATGGTATTTAACTCAGAAGTAAAATTCAAAGGCAAATGCTAGAAGTTGGGGGAAGCTGTTTTTGTTGTGGGTTGGTTTAAAAACTCTCTTAAAATCATATTCAAGTAACACTGGAAAATTTTAAACTGTCTGTCCTGTAAGCTAAGACAATTCTAGACAATTCATTGAGGGGAGACTATAAAGACATTGTTAATTCTCCAGTGAGCCTTGTTATTCTGTAATAAGTTGATTAGTCATCTGGCAGTCCCTGGATTCGATCTAATCATCCACAGAACACAATTGGCAGAAGAGCCAAAACACATCTCCTGTGCATGGCAGTCTCTCCAGTCTGAAACTTGGTTCCAAGAATAACAAGAAAAAAAAAAATAAAATTAGACATACTTAGTACCAACACCAAGATGAAACAGGGGTGGGGGGCGGGTGCGGGGAGAAGAGGAAAGATGGCTGAAGATTCATTGCATGTTGTTTTGCACATATTTTCACTGGTACTGAATTTAGTCAATGTTCAGCTTTTGTGGGTCCTCATGGAAAGGTGGATGCCATGAAGAAGCAGCTGCCTGAGTGTTTATTATGAGGACAGCTCTCAGATGAGGCAATTCTGACAAAGTAATTCAACTTAAGCCCTCAAAATGGGTGCCAGGGAAGAATAGTGTAGCACAGTAGCTATATATGGAGACTCAGCCATGGGAACAGGGCATTCCACTCTGCTGCATATGCTTCACTGCTTCCCTGACAGCTAAAATTAGGATGTCACGCATGGGCATCAGTAGAGGCAAGGTTTATTAAGAGGGAGGAAGAATAATCTTTTATTTTCTTGTTATCTTTCTTAACTTGACTGCATTAAAAGCTAGCTCAAATCTCTGTAAAAAGACCATTTTAAAAATACTGATTTGTCACCCATTATACTTAATAAAATTCATCCATAAATTTTCTGTTAGTCCATGTGATGCTATTTGTTACATTATATCCTAGCTGATTCCAATATTTCCATTTTTCACAGCTTAAAAAATAGTCTAAAATGCCAAATTGCATTATCAGCAATATTTCAACTCCTGCAATCAAATATTAAGGCTAATCTCCAGATTCAAAATATAGTGTTATCCAGAGAACTATATCTTGGGAAAGAATAGATTTGGTTTGGATCTGATTTAGTGAGAACTGCTTACAAGCAAAACAAACAACTTCAAAATTTATTTTAAAAAATATCTGCTATGTATGAACAAAATACATCCAGGAAATTATATGATAATATTTCCCCAAAATAAGCATGAAATATTTTCAACAAAATGAATATAATAATTTAGCATAATTTGATCAAATAATGCTGTTTCTGAATCACCTCTAGAGCAAGATATGAGATATTATTATTTTAGACTTTGAAATATATACTATGCATGAGCATATCCACCATAAATATTGTGTATGTATGTAATACCTGTTTTTAAATGAAATAGGAAAAGTCTGTTTTATGAAAAAGTCTTCAGGCAGAACTAAGCCACTTCTGCAGTAAGAAGAAACTTCTGCTTGCAAGACATATTATTTACTTTGCCTTTATAGGCATTTTCTACTTTTACCCTCCTGGCTGCCCTATTTTACCACCAATGTTGGTGTCTAAAGCCCAACTTGGCTGCTCTCTAGGATCCTTGGACTAGTAATACAATTTGTTCTGATGCTTATCCAAGCTGATAAAAAGCTGGTAATTCACTAAGTGAATCTCAGGACTGCCCAGGCTGAAGCCTGGTACGAGCGAGTACCAGAGTTTTGAAAATTCAGGGATGAGATTCCAACAGGATAAAAACAGGTTCATCTCTTTGGGTCTTCAGAGAAGAAAAGCAAATGGACAGTCAACATCCACCTTTGGACAAACTCATCCGAGCTCAGCATGCTCCACTTAGTAGTGATTCAGAAACTCAAAACGTGCCCTATTCTGAGTCTGCAAGTAAAATAACTTTACATGTGAACATCATGCCAGCCAGTGACCCGATGGTGTCATCAGGGCTATGTGCTGTAGGAAAGTTACAGCTTATGCAAGTATTTGTAACCTTTAGCTGGACTCCACTCAGAGATGGATGGGACGGTGATTTTACTGCACATGTCCTGATCACCTGCTCAGGCTAGGAGGCTCCTTCCATATTCCATTTCCACACAGAAATGCTATTCCAGAGGTGTAATATTATGCTCGTGTATAATGGACGATGCCTGAAGTCTGAAGGACTGTCTAACAAAAATCACACTCAAGTTACTTAGGATTCCCCCCTCACCTTAATTCTTAAGAATTAAAGTGTGGGAATGTGATTGAGGTGAACAAAAAAATCATGACAATGGTGGTATAAAAACAACACCATTAAAAATTAGATGTAGTCATCTAAATGCAATGGCTGTGACCCTAACTAACTTACATTTCCTCTGTAAATATGCTCTCACAGCTCTCATGTGGAATTTTGAGTTATGATTTTTAAAAATTCTATTAAAAAGTCTTGTCATGGGGAAAAAATACTGATAATTCTGTGTGTTCTCAGTGAGCACCCAAAACATGCAGCAAATTGCTGAAAAAACAATGTTTTCCTGTGAGCACTTAGTTGCTGACTAATCGGTCTGATTTTATAAGTGAATGGTCCACAGGATCCTCTCTCATGGCAGCAGCAGCATTTTGTTGAACTACTTAGTGTCAGACAAAGAGGAATAATTTTTCATGGTTTTCTATTTAAAATTGAATTGCAGGAAAATGAAAGATACAACACTTTGCCTAGGATTAGACCAGTCATGGATATTTCTAAAACAAAAGTTACTTTATAGTGGTTTCGTACAAAAATGTGTCCTTTTTATTCTAGAAATGAAGAGTTTCTGTCAGTCATTCCATTTTATTGCTCATACTTATTGTATGTGATACTTGCCCTCATGACATTTCACACATGAGATAAAATTTTGCTTTTCTCATTTCTCGTATTGTTCCTGCCATCATAAAGTATAACACCATCATTCAAGGCACAAGGAGGAGTTGTTTTTTACCTCTTAACTGACTCACACCCTCAGCTTCTGGGTTTTAGGCACTTAAGCTCTCTCAGATAAATACCATACAGTATTTTAAATTCATTCCTTTCCTTTTCATGTAGACCTTCACATATACAAAAACACAGAGAAATATTTTAGCTGGTTTCAGGAGGCTTTCAGTCAAACCCAAATCACTTTCAATATCAAACCAGAAGTACACCAGGAGATTCTCAGTCAAATAAGCCAGCTCCAAGGCCAGTGTGCATTAACATTACATTACATTAACATCCCAGATTAATCACAGCTATTCATCATGCTGTATTTCTGCCCTTAGCAGATACAGACAGCAATTGCTGCATGAGAGCTCAGGTGTCAGAGCAGACACACACCTGACTCAGGACCCTGGAAAACCCCAGCAGCAGCCCAGGAAAGAGAGCAGGATAGGTCACAGCAAGAGTGCAGCTGCACAGAGGCAGCTGAGGAAGCAGCCTTGCTCAGCTGGCTGTGCTGGTTAAATGTCTGGATAAAGCATAAAGCCCTGGTGTGACCTCCCCTTCTGCAAGTCTACTGCGCTGCCTTATATGAACACCATACTTATGTAACATATTCTGCAACTGAAGGATGAGAGGAAGCTGGAACATTTTTTTTTTCCCCTGGCTTTCTTTGTCTCTTCAGAACTCTGTTATTGAACTGCTGAGAGATGGGGTCAAATCTATTGATACCACTACCTCTCTTCATCCCTCAGATCTGCTTTTAAGGGGCAGGGAGTCTGCAGGTCTATGGGGCCCAGTAAAACCTCTCCCAACACAGTTATCATTATCAGGCTTCAGAATATTAGAGAGTTGCAACATCTTCTTTACCTCCCTAGAGCTTCAGTTCCCCAGTCTAAGTCCTATTTCACAAGTTTATAGCAGGGCTTATAAAGGGCTTTCACGTCCAAAACTCTCAGTGTTAAAATATCAAATTAATGAACTTTCAGAATTATATGCAAGTACATCCCTGGAAGTGTTCAAAGCAAGGCTGGATTGAGCTCTGAGCAATATGATCTAGTGAAAAATGTCTCTGCTCGTGGCAAGGTGTTTGAATTAGATTTTTAAGGTCCCTTCCAACCCAATCCATTCTATATCACAAAAATGAGAAAGTGCATAAGGAAACAAGAATCAGTTCAGACAATCAAGCATTTAAAGCATCAGTACAAAATTATACTAAATCCTTGGTAATTAAAACTATTAATGAAGCATTTGAAAGATACCTGCAACTTTCATGAAGCTGAAACAAAGTTACATTTTCCACAAGAATGCCCACGCTATTCCTTCTTCCAGCTTGCTCTATAAAGAGGAGTGATTTGGCATGTCCCTTGAGGAAAGGAGACCAAACAGCTCCTTCGTTGCATTGCCATGGAAATACAAACAGAGCACCTCCTGCTTCCACAGGCTCCAGTCATTCACAGCTCAAAAACACCGTGGAGTACGAGGTGTAGCAGACCCAGGTGACAGCAGAATTCAGTTGCTGTCCCCTTTCTGAAGCTATTCCTGAAGTGTAGATCATTTAAGTGAGATTCTGCATGCCCTTACTGCAATGCTGTCATTATTTTGAATTTGTTTGTGGCTCTACCCTTCTCTGTTTCAGCTGCCAATAGAAGCAGGAATGCTGAAATGCCATATGAAAAGCTATGTGTTGCTCCCCTTTTCTTTTGATGAGAAATAGAAAATTCTAGAAACTTCTTGAGTGACCCTATCCTTATAAGGTTCTTAGGCTGTTTTTTGGATAACAAAGTAAGTCTTTCCTTCATTAAACCACCAAGTCTTTTGAGGGATGGCCAATGATGCACAACACTCAACCTTCAAGTTTTCTTCCCTCTGATTTTTCTTCTGAAGTTTTGTGGAACCATTCCAGCCTGTTTCAGCAGTCACACTAATGCCTCCTCCATATCTATATGCCATGAAGAGGAACTGGACCAAGTATTACATGGAAAAGTTATCAGTGAGACTAAAGAGGCAAGCAGGTAAAAGTCATTATCCTACAAAAGTCATTATCCTACAAATTAATTGGAATGGGATGTGTAAGAACTTTTCAAAGTAAATGAGAATGGAGGAAAACAGTGCTTTGTTAAATGCATTCAGTGAAACTACATGCTGCGGTTTTTTAGTGACAAAAGTTCTAAACTGCCTGTAAGTACTATTTATCTGTATTTTTATTTTTGTAGAAAAAAAGAGGAGGGTATGTAGTGTGACCCTGCAATGGGACAATTTGCATCTTTTTTTTATACATTTTTTGCTCTATATCAAACTACTGATCTTGTTCAATCTCCAGATATGTCCAATGTTTCATACTCTCCTCCAGAACAGGATTGCAAGTGTTCACTGTGGAAATATTAAATATTTTACATATAAAATTTCCCCCTACACATCTACAATCAGCAGCCTGTAGCCTTCTAAGAGGCTCTCCTGGGCTTGGCAACACCTTTTTTAAACAGGCAGTTTATCTTCTGATAAGACACAGAAAGACTTCATTTACAGTTGTTTAATGCTATTAGAGCCTATTCACGCAGTTTCCATAACAAGATAGGAAAAACAAGCCAAGTCTTCTGCGTGGGATTTTTCTGATCTCCAGGATATAGGAACACACCTATGGTATCTTGGTGTATGAGTCATTGGGTTGCTGATGTCATGCAGTATGTACTGTTAGGCTCGAGTAAGCGATAGAGAGAGTTCACTACAGGACAATAGCTTTTGGTGCTCTGACGTATCACCTACCTGTTGCAAAGTCATAGCCAGGTAGAAAGCTCTTTTAAGCATATAAAAAATTACATTTGGAGACAGAAAAGCAACACCATTTTCCATTTGTAATGCCATGCTGTTAAAACTGTGACAATAGTGCTGAGCACAGAAAATCAAAAACTGCACTGCCCTTTGCCTGCTCCTCTACCTCACTGCTGCTGGGCTCCCTGGGCGACCTGCAAGCCTGCAAAGCTGTGGCAACCAAGGTGTGCCACAGGCAAGGAGAACTGTAGGAAGGTTTGCCAATTTTACTTGTTCCTCAAGGGCTCAGAATGTGTTCTTAAATATGGCTCAGCAAACAAAGCAAAAGCCTCACTCCTGAAGAGTTTGCAACATTTAAATACGAGTCTCAGCATTTACTATCCAAACATGCAACTGTGTGGGTGTTGTCAGAATGTACACTTACACATCCTGACACACCGGGTGAGGAGAGAAAGCAGTTTATTTCAAGAGAAAAGTCATCAAGACATTGCTGAGCCCTTGAACAAGTGAAAATGAGGTTGTGCAGGGGTCCCCATCTCAGGTGGGAACACATGCAGTGTTCCAGTGGTTTGTAAGAACAACTGGGACTGCAGCAAAGGAAGCAAAAATAAATACAGCTGGCTATTGCTGTGAAGAGGAATTGTTTGCCTACAAACCTGTTGGACATCCTAGAATATCCATCAGCCAGCTATTCTCTATGCATACACCATAACATATATTTTTGTCTAGTAAAATAGAGGTGGTTCAGTGTCAAAGTCAGCTTTTCCCCCTTACTTCCAACATTGTCTCTTAAACTCTCCATCACAAGATCCAGGCCCTGCTCTCTGGGGTTTCCAAAGTTTTTTTTCCTTATTAACCACTTCTCCTTTATCCTATGGAAAAAGCAAATTCAGCCTCTCCCTTCTAGCTCATGTCCATTCATGTATCTTCTAGGATCCCATTTTTTTCATGCAAATAATCCTTTTTCCCCATTCTTTGTGCCTTCATCTTCAAAAGAATTGCCACCATAGCAAGCAACCAAATTATTGTTTGTTTAGTTCACTTTTTCCTTAGAAATCACAACTAAGAGAAAATAGTTAGAAAGAAGCCATGCACTTAACCACATCCTAACCATTGTAAGTTAAAAATATGCATCTTGCCTCATAAGAATCATCATCTTATTCTGGATAATTTGCAAAGAAGGAGGAAATGGCTAAGACTAACAAACACTCACTATAAATATTTTATCCTTGACTATTAGATGCATGAGTAGTTAGATGGAGGAGCAGAATATGTTCTTAAGAGGATCTCTACATAACTCACAAACCAGGGATGCACTGTCAGGAAAGGACGTAAACAGATTCCCTACAGAAGCAATTGGATCTCTTCTTTTGAAAGGGAAAATAATTTAAGCAGATAGAAACAAAGAACAAATTATACACTGAAATGAATGGTGAGAAAGAATATATTACTTGATCTCAGGGCAGATTTATTGTTGATTTAAGGCAATTGTGAAAAACAACATTAAGAAAAACACCAACAAAAAAACAAACAAACAACAAAACAAAAAACCCCAACCAAACAAAACAAAACCCTACTAAATACAACCCCAGAATGCAACAAAACAGTACTTTCCATTACTGAATGACTAGTAATATTAATTAGGCTCTCATCTGAAATACCTTGATTATGAAAAGAAGAATACCACCTGGGGTAGATGCAGAGAAGGCTACTGAGACGTGTGAAAAGGGAAGAGTCAATTCAAAGGGAGGAGGCCACAGAAATTATTGTACCTGTTTGCAAAAGGTTGACTAGCAAGATAAAGATTGCTGTCTGACAGTGCCAGAAGACAAATGGGAGTCACAGAAGTAATCTCAGCTCATTAAAAATAGCTATGAAGGAAGCATTGTAAGGAATCAGATAAAGGCTTTTTTACCTAAAGCCTGACACTCTATAGAACTAATAATAGCCAAAAACCAATTTGATTTCAGTCTTGAGCCAATAATCAGTGAGGTGAAAATGTGGTTATTGTTATAGCAGAAAACAGACCTTTAAAATTCAGATGTTCTCTAGTTGTCTTACTTAATATTTGTTGAACTAAATATAGTGCAAACCTGAAAAGAACATCAGCAGGATACAGAGAAAATAAAGGAATCATTCTAATGCAATTCACGTGACTTAGACAGGTGTTTAAATGATGCCAGCTGGACCCATACTGTAAGCAAGGGCTGCTCTCAGACTTGTTTGATCCTGTAATAACTCTTTGTTGTTCATGGGTGCTTGCTGGTTCTGCTGAGCAGGGTAACTCAGAGATGTGTCTCTGCTGGTGGTTACATGCAGACACCATTCTTCCACCTTCACCCTTCCACCACCATGACCTTAGGCTGCTTCCCAGCAGGAGCAAGCCATCCTCCAGCAACCACAGGGTGCCTGACTCTTTAAACTGTGGATGAATGCAGGGATTTGATAATATTGATTTATGGTTGAGAACAAAGTGTTTGCAATTAAGTTGGCAAAGATACCCATACTCATTTTGTCAGCAAAGATGGCCAGAACTCTGCAAGGCTGCATGATTTTAAGTGCTTAAAACAAATTAGGACCACTACATTTCAAATATTGTGAGTAAAAACCATAATTTTACCCACACAGCATTTATTAACTCTTTCATAAACTATTTTCTTTGGCTAATGCTAAGTTAACTATTAATACACATCTAAGAGTTATAATTCTGAAACATAACCAGATTTTGGAACACATTCAAGGATCTTGCTAAATCAGCTGGAGGACTCAGAAAACATATGGGATCTGCTGGTGACAACTTTCCAATAATTATTCAATATGCTGTTTTACACTTCTGCCAAGATCCTGATTAGTTCAAACACAAAGCCCAGGTTACATAGTAATCTATAAATCATGCAGCTAGTGAATGAAAAACCATAGTGGAATGAAATCCTGATAAAAAATAACTGTGAAATATATAACGGTGAAATACTTAGCATTAATGGGTCTTGCAGTATGAGTGCAGATTCTGCAGTTAGAGAAGACTTGGAGAAAGATGACAGAAAATAGTCACCAGGATAGAACTGTTAAACCTGGAACAGTTACAAAACGTGGAACCATATGCCTTTGCAAAACTTCAGAGAGATTATGTTTCTATTCCTTCTCAGAAGAATAAGAGCAACAAGACATTTACCTGTATCAGGAAGTAGCAGATATAAATCTTGTTACGCAATTTGATCTTGGAATTTATTGCTCCAGGATGTCAGTGATGCCAAATATCTAGGTAAACTGAAATAGTAAATATATTTTTGGAAAGAGAAAATACCTGGTGTTGTAGCAATCAGTGCTGGTATTACAAAAGTATATGAAAGGTTATGAAGTAATATTTCCGAGTTTATTCCCATCAGCCACATTTCCTAGGGAAGAAAGGAACTCCCACCAATCAGATGAAGGTATTGCATTTTTTAACTATTAGTACTTTCTTTGCATTGTCTGGTTCTACCCGTCTTCAGAAAAGGCACAGAAAGCTATTCTCTTATACTGGCAATTTGGACATTAAAACTTTCCTGGAGAGTAGGAGGAGTAGACACAAAAATATGTTAGTAGAAGAGAAGACTAACAGTATTTTGAAAACTTATTAATTCTTCTTGCTCTACTGAAGGCAAGGAAATCCTTACTCTGCACTCTACGGAGTAATATTCCCAAGCCTTTTGCTGTGTTTCATCATTATGGATTAATGAGGGTATGATACACACAACTAAGAGCATCTCCCTATTAACCTTGCAGGCTTATCAAGACAGTTAATGCATCAGATTTGATGGCAGAACTTGGTGATAGTAGGTCAGGCTTTTTTCCAGCACTTATCCACTAAATGCATTTTAAAAGAGTAAGAAAAGTAAGAAGAATGGCTGTCAGGTCAAAATGAATATAAATTGGAGGGACAGGTGGCTTTAAATAAAAAATCTCTGCAAGAACAGTTCTCAAAGATTTTCCAGAAGACATACATTTTAATCTATTTTTTTCTTCTCTCCAATCTCAAAAAGTTATGAAGCAAGCTTGTGGGAGGCAGGACTGGTATGTTGACTGGCCATAGGTGTGGAATGTCCTCTGAGATGCCATTTGAGCTGGTGGATATAACACAGGACCCACGGGAGGAAAGCAGACACCCTTCTGCAAGGGCAGTCAGAGGCCAGGCAGGCTCCTTGAGGGTGTCTCATAGGGCACCAGATGTATGTGGGTGACTTAATCTGGACCCCAGGACAAACAGCTTCACTGGTTTCATAGAAAAACATTAATTTATAATGCCTGAAAGTGTAGCTGAAAGTATGATCCAAAACTATGACACAACATAATTAAAACTCACTTGTTACCCAAATTTTGTAATAAAAAACAGGCAGAGAAGTATAAACACAAGTCCTGTAAGTTTTGTTAATGCCATTCTGGGGTAAGACTTTAACACTTTGCCTAGCCTTGGTTCTGCATGAATATCTTATGTTGTTTATCAGCATAAGGAAACTCCCAGTTCTTTGAAGCCTTACAGAGGAGGAGAGGGGAAAAAAAAGAATTATGATCATGTTATTAACCTTAGGACACTTGTATGAATTTCCTGACAAACATTACATAATTCTAAAAATCCTGGTTAAAACTAAATTATACTCTCACAGTGATGTTTACTAAAGTAAAGTGTAATCAGTCAAACCTGTTATGTCCAAAGAAGCTGGTTTTTTTAGTGTATGTGCTTTACGATAGTCATCTCAGTATTCACTGAATTTATGACCAAAATTGTTGATCCAGGAAGACACAAGCAACATGGAGTACAATGACATACATCTTAAAATTCAGTACTTTTCATCTAGGAAAATATAAGACTGGGAAAGAAATTATATAACCTTCTATCAACATGATTTTAATATTATTTTTCTCAAATAACAACTGAAATCACAGTCTATAGAAACCAAAGTGTTACTAAACTCTAGTTCAGGGTCAAAAAATTTCATATAAAACATTTCTCTCTGTATCATATAGTTTTTGTGGCTTAGGAATCATATTCTCATCTCCCTATTATAAAAGATACTTTCTCCTTGCTGCTATGATAAAAAAAAAGTACAAACGAGGAACTGAACATCCAGGGAACACTGTACAAGGCACTGCAGCATTGTGAAGCAAAAACAAGAGAGAGAAAAGAAGTGGAAACATGTATTCACTGCTGTCTTTAAGTGTGTGTGGCTAATTGTAACAGAGGAAGGCAAACTTTTTTGACAGAATTGAAAAATATTTTGAAAAGGAAAATATCACACAAGTACAAGAGAAGAAATTCCAATAGTGCAGATCAAGGGGGTCTTCAGCATGAGGCTTCTTCTTGTAAAGTGATATTTCATTTTAGTTGTTTATAAGAAGTCACATCACTTCCATAATCCTACCAAGTACAGATAGCTAAATCTATAATCAAATACAGTGTGTGTGTGTGTGTGCGCGCGCGCTCACGTGATAGCACTGAAGCAATCATGAGGACTCCTAATAACAAAATTGAATAAAAGCCCATATAAAATACTGGTAACAGATGTCATCCCATGCAAGTGTCCTGATAGTTTACACTTTTCTCGCTTGAGATTATAATTTGCTAAAGCAGAACATAAAATTCTACAAATTCTAAATATATGCAGCAAGAAGCAGAAGCACCCAAGAACCAAGTCTCTATCAGTAAGTAAACTTTGAGCAGAAAAGCACACTTCTCCCTGTTTTCAACCTTTCAACATGCTTATCTGGCAGTGGACTTTCTCCCTTCCCTGTTTGCTAGTCACCCCTTCCTCCCCAGCCAGGAGCTAGAATAGTATTGCTGATTCCTGGTTACTGCTTTTTCTTATTCAGTGCCTACAAAGCTGATCTCCCATCCTGAAAGAAGTCAACTGCACAGCAAAGAAACCAAAAAGGCTCAGTTAACCCAATTGCATAGGGAGCATAATGAAGCACCCTGTGGCTCCTGTGAGTCTCTGCTGTCTCTCCTCTCAGGCAAGGTTAAGTTTGTTAGCCTTCTCTAACTCACCAAGCAGCATATAGATACACTGCTGTCCTGAGGACAGGCTGGGAGGGCATTAGCCAAGAGGATGATGGCTCTCTACAAATCAACATAAAGGACTTCCCTCTCTGACTTCTGTCATTTCTAATAGAAAAGATCAAAATATAAATATTTTTTAAATTAATTTCCCCTATGAAATTTTGCCTAGATGTGTGAAGAGAGGAGCAGCAGGTTGGGGCTCTCTGGTCTGAGCTCTGGTCTTCCACCTGCCTTACAGAGCAAAACTGCAGGAGTTGTAAGCTTGCTGAAAAGTTTCAGCTTAGCTCTAGGGCCTCTGACATCACATTAGCAATAGCATAGTTAATGGCACACCCTTGAAAGAACTAAATATCCTAAGCATAAATGAATCCACTTGGGGATTTCAGAAACATCAGGAGAAAGTCTGAGCTCAGGTTTGTTACTCTTATCAAGGTACTTAGCAATCACGATGTCATTATCAAAAAGCTACATAGGCGAACAGCCAATTTACTAGTACCTCATGCTAGAAGAATAAATCTCACTTGGATACCATGAAGCTGCATAGCATTTTCCTTTCCAAAACAGCTTGTGCTCACAAAACCTAAAAGTTAAACACTTAAATACTAATACCTGAAAATATGTTTAGAATTTGGGAATTATTAAGCATGCATCCAACCTCCAACAAGAAATCTTCCAACATCCTGCGGGAAACCTTCCCTTGCCAAACACAGGCAGATGCCTGGGATTAAAGACTCAAGGTTTCCAGCCCCACCGTCACAATGGCCTCTGTGCCTCATCTTGAGCAAATCCCACATCCACTCGCTTGTTTCTTTTGCTTGAAGTAGGTAAATTCTATCCCCAAATTCACAGAGTTTTAAGAGGAATCATTTATTTGTCTCAGTAGCAGTGTTTTGTGTGCTGACATAAGAGTCAAGAAAGAGATTTAAATAAGGTTGGTGTGATTTAGGAATAGTATTTCCCATAAGAGTTCCCATTGAAGCATGCCAAACCACGCCCCTTGGTCCTTCACTTCCCCCTTTCAGTCCCTCTGCAGCAGGATGGAGAAGAGAATTGGAGGCACAAAGGGTAAAGATCACAGACTGAGATAAGAAAAATTTACTGGAAAGAGCAGTGGAGTAAGACAAACAGTTACAGCAATGATATCAGTAACAGAGGGAACTAGCACGACCTGACTGCTCTTTTCGTGCCACACTTACACAACCAGAAGGGACCCCATCCCCAGAAAATGACAAGAGGGGGTATAGAGCAACCTCTAGGTCATGGCCATGTCCCCTCCCGGCTACTGCAAAAACTAACCTTATCCTAGTTGGAAGCAGGACATACCTTTATATGAACCTGTAACATATGTACCCAGGAGAGAAAGGATGGCAAAATCAGCTCAGCCTCTCTCAAAGTGAAACCAGCCCTCCTTACCTCAACACATCTGGGTAATAAAAGGGTATTGACTCCTGCTCCGTCAGCACAATTATGTAACCTAGCTGTCCTTTAGTCATGTAGCTTTAGCTTACCCTCTCTAGTTGACAATATTATTACATTTCTCTTTCCACTTATCAACCAGATATCTAAACTTCAAATTGCATCCTTTCTAGTTGAGTAACAGAATAAACAGCATAATGAAGGCAATTAAGCAAACACTGCACAGTACCACCACCTGAGGCTGTCAGTCCACCAGATAATTCATCCTGTCCCAGCTAACCTAACTGAAATTTGAAATCATTAGTAAATAGAATGAAAATTACTCCTGAGCTGTAGACAAGAGCAAGTAAGAAGCAGCACTGGTGGGCACAAAAGACGGGTGGTGACTGTGGATGTTGTGAGTCCGTGTCAATGATAGATGGAAGGGGCTGGGAGAAGATGTCACACAGGCAGGGAAGCACATGTCATTGCTGCCAAGTCTTCCTGTGATTTTGGCAAGGGCTACCTTTGGGTTAGGCTTTCAGGTTTAAAAAATGCCCAGTGAGCAATATCCATTCGTCTTTTGACCTTCCTACGTTCCACCTTCCTGCTGGCAAAATTTTGAGCCTTGAGCAAAAGAGGAATGTCCTGGTTTGAAGGACAGGTGTTTGCCAAGGAAAGCAGAAGCTTCCCCTTGGACTGAAAAAAAATGTGATTCTTCCGATTATTATAATTTTGGAATTAAGAGAGCTCTCAGGCAAAGATATGGGGGTAGGAATAACAGTTCTTTACTAGTATATTTAACAAGACAAACAAGAACAACAGCTATGAAATTACCCACAAACAGAACAGTAACTCAGTCCCAGTGTTTTCTGGCTGCAGGCACCTTTTCCCTGAGCTGCAGTTCCCGGTGCTGGGGGCGGGCGGGTCCCGCAGAGCTGCAGGAGGGCTGGGGGTGATGGCAGAGCTGTCCCAGGGGGAGAGAGAGATGGAGAGAGCTCTCCGCTCACGGTGTGGGTCCTGGTGCTCAGCAGAGTATTGGATGGTGGTAGTTCACAGCGAGAAGACAGCCGGACAGGGTCCGATGGTGGTTTCCCGATGCTGGGATGGCAGGGATGAGACACAGGGGGCGATCGTTCTTCTCATCCGAACTCCGCGGGGGAAATGGGCCGAGGCCCAGCCTTCCGCTTCCTCTTCTGGCTGTTTGAATCTCGCAGGGCTTTCCCTCTTCCCTCCCGTCCCCTCCCCCTTGTCACCAGGGCCCAGTCAACAGGTATCTTAGCATGACAATGGAGAAAATTCCACAGAGGGAAAAAGGGAGAGAACTAACCCTCAACAAGGAATCAAATTATATGTTATTGTATCTTTTGAAGCAAAATGTTTAGGACGATTGTTGAGGAAACTAACTCTCAGTTTTATGTCAGTCAGAGCTAGGCTGTCATAAAGCATTGAGGAAAAAACTGAAGTACAAGAAGGGAGAGATTACAGAAAAAAAAAAAGAAAGACAAAGAACACTTTAATATATGAAAAGACTGCAGAGAAGGGTGCTTTATTTATCAGTTGAAGAGTTAGGCAGATGTTCTCTTAACAGGAACAGAGATTATATAGGATAATATGGAAACACTCAGCTCAGCTGTACACACCTGAGAGTCAAGTTATTAACTAAGGCTGAATTTCAGCCTGGGGAGACAAACAAAACAAAGCCTGACTGTACTAACCAACATTTATAAAGGGAAAGATATCTAGAATTTGCATAAATGAATGCACAGAAGACTAATTGATTCCTTAATCAAATACATATATCAAGTACCTCTAAAATTGTTTGGTTCGGTTTGTTTCTCGTTCTTTGCCTTCCCCTACATTTTATTTTTCAATTTTGCTGAGTCTTACTTTGAATGCAATAGAGTGAAAGGTTTGCTGTTTATTTCTATTAAATGTCTTGTGATCAGAACAGACTTTCTCTATATCAGCCAGCTTAAATATTCCTCTCTGTTACATTTGTCCTTGCCAACAGAACAGGTCAAAATAGAATGATTTTTGTTCTCTTCCTTTCCCCATATTGAAATTATGAAAATATTCAGACAGCTCCAATTCCTAATTACCTCCCTTTATCCCCTCAGATTACTCATCTGGTACTCTTTTCAATCCATTTCCTTCAGATGCCACAAATAATTAGGTGCCCCTATGGAGCTATTTACCTGTGATTTTTGTCATTTTTTACCAAACCACATCCATTACAACTGCATTGCCCTCTCCAGGCTTTCTGCAAATTTTCTTGTTAAAGAAATGCCCAGAAGCATCATTCCAGGAAAAATTGAGTGTGAGCTGGCATAGTAACACCTCTTTTTTCTAGGTCCCACTGAGTTCCCCAAGCTCTTACCAAAAAGGCACATGTAGTGCATCTCTCAGGGATACCCGTCTCCACTCTTCTCCATTGCATTTTCTTAGTCAGTGCCCTTCAACTCCAATGCAAGAGAAACTTAGACCATAAATTGGTCTAAATTGGGTTAAATAAGTCTGCTTGGGATAATTTAACACAATTGTAGACAAAGCCTTTTCAGCAGGCTTGGAGTAAAAGCAGCAATAATTTTACATTTGCTGTTATGCCCCACAACTCACAATATGTGGTTTCTTCTCCAGAAGTTTGGACATGCCTGGGTGCCAAGCTCCAGTCTCTGAGATGGATGGATGTTGCTCTTCCACCCCAGCTGGGGTCAGCTCCTTGTGGCAGGACTTACCCCCAGACTCCCAGTTGTACATGGGGTGTGATAACACAGCTGTCTCCCCGATACATCCAAGGAATGACCCTGTCATCTTCAGTCATCCTTGTGGGCCCCCATCACACCCTTCTGGCACCACTGGTGGCTCTCCAGCCACCGCTCATTCCATGTTGCTTGGTCTGGAAGGCACTCGCTGCCTTCTGCCAGTCTGGGAATGTCTCTTGATTCACGTATTTTAATCAGTCTGGATAAATGCTGTTGGTGTATGGTTGCTACCGCTCCCAAGCCCTAAGACTTTGAAGGTGTACCAAATGTTCCTGCAATATGGCTGGTTCACTCCACATTAGCATAAAAAATGCATACTGCAAACACATCCAACTGCTTTTAACATTAAGAGGAAGTTTACCACTGATTTTTATAAGAGCTGAATTGAGGTCTTGTGATCCTGCTGCAGTGAAGTATTTACACACATGCCAGACCCTGAGTATGTGAAGAAGCCCCATGAATTCAGTATGCTTCTCAGATGCTTAAACACTTCAGTCAAGGCCTCAATGTTTATTTTAGGCTGCTGTAACAGTGCCGCTGTAATTTTAAAAAAGATCCATGTGAGAATTCCTTTGTTCCTAAGAAAGGAGGAATAAGCCTTTACATTAGTATAGATACATAGATATAATGTGCCTGTTTAAATGCATATGCACACTAGTTCCATACATACATTAGCATCTATTCTGCTCTTCATATTCCTGAAAGTAAAGGTTTTATCTCATTCATAAAATTAACTGCAAAATGCAGTGTTTGAGTCCACATTTTTTACACTGGGAAAAAAATAATTTTAAATGCCCTTGTCCCAGTGCTGATGGATGCTCTCCAACCCAGAAAACTGTCACACAATAGACAAATCAAAAGCCTTAACCTGAGGAGTAGAAATATTTGCCTTGGAAATATATATTAAAAATTCACAACAATGACAAACAGAAAGAGAATTGGGCAACATAGTGAAAGATTTACCTCCGAGACCATCAAAAGGAAGAATCATTTCCTTTCCTGCTTTAGGGCAATGTTAATTTTGATTACAATGTAAAAGGTGCAGTGGAAATAAACATCCTCATTATTGTCTATAGAACCTTCAAATAGGCCTTCATCTTATAATGGCATTCAAGGGACATTTTAGGTCTTCTCTCTCCATTCCTTTTCCGTCCTTTATCTCTTTTTTTTTTTTCATTTTGGTTTGATTTTTTCTTTTAATATATAATATGCAGGGTTCAGCCTAAAAATTCCCTACTGAAATTGAGTGAATTCATGCATATATATGCTGAGCAGCTGCAATCACATGTGACTCCGGCAGGGGCAATGCAGCATTTTAACTGCAAAGTCTCCAAAAAATTAAATGAGATAAATGAGATTTTACCTTGGGGTAAAGGCTGGCAGACTAACACCGGAAGAGACAGAAACAATTTTTTTGTCTTTGATGGAAAAGACTAAATTCTTATATTGCTCTACAGAAGAACAGATTTCTCCAGATTCACTGTAAGTTGCTTAGAGCAGTATAGAAACAGATGGTTAGGTAAATACAATTTTCTCTTTACTAGAAAGTTGTTTCTGCTCTATTATTATTTGATTCTCCACAATCCATAAATGAAATTAAATCAATAACATCTGTGAACATCACTGCCCTTCCGCTCCTCTGAAATACCCCATAACCTTCCATAACTTTCTTTATTGCTATTAAGCCTCATGTCAGGCTATCTTAAAACTCCTAGACCAACAGGAAATAATGTCTGGATTACAAACACTTGGGTTTTGTATAGTGGCGGGCAGGCAGGGAGAGGACATAGCACACAAATTCAGGAATATTAAAAGGATTATGATATCTGTCGGACATTGAGAGGTTTCTTTGGAGTCTTTTTTCTCCTTCAAGTGCAAAACACCTGGGAAGGCAGCCAGCCAGCAGAGACAGGCTCTGGAAACTTCAAACCATAGAGAAGCACCAATCTATCCTGCCACATCCTCTGTTAAAAACTCCCCTGTGGTTTACTTCCCATGCAAGTGGTCTGTGGGTAATGCAGAGTCAAGAAGAGCAGCTGTGACTGGTGTCAGGACCTGAGAGTTTCATCAGTGGCAAAGCCACTTCTGTACCCTCAATGACTGGAGAGGTAATCACCACAGCAGTCCAAGAGCTAGCCCAGTATTCCTTCTGTGCTGTGCCATGTGCCATCTGTAACTAAAGAAGCACAAAAACAATTCCAGAAGGTGGCTGGCAGAGGCAGAGGCTGATAAGGAGAGACTGCTGTGGCTGGGGAGGTCTTGTAGTGTGGCTTAACAGGCACGCTGTGTTACAGCATTGTCATCATGGCTCTGCTGGGACTGTGATTTCTTAAGAGACTTTTTTTCTCCTTGCTCCATCTAAAGTCTCTGAAATGAGAGTGAGGTGGTCGGTGTTCTGCGTGTCCTGGCTTCAGCAAGAGGACGTTTGATGGTGACAAGGTTTGGGGTAAAAGTGGAACACTGAATAGGATAAAGGAAGCTGACTTTGTTGCAATTTCATTCATACCAGTGGTTGGCATCAGTGTCTGTGATGGAACGTGACGTCAACCATGTTTAGGTGCTGTCTAGGGGAGAGATGGTTGGATAAGCAAATTAACAGCTAACTAATAATCTAGGATTTAGTTCTTAGCTCATTCCTTGTCTCTTTCTGGATATACTAAGATATTTTCCCCCTCTCCACTGAAGGGAAAACCTATTTTCCTTATTGCTATTAGTTTTCATGCCTAAATACCAGGTATTTATTTACAGACCAAAATTCATCTGTGAAGTCGATGTGGTAATGAACTGGGTCTACATTCTGCTTTCTGGATGATGCAAAAATTTATAATGCTAATGGTCACATTTCTTCCCAAAGTTTATTAATTGTTCCATGAGAGATCACAGGGAGCCTTTTATGTCCATTTACACATGTAATCTCTTTTTCCTGGGTCACTACCTTCTGACTTTTCACAGGAGAATCATCAGTCATAAACCAAACCCATCTTACACAGTTACATACACACATCTCTGAATCTGAACATAGAACTAAACACACAAAAAAGTCATATGCAAGTCAATTTGCATGCAATCCTAATAGACAGCTAAATCTGTTCAAGCTTCCCAGACCTGTGTTTGAACCTCCTGTAGCTGTGGTACATCAGACACAAGCATGCATAGGACACAAAAGTCAGAGAGTTTTCATTAAGGGATTGTGCTCTCCACAGCAATTTCTGAGCAAGACAAAATGGCTGAAGAATAAACGTAGGAAGTGTACACTAGGGCAAAGGCAAGCCCAGCACTGAGAGCAATTTAGAATAACCTCTGCTTCTTTCTCTTCGGTCCTCTTGAAGCACAGATGTGTTAAGTTCTATTATGTGAGAATGATGAAGTAGCTCCCCAGGCTTCAGTCCTCATTTCCCAGCTGAAAACCAGTATTTGTGAAGCCTGCACTAGTCAGGCTTTGTGAATGCTAACATACAAAAGATGTGTGTATTCCAGACATTTTTCTTGTCTTGAATGACTTCAGGATCCAGTGCTCCATGTGTAACCCTGCAGCCATATCCATTTTCAGGAGCTTTTTCCAAACTCACAAGTTACTATTTGTCCCTTCAAAAGTGTATGAGCTTTGAATACTAGCCCCCTCCTATATTCTAAGGAAGGTTGAATACTTACACTGATCTAATTTGTCTAAAGAAGTTCACAAATGCTCTTATTTCTTTCTATCTGTGCAATTTCTGTTTAATGATTTTGAGCATATACTTCAAAGACGCTCAGGGGCTGTACTGCCCAGATCCATGAAACATGATCCAGAAAAATCTACTCTATTTTCAGCAACTCAGATTTTGCAGAGATCTGCTAGAGATTTCTAGTGGTTAGCAAATGAAAGAAGGTAAACCAAATTATTGTCTGTGTCAAAATTATTAATTTCACTTGATAATCATCATGGACAGATGCTGTATTTAGTTATCTATATTCAGTGATGTGTTAATACTTGTTTTTCTAGCCCTTTGTTTTTTTCACAAAACACACAGACATTCTTTCTGAAACAAGAAAAGAGATCACATCTCTAAAATCTCAGTTTTGTTGGAAAGTTCAGAAAATAGATAAAAAACCCGAAGCCATGGGCTTATTTTTCTAAACAAAAGATTATCACATAACATCAAGATTATTTTTCATGTCCCTCTTCTTTCTTACTTCCATAATACCTCCCACACCCACCTCCTGGCAAGTCAACAAGCTCTGAGAAGTCAGTCCCCACTTTCGTGACTCAGTCTCAGAGCATTAAAGTCTTAAGCTTGGCAGGTGTCCAGGGTGAAGAAATATTAACAAAACTCCCACAAAGAGCACTCTAATCATAGCAAGCACTGAAGCCTTGAATATAATATTTCCTCCATGTATAAGATTCCCAATTTGCTTAATGGTCTTTCAAATTTTGCAGTATGATATTGCAAATGTTCCTCTAAAAACTCCAAGCGCTCCCCAAACACATAAGCAGCATTTACATTACATAAAGAAAAAATATCATTTATTTTTCACTTTTGGCTTCTACTGAGAAATCTTCTTCCAACTCATCATTTATTGGAAAATAAAATAAATCAAAAAGAAATACCATGTTCAAGTTATCTTTCAAAGATGCCTCATTTTGTAATTCCCATTGCAACAACAGAGGCACATACTTCCATGAAACATTGTTGTTTATCTCTTTTTGGATGACCTCATCGAAGGTTAGTTGGAAGAAGATGGAAATGCAGACTGATTTATTGGTTGCTGGAGTGTAAATTTCACACTAAAGTTCAAATGGCAGATTTTATAACTACAGCTAAAGTCTCAATTTTGTGAGTTGTGAGTAATTTCCACAAGACGATGTTCTGCTCTCTGCCCCAGAGCACATATTCAACTCTCCTGCTTTCTTTTAGGATATGAGCTGACACTTTTTTTCCAGATAGCTACATTCAGAGCAAGGATTTTTACAAATATATGCAACTGCACCCATTTTTGTTCATACCTAAGGGATGTGAAAAACATCCAGCTAAACCCAATTGTACTTCATTATCTATATATAGGCTGTGGAAGAAGTGTAGCAAATACTCTGAATATTGCTTATCTAAGGCCTTTAAATTTATTTCTATGAATAATTACAATTTAGTTACCAGGGAAACGCATATTATAGCAGTCATTCTTATTCATTGGCATAGTTATGTCTGCCACATTACAGACAAAATGTATCTAAGTGTAGAACTGCATTAAGCAGTAATTTAAGAGGACTTTTCAACAGATGTTTTTTCTAAAAGAAAAATATTTTTCTAAAACGTTTTTCTTAAAAGATCCCTTGTCTACACTACTGAAACTCGTAAGTTGTTTTCTGGTTTGGGACATATTTGTTTCTTTGAGCATTTTTCTTTAGTATTAATCTACTCTATGCTGTGAATAAGCATTTTGTGACATGAGTGTGGTTAGTCTTCCAGAAAAGGCAGACTATTGAAGGCAGAAGTGTCAGAAGAAATACAAAGGTACAAGAATAAAGCAAAGCATTACAGTAATTTATGTAGTGTATAAATTCAAGTCACTACAAAGAGTACAGTTCTCCCTCAAGGATGCATGCTAGTCAAAAAAACACACATCAACCCTACCTAGCTGGGTTTATTTTAAGAAAGCAAGGACTATGGCCAGCTCTGGAGGAGCATGAGAGAATTCAAACTCTTTCAGTAAGGAGGACTTCTGCTCATTCAAAGCATGTGAAGTGTGGAACACCTGCAGTGTCAGCTAGTATTAATGGAGAGAGGATCACCTATGCTTCAGTTACTTATGTGCTATAAAATGTCCCAGTTGTGTTCTTTAAAGCTGCTTAATTACATTAACAGAAAGTCCTTTCCACATTCCCTAGTTCAGGTAAACACATCCACTTCACAGCAATTCCATGCCATGCCTGATGTTCTGCAGTCCCAGGCTGAATGTGTGCTACTGCAATTCACCTTTGAGCTGGCTGAGCTTTACTCTTTAACTAATATCAACACAGGTCTGTACCTTATATTGTTCTTCACATTTCCACAAATTGATCATGCTAAATATCTTTTTCTTCTTGTACTGTTTTGTTGGGGTTTTTTTTATATCAGTGAACAAAAATGCCATTTTAAAGTTTTACCATTTTTAAGTATGGAAAAATAGTGTCTAGAACACCATGCAGACATCTTCCTGAAATCTGACACAGTCATTGAAAGAGAGTACAATGCACAGTTCAGTAAATGTGGGAATAAAAAGTTTTGCTGAGTCTTGAGTCATCAGTATGAAATTAATTAATTAGATGTTCAAAACCCACAATTTCCAAATTCAAAATTGATGAGCAAATACTTCCCTTAAATGGTTCTGACTGGTTGCCAGTGGCCAATTCCCCACATCCTAGACAACAGACATAACCTCAAAATACAAATAACCCTCTTGCTTGAATTGACATACATACTTCTAGTGGGGTAATAACATTTGACCATGGCCACTGAGAAATAGATTTGTTCCTTTCATGTAAAAATGAGGAGTGTTTTAATTTGAAAACAAAATTGCTAGTATGAAAATCCTATATCCAGCTTACATCTAAACATATTTAGATAAACACATGTTCTTAGGAAGCAGAGCATAGAACTGGAGAAGATGAAAGAACAATTAAAGAGCTAAGGAAAATTAAGCCCCTTGGTTATAGTAATAGAAGAATGATAGTGATCATCTCCCCTTCTAATCTTAATAGCAGTCTTTCCAAAATTTTCCATTAAAATCAAATTAAAGTTTGAGCATTGCCATTTCAATGAAATTCTCTGCAGCTGCATTTCTCTCAGCCCAGTGTTAATATTAAGCATTTAGTGAATTTCTTTTAGAAGTTAATTCAGTAGTGCTTGCAATTATATAGCTACTATCTCATTTTCATTTAATTACCAAGAAGTTATGATCTTTCAGGATGAGACTGTTTCAAAAACTATAAAGATGTTTTTCTGAAGTTTAATAATACCCTCTTGGCCATGAGCATTAATTTCAATGAATAGTCAATACTTTCTACATCATACTTGCTGCATTCTACATCCTGACATTAAGTACCCATCTATTCATTTGCAAGACACCATAATTTTTTATTAAGCACCTTTTGTTGCTTTATGTCCCCCCCTTTCAAGGCAACATAATTTATGAGCATCTCAGTATGATCCAGTCATAGAACTTAAAATAAAACATATTTCAAAATTGGTCAGATCATTCTTGAATTACATTTCCTGGAAATAATTTGACTAGTTCAAGAAAGAGTTGAAATATTAGGAAAAAAAAAATCTTCACTGGTTGATTTAAGGTACTTTTTATTTCAACTCTGCCTATAAAAGTTGCAAGATTGATTTTTCTCTTAAGTAGTTCCTTGTAACAATGTGTAATGGGGGCCTAGGTTTCTTTTTGTATCCTGACTACATACACGGATTTTGAGATTATTTTCTTTATCAAATAAGTTAAGAGAACACATGCAGAAATACTACGTTTTCCAATGTAACTTTTCTCAGTTAGACACCTTCATAGTCCCCCCAGTATAGCATTAGATTAGTATTAGATTGCCACTTAGCCCTTCAGAAGCAATGAACCTCATCTCAGTTATGTGAGGTGGCTCTTGCTCTCATTCCACAGCACTACATTTTTGGAAATCCTGGTGTGGAAAAGAGTCACAGACTATTTTAGCATGGGAGGGACTTGTGGAGGTCATCTGGCCACACCTCCAGATTATCAAGGTCCTGCTACGGGGTGGTCTTGCTTTGACCTGCAGCCTCTAAGTCACCTGTGTAGTCTATGACATTTCTGAGCTGGCAGTGCCATTGCCCAGGTCATTGATGAGGAATTTTAAGCAGTGTCAGCCTCAGGTATAGCCCCTTAGGAAAATCACCAGCCTCAACAGCCAGATGGATTTCAAACCATTAATCACAACCTTTGAGTTGTGGCTATCCAGCTGGGTTTCACCCACCTGTAATCACATGTATCCTTATCTCACTGGCTGAATTGCAATGATACTATGGAGAGAGACTGTGTTGTTAAAGGCAATGGAGATACCATCCACTGCTTTTCCTTCTTCTCATAAAAGATCACAGTTAGGTCAACCAGACACATTTTTTTTCCCCTTTATGCACCTGTGCTGGCTGCTCCCTCTCACCATCTTGTTTTTCATATGCCTGGATTTGACTTCTGGGATCGTTTGCTCCACAAGCTCCCAGAGACTGAGGTGAGGCTGGTAGCTCCCTCAGTTGTCCTTTTTGCCCTTTTATTTGGTTTCTTCTGAAGATAAGTGTGATGCCTGACTTTTTAAACCTCCCTCAATTGCTCTGACCTTTCAAAGTTAGCTCCCTCAGCAGTCTCCATGGATTCATCCAGTTCCCTTATTTGATCCTAAATGGGATCATTCTCTACTGTAGTCAGTACATCTTTCGCAAAAACTTTGCACAGAGAACTTGGAGGCCTGAAAACAGACCTTACCAGAAAGAACAAGAGAAACACTAAGCACACAAGTATTTTTTAAACCCTTTTTCATTAGATTGTCTTCCTAGTCAATGGAGAAGTGTTTGTATATAAAACTGCAGGAGGAGTGGGACTCAGAGGCAGAGCACCAGCATAAGGCCACAAGAGAGTGTGAGAAATGAATCCTTAAATCCTTCCCTGAGACTTGCAAGCTTAACTTTATAGGGTTATTTTAAAACATGACAGGACAACCATTTTAGTTTTGGTTGTTTTTATTTCTTTAACCAACAAGTCCATGATTAACACACTAACATGGAATATGAGAACCCTGGGTCCTAGACTGTGTTCAGTAAAAGGAGTTTAAGCCTTCCTCCTTCACTGCCTGCAAGAGTGCTCTCATAGCAGATCTACAGACTATGTGGAGTTGAAGAAAACGTGGTGAGTTTAGTTCTTTCTGCTGGAGCTGTTCCACTTTTATAAAGGAATCCAATATTTACTAGGTTAGGAATGTTACTTTCTAGCCAAAACATTGAGGGCACTCTCTGGGAAATAGGAGAATCTGAGATCCAATTTCTGCTGCGGAAATTATTTTATCACATCAAGCGGTCATTTGATAAAACACACGAAGTAGGTAAAGGCAGAGTACAGTGCTTGTGTCTCTCTGCCGGTACCTGTGAGGCAATCAGAGTGAAAACATCAGCCTTCGGGCAGAATGTCTCCAGAGAAGCACAGAAGTTTCTCCTTCAGAAGATTTTTCTGTTTCTTAATCTAGTTTGAATAGTCTTCTCCCATCCAGAGACACAGATTCCACAGTTAATCCATTCTCACTGAGTTGTTCTGTTTAGCCTGCCCTGTCCAGCAGTGACACTAACTAGGGAATTGATAGATTTTCTGGCAGGACATGTGGAATGTACCTGCTCCCTTCAAATCACAGTATGTCTAGACTTGTATCCAAAAAAATGCTTTACTGCTAAAAATAGAAGCAAAGCTTTTTTGGAAAAAAATACATATTAAAAAGAAATAAAAAGCCAAAGATTAAATGTCTTTTTAGAGTTGTGAATTACATAGGATGTGGTAAATTGTCTAGTCAGTGTTTGTCCACATGTGGTCTGAAATTTTTTTATGGAGATCCTGGTTTTAAACACATATATTTTTTGAATAAAGATTAAAATCTCAAAAGCTGTGATGCCTGTGGCAAATTACAGGGCGTTTTCTTCATCTACAAGATCACTAGCTTTTGCCATTGTTTTTGGGTACTGATTTACCCATAAAAATGAAGTGGAAGAGTCACTCTACCAGAGACATATATTGTGTTTTCAGCACAGCTGAGGAAGTTCAAAGAAGAACGCACATAGGCACACTTTCTCTGTTCCCACTGCAGTAAATGTACTCAGCTTTAAAACTACAGGGTACTTTGCCCAAGGGTGTTTCAGGAAATAAATATTTTTCTGTAGGAACGAAAGTTTCAGAACCATTCAGCAGTTTTTATTTTTATTTTGAATTTTAATCCTGACAATATCCTTTTTCTGAAATTAAAAAGAGCGTTTTATCATTTCACACTTTCCTAGGTAAAAGAAATAACTGTTTATATGGGCAAGGAAAGATGCATTTATTCATGTATTGTTAGTCCCCTAAACTGCCTTCCATTTAATTTCATAAGTTCTTCTGATGCCCCATTACCTTAAGCAGGGAAAGGTCATCTTTGTCTGTTTAAAGAAATGCAGTTTTTCCAGAGAAATGTAACAAACTCAGAGTTTAAAATATTCCTGGCAGGATGAGGTTGTCCAGGCAGATTTAGGCAGATGCACATAATTCACAACATTCTTTGGGAATTCCTACCCAGTGAGCAACACTCTCAGAATCTGTCCTAAGATTATTCTTAGTATTGTATCTGTCTTTTCCATGCTGTGAAAGTTCAGATTTCTATAGTTATCAATGCAGCACAGGATAGTGATACCAAACTCAAAACAAGCCCACCGAGTCAGAATATGAGAAACAGCAGAGACAATTCAGTAAGAGGGCTTATTTCCCCTTCTTTCACACTATTGGACTTAAGCCTGCTAAGCTTATACCCAGTGCTTCTTTAAAGTGTACTCAGTGTGTACTCTTATACCGGAGCATGGAAGCATGAATAACACACCTGCAACAGGAGTTAAAACCATAAAAATACTATTCAGGATGCTGCATACTTTTTTGCCCTAAATTTGGGTTGTATTAGCATCACCATTAGCCTGCATCAACAGTAGATCTTCCTTCAGCTTGAAACCTGCTGCTTTAGAGCAGATTAACCTGACTCAGTTAGCCAAACCACTTCTGCTCTCTCACATGCACACAATGAATTGTGTGTGTAGTGTGTTCATTGTAGGAGTTCCTTTTCTCTTGCATCAATTTAATTATTTTGAGTGGAGAAAATGCTACAAATTTACCGAAGAATATTAGTAATCACCACAGGTCTACAAATTCCCACTGACCTTTGCTTTAATGCAGTTCCAAATTGCTCATCAAGGTATTTCTGTATGTGGTTCAGACATTCTCCCATTTCACAAAGAAAAAAAAAATTCTTTTTTTTCGCTTTTTCTCCAAAATTACCAGAAATTAAATTTTTCTATGAAGGCCTTCTCCATCCAATTTTTCCAATTGTAACATGTTCTTTAGGACCCTTTTATGACTTGACTAAGGGTAAATGGGTTCCCAAGCCACCATAAGTCCAGATACAGTATTTCCACAAAATATAATGGCTAACAGTACCGTGACTCAGAAATTGCACACAGGCACTACTCTGTGCTTAGGAAAAGCAAGGCCATAGGAAAACAAAGTGCAGTCAGGTGCTGAAAGTAGTTGTGACAAACTGAGGTAAAGATTTTAATCAGAGAAAGTTCCTCAGAAATCATGGAAAAATCACTGACAGGTAGCAGGCACTGGGAATGCTGGATCAGATGCAGGAGTTTTGGGGAGCATAGTCTAACTTTGGAGGGTCAGAGGAAGGTAGAGGCAGTCCTAACATCCATAGGAGACCAGTGCCAGAACACCTTGGAGGCAAAGCAGAGGGCTTTCACTATGAGGAGTGCTGTTTTGAACCACCACCACTGGGAGCTCACAGAAATATGATGTTGGAAATGGAGATCTTTTAGAATCTCTTTGTGCCCTCTGACAGACCTTGCTTCCCCTTCTTGGATAGGTTCATCCTCATGTCCTAAACCTCCCCATACATTAGTGCATAAACAATGAAATTGAATGGGTCATAGACCCAGGTGGGTGACACATTCACATCATGTTTGGCTACAAAATTGAAGAGAAAAATTACTTTGAAATGACTGCAAGATTACAGAGTGCATACTTTTAGCTGCATGTATTTCTGAATACACTGAATAACACCAGGCTATGTGCCCAAACATTATACCCTCAAGACCAGCTGTGGAACATGGGGGAAGAGATATAAAACTAAGTATAACTAATGGAAAGTTTATTATTGAGAAACATATTGACATACCTCAGGGTTAATTAACATAAAGAAAGTACCACACCCAGCACTATCAACTTCAAGAAGGGCATCATCACATTCCAGTAGTAAGCATTTATCTCTATTTACCCAAATACATAACCCTAAAAAATTTTTAGTATTGACTACAGTGTCATGATAGAACGAGTCAGGGACTTGTGCGACAACATATGCTCACATAGGAGCACTGCACTCAGAACCTGCTGGCAGTTCTTTCAACCTCTTCAAGTACATATCTTTTTATGACTATCATTCATTTTCTACTTTCACAAACAAAACAAATGGAAATTAATAGATAGAGATACACAGAATTTGTAAACTGCAAAGGCACATTTACAAAAAGCGAGGACATTCCAACAATTACTAAATGTTCCCCAGCTTATCAAAATGAAGGAAGACAAAAAGACAGGTGAGAGGAAACTCAGTATAATTAAACATACAAAGCAGAGTTCTGTGTTGCTGCTGCTGCTCCATTGCAGCTGACTCATTGCTGTGTCCTTGTTCTGCAAGGGCTACAGCTGAAAATAAGATGTGATGTTCCACGTCCATGTGCTAAATCCCTGCACAGCAAGACTGAGACACAGAAAACAAATTAGTTCTCCTTGTATTTATTTCTGATAAGTTATTATTTTGTGCCATTTTTTTCAGTTGCTTTGTCAGTTTAGGAGGAATTTAATAACTTCAAAGTGAAAAGAAAAATATTATGTGCACATTAAAATAACCCATAGATTATGGCTGTTGCAATGGGTCAGACTTACCCCTGAAAATTTTTTGTGACTTTCTGGACTTAGACTAAATATAAATTAGTTTGTTCATTACAGACATGTAATACAAGAACTGCTTGAGGACTAGACTTGAACAGATTCTCCTAAATCATCAATACTGCCTACACTTACTGTGTTGGTTAAACTTTGCTTGTCTGATTGATTAAGCAGTATATTACCCTCTTGCTGCAATTATATCCAGTTAAATCAATGTGTATTTTCATCTAGCATTCCCTGAATTGTGTTTTAAATTTTTGTTGTTTTCTAAGTTGTCTCTCCATTTATAAGAGCCCAGTGGGCAAAAGTCTTCAAGATTAGACTTTGTGACTTCTAAATGGAAGAAAGATGGTAAAGTAAAAGTTGCCTTTTGTTGTTTTTTTTTTTTTTGTTTGGTTGGGTTTTTTTTGGTTTGTTTGTTTGGGGTTTTTTGGCAACAGAATTGGTTACTCAGCTCCAAATTAATTTTGATCATTTTGAATCAAATTTCCTTATTTGCTTAGCCACAGTACACATCTCACATTTAAACTTCATCTTGCTGATTTCTCACTGCCACCCCAGTTGGTTGCATCCTTCAGTAGGGCTGTGTTATGCCAGGCAGGTGTCTTGTGCATTCACTAATGACATTACTGTGGCAATATTAGCTTTTTTTTTCTTTCCTTGGCTTTCTAGCAAAGTCAGGATCTCCAATTTTAAAAACTACTTCCAGCTGCCTTCAAAATGGGAATATGTACACACCAAATGAGTGCAGAAAAATATTGAATATTAAGCAACAAACAAATTAACAAGGCTTGCCTGGACCTTGTTGTACCACACAATTTCCTACCCATCTTTGATTGTCACAGATGTATATAATTTCTGAGAAATAGTTGACAGCAAGGGAAAAGCTCTCAACATATCCAGTAGGTACAACTACTGCAATTAGCATTTGGTTAGCTAACAATAGTTTCCAAAGTTAAATAATAATAATAATACTAATAATATTCCTGTGCATGCAAGTAGCCTTACACAGGAAAGATAAAGAGGGAGCTTCAGTCCATGATATGAAGAACTTATCATACTAACACTTCTTGTTAGTAATGTTTGCAACAGTGAGACCCTTTTTAGCTGTTCAAGAGTTGTTGAAAAAAGTATATAGGAATAACTGTCTCTTAAAAAGAGAACTACAGAAATAGTTTCTCATGGCCAGAACTTCCTTTCCTTCTTGCACCAGTGTAAGGCCTAGTAGGGTGTGGGGAGTGAGGAACAAGCTTAAAAATGTGATCAGGTGCAACACAAAGTAACACAGGTTCACCAGGAACAGCAAAGCTGTCCCCATTTATTCTAGGTAAAGGATTGTCCAGGAAAGAGACAGTAGATAAAATAGTGGTAGTTCATCAAAAACATTTGGTTGGATTGTAATCTCTCAGTAACAAACAACAAGGAAATTACAGTTGAAAGGAAAAGGCAACTATTAGTATGAGAGATGTATAAATGGCAAATGATAAGAACAGAAAGCAATTCTGGAGGAGGAGAGTGGTGGAACAAAGCAACTTTAATCTGCACTTTGTAGTCTTGGACAGAGATACTCCAAGCTTTCAAATTCTGTGTAGCTCATTTTAGTGCCAGCAGAGCTGCTACCTTTGATTTTTTTCTCACTGCCAAAATCAGAAAAACTTCAGGAGATTCCCATGAAAAGGTTCTTATTGCCCCTCAGAAACCTTCAAATCACTTTCATCTGATTAATTTTACACATGTGTATTCAAGGTTCAGAGAAACAAAACAAATGATTTTGGAGGGAATAGAGAGACTGAGTAGGGGAGAATGGGACCAACTTTGATTGACATCCAGGGCAAAATGGGGGAGGTAATTTGAAGTCCAGCTGATAGAGACTTGTGTCAGAGAAAAACAAGTAGATGCTTATATTTTCTCATATTTTTAAGAGGTATTTTCATATTTTCCTATTAAAAAAACACAAGGTAAAACTGAATGGAGAAATAAATAAAGAAAAAAACTTGAAGGTTTCCATGAACAGTGATAGAAAGTAATAATAATTTCAAATTGCACTAGACCAATATGCCAATCACTCCACCATCAGGAAACAAAGGTTTATCTCAGCATTTCAAGGAAAACAAGCCCACAGAGGTCAAGGAGGTTGCTAAATGGGTGAGGGAGCAAGAGGAGATTTTGCAAATTCCTCCTCTAATTTGGAGCCAAGGTCAATGATTTAGACTTTATTGCTCATCTTGAAACCAAATTCACAATGAGCATAGGTGGAACCATCCCAACTAGCAATTACCCAGAGCCAGGCAAATGAGAACTGCAGAAGTAACTATAGCTGCAAGGGAATTCATGTTTTCAGAACATGACATCAGCCCTGCCAATTTGCTAGCCACTGCTCCCTTCTGATGGTGATAACTTGTTAAGCCACAATACTCAGCCACATGCCGAGCATCAAGCTCTGTCAGGAAACTGCCACAAGTTCTTGTACCACTAAGAAATTTCAGCTGCAGACAAGAATTTAACACTCAGCTCTCCGATAGCTCAGAACCTGATCCTCTGTGCCACAGTCAAAACCAAATAAAAGATGACCTGGTTACTGCTGTCTGTATGGAGTTTAGTGCATCTTTACCAAGGAACACATCCAGCTTCAGCCTTGCGAATGTGTCAACGTAGAACTTTGTTTGCAGAAATAAATGGTCTTGTAGGAAGGAGAAAGAACGCATAATGACTGCATTTCAGGAGCTCTGATGAGACCTCCCTCTCACCATACAGTGAATCTCATTTCTAGGTAATTATATGGTTCACTGTTCCTTTTTTTTTAGCCCAGTGTCATCTTAGTGCTTATTACTGTGAAATATTGACCTCAGCATGCTGAATCATGAAACAGTTTGTAGAAAAAGTTACAATGTGCTGTATCTTCAGGAATCCCACTCCCAGTGAAGTTTCTGCTATAGATATTTAATTTCGGGTTTGAAGGGAAACTTAGGGCTTTGTTCCAGAGTACTGAATTTAGAACTTTCCCATTCAGATTACTAAACTGATGCAAAATAGAGTGAGATTTTATCTATCTAGACAGAAAATAGGCACATCATTGAAAATACATTTGGAACATATGTGTTCTGCAGGGAAATCCCTAAATTATCAACTTGTAACAGAGGATAGAGGCTGAAGTGAGGCTGTGAAATTGGAATTAGCAGGTTTCTAGTTACGAGTGTATCACAGAGTGGTTGCTGCTGTGGAAAGGACCTCTGAAGATCATCTCCCCTTGTGATGATCTTGCAGGGGAGAGAGAAAAAATTGCAGCATTGTTACAATCAGAACATGCTGAAGATATGGCAACAGCAAGAAGAAAGACCTTCCTATATTCTTCCCACATCAAGAAAAAGTTTGAGGTTGCATTTGGCACTTCTAAGAAGAGATATGAGGTCAGATTTTCCTTTTCTTTCTTGCCCTTTTTATAAGAGTTTCACTTTTGGAAGTATTTATTGCATTTCATTAGCAGTATCAATAGCTAAAAAATCACCTGTTGAATTTGTACAATTGTGAAAAAAATTTATATTTTTTTCCTTACAACTAACTTCTACTGACAATATATTTTCTGAAGTTAAAGTTACGGAGTTCTTTGTGCCAAACACTTTAAAAATTATACAGGCTTTTAACAGATATTTGCCCTTTCAAAGCTGAATTGGGATATTAGAAAATTGTGATTTCTTTGAAAAGGTCAACAAGAAGTTTTGTATATAATAGGTAAGAATGCCAGCTCACAGACAGGCCTGTCTTTAAGGCTTTTGTGGCGATGCTGATGTGACTATCCCATTCTCAAGTAACACACATGTAAAGAGTAGTTCTTCTAAAATAATTCTCTGGAAGATACCAAGTCAGCTTTTAAACAAGCTTTTAACACCCTCCCCCCCTCGATAATCAATAACCGTGCAGTTCTCCAAAGGAGAAGGAAGTTATAAGTGCCAAAGGAAGTTATAAGCTTGTGGAGTGCTACATGGAATATCACCATGACAAGGCTGTTGCTGATGAGTGGTGGGGTTTTTCATGTGCTAAACATGAGGAATTCTCAAAGGACACTAATAAACACAGTCTATGAGTGTTACTGACATTGATCCTGAGAGACCCTCAAGTCATCTCATGCCTCAGCCATACTCTCGAATTAAACATATTTAAATATTAACCATGTTACAGATCAGGCTGAGTGATGTTTTCAGAAATAAGACAATCTGTCAGAGCAGTTGATAGAACTGAACATGCCAAAAAAGCATTGTCTTGTTCTTCAGTTATAGGGATGCCTTTAGCTCTTTGCCATATAAGCCAAAAAGCCCTGCACTGCTAGTTTCTAACTTCTCCCTTGGAAACCGAGGCACTCTTTGTATGAAACTTACAATTCATTATAGAATTAGAGGGAAGCATTTAATAGACCCTAATGAAATATTGTGGGAACTACACTAATTCTGTCACTTTAGCAGAAGAATAATTTCACTAGAGAGCTAGGGAAAGTCAAAGCTGCTTGTAAAAAGGAGGAAGCAGTGAAATTTCACCAACAGCTGTTACCAAATAGAAATACTATGAGAACTTCATCACAATATATTTCAAACAGTGTGTTTTAAAATAATGTTAAAATAAAGTGCATTTGAACCCAAAGTAACACTCTCAAGGTCCATGGGAAATCAGGCATAAAAGATGAGCTATAATTTCTGTATGTAAGAAAAAGCCATTTTTGTGGTACACTCACTTGTCCAGCTCAATCCCCAAGGCAGTGACCTTGAGAGCATTAAACAGAGTCTGATTCGAGGATGAACATTCAGGAAGAAGATAAAAGCAAAGAACTGAGGCACAGCTGAGGATAAGTGTGATCATAATGAAAAATGCATCTGATGATTACCCACTGAAATGCTTGTTGGATTTATTGTCAATTTACATATAAAAACTGATTTTCCTATTTCATGTGAAAACTGCAATTTCCTACTAAACAGTATGTATTTTATAATTAAGAGTCTTTAAAAAAAATTGGAACAGATATTTCTTCCTTGGTATAGAGCAAGGGAAAAAAATAGGGATTTTTCTAGAAAAAAATATCAAAACAAATTAAATCCAGTACTATCTGCATTTTTTAAACCTCTGGCTTCCACCACCTTCCTATTTCAAAATAATCCATATACAGCTAAAAGCAGAAAGCTGTTCAGGATTTTACCTTGTATCCTATATGGACCAAGGCCACTGTTGATTTCAGAAGGGAATCAATAGGGAGTGAAGGAGGCCAAAGTCGAAGGTTTCATGGTTATCAGCAAAGCAAATAAATGGCAGTCAGCCCACACAGAAGGGCAGGAAATATTTTAATTGAACTGTGGATGTAACAAGGTATATTGCTTCCTTAACTATGAAACTCTTCTGGGCTAGCATACTGCCAGCAACAAAGTGCTGCCACTTCCCTTGGGAGGTCGGCGAAGGAAGAACAAAGTGACATCAGTTGTGCCCCAAAGCTGGGTCCCCAAAGCCCTGCCTGTCCCTGCCCATCCCCAGGGCTCCCAGGGCTGTGGGTCCATGCTCCATTGGCAGCACAGCAGGGCCAGTCCCTGGATCCCCACCATGACAGGTCCACACCTGCCCCTTCCCCACGGAGATGCCCAAAGCTGGGGTAGCCACCTTGCCCCTCCTGATTGCCCAGGCAATCTTTGGAACCTGTCCCAGATCTGGGTTGCTGACCCAAGCACACTGGCTCTCTCTGACAGGGAGAAGACTCAGTTAAATGAGGAAAATAGGGCAAACAAATCGACTGCGTCCAGGAGGAACACAGCCATTTGTACAGGTATGACAGTCTTGCCCTAATAGGAGTCTTGGTATTGCCAGCCAGGAGGGCAGTGATGTGACCAACCTGCTTAGACAGAAATCAGAGGAGCTGCCAGAGCAGAACAAATAAAAAACATGGCAGAATTCAATTATACCCATGTAAACTTGAAGGAATGTCATTGTGAGAAATGATATAGAGGTACAAGTTTTAAATATCTTTAAATGACCACTTGTTAAACTTACTACTCAGAAAACCCACAAGTGGAGAAGTTTGGCTCAGTTTTAAGCAGACAAGCTGTGGTTTGCAATGTTACATTTGAAAAGTTGCTCTGTAATTATGACTACTATATATTCAAATTTAGCATTTAGAAGAATGAAGTAGATTTAATTAAAAAAAATAGAAGAAGCTTGTTAAAAACAAATTAAAAGGAAGACACAGAAGTCAGAACTGCTGAACAACAATAAACAAAGGCATTTAAAGTTAGAAAGATTTCCTCCAAAAAGCAGAAGCCATATCTGAAGAAGCAAAGCAAAAAAGAGGATAAATTCAGATAAAAACAAAACCATAAAAGGCATATGAAAACAGATTTTGAAGATTAATTTGAGCAAATAAGAACTTCTTTCCTCCCTGGCAGAAAATGTATACAGTCCACAGATCTAATAGAAATAAAAAAAATGTAAAGTCATAACGGAAATGTTACATGAATTCTCTTCATCCACATTTGTATAAGAAAAGCTTAGAGAGATTCACAGACAATTTCTTTATAGGGCTCAATTTTGGTGAACCACCAAAAGGTCAGTAGGGAACATTTATGAACAGACTGATAAAATAAATGCTAAAGAATCACTTGGGTTCTGTTGCATTTGATACCAAGTAGTACCATATTCAAATTATGACACTACTGAATTTCTGCTGCAGTGGTAACCTACTGACTAACACTTCCTCAGGAATGGAGAGTATCAGCTGTAAAAAAAACTCTTTTAAAGGGGGATTGAGAGAGGGTGAGAGAGTAATGTACACCAGAAAGTTTGACTTCCGTGCATATGGAGCTGATAGAAATTATGAATCTGCTCAACATTTTGATATCCTGGTTATAGTGGAGCAGCTTTTTCAGTAGAAAGTCAAGTCATAGTAATTATATATGAATAGGTGTTAGGATTCATTGAAGGGTCAGTAGATATATTGACAGTGATGGTCTAATTTACAGAACTGTATGACTTTTCAGAAAACTGTTGACAAGGCAGCTCTGCATCAGGTTGCAAGAAACAAACCAGTCATGATATAAGGAAGAAAGAAAGGTTTATTGTATAATTGTAACTAATTAAAAACTGAGAGTGAACCTAAAATAAAGTTCCTAAAGAATTGTTTAGGAACAAAAATTTTTCAATAGATTGATACATGAACTACTGAATAAGTCATGAATTTACAGATGATATAAAGTTAATGGGGATAGTAAAAATTCAGAGTGTCTTTACAAAAGAGTTGCATGACATGGCACAGATTTTTGTACCCTTTCTAAGCATCCGTTCTTGATGACTGAGACAGAAATCTGGAATAAAAATGTCTTTGATCTTGTTGTCCTAACAACTGCACTGTTGTCTCAGAAAGACTGACACAAAGATAAAAAACTTACACACAGATGAGCTAAAGTGCATAGCAACATTTCAAGAAGGGAATGATGAAAAGAGCAGAACATTCTTTCTTCAATATAACCTCTGCTCAACTAGCTTTTATGCATAACTTAATGTCATTTATTTTTGAAACTCCTGTATTGAGCATTCAAGGAAGTTATAGAACATTAGAACATGTTTCCCCTTTAACAGTTTGCCCTTGCATGACAAAGAATCAGTATAAAAATATTTTTAAATTACAGAAATTTAATACACTCATTTTCCAGCCTTCAAATTACTAGCAACAGCCAAGCTTTGTCACAAGGCCAGGATTTTTGGATACTCAACCTTCCGACCCCCTTTACCCCAGAGAAGCTGCAGAAACAACTGAAATAATAATTGGTTAAAATAAAATCAGGCTGTATTTTCACAAAAAAACCCCCCGACACATCAATCTGACCAAAGATACTGAAAAATCTCACATGATAGACAGTCAAAATAAGAAGCAAGATTTGTGTGTGTGTGTGTGTGTGTGTGTGTGTGTGTGTGTGTGTGTGTGTAAAGAGGCTTATTTCTTTCCTTTCAGCTTTGCAGTTTCATCCTCAGCAGCAGGTGACAGATGCTCATCATTTCTCACTAAAAACATAAAAGAAACTCAAAACTTAAGTCAGTGTTCCATAAATATTCAAGGCAATGACGTTTCCATTCGCATGATAAGCAAAACAAAAGGTCAAGACTTAATGTCTACTTTCATGTCTCAGAAGTGCCTGTTTGTATAAGTGGTGTTTCCCAGCCACTGGTTTTCTGTCTATAATGTGCATTGCTGCATAACAACAGCTATGTGATGGAAAACAGGTCTAGTTTTTGGTTTGCAGGACAAATGTGTTTCACATCAGCCTCACTGGATGCTGGAATTCACATCATGCAACCAAATATTATGAAAAAGTACAAAGGAAATATAGTAAAAAATGTATCTCCACAGCTGTAGTTGAAAACATTTGCATAAGTTCTATACGGAATAACCGAACAGAAGTGTTCTACTGTCACTGGTGTCTGCAGTCCATTACATTTTGCAGGATCACAAGGAGTCAGTCCTCCTGCCAATGCTTTCTCCTGCTGCCCTTGCAGAGGTGTCAATAAATAAAAAGAGTTGTGCAGAGGAAAAACTCAAGTGGTTGAAAATGTATGTGACTTTAATGTTCTTTAATCTTTGCATACTTTGTACAGTCTGCAAAGCCACCAGTGAGAGCAATGACACCCAGGTGATAAGCAGAGAGGAGGGAAACATTCAGTGGTATGGGTGGTTGTGACATTTCCTCACTGTGAAGAAACAGCAAGGATTGGGCCTTTTGAATAGACTAGTGAATAGTGCCCTGAATGTCCTTGCAGGCCCATCTTTCACTTCCAGTGAAATACAGTTGGGCTGCATTCACACCAAATAAGGGTTGCTGACTTAAATTCACCTCCACTCACATTTCAGAAGATATCTTCATTCTGTGGCCTGCATGCAAATACCCAGTATTAAATCTCCAGGTGTCACTTTTAACTAATAGCCTGCAATTAGTGTTTGATGGCCCATCAATGCATTATGCAGTTCCTTCCTCTGGAAGAATCCTCTCTTTCTTTAAATTGCCAGAATTGAAAGAATTATGTTCTAATCCCCTGGCTTCATCTAGTTCATTTTGAAATTTAATGGTTTTCATTTAAATCCCCTATTGGGAACTCATTCATTCCATGGCACCAGCACAGCTAGGTTGCCTTGATTAATTACTAGCACTTACCCTTCTACTTCAGTAAATCTCAGTACGATGTCTAATAACTGGAAAGATTTAAATTAAGGCTTTATGTAATTTCAAATCTGAAGCTCCAAAGAAATCTACAAAATTGAAGAAAGGCAGGGGGCTACAGAGAGCCTTTGTTTAAGAATTGAGAGTGTTAAGAAACAGCTCATTCGATGTCCAAGCTACTAAATCAAATTCATGCTGGAAAGCCAGCTCGCACAGGTTATACAATTCATCAAACAGATAACACATGTTTAGGAATCAAATTACACTTTCAGTCCTGGAGATGCAACAGAGATTCCAGATTTACAATTCCTAATATACAGGAGATGTATTTTAAATGTCCATAGGAGAGGGAGTTCATGAACATGGAAAAGATTAAACTTTCATTCATGTGAAGTCTACTGTGGTGGCTAACATGGAGAACAATTATTCTAAGCCAGTTTTTGAAAAGGACTTTCACACATGGATAAAAACTTATTAAAAAAAAAAAACTCAAACAAAATAAAACACAAAATCAACCAGAAATCAATCAACCAAACAAACAGTAAAAAACTATTCCCAACTGAAATTCAGCTTGATTACCCTTTACTTACAGGACAACCTGAGTAAAAAAGTCTAAGATTAATGAAAGGAAACAATCTAAACAATGGAACAATGGGAGTTTTATAAGAAAAAATTAGACATTCTTTTGCCAAAGTATATCCTCATTTTTGTTTGCTAATTAGCTGTGATGAGCAGATAAAGGCTCCTTGCCAAGACTTAGCTGAAAGTCTCTTTCTATTCCATGGCAGGCATGGAGATGGAGAGTCTTCTTCATAATCTTCAGACGAGAGCTGCATTTTTGCTCATACCAGTTAAAGCAGCTAACATTTTTTAAGGTATGAAGGTACCTCTTACTGCACAATCAGTACAGTCACATGGTCAAGCAACCATGTTTTGATAAGTTTGGTCTTCAGCAATTTCTTCTGCAGATGACATAGTTCACTGAATGAAGGTTTTCTCCATCAATCTCCTTGTTCACTCATCTCTGTCTCAAGCACGCATTTTTTTCTGTGCTAGGACCACATACCCAACTTTGTGGCCAGCTAGTCCAAAGGCAGGTTTGCCTGAAAGTATATACTCTGAAAGTATAAAATGTGTATGTAATTGCAATCAGACCTTGATAAAGACATTTTCTGTATGCCCATTATTACTCTTATGAGCTACCCAAAAGTCCAGGCTCAGATACTTCCTGAGTTGGAACTTCCTTAGAAAGCAGAGATAAAATTTCCAGTCTAATTTTGTAAATGTGTGTTTAAAATGCATACAGTTACAGAGACATGCACAGGCCAATAAAACTAATTTCCCTATTATAAAAATGAAGATTATCCATTTTGTTTTTCTTAAATGTCCTTGTTAGTTGAATGTTATGTTATATTTTCCTAAAACTAACCTTTTCAAAAATCTGTAATTATCTTGAGATACATTTCCTGATTTATGATAAGGAATGGATTATATTAAAAATAGGATGATAATTTATATCCCAGGTCTGGTTCACCTTTAAAACTACCTTTGGTTTTGCTTTCTGGATGCTTAGCAAGATAGAATATTTTTCTCTTTCTACGGACATGATTTAATGATTTATTGAGAGTCCTTCACTCCCATTATCACACAAGGCCAGATCCCAGCAATACCTTAAAGGGAACTGGAAAGTTTCTGCCAAGGTATCATTGCATTAGAGACTGGTTAGAGAAAAAGTCACTTCCAAAAGTGGCTTTTGCTTCCCAAGAAAAACTACACCTTTCTTGAATTGTATCTCTCTTTGGTCAGTTTTTTGGCCAAATGTTGCAATTTTATCTTTTTTGGACTTGAGGTTTATGTCTGTAAAAGTCAAAGTTGTCAGAGCATTTCTTTCAAGAAATACAAGAGAGAGAGAGAGACAGTTTGGAATGGGTTTGTCCTGGTGTGCTCCCCTGAAGATCAAAGGAAGGTTTTCAGTTTTCCTGGATGCTACAACATTGCTGACAATGTCAGACAGCCAAATCATACACTGATGTGCTACCAGAGAAGTCAAGTACGTCACTGGCCCTGTGTTGTGTTTCCATCAGGAGCACAGGCAGCTTGTTTCTGCCTTGTGGTAGCAGAGGGGTGACACTGCTGACTAACCAGCAGCTCCTTTGTTGCAACACCCACAAATAGCCCTGCTTTCAAAAACTGTTATTATCTGCTTCCTCTCTGATGGGCTGATAAACGAGACTGGTTTGGGACAATATGAGAACAAGGTGGTTGTGCTGGACTGCCAAATGGAGCTCCCAAAGGGAGCATGAGGGTACTGAGCCAGGATTTTTCATATGGGAACAGTGCAAACAAAACCCCTTGGCATTTGTTCTAGTGACTGTTTATTCTTACCTCTGCTTTCTGCTGTAGAAAATCCATGGTTTTCTGCTGGGCTTTCCTCATCCCAGTGACAATTCCCTCATACTGCTAGGCAACTATTCACAAGATCTTTGTTTTCCTGCTCCAAGGGCAAGTTTCCCAGCAATGTCTTCATGCACAGTTCTACTACAGAAGATGGTTTCCAACCAACTAGCTCAGCTTCATTAACAAAAAAATTATTTTCATTAGGTCCTTTTTAATTCTAACTGCTAGACTAGCTGCCAAATAAGTGACAATTACTTATGAACTGTGGGATTGGTTATAGACACTGCACCACTCATGTAGACACATACATAAAGACAGCACAAATTACTGAAGCCTAAATATCTGCCAGCAAATAAGAATCTCACTTTGAAAGGGCACAATATTCTTAATAGACTCAATCTCAGAAATGAAATTAAATAGATCTGAGTGTGAATAGTGTGAAATGAATAGATCTGAGCTCAGCTGGAATGCCTTGTTTTATACCCATTGCTGAGGTGGAAGACTGTTCCTGAATCATTGGCCCTGTTCTCCTTCCATTCCTCGTGTTCTGTGCCCTACCAGCACACATGCTACTCAGGGAGACATACAACTTCTGTGTAATTTGGCTGTTCTGCCTCATACCTTAATACTTGGGAAGGTAAAAAAAAAAAAAAAAAAAAAACAAAAAAAAACCCAACAAAGGAACAAACACATCAACCAAAAAACACCCCTCAATTCACTTCTATTAAAACCTCAGGATGTACATTACATGGCATAAATAACATAGGAAGTTTACAAACTAATCTGTCTAATAATTATGAAAAAATTTGAGAGAAATTACTCTTATATCCATTAAGCCAGCTGTATCTCTCCAGGCAAACAACACCACCATTACAATTCAGGTAAACAAATACCTCCTTTGTACTTTGCACTTTTAAATGATTTTGAGCTATAGATGTTAGTTACGTCTATATTGGCAAATTAAACTTTTTAACCATGACTGTGTTAACAAATGGTTGAGAAATAATTACTGAAATTAGACAGATCTATGTCAAAGCTGTTTCTAGCAATTAAACTGAAGAAAATATCAGGGTCCAAAAAGAAGCCTGAGTATTCCCAGAAATTCATCTGCAGCAAGTCAGCCTAGATTGCAGAATGGCCTGAAATGACTCTGATAGGCAAAGGGACTCATCTTGCCTCACAACAGTGTATGATGAAAACCCATAATTCTTGAATCTTGGAGGTTAGCCACAGGTTGTGCAGAGCTGTAGCAAGTGGCATTACAGGGAACGGTCGCACTTGGGCTTGCTTCACAGGAGGTGCCTGTCAGCAGGGAGAGGCTGTCTGCACACAGCTCTTTGCCCAAATGCAACTTAAACTAGACCACATGGGTCTAACTCACCACTTCTCACCTTTCTGCACTGCACCAGAGGTGCTGGCAAGAAGTGGGGGTGACAGATCTTGCAGATCTTGCTGCCCTCTTTTACATCTGTTTAGAAATGGGTGAGAGCTTCAGATCAAGGATTCCACCTCCATGCTCAGAGGGGAGGTAATGCCAAACTGGTAGTACTCCTCTTTTCTGCCCACCTGACCCATACCTCTAGCTCCTTGTTGAGAGCTATCTATTTATTTATTAGATTTATTTTAAGGAGCTACCAGTGCAATGCAATGACCAGAGCAAGCAGTAGCTTTAGAAAGAACAAGCTTTATCAACTTAGTGCAAGCACCCTTTGAGTGCCAATAAAACATTGAAGACAGAGGCATGAAGAAGAGACAGTTCTGGCACAAAGGGTACACAGTACAACAAACCAGCCTGGGGAAGTGCTAGGCCAAATTCACAACCACTTACCACTGACAGTTTATAAAATATACCTGTCTGAAATAGTAGTTTTTCCCTTTAATTTCCCCATTTCTACATTTGTCACTTTCATCATCTCCTTAAGGACCATTCCCATCTTGTACCAAGACTACAAAATCTTGATGATTATCTCCCTTTTGGTCACCTCATGGCCCCCAACAACCATGCACCATGGGCAGCACTTCTATTATGCTCATCCTTCCAGCAACAGATTTCCCCCCAGTACTTCTGGCCAAGAAAACCTTCCCTGGTTTTCTTGTTCAAGATCAATTCTGATTTGGAGAAAAGAGGAAGCAGAGTCAGAGTATAACACCGTCTATTTAGTGATTGAAATTTAGTCTTATGCTTACAATTATTAGCACTAGATTGCATATTATAAAAAACCTCCCACCGATGTCAATATGGGACTGTTTGTTGTCCCCATAGTCATAGCCTTATTTTAATTTTTTTTAATACCTCCCCTAATTTTTCTTCTCAGTGAAGTAAGCAGGCTGTGAATCCTCCCACCACTTAAGGGTTTCACACAGGTTATCAGGACTGGCAGTACTCAAAGCACAGGAAGTGGGGGGCAGTGGCTGTGGATGTCACTACGTGCACATGGAACATGACAGCTAAAAGCAACAGCCTGCATAAATTAGCTAAAGCTATAAAACAATGCTTTTTTTTACCCTTCTCTATTTGTGTACTTTTCCTCTTAGATATATTAGCTTCAAGCATAACAAGTTTTTGGGAAGCAGTCAGAAAAGCCTTCCTTTGCACATTCTAAACATATCTGGAGAATCACTAGGGAAAGAAGAACTTCTGTTTACAATTTTTTCTTGCTCTTTGTAAATGAATGTATTTAGTGTATTCTACCATCTGTCACTATATAATCTTGCTGTACAAATTTATTCTCTTTATTCAGAAAAAAGAGGGAAAGGAAGGGAAGGGAAGGGAAGGGAAGGGAAGGGAAGGGAAGGGAAGGGAAGGGAAGGGAAGGGAAGGGAAGGGAAGGGAAGGGAAGGGAAGGGAAGGGAAGGGAAGGGAAGGGAAGGGAAGGGAAGGGAAGGGAAGGGAAGGGAAGGGAAGGGAAGGGAAGGGAAGGGAAGGGAAGGGAAGGGAAGGGAAGGGAAGGGAAGGGAAAAGTTCTTTAACTTTTTTAAAGGAGGATCATTTTAGAGAAAAAAGGTTCTGAATTTTGTAAACATAATGAAGTCTCAGAAGTTGAAACCAAACCCAGAAACATAAATACAATTATATTGTTTAAAAAGTGTGTGTTATTTTTTGTTTGAAACTTCACAAATAAAAGACGTGTCAAGTGACAGTTAGGCTAATCTTTCACAAGCGAACTGCAGTATGCACGGACAAAAAACTGAGACTATCCACAAAGCTTAACCACTTGATTTCATAAGTAACTGCCTTCTGTTTTAAAGACTTCAATTTGTTGGAGAAGAAGGAAGTGGTAAGCCAAAGAGTGATTGAAATCTATGATCCGTCACCACAGACGGAGCTGATGCACGGTCAGTATAAAAATAGAGAGTAGTAAAACAGAAAATGAGATAAACCAGATAGTGTGAGTGCAAGATAGTTGTTTATTTGTCTGTGAATCATGAGAAAGTCGTGACTTCATTGCACATAAAACACTGTAAAATGATAATACTTAGGTCTGCAGCTTTTACATGCCCAGATGTGCAGGCTGTGAAATTGAAATTGTTCTTGGGAAATAAGGCAATTGCATCTCAACTGCCCAGTGGGGCAGTTATTTCTGGTGACTATGGATTGCAGGCATTTAGAGGGTAAAATATGCATCTCAAATGATACCTGTACCATTCTCAGTGGAATGCCTGATGTCTTTTTTTATATACAGCAGTGCTTACAACAAATACTCAACCAAGAGTTTGTCTCAGAGCACACAAGCAAATACTTCTGTATGCCTACACTATGACTCCTTCACATATCCTCAAATGCCCATTTTATCAGTCTCACAATATTTTTCCATGGGAACAGAAATAAACACTATTTAAGGAGATGACAAAGGCTATTTTCCTGACAGCTTTTGATACCAAAAAAAGATGCATAAGAAGGAATCTTGACAGGTCAGATATATTTAGGTCATGAAGCCATTTCTTTCATCCAGCATCTCTAGAAATGTCTGCGTTTTGGCATCTACAGGTGACTGTGGAAAAGCTGCCAAAGTTAATATGTGCTGTGATATTCCTGAGAAGTGTCAGAAATTTATCAAAAGCGTTTCCAGGGCACTGCTAGCACTCCTGCAGCAGAAGTGATGGAAATTTGGCAATTGCTGTAAATTACATGGAAGAGGTATGCATGTCTCCCTCTGTTATATAGTTGCCTTGAAACCATGCAAATCTTCTTCAGCCAAATAAATACAGTTGAAGACAGCAATAATTCATTCTGGTGTCTCCAGGACTGTACAACTGTTTCTGAACTGAAAATTCAGTTTCTTCTCAGGATAGCCAGAACTATCCTGCTTCAGTGGAAAAGATCTTCTTTGAACTTCAGACTTTGCTCTTCACAATCCCTCCCTATGAAGCAAGAATAAGTTGAATATTGATGAGCCACAATGAAAAGGTGGAATAAAATTTCTGGTTTTAGGAAAGGTATCAATATTATTTTCTTGCTGGCAGACAACACACACACACACACACCACCCAAAACAAGTACTGAAAATTTATCTCATATTATTAATACACCTTCTTCTGACATGATGATTAACTATGTTTTCTTCTTTGTCCAAATCTATCTGTAGACATTGGTTGGCCTTGTCATCCTTCACTTTGCAGCATTAGATTTGCAGCTGAAGATACTGTCTCCAGGCACCTGCCTTTCCCCCACTAAGTCGAGATATCTACCTCATAAATAAGGTCTCAGATAACACATTGAGATCAACCTAAAAAAAAAAAAAAAGACAAAAAATTGTAACAGCAAAAGATTTTCCCATCTTCAATTTCTGAAGTTAAAACAAGCTGCTCAATGCACAATACTTCAATGTATTTCAGCAGCTTCTAATCAAATACATACAACAAATACATACAACAAAAAGCTTCTCTCAAATACATACTCTATGTACTCAGTCATTGTTTTCATGCTATCCCTGTATATTTCATATTCTCCAAAACTACTGATTTTAAAAAAGGCTAATAAGATTAATCACTGCTAATTGTAACAATCATTAACATATTTTTTTCACATCCAGGACAGGTTTTATCCTCTTAATGGAACCACACACTGGACCCTGATCAGTCTCCCCATGAAGTCATTTCTCATCTCTGGTTTGGAGCACTTCAGCAAGCAAAATGCTTGGGCAGTGCCTGAACATCACAGGAGCTGCTCTCAGTTCATAATGGTCAAGAGTACATTTGTTTTGGCTCTCTCCCAACAACACAGCCTTGTAACAGCATCCTAGTAGATGGTGCATCTTTGAACACACCACATCCTAAAACATAAAACATACACCTTATAATTTGTATGCTAAAAACTCTCGTCTGGTGGGTTGTAACACAGACCCTGTATTATTTCATGCAGTCTGAACAGCAAAGAGACATAAACACATCTTAAGGCCAGAGGGTGCCCAGGAGACCTTAAAGCCAATTTATACTTGGCGTCCATTTGAGATGGTGCACTGGACATATGGTCCCAGGGTTTGATCTGTGCCTGTGAAGTTTTCAGCAAACAGGCATTGCATAATGCCCACTCTGTCTTCCTGGATGCCACAAAGTCCCAGTCTGAGGCTGCCCCTCATAAAATCCAGTCTTTCAGGTTGCAGTTTCTTAACATGGAGATGAGCACGTACACACAATTCTAGCTATCATTTTACAGCACAAGAGATCCTCTGCATGAGCACATGGCATATGCAATCAGGCTGCGTTTATTCCCTCGGGCTCTGAGGCCATCTGGCACTAGTGAAGTCTATTATCATCCAAAAAAGGGTGCCCGCATCCAAACTACATGTTGGGCATGGTGCCTGGCCCGTGCTAATTCTCAAAACATGCCCAGAAACTGTTTGGGAGAGGCCTGGGCTGACTGCCCAGGGACAAACCATTCCAGGGACTGCTCAAACAATTTAACAGTGTAGACAATGGAGTTAGTGCCTGGGTCTGTCTTCTGGCGCTGAGTAATTTACAGTGTAAGCAGAGCATGCAAGTGCAATGGAAAAGGCTGATTCCTTCATGGAGTACACTTCTCTCTGAGTGGCATAAAGCACTTCAAATCTACTGCATGTTAAGAGTGTCTTCAGAGATCAAAAGATTTTTGGAAGTCAAACTGAGTGTATTTTATTGGAGATTGAGAACTTGAAATTATAGTAATGAACTGATATAAGAAAGATCCACTTGTAATATTTGTATTATCAATACAAGTGGGCAGAGCTCTAGAGGAGTGCAGGCAAGCCAAGATACCAAGAGGTGTACAGAGGAACAGGCTTGCATGAGCCAAGACATAAAAAGCATTCAGCTGAGGAATCTAAAGCCAAACAGCTTTCAGGATGTTTGAAGATCACATCCATAGCGGTGAGCATGGTTTTCACTCCTTTGGTTTTCTCAGATTTATGAGGAGACCACTTACAAATAAAGGGAAAGAAAAAAATAACAGAGATGCTTTAAAGGTTCCTCATTCCATCTATATACCCTGTAGCCATTAAAAAAAAAAATGGGGAAAAAAGAAATTGTATTTTGCCATTTATCCTAGTTTGAATGCTATGAAACTGAAATAAAAATTTCTATAAGATTTTATAAGCATTGTTTTTCAGATTCCAACATTCATGGAGATATCGGAACACAAAATGCTTTTAAAAACCCATTTCTTCTTTTTTGTAGTTAGTCCTAGGAAATGGGATAGTATTTGGCTTCTGTAATAACCAAAGGCATTTTCTGAAATAATCAGAAGCATAGTTGGCTTCTTCACTTATCACCACACATGTGTACACCCACAGGACAGCAACATTTCACACAGCAATAGCCAGTGTACAGAAACTTGAGTGGGAAGGATTCCCCTGGGCTCAGCTGTCTGCAACTGCAGCTGACCGTGCCATATATTTCCAGGTATTTATCAAGCTCCATCTTCATAACTAGGTTATTTGCCTCCAAGACAGAGATGTTCCTGAATTTCAACTCTCTGGCAGTCAGAAACCTGAAGTTACTCACAGCAGGTGCACACCATTGCTCCTCATGGCATCATTGTCATCAATCTCCCTGCTTCCCCCTCTGCTGTTCACAGAGAAAAGGCCATCCCATTCTCAGACTTGGGACCAACCAAATCCCTTTACAGTATGTTGACACTGTTGGTGATAAAGTTCTTTGCACTGTTAGTGGCAAACCTTCAATAACTAACACATATTTTCAACAGGAATGTATCTCATTCAGATATTAGATCAGATTGGCGCAGTCTTCCTTTGAAAGATAGGTCGCATTTTTTATCTTTCACAGCAACAGCTTTCACTATTTTTTTTTTCTAATACTCTCAAACTACTCAAGTCAGACTAATGGACATGAAGCTTTTGTTTTCCCTTTCACAGACACAGGTATTACAGCAAGGGTGAATAAAAGAATAATCTCATGAGCTCATGAAACTCATAGTTGTTCTTTATCCTTTATTTCCTTCTTTCTTATTTTCAGGTTTATTTGTGGGGAATTTTTTTTGTATGTGTTTTTTGGCTGGTTGGGGGTTTTTAATTATAATTTGTATAAAGAAAGAGTCAGAAAAATAAGCTAGTAAAATACTACAGAAACACATTGAAAAATTATTTTTTTAACCTTAAATTATGGAATAAAGGTCTGTGAGTTAAAAGATCAGACTTTGTCACTGACATTTTTGTGAAGGAAACTATACAAAATCCAGGGGTTTCTTTGAGAATCAGAAAATCTCACTGAATGAAAATCCACAGGAGTCTCATTGTATTACTGAAGTGCAGGTATTAGTCAACTTCTTCAATTCACTTGCAAAGCTCAGTATGTGTCCTTTTGCCTCTAAAGCTGAAGTGGTCTTAGCAGATCATAAAAGAAAAGGCACTTTTTCCCCCATTACTGAAAAACCCTTAAGTAGACTCATGGATTTAATTTAAAGGATCTGGCAAAATGAACATTCAGCAGAGGAAATTTCATCTGAAAACAATTTATTTGTGAATGCTATAAGTAATTTTAACAAAAACAGAAAAATTAGACTGGAAGTCAGACTCTAACCGTAACTAGCAAACATTTGTCCTCCCAGATTTGCTGAGAAATTTTGAAGGTGGAGCTGCAGATACCCTTGATCTGTGTATGCTGACCACTGCATCATGCACTACATGTATGAGAGTCAAGTGAGATGTATCGCGGATCGGTCATCCGAGCTTCTGGCGGCGGGCGCTGCTTTCGAGCAAACCGCAGGCAGAATTGCTGTCACAATTATGCCAGCGCTTAACCTCATTTCAGTTCGTTTATATTTAAGTTTTGCTGTCTCTTTGCAGAGCTGTGCATCTCTTGCGACAGCTACTGTGTTTGGGTTAAGTTTCGGAATTCCTTGCAAGTTTGTATAAATCGTAAGCTGTGGCTGTCTGGTATCCAAATGGGCTTTTTTTGTCGTAAGCGGCTTCTGCCACTTCCATCAAACATGGGCCTTCTCTTTCTTTTGACACATTCATAACTGCAATGATTTTTTTTCTCTCAGTTCATGTATTCTTTTGATTTTCCATAAAATTTCCTTAATATAATTCTCTGTGCCTTTTACCTTTCTGCTACCAACCACTTTCTGAGATTATCAGACAATTCTCACACTTTCTTAATATCATTGTCTTGTATAATTTATAAAAGTAGACAAACATAAACACCAAGCTGCACATACACATAGGTATTTGCATTGATTTTCAGTGTAACTACATTATCTACCTTTACCTTTATCTACCTTTTCTTCCATGTTTTCTGGTTGTGGTTAGTTCCATTTGGTTCTTTGTGGCCTACCTCTTCGGTGAGCACCCAGATTCATGCAGAAATTCATTCAATACTTCTGTGAAACTGAAAAGGTAAACTCTCCAGGATATGAACTATTTGCTTCTCTCACATTTGTCTTTTTTTGTTTTTGTAGAGTGCTATGCATGCCTAAGTTTGAGATACTAAGCATAAGGGCCAATGCCATTAACTCCTCAAACCCCAAAGTCTCATGCCAAGTTGATTTGCAGGCTGGATATTCAGTGTAAGCCCAGTTTCCCTCAGTCTGGGGGACAGGATAGCTCCAGGGACTGAATTCATGCCTTTCTCTTAACTTAAACCTGGTGAGGTATTCAATGTCTGCATGAACATGGCATACTGTACGCGTAAATTGTTATGTTAACCTACTTGAGGGATGCCAAACAAAAACAATATTTTGAACCTTTTTCATCTTCAAGTGACAAAACTTGTTGCGAACATGGTGTCCAAGTTCACATTACAAACACACACACAAAACTCCCACTGACTCCTGGTGCTGCTGCATAGACTCGACAAGAGTCTGCAGAGAAAAACTGTTTTTGGGAAACTATCCTGGGATCTGATTTTGTCATCAGCAGAATTACACCGTTTCTGATGAATATCTATAGTAATTCAGTACACATACATGATTTATATCAATGATACCATACTGTCTCATATCTAGTAACCTTTCTCAGAGCAGCTATTCATATCTAGAAAAAAATAAATAATGAAGCATTACTGAAAGATTAATCTGCCAAAAAGACAGAGACCAGAGATTACTTATGAGCTGTGCACAAGGAACATTCTTCTTCCCATTTTGGAGGTGTACTCTAACAATGTCGAGTCCCCATCTTACAATTGCTCAGGACTCCTTTCCCTCTCAGCTCTTTATGTGCTTGGGGTTAGGAAGATACAGCCCTCACCCTGTAACCCAGTGTGAGACTCAGTGCTCACTTAGGAAGAGCTCTCAGAACGAGCAGCTGAAGACTCTGGCATGATGGGACTTCCCTGACAAACCCAGCTCTGGAAACCCTGGCATCCTTCAATCCCCTCAGCTACAGACTGAGAGACCCTTACCTATATTGTGTCACCCAACCCTTCCACCACTGTAGTTTTCTTCTACTCTTGACCTACTTTACACAAATATTCGTTCACTTCTCACTGACAGAACTAAAAATCACAGTTTCCTTTCTCTCTTCGCCTCTCTCCCAAATCCCTTCTCCACTTGTACATCCTTTTCTATATTTTATTGTTATGTTTTGTCACTTATAAATAGACATCTCTTTCTATCTGACCTTTGGCTTGCAAAGCCTTCTCCACCCTATGGCTCTTTGGTCTTTCTGGTTTTGCAGTCCTCCCAAGAATGTAATTTCCTTGGGAAAAGGAAAAAGCAAAATTTAAAAAAAATGAAAGCAAATCTTCCCCTTCATATCAAAATCCATTCATCCACTTCTAATTTTAGCTTCCCCTAGTGAATGCGACCCTGTAATTAAAACATTGGCAGATGAGAATATTACAGAGCCTTGCAGTTCAAGTAAACATTATTGTTAAACGTAATAATTTTGTGTCTGACAGTCTAGTAAACTGACTGAAAACATGAAGGATCATCCAGATTAAAGCTTGCAAAGACCAGTTTACACTTCATCATTCAGACTCTCTTTCAACAGGTAGTATTTGCAACAGGACTAAAACCAACACCCAGCTGATAAAGGCCAACATACCAGGGCCAATGCTGACCTCTACCAGCAGAGGTTTCAACTTCCTTTTCAGAGGGGTGCCATGTAACTTTCTTGGAAACCTTTCATTCACAGATGTGTTGAATGTCAAGTATCAGGACCATTGCAGAACCAAGGTGCCAAAATCATTTCCTTCCCACCACCTAAGTATACATATTCCACAGATCTGTAATTTTCCTAAGATGGCTAGAAGGATTCAAATTAATAAGTGCACTGCTCAACAAAACAAATGCCAGTGTCCCCAAGCATTTTTATGAGTAATTCCATTTCCCGGGGGAGTCCCTATAGCCACTCATTCCTATCCTCACTGCCTTCTATTTTATTAGCCATTCCTTCCATCCCCAACCCCATTTCTGTCCCAACCCTAAATACAGCTGCACCAACAAAACTGAGGCAGCTGTGAGCAGCAGTGTAGAGGTAGGAAAAAAGCCCTGGGGAAGGAGATTTTAATGTGCAGCCTCTCTTAAACATTATTTATGAAGATCAGATTGTTTCAAAGAGGAACTATCCCATGACACAGAAACAATCTGAACATTTTACAGATGGCATATACTTGTGACAGGAATTAACACGGATTTTGTTTTTATTACATCAGCAAGGGTGAAAATCCTAGTCAGTCTTCTGTCCACCTGTTCTAGAGATTTTAACCTCACAACTGAAATAATACAGCAGATATTTTTGTCAAGTAGAATAAAATGAGCAAGCTCAGGAATATGGGTAAACTTCAAAAAGCAGAGCCCAGGAGGTCATCAACAGTTTTATCAGTCTCTAGAAAACAAGCAAGGATGTGAACACCACAGTACAGCATGTTAGCTCTCTACTCTTTCCCCTCATTTACCTTACAATGCAGAAGACAGAGCTGCATGTATCAACTTTCATCTGTAAGTTTTCTCTGAATATGAGTCAGAATTTCTCACAAAGAAAATCAGGCCTTAGGGAGGATGGAAGGGGAAATGGATCATGCATCTTCATGAGGAAGAGTAGCTTTTTCTTATGAGAAGGGACAACAGGAGCTGGGCCTGTTTAGTCTAGAGAAGAGAAGACTGAGAGGCAATCTCATCAAAACATGAATATCTCAAAAGCAGGCGCCAAGAGGATGGTGCCAGACTCTTCTCAATGGTGCCCAGTGACAAGATGAAGAGCAATGGCCATAAAATAAAAGACAAACATTTCCACCTCAACATGAGGAAAAATTTCTTTACATTGAGGATGTCAGAGCTCTGGAACAGCCTGCCCAGGGAGGTCATGGATCTACCTCTCTGGATAATTCCAAACCCACCTGGACAGGTTCCTTTACTATATGTTCTAGGTGACCCTGCCTTGGCAGGGGAGTGGGACTGGATGATCTCCAGAAGTTGCTTCCAACCCTAACAGTTCTGTGATTCATGTCACACTGCCTGGAGATAGGAATGCAGGGCTGATCTTTCTTCTAAAATAAGGAGGGAAATTGAAGACACTGGCTGCTTTTTGTTAGGATTTATGCAGTTGAGTAATTCTTTGCTTTGCTGTAAATGCAGGGGAACCATTTTTATATAAAGAAATAAAACAGGCTTATATAAATAGAAAAGAGATCTGGTTTTTTAACTTTCCAAACCAGTTTAAAAAAAACCTCTACCTCTGCACTCCTAAATCCCTATCTTTCATTCACTTTTTACTGATGCAACACACTGGAGTAAAACATGAATAAAAGTATTTAAATTGTGGTCAACCCAGGACAATTGTGCTGTTCCAGTTTTAACCTGATCTCTCTGTTAGCACCTTAACAGCTCCTGTTTGGGGGGAATTCAGTTGTCACAAAACTCCTGTAAGGATTTCCTGGTAAGTTTGCTGGGCCTCCCAGTCCCTGTAGAGATGATGTGTTGTCCTGCCCATTGTGGTACTGACTATCCAAAGGGGATGGTGTATTAATTGATGATGGGATTAGCTTTTACCTTCAATTATAGTTTTCACTTAAAGTGTTGCAGCCTATTTAAAATCCCCTGAATAATAAAATTTGGGGTGTTTTGCCTGTAGTGAGTGAATCTGGGCTACGACTGAGGGACATTCAATATTTCTTATATCTGTAGTGATCCACAGAGCAGAAGTTGAGTGGAAGTACCTAAAAAGAGAGCAGGCTCTTTGCCATAAGTTTGTCTTTCCCTTGTTTTCATCTGCATGCATTGCATCATGCCAGGCAGCAAACAGCTCTCTCACCCTTTCCTCCAGCCTGCCCTGGGAGCCTTCAGTGCCTTTTATGAACTCATTTCTCATGCCTGGAAATAAAAGGTTAGTCTTCCAGATTCCAGCTGAAACAATGCATTGAGCAGGCTATGGAATCCAGCACCTCTCTTTCATGTCCCCTCCTGAGAAATTCACTATCTCAATCCCAAGATATTTTAATGTGCAAACTACATACCAGAGGAGAACACTGCACACCCATCCAATGTGCACGGAAAGCAGGATGGATCCACTAAGTAATATTTTGCTACATGATATGAACTTGCTGCTTCTTCCCAGGAATGTTGCCAGCGAAGGTATTCAAGGTCATCTTGAACAGAAAAGAGACATATCATGCACACATTCATGATTGCTCCTTGAACTGCAGCTAACTTCACAGAGAGCTGAGTTAGTCTTGGCCAAGCTAAAATAAAGTATTCCAGAGACAAAAAGTATTGTTCAGGGAACCTACAGAAGCAGTCCAGATGGATAATTAACAGTACAAGGAATAGTAGACAAAATGTTAGTGGTGGAGAAGAGCTTAGGCATTCAGTTAGAGACAAGAATTTCATAGTATTCCATTATTTTAAAAGCAGGCATCTCTAGCACTATCCTGATACATGTGGGTCTCCTTTCCTTTTGCCCTGAAGGATGCTCATATAGATAATTCTTGGTTTGCTTTACGTTAAAGTCTACATTAAATTCAGATGCGTATGTGGTCATATTTCTATAATTTGTTAAAGACAAATAAAAGTGAGGCTGCCTGGATAAAAGTGTACAAATTATATTAGACTAAATGGGACCTGCAGTTTGATCCAAACACAGTAGTTTATATGGCAATAATGCATATTAAAATAGGTAGAACAGATTGAAACAATATCTCAGATTTCAGGTTATGTACATGAGCTCATATCTTATCATCTAGGATTAATATATTTACAGTACAAAATCCTTTCCTCAACACCCAAATTTCCAAGCATTAATGTCATTCAGACATCCTGAACTGCTGGGCTATAGAAGTCAAACAGTACCAAATTTACTTCTGGGCACATAAACATTTTCACAATCAGAGCTTTTTCTATTAAATGACATTCAACAACTAAGTGGAAGACAGCAATCCCCATCCAGGGGTATCCATCCCATCAGCCAGAGTTGAATCCCATGAATTTTGTGTGCACTAAATTAATTTTCTTGATTTGTAACATGTGAAACCTGTTCAATACTTGCCATACTGTAGCTACAGTTACAGTTTTTCAGGATGAGTCCCTTCCCTGGGCAGAGCAGCAGTCACAACACAGATCATTAAAATGGATCAAGTGGGGACCTGAGGTCTGGATCCACTTTGCAGGAGTGATTCCTTCTGACATCCTTACCTTCTCCACAAAGTCTCCCCACCTCTTAGCAGCTCTCCTCCCTTACAGGAGGCAGGTCCTTTTTCTGAGGAAATAGCTCATGGTATGTGTTTCGAGTCATGAATTCCAGAAGGAACACACACTTCTAGCCCGCAAGCTCTTGAGTATCTGACCTGAACAGATGCAACTACAAGCCCCTCAAACTGTGTAATCACCTCCCTTTGGAACAAACCAATTCAACAGAAAAATTAATTCCTATATGATTCACAACTGTTTCATTCATTGTGAGCAAAGAGTTCTCAGAATTTTGTTTTCCATAAAAGGTGGGAGAAGGGATATTTATCAACCACAGTTCAGGGCAAAATAAGCACTGAAACACTTCCCCAGAAGTGTTAGGTTGGGGACTTTTGTTTTTCTGGGTTTTTTCTCAGCTTGATTTTTCCATCTGTAGGTGAGAAAGAAGGTGAGAAGGCAGCACAAGATAGATATGGTGGTAGAAGCTGGAAAAGAAGTACAAAGGATTGTGTTAGCACTCGCATCCAGTCTGAACTACAGAAAATATCATGAGCTCCTGTGCACTGAAATGCTGTAGATGTGTACAACGCACTTACACAACCAGAAGAAACTCCTTGCTTGGTTTTTCTTTTGTTTTTCCTATCAGCACCAGAAACATGAGTTTTGCCCCTTGCTAGAGGCCTGAACTGTTCTTGTGCACATTTTAGAGTATGATTCAGACAACGTTCTTTTTTTGTCACTGGCCCCATTACCTAATGTTTTGCAGTCCTGCCCAATAAAGATTTATTCATCTCATATGTTCCTGGTTGTGACCTTATGTTCGGCCACAGTTGGACTGCTTTGCGCTCCAAGGCTCTTTCCTCAGCATTCCAAATCTGGGAGCTGCTGTGCCTGGGAAGACCAGCCTGCAGAGCCTCACTGGACAGTAAATCAGCCCTTGAAGGCCCAAACTTTTTAAATCAAGCATTCAGCCTCATCTGCTTTGTTATTGCACTAATACTACCCTGAGGAAAATCACAAATAAGAGTCCAATATATTTCAAATATGTTATTTAAGTGAAGCATGCTTTCTTAGATTAGGCTTGAATATTGCAATGCTTAACTTTTCTTTGAACACCCCTATGTGCTGCTTATGATGAAAGTACCAACCCAACTTTTCACTGAAAATAGGAACCCACCATGAGGTTCCACATGACTGAAGTGGGTACTCAAGATAACTCTTGCCAGCCCCCTGATCCAGACTTGTTTCACACTGGAAGTTTTCTGCAGAAATCTCATCCTTCTACAAACTGTGTGCAGCTGTGCAGTTCAGAAAATGTGACTCAAAAGTTTTCTTTTAAAACATTTCCCTCCTTCACTGTCCCTTGCTGGCCAGAAGATCGTAAGGATGATCCCCACATTTGTTTTAACCCCTTCAGTAGTTAGTTCCTCAATCCAGCTATTTTTCCCTCCTGGCGAAACCCCATGGAAAATCTGGTACTGAGCGCTAGCAGTGACACTTCTTCCTCTGCACATGGAAAAATCAATTATTAACACAGGAGAGGCTCAGTGCTGACATATCTTAGGAAAGGTGGTGTTTCAGTATCGTGAAATATTCACCTTCTAATAGTTATTTGACAATGATCAAAAGATCCGTGATATTAATTGCAGTTAATTTCTCCTACTCATCATGCTGAAAGTGAAGTTCAGTTCAATGTAGGATTAATGGCCCTTTGCTACTTATGAGGTTCTTTATGGCTAATTTGTGGCCATCCATCAAGCTTGGTTCATGCATTTATTCAACAAAATGAGTAAGGCTTTTACTATCAGGGAGTTAATATAAAATAATGAAGGATATTTCTTAGACATTCTGAGGAGCTCAGTACTTGAATCTCTACTTGCAGTTATTTACCCAGATGATTATTTAATGTGATCTTCTATATTTCTTTATTCATTTTGCTCAGTATATTGTTTCCCCACATATTTCACTATCTGTAAAAAAGCTAAGACACCAAGAATAAGAAAAATAAGCTGTCATTATTATATCAGTGGTATTGATAGGAGGAGGCAGGACTAGTAAAAAGGTTATTTTATCTGCACTGAATTCACTGACTTTACAAGGGACCTATCTTTTGCTCTTGGCTGAAGTAACAGAAAGTTATGGTTGAGGTGCTGCCACTATCTGAAAAATACTTTTCTTTGATCTGAAAAAGAACATATATGTGATTACAATCATTGTGTGTTTCCTCAAGAAATCACAATATCAAGCCTTTCTTTCAGATTTTCACTGTGAGAGAAAATTCAACAGTGTTTGACCTAGAAACCTCAGATATAAATAATATTACCTGCAGGGGAAAAAAAAAATTAAATAGGATTGCATTTCACAGCTTCAGAAAACATGAATTCACCTCACTTTGTGTGGGTTGTCTAAACAGGGAAATCCAATTCGCTTTGGATTCTTCCCCTCCAAGCAAGGGTGAGTCTGAGTCATCCTCCATTTGTTTGTCTTTGATGACAAATATTGCTCTCAACTTACAAACAATGTCAGCAAGAAAACAGAGCATCTGGAGCTTGTTCAGTTATATTTCTACCTTTCCAAAATGCTACATAATAAATATGTATATGGTTAGTTTTAAACACCTGAATACTTCCACTGGCTTTAGCTGGGATGTTTCTAATATTAAAATTTGCTGAATGAAGACCATCACACTTATTGAAGCTGTGCCCCATTTGTGTTAGTAATGTGGCATTCCTGGCAGCAAGACAGATTTTAAAATTTCTTCGTTTAAACATACTCTTCTGGGAGCACCATGACATTCAGGGTTTAAGATCACCACTGATGCTGAAGGTGCCACCTATTCCCGGGTGGGTAAGTTTTTGGACAATCACACTGTTCTCCTGCAGAGAGCACTGCTAAGACTGCCACTCTTGCCTTTGAAAGCTGATAATTCCCTTTGTGCAACTGTGAGTCCCAAATGCAAGGTGCATGATGGAAACCATTTGAAAACATAGCCCACTCTGCAGCAAGCAATGGATCTAGTCTGGAATTTTGTGTTTTCCTCATTGATTCAATTACAGTTCTATCTGAAGCAGTGACAAAAACAGAATGCTGGAACTTCAGCTACCCAATTTAAAGGCAAGTAATTCCTTACCAGACTACAAAATGCTGCACAGAGAAACTATGAATATTAATGTATTGCAGTTCCAGCATTCAGAGTATTTTCTCCTTGCTGTGTTTTGCCCTGCTGAGCAATGAAATAGGTGTTCTGTAGCGCCAGGCTCTTTTCACAACAGACAGGATGAAATTGTTTCCTTGGTTAGACAGCTCACCCTTGAGGTATGCTTAAAGCATATCCTTTTTTGCACATCTATACTGCAACTTCCAATTAGGGAGGCACTATAAGCAGCAAGAGTCAGCAAGGGAGAGAATAAGATGCTCTTTTTCTCCAGGCAGAAAATTCCTTGCTGAAAAAAAGTTAGGATTCAGCATGTCAAAGTTCCTTTGCTTTTACTCATGTGAGAAAATTCACATACACGTGCATGACTGACTTCTTTCCTAGAGCCTGTTGGAATTACAGCTCTCAGAATTTGGACTATTCAGAGAGCTGGGAATGTTTGTCTGATCCTTTGCAGTAACACTATTATGGAGAAAAGCTTTCTTCTCCAAGAATATTTTCATCTGCAAATGTAACACAGACTCTTCTCCATCTGATAAAGGTTTTCCACTAAATTCACTCTGGGCAAAATAACTAAGCAAATCCTGCTGTTATTCTTAGTTGTTGCTGTGCACTGATCTTTTGTAGTTATTCCTAATGCAATATGAGATGAGAAAAAATAATATACTTTTAAAATAGGGGACAAAAATGCACTGCACAGAATTATTTCCAAGTTGCTGCTTATCATCAAAGGTTGAGGTGGCTGACAGTGCTAAGGCAACACCAAGCAATTGACAACTCAGATTAAATATCCAACAAAGCTCCATCTCAGCTGGGATTCTAAAGCATGCCCTTGAGCAAATCTTTGGGGAAATCAGCAGTAACACTCCTATCCTCATAGTTCATGACTTTTTTCTGAGAATACAAAATGATTTTATTATTTTCAGGCTTCACAATATTCTAATCCATGTTCATGTTTGCAACAGATTGCAATGCCTTAATAATACACCTGTTTACTTGGAAGCAGAAAGGTTAAGTAGCACCTAACTCAATCTAGCATGAAATCTGAAGCAAATTTGGGGTTAAGTTTGAGCCCTTCATGCCACCTTTGCAGCTTCTGGGTTTTTCTTTAACTTTTGGCTTTGTAGCCTCAAAGTAACTTCAGTCAAAATATCTGAACATTGTCAAGTTTCAGGTCAAAAGCATGTCAAAAGTAGAGTTTTACATGAATCTGACCCAACAGTAAATCCCTCCCTGCATTTGATATTCCACATAAGCTCCCTTGAAAAGTTTTAGGTTTTGTGTTGAATATTTGTCTCAGCTCTAGGTTGAATAAAGCTGGAATGTTATACTCCTCTCAGCAGGTTTCATCCAAATCCCAGCAAATTTGACAGTCAACCTCATGGCTATGAGGAGAATGGCTCAAGGCAAAGACTTTTTTGGTGCACAGTCAGATTCTCAAGTGTTATGCACAGGACAGTGCCAGCCAGAAAAATGAAACAAGACAGCAATAGTCACTTTTTTTTTCACTTATTAGTTTCAGGTAGCAAATATCAAGGGCAAAGTTCTAGGGGAATGCCTCATGAAACAGCTTTTTTAGAATCATTACTACAATAAACTGTATTTTAGAGTCACAGAATCAATTTTATGCAGTCTGTTAAAAATGGTCAATTTTTCACCCTCAGATGGAGTCTCAACTCCCCATTTCAGCTACCACCTACCTTCAAGTCCCTTTTTTCCTCTGTTTATCCCACGAAAGCCACCTGAATGGTTACATTTCTGCAAATAGGTACCACAGAGCTTCCTTTATCCCAACTACATAGAACACCAGCATAGGAAAACTCTGCACCAGAGGGACCTGAGAGGATAGGTTACAGAATCACTGAACAGGTCAGGTTGGAAGGGACCACAGTGGGTCATCTCCAGAGAGGGAGGTTCCACTGCTTCTTTGGGCAGTCTGTTCTAGTGCTTGGTGATGCCTTATGTTTTAGCTTTCATATCTTTCAGATTCTGTGCTGTCTTAGTGTCTAACTCTGAACTTCATATAAAGTGTTATCAAGTTCTCTTCACAATTTACTCAGACAAAACAATCCTTTTCCAGCCTGAGAACCAAAGACACTATTGGAGCTTTAGATCCAAAAAGCATAAACAACAGCAAAGCCATCTGGGAGGATGGGACTTCACAACCTGAGCTGTAATTGGACCATCAACCCCTATATGTAAATGGCCCAAAACTTATAAAAGTCATCCATCTTGGGTGGAGCCACAGCCAGGCCCTTGTACTGTCCAAAGTGTATCCTTTGAAGGCCTTTTTAATAAATACCTACTTTATTCCTTTAACATTATCTAGCCTCTGCTCCAGGTCAGCCTCTCAAGGCATCAAGTTATTTGTGCCCAATGTAGGGCAGAAAGGCATCATTGGTCACCCACACAGTAAAGAAATTTTTCCTCATATTCAGGTGAAACTTCCTGGGCTTCAGTGTCTGCCTGTTGCCTCTTGCCCTACTGCTCGGCACCACTGAGAAGGGCATGGAAACATCCTCTGACACACTCCTTTCAGATGCTCAGAGACATTGATACAGTGTCTCTCAGTAATTTCTTCTTGAGGCTGAACAAGCCCAGATCCCTCAGCATTTCCTTTTAAGAGAGATGTTCCTGCCCCTTAATTATCTTTGTCACCCTTTGTCATCTGCTCCAGAAGCAAGTGGATGCACAGTCTTCCAGGTTCAAACATGCATAGCCCAACCAACAAGACATGACCTGACAAGATTTTTGTCAGAGGTGTGGTATGACCATGCCCAACCTACGTCTGTGCAAGGGGGCCCTGTTGGGTCCATTACATGAGTGAAACTGTAAAGCTTTGGGTGGCAGGTGGGCCTCAAACCTCAGGAAAGAGATCACAGGATCACCAGGTTGGAAGAGACCTTCAAGATCATCAAGTCAAATCCATGCCAAACACCTCAACTAAACCATGTCACTGAGTGCCACATCCAGTCTTTTTTTAAACACATCCAGGGATGTTGATTCCACCACCTCCTCAGGCAGACCATTCCACTACCTTATAATTCTTTTTATAAAAAACTTTTTCCTAATATCCAACCTATATTTCCCTAAGTGTGGCTTGATATTGTGTTCTCAGTTGCTGCCCGGAGAAAGAGACCAATCCCCACCTGAATACACCCAACTTTCAGGGAGTTGTAGAGAGTGATAAGGTCACCCCTGAGTCTCCTTTTCTCCAGGATAAACAACCCCAGCTCCCTCAGTCGTTCCTCACAGGATTTGTGTTCCAAGCCCCTCACCAGCCTTGTTGCCTCCTCTGGATGTGCTCCAGCGTCTCCACGTCCTTCCTAAACTGAGGGGCCCAGAGCTGGACACTGCACTCAAGGTGTGACCTCAGGGGAAATACAGGGGAAGAATGAACTCCCTGCTCCTGCTGGCCACGCTATTCCTGATCCAGGTCAGGATACCATCGGCTCTCTTGGCCACCAGGACACACTGCTGGCTCATGTTCAGCTGGCTGTCAACCAGAACCCCCAGGTCCCTTTCCACCTGGGCACTGTCCAGTCACACCATCCCCAGCCTATAACACTGTAGGGGGCTATTGTGGCCAAAATGCAGGACTTGGCACTTGGACTTATTAAACTTCATTCCAATGGACTCTGCCCATCCATCCAACTGTTCCAGGTCTCTCTTGCAGCACCCTCCTACCTTCCAACAGATCAATACACGCTCCCAGCTTAGTGTCGCCTGCAAATTTATTAATGAAAGACTCAATACCCTCATCCATGTCATCAATAAAAATATTGAACAGGACTGGCCCCAGCACAGACCCCTGAGGGACACCACTGGTGACTGATTCCCAGCTGGATGCAGCACTATTCACCTCCACTCTCTGGGCCCAGCCATCCAGCCACTTCTTAACTCATCAAACAGTGGTCCTGTCCAAGCCATGGACTGCCAGCCTTTCCAGGAATTTGCTGTGGGAGACAGTGTCAAAGGCCTTGCTGAAGTCTAGGTACACAACATCCACAGCCTTTCCTGCATCCACCAGGTGGGCCACCTGATTGTAAAAGGAGCCCAGGTTGGTCAAACACAACCTACCCCTCCTAAACCCATCCTGGCTGGGTCTGACACTCTGGCCATCCTCTGAGTGCTGTGTGATGACACCCAGTACAAACTGCTCCATTACCTTACTGGGTACTGAGGTCAGGCTAACTGGCCTATAGTCACCAGGATCCTCCTTCCCATCCTTTTTGTGAATGGCCATCACATTGGCCGGCTTCCAGTCATCTGGAACCTCACTAGTGTCTCAGGACTGCTGGTAAATGATGGAAAGAGTCTTTGCAAGCTCATCTGCCAGGTCCTTCATCACCCTGGGGTGGATCCCATCTGGTCCCATTGATTTATGAGCATCTAAGGGGCTCAGCAGTTCTCTGACTGCCTCCTCATGGATAACAGAGAGGATAACATTCTGCTCCCTGACACCATCTACCATCCCAGGAGTACAGCTGTACTGAGAACAAGCCATTTTCCCACTGAAGATTGAGGCAAAGAAGGCATTAAGCACTTCTTCCTTCTCCTCATCCGCAGTTACTAAGTTCCCTCCCACATCCAGTAGAAAACAAAGATTGGTTTTACCCTTCTTTTTGCCCTTAATATGTTTGTAAATATGTTTTTGATTATCCTTTACAAAAGTCGCCAGATTAAGTTCAAACTGAGCTTTGGCCCTAATTTTTTTCCTACATGCCCTAGCAGCCCCCTTAAATACTTCCTGAGAGACTGACCCTCCTTCCAAAGACGATACATCTTCTTTTTATTCCTAAGTTCCTCCAAAACCTTGCTGCCCATCCAGGTTGGATGTTTGCCTCATTGATGCATCTTTCAGTACACAGGGACAGTCTTTTCCTGCCCCCTCAAGATCTCTGTTTGGAAGCACCCCCACCTTTCCTGGACTCCTTTGTTTTCAAGGGCTGCTTCCCAAGGAACTCTCTGAATAAGTCTTCTAAACAGGCCAAAGTGTGCCCTACAGAAGTCCAATGTAAAAGTCTTATTGATGTTCCTCCTGATTTCACCAAATATCAAGAATTCTATAATTTCATGATCACTGTGCCCCAGGCAGCCTCCAACCACCACATCTCCCACCAGGCCATCTCTATTTGCAAACAACAGGTCAAACATAGTCCCTCCCCTGATGGGCTCACTCACCAGCTGCAACAAAAAGTTGTCCTCCACACACTCTAGAAACTTCCTGGACTGCCTTTTTTCTGCTGTATTAAGTTCCCAGCAGATGTCTGGTAGGTTAAAGTCACCTACAAGAACAAGAGCTGGTGATGCTGAAACAGTCTCCAGCTGCTTATAGAATAAGTTGTCTACCCCTTCTTCCTGGTTGGGTGGACAATAACAGACTCCCAGAAGGATGTCAGCCTTGTTAGCCTTGCCCTTAATTCTTACCCACATTCAACTCCATCATTGTTACTTTCAATACCCATGGCATCAAAAGCCTCCTTAATATAAAGGGCCACCCCTCCGCCTCTTCTCCCTTTCCAGTTTCTCCTGAAGAGCTTGTAGCCATCCAGTGCAGCACTCCAGCTGTGTGAGTCATCCCACCACGTTTCTGTGATGGTGACTACATCATAGCTCTGCTGTTGCACCATTGCTTCCAGCTCTTCTTGTTTATTACCCATGCTACATGCAATGGTATACATGCACCTCAGCTGGGCTGATGATTTCAGCCCTAGCTCAGGCTTACCACTCTTGGGCCTGCTTCCAGACAGCACAGCTGCATCCCCTTCTTCCTACAACCCTAGTTTAAAGCCCTCTCAACAAGTTCTGCCAGTTCATGAACTAAAATCCATTTGCCCTTAACAGAGATGGAGCCCATGCTGTTCCAGCAGGCCAGGTGCCATTAAAGTTGTCCCACGATCAAAAAACCCAACATTTTGCTGATGACACCAACCTTTGAGCCATTTGTTGATAAGGTGGGCTCTCTTTCACTGTTTTCCTTTCTTTGTTTTTCTCTGCCACTAAAGGGACTGAGCAGAACACTACCTGTGCTTCTTCCCTATAAACCACTTGATCCAGTGCCTTAAAGTCCCTTTTAATTGCTCTGACACTCCTTTTCTCAATCTCATCACTGCCAGCCTGGAGTATCAGCAGTGGGTAATAATCACAGGGCAGAATCAGGGGAATCTCTCAGTGATATCCCATTCCTGGGCCCCAGGGAGGCAGCACACCTCCCTGTGGGTGGTGTTGTCAGTCGACATATGGGGCCCTCTGCTCCCTGCAGAAGGGGGTCACCCTCCACTATGACTACCCTCCCCGTGCCAAACTGCTATTCAGTAGGCAGATTCCTTGCTTCAGACTTGGGCAGCAGTTTTCAGTGTTGGTAGCATCCATGGAGAGCCCCTGGACACAAACTTCCTAACACACAGGAATATGCCACCTCAGTTTGGTCTCTCATTTCCATGAAGACCAAAAACCATATTTTTCAACAATTTTCCTTGTCTTTTTCTTCATAGCCATAACTTAAAGGCCATGAAAACAAAAGAATCTCAATATTAGAGGTCATATTCCTTCATTTAAAAATTTAAATTTTTGATGCTTATCTGTAATTATAAACATTGTGCAACACTGCTTTTAATTTGTCATTCCCAGTAGATTAAAATATCTAAAGAAATTATACTGAAAACACTGCAAACTAGAAAAAAAACCTTTGCAAAGTCCTTGTTTAAATTATGTCAAACATAACAGTTCATATTGCAAGTTCCCTGACATTCTACCTGTATGTTTGATCACTGGAGGCAAAGACTCTCCTTTACAAAAGAGAACATTCAAGATTTTCCATCACTCAAAGTGTCCTATAGGCTTAAGAATAATAGAGCTGCTGGTAAACTGACAGCAAATTCTAGTCAGGCATGCGTTCAGAGGACAACTTCCTGATCCCTAAGGGCTTAAGAAAAAATACAGCCTGTTTTACCAGTCAAGAAATGAGGCCCTGTGGGTCAGTTCTGCAAAGCCACAAACATAGCACCAAATAGAAAGGATTACTAACCTCTATTCAAACAGGGCTCTCTTGGTAGGCTGTGTTACACAACTTTTCCAAAAGCATGTTAGATATTGGCAGACACTGAAAAATATAATCCAAGTCCTGTTTTCACTCTCTCTCTCCCTCTTTTTCTTCTTTCTTTAATATACTCCATCAGCTTGGTGTCCTGGAGAGAGAAAAAATGTTCCATGAAGAAATCGCTTTGAAGCTTAATTTTTCACTGCCAAAGTACTTGGGACACTTGTTTTTTCCAGTATTTCTCTAACTCTTGTTATCACTACTGCTGACTCATCTCCTGATGCTGAGGGAAAAACAGTTTTATGGGAACACAAAGAGGTCATGACTGAATTATTTTGGCTATTATAAATGGCTCTGCAACTCATTCTCTGTAGAGCCATTAGACAGATTTTCATAAATTCTGAATCAAAGCTAATGTTCCAGAACAGAAAGATTCCCAGAGAGCTGGAGAAGCTTACCTCTCAAGCAGAAGCAGCATCTCTCAACCAATTGTAGTGAACATCACTCTCCTGAGTACTGATGCAGCAGTACTCCACAGCAATTCCATTCAACATTCCTCAGTGGGAAAGTTCCTCTAAGTCCCTCTAAGTTCTTGTAATGTGCAGTAAATCAGGACTGTTACGTCGAGGTGCTTCTGGAAAACATAGAAGTTTTTTCTCTTTTCCCCTGCCTCCAAAGCTTGCATAAAGATTTTGTTTGTATAGAAACAAAAAAGAAAAAACTGAATTATTTCTCTCTCTTTCATAAAATCTCACATTCTATCTGCATAGGCATATAAATATATTCAAGAGCAAATCAAGTAATTGCAATAAATCACAATTTCAATGAATTTTACCTGCATTTGCTGTCTATTAGCAGAAGTTATTTGTAAATTCTTTTGACAAAAACTTGTTTGTATATTATGCTGTGTATATTATGCTGGTTTTGACTGGCTCAGTGTAGACATTTATAGCAACATTTTGTGCAACTACATCCCATTAATCAATCAGATGGTTGTGTCCATTTCTTTATCAGAGGCAGATTATGTGATGGGAATATGGACAGACTATGCAGCTAAACACAACATTGACCAGGAGTGAATCTTTCAGTCTTTCTACTTTTCTCAAAATTTTAATCAAAGTAATAATCAAGACTATTAATCAGATGGGTGGGTGTATGTGTGGTCATGTGAAGATAACAGGGATAAGTCATGAAGAAACATAAAACTGAAAAATCCCTTCTATTTAGAACCACTCCTGGATAATTTCCTTATCATGACCTGCAATGTATCATGAGCTAGTAGGTTACTCAGCTAATCCTCATCTGGGGAAATTAAAGAGCATTTTACAGTTCACATGCTAAAATGAATGTCAAATAATTTATAGGAACACAGTAACAGAGGGGAAGCTTTCTCTTGACCTGAGATAGGTTTGCTTTGCAATTCTCATCCTAATCAAAATATCTCACAAGCAGGCAGTGAAGTGCATGGGCTGGACTGCTGCATTAAAGGGACAGAGTGGCAGCCTGAGGACAAAGCCCATTGCTGCTGCATGTTGTGCATAGACCATCCTGGGGCAGATGTGCCCTTTTCCCAACATGTACTGCAGTCACACCTACAGGCAAGGCAGGCAGAAGAAAGCTGCTCAAGTTTGGCATCCTCTTAGGTTTTAGACGTGGAAAGCTTGCTCCATAATTACTATTAGCACAAAGAAAGTTATTCTGGACAGGGAAGAAGTCAAACTGGCTGCTTAGAAAGTCAAAGACTAGATTGCCAACACAGAGTAAGCAGGTCCAGCTTTGGCTGCAAGCTGACAGAAGGTCTTAAGGGTCACAGTATCAGGCAGAATTACCTGCATCTCTCCTAAATCCTATCTCAGGTGTCCTCTTCCTTAATAAAGTTCTTGGCGAACTTTGTTCCATGTGTCAGTTGCTTGGAACTGTCACTGAACTTTGGAATATTTTTCATTAAGACCTGCTGTGGGAAGACTGGAATAAGCACAATGAAAAAATAAAAAAATAAAAAAACCAAAAAAAACAAGAATAAATCTTCTCAGTACATGTTCAGCTGAGGGCTGATGGCTCAGACTACTGTTGGCATCCGTTTCTCCTGAGCATTTCCTGAGCATTCTCCTGGCATTCATGAGAGCAGTGATAAAATATGGATAACGTCTGTCAATCCCTATTTCAGCAGTGAACTTCACAGTTGAATAAACATACTTCTAAGCACTACAGCTAGATTTTCTTTTCAAGCACGTAGTTTCCTTATTCCTTCACATAGAAATTACTTTCATAGGAAATTTAAAGTAAATAGAAAGTTCAGTAGAGACATGTGGTGTTCATCAAGGAGAACTTCCAAATCAGCAGGAGTTTTCCTTCACAGAGCTGGAAACCATCACCATGCCATCATCATCTGTTCATTTGGATCCCCCCAGCTACCATGGCTGAAGGCCATTAACCCCCTTGTCTGCCAGCTTGACCAACAACACTTTCAGCAGTTTAGTCTCCAGAGGCTGATAAAATGGGGGGGGAAATTACCTACCATGATGGGTATTTGCCTATTTACATTCCTAGGAATGAGTCCTGAGCCAGTGGGTCCCTGACCCCTGGGTCCTAAATGAAGTCACTCCTGGCTATTAAAATGCCAGAGCACCACTGCAATCATAGTAGAAGTTTTCTTACTCTGACACTTAGGATTACTCTTGACCATGCATCTTACAGAAGCATGGGGCACACTTCTCTCCCCTCATCAGATGAGTGCACGTGTGGCTGCATAAAACTTCCAGTGATGAGCAGTCTTTTCCTTTAAGCTTGGATGGCTTGTTTGAATAAGTGCAGGATAAACATTAGGTAGCATTTCCCCAGTTCACCATGTCTCTCCATCCCACAGAATTTTCAATGCCTTAGAAAGAATTAAAAGCATCACTAGCTCATAGTTGTACTCCAGAACATATTTCTAATGAGAAGCAGCATACTTTTGATATATTTATCTATACCTGTAGGTGTGTATGTATATATGTATATATGTATATATGTATATATGTATATATGTATATATGTATATATATATACCTGTAGGTTTCTTTTGAAATATTTTCTCTTTTTATCCTGTTGTTTCCACATAATTCACTTATTCTTTCTTTTCTCGGGAATGTATTAGCTCCTGTCAGCTTTCAATTAACTTCTTTCATATCCCTTAGCATTTGTAACTATTTTGGTTTTTTCTCATTGTACTCCTTTCCTGGTTTGCATGTTGCATACATTTACACTAATTCAGTACAACCTTTGTAAGTTGTAGTTCCTCCACCTGATGTAGGCTGAGGCATAGGATATCTCATATGCCACTACACATACCATAAAGGCAGCTTCTTTTGCCAGCATGAGAGAAGCTTTCCATGGACCCCATCTGTGGGATGACACAAGTTAGGTTGTGCCAAGTAAAATGCTGACTCTGTCAGAAGAACATTTGTCATATTTCATACAATTTATCCCTTTTTCTGTCTCTCACCACGTCTCTGCCTTGAATGTTATAGAATGAACTTGTCTAATCCAGAAGATGTTGAGGAAATTTTCTAGTCTGATTCCTTTCCTATTGTTTTCCCAGCTTCTGTTTCTCTCCCTCTGATATGCTCTGTTCAATAGGAATTATCATTGTGATAATATTTTAAAATTAATTTTTCAGGCTAATGTGATCAAGTGTGGATGTAAGGAAGAGGTTTGTTTCTGAAAAACTGTTTGCTACTTTAGGCAAACATATAATGTTCTTCTATTGTTTTTATAACACATAACCAACAATACCTGATTTTTTTGGAAACCAGCCTTGAAAGAAGTTTTGATATCAATATATTATCTTTGCAAATCCTTTGAGCATTTCAAAACCTGTGGACATTATGGTAATAAATTACAGGGTGTCTTGATGAAGATCTCAAGCCAGTATGTCAACACCAGAGAAGCTCTGTAGGATAAATAACACTGCACATAATGCTGAACAAAAGCAATTTATTTTGTCTTTCAAGTTTTAGCTAGAGGATACAAGCAAAGTGGCTGTGACACAGCCCCAGGCATATGGGATCCCCTGTCTACCTACCTTGCTAAGGAAGTGGATCCAAAATTTGATCCAAAATGGCAAAAAAAAAAAATCAGTCTGAACTTTTGTTCATTCAATGTTCAGTCAAGCAGACACAGAGATTATTCCCCGTGTCAACAGTCACTAGCATCATCCTCTGCAACAAAATTCAAACTATTTGTTCAGCATCTGCACTGAATTAATTCTGTGCTTGAGCTGTGGAAGGACGCAATGAGTAATCTCTCTACAGTTGTTTGTTTGTACTTGCAATAAGCTTCACTACTTGTGCACGTTTTCACTTGTCAGTAGGGCACTGAAACACAGATCACAGAAAAGTTATTGCTATTTACAGTCCAGCAGAGCAACATATAGACCCTAGAACAAAATCATTTCTGTTCATACAGATCCCAGTTCATTCTTTCTTGACACTGCAAGGCAGAAGGCTCAAACCTGGAAATTTTTTGAGATGTCAAATTTGGTAACTTTGGATCAAAATTCCTTTTGAATTTCCACCAAATGTGCAAATCTTTTTGATCTCTCCTCTATAAGGGAGGATTAGTGGGTTCTCAGCACAGTCAGTTAACCCAGATTAAATTAGAGCTGCAAGTTATATAAAATCAATCTATTTATGCCCCTTAATAAAGTGTTGACTACATCATTCACAAGTATAAAGGAATATCTTCATCAAGAAGAAGTTCTGCTGTGTTAGAACTTCCCCCATAATCAGTTTGTTCACATCCATTAGGAATATTAATGGTCTGCTCCAGAAGTAAAAACTTTCAACAGTTCAGGTTTTGCCCATACATACCTCTGTGAAAACCCTGGAAATCAATATACACAGCAGGGCCAGAAAACTACGTGTTGAAAGAAAAAGTACTGAATAATTTCTTTCGAATTATGAACAGTAATGTTGTACTTTACTGAATAGTATCTGCATTTGGATAGTCTCTCATTTCCTTCTTCAGGGCTAGGAATGTTATTTCCTCAGCAGGGGCTTTGTTTCAATTTTCAGGAGCCATAATCTCTAAATATAAATTTTCCCCCCAGTAATATATGCTCCATTGAAAGCTTACCTGTCGCCAATTACATGACAATAGGGAGACTAAAGGCTTCCTGTGTGTTTTGTTCTCAGACGTCAAGCTGAAGCCAGGAGAAAGCAGTAGGAAGACCTTCAGATAGAGACCATTCATCATTAATGAGTCTGGACTATGTTCTAGTAGTGTCTGTCCAGCATGCCTCCAGAACAAGATTTCATCAGCTTACTGAAGAAACAGCTTTTGAAAGATTTAGAGCAGAAATGAACTGAGCCATCTGGAAAACTTAGGTCAGCATGGATGCAATTTCCCAGGGGCCTTCTCACCACAACAGCTTCTTAACAGGAATCAAAGTTCAGTTAAAGTTCAGGTCCTGTTATGCAGAGTACTTCAAGAGACTGGCTTAAGTTACCTGGTAAAGGAATTACCAATGTATCCCAAACCACCTTTGTCATGATGTTGTGTTCTCACTCAGCAAAAATCTGTTGCCAGGGCCACAGATTCAGCTTCCACCTTGGGTAGCCTCTGAACTGATGTCTCACATCTAAATACCTAACACCTATTGGACTTGAATTTACTGCACATTCACACTAAAATAGAATAATATTTTTTTTAAAAAAAGACCTGAAAACACACAAAGGTATTTATATAATAGAATGTGAGAGATCAATTAAAATAAAAAGCAACTATTTGGAAGATGCTCAAATGCTTCAGATTATGTAAAACTATGCAGATTTTGTGAATGGCCTTCAAATTCCTCTCTAAGAGATCCATCCTCCCCCTCCCTTTATTCTTATTTCATGAAAAGTCTCAATGACAAAATAAAAACAAATCTTTTAAGCAGATATGTTTTAGTATTCTGATTAACAGTTATATTTGCTGTGTACCAGAACAAACCTATCTGGGAAAGGAACTTATACTGCAGTAACTTGAGGATGTTTTTACAGATCTTTTCACTTGATAAGTTAGTTTTTTTAAAATAACATCTACTATTTCATTAATTAATTTGAATTTCAGGTTTTCATATGATACTTGAGTTGCCTTAAATTCCTATAGTATTCTTAGCAACAGCTTGAGCCTATCACAGCAATTCTCCAGAAAAAACAGCAGTTCAAGTACACTTCTTCACATCTCACCTGTATATATATTCCAGTGTCTTCTTATCTTGTGGTTCAGTCCTAGGTAAAATTTGGGTTTGAAAGAATCAAAGGCTACTACAAGTTTTTAGATTTTTTGCAGCTACAAATCCTGTAGATTTCTGGATTCCAATGCCTTTAGTGTGAAGACATGAATCAAGGAGGGTCCTTTAGTTGTTCCCTTCTTTGGTTCTAAGTCCTGTGTCAGAAAGCCTTACTGAATGTAGTGCAGATAAATCTAATTCTCCAGCCTTTACAAATACAGGCACAAAAGCTACACCTTCTGCAACAAAACAAAGCTGCTAAAAAGAGTGGTTTCATTCAATAAATCCTGCTCCCTTTAGAGATTATGAAATGTGGAATGCTTCCAAAAATCTGCTGTAAGTCCATGGGCATGCAGTGGCTGTGTTTGAAAATGTTGGTCTTAATTTTGTTTGCATCCATAGCCCTTTCAGATCTGTTCTTTCATCTGCTGGAAGCACAGTGTGTAAACTAAATTCTGGCACTTCCTAACTGTGCTGAAGGACAGCAGATCTGCTCTGCCTCAGCCCTGGTGCTCTCTGCATGTTCCAGAAGTGCCTGGCAAACTGCAGACGAATCTCAGGTGGTGATGGAGAAAGCCTAGGAGCAGATGTTCCTCCAGTGAGACAGACAAAGTGACAAATGAACTCCAGACCTGCTCACCTCCATTTATTGCCACTTTTGACACAATTTATACTCCAGGAGTGTCAAGAAAGATCACAACTGCTTTTGATTTCTCAGTGGGAGGGTAGGTCTCAAAGTCCCAGATAGAATCCAAATGGAGATGATAGGAGCTATTGCTAAATTAATGTCCCCTGCTGAAGTGGCAAGTTTATTTAGGACACTTTCCTGTACAGATAAATATTTCTGCAAAACAGAAATTGCCTGGAAGACAATATTTGTGGTCTAAAAATCAGGAAGACAGGGCAAAAGGAAGATAGGAAGGCATTAGGTATAAGCAGGGAGGAACTGGTAGTGGGGGCTCCAGCAGACCCCTGAAGGGCACAGCCAAGGCCAGCAGCTGGTACCTTTTAATTTTTTCCAGGTTTGCTCAAATATTGTTGGAGGCAGAAGAATCCTGACTCATCATTACCTTTCAGCATGATGTGGTGCATCAAAAATGTAAAGAATTGTCACAGCAGCTGAAAGCTGTTCTCAATATCACCGGGACAGAACCAGTATAAAACCAGTATGTATATGTATGTATGTATGTATGTATGTACGTGTGTATATATATGTATGTATGTATGTGTATATATATACACATACATATGCACACACACACAGATATAGATATATATATATATATATATGTATCAACCTATTGGTACAGTGAATTTCTGTCTGCTGTACACCTGATCCTCATTGTGCTCAGTGTCTCACAGGATCAGATCAAACTAAAACAGAAGTGGAAACATTGGCTATGTGTTTAAATGATGAAGATTTTTGTGCACTGCACAATCAGTAATTTACCTACTTTGCTTAACCAAGGCCTTTGCCAGACAACCAAGAATATTATTTCTGTCCAATTGAGCAAGTATCACTTGAAATTCATTCTTGATTAAAAATCTGAACTGAGGTTCCCAAGCCTGTTTCATACAAATTCATGTGAAAAGCATAATCTACAATGAGGATTAAATTCTACAGCCCTGATTTGCACCTGTCAGTTTACATTTCTTTTAATTTAGGGATAATGTTGCCTGCAAGTTTGTTCCCACATACAAAGTAGAAGAGAGACAGGCACAAGTGATAATTCATCTTTGGTTCACAATACTTTTTTTTTTTTAAAGCAAACATCACTTTATTTGCTGTAGCATATAATAGCAAGTAAATTCTTTCAAGGAAAAACAATATGTTTAATTGAAGCCACTGGATAATAGGTAAGCTTTCAAGCACAAAAACTTCCCTGAAAGTGCCCTAACTGTTCATCAGTTTTCCACAAGTCTTTCAAAGTAACAAACAGAGGTAAGATGATAGGTTTCCCTAAAAGCTCGTCCTCACATTTACTCTGAAATTTTATTTAATGTTCAATATCCTAGAGGACAGTGGAAAACCCACAGCTGCTGCAGAGCAAAACACCAGTCCTTTCACCTAAGCCCTGCACATTTTCACCTGCTGAGAATGCATCCCCATGCCCCCTCCCTAAATTTTCATAGCATTGCAAAGTGCAAATGGAGTGCAAATATTTCTATATGTTTGGTGGTATTTTCTGTCCCACTGAACAAACAAGTCAGTAAAGCCTGTGGCTGTGCAAACACGAGGAACAGGTCCTGCAATTGGAGAGCTGCCCCTCATGGCTGCAGTGTGGCAAGTTCCCTGGCTCAGGAGGGAACAGGGCAGTTCTCATCCATTCATCCATACTTCTGAAAGCTATATAAGTACATTTGGAGGTGTTTTTCACATGTAATTTGTAATTGAAATAGAAAAACAGTTAATAAGCCACTATGGAAATGTGCTGTTTAGTTACCAACTACCTCATGCTGAAAAGGCACATACACATAGGACTAATTTCCATTCAGATAAAACAGGAGAGTGCTTCTATCCCAAACACAAAATATTAATTTACTGCAGTCACACATATGCCACAAGCAAGGAAAATAACACAATATTGGAAAATTTGCAAAGTATTTCAAAATAATAAGAATTTAGCATCGAAAAGTAATTTACTTATTTACACCAGATGTTACAAATAAAATGCAACCTTACTAAAGAAGATGAATGCTGTCCAAGGGTTCAACGCTTTTTGAGGTGTGACAAGAGTATGGAGGTCACAAAACCCTCCAACCATTTACTGCACTTTCCTGCACTTCTACAACAAGAACTTGAAAAACTTGGAGTCAAAGAATGGTTTGGGATGGAAGAGACCTTTAGAGATTATCTAGTGCAACCTCTGCTATAGCAGAGACATCATTCACCAAGTCAGGTTTCTCAAAGTTATATCCAATGTGACCTTGAATATATCCAGTGAGGGACATCCACAACTTCTCTGGACAAACTTTTGCCAGTGCCTCATCACCCTCATAATAAAAAAATATCTTCCTCATGTCCAGTCTAAGTCTCCTCTCTTCCATTTTAATACCACTGCCCCATGTGCTATCACTACAGGCCCCTATAAAAAGTCTCTGTGTTGCTCATAAGCCCCTTTCAGGAAGTGGAAGGATGATATAAGTTCTCCCTGGAAACTCCTAAAGCTGAAAACTAGCTATGTGTTACATTGACTAAGCTGTTGGCCTTGGAAGAGTCTAAACACAAAAGCCTGCAAAGAGGTTTAAGGAACCTATCTGTATAGAGAGGGCAAAGTCACACCAATAAATGAGAAAAACATAATGAGGTCTTTGCAAAGCTTTCTGTTGTTGACTTAAGTTACAGTCTGGTGAATGCCAGAAGGGAATAATTTTCACTGAAAAAAAGCCAACCTCAAATAAACAAAAAACCTTCAAACAGCACCCATACCACCCCCCCAAAAGCAAGATTTTTATTTATTTGCCATTAAAACAAGCACAAGATGGTGAAAGTGAACTGAGTCTTATGACTGTAGTTTGTTACACAGTCACTAAGTTAGTATCTGAGCTTCAGTATCTGCTGACTGTTCATAAAAACATTCTATTTAGCAACAGTTTTGCTGATACTGCATAACAGATTTGCTGCATTTTCTCCTCCTTTTCCACTTTTTTTGCAAAGGTTATACATACAGAAATAGAATTCTTACTTCTGAGGAGCTCATCTGTGCCTTCTGGCGTTTCCACCCCTGTTATTACAAACAGATGATCAAGACTTGACATGGAGCACCAGCTGAGAGAGCTGACAAACCCTGTTGAAGCAAAGGGCCTGGCTGGTGATTCAGAACAGAATATTCTCTCAGGAGGACTCAGAGACCAAGGTTTCTGGACACTGACCTACATTTGCCATAGAATTACTAACTAGCCTGACACCTTAACTTGTGCCTATGAGTTGGTGTACACGCACATATTCTCTAGTTCATGTGTCCTGCATATAACTGTTTTGTTATTATTCTTTCTTCTTATCACTAATAAAAAAAAAAAAAAAAAAAGAACAAGGAGCTCTTTGACTTATTGCCATCAGTCCTGCCATGATATGGGGGAAAAGGCTACTCAGACCTCGGTCAAATTGGTTGCTGTGGATTTTCTCATGTCCATCGCACCAGGCACCCATCCTACCACTCATCTTCCATTGGCACATCTTCAACAGCCAAATCTGTGTTCTTTTGATTTTACCTGTTACTGCTAAGCCCAAGTCTGGCAATAAAATGGATTCCATCTCATTCCAAATACATACCAGGAGCAATCTCCTAGGATTTTCCACCACCTTAAATTATTATTATTACACTGCCATAATTTGTCATTGTGCAGAAATGCTTACTTAGTTTTAAAAGCTGGCGAAGCTACTATCAAAGTAGATGAACACACCCTAAACAAATTCAGATATGTATTTTACAATAAAGAGGCATGCCTGACTTTGCTATCACTGGGAAACTGAACCAAGGTGATACAGTGAGGATACCTTCAACCCAATGTGAAATCATGCTCAGTAGAAATTCTGCTGTTAGACTAAATTCATTTGCAATTGCAAAACTGTCCAATGACATAGGCCCTTGGGAGAGATTTTGCTATTAAAAATCCTCAGTCCTGGTTCTCAGACAGCAGGGACTGGTGCACAGAACATCCCAGAGCAGTTAGAGTAGCGGTAGCAGCTAGGTCACTGGTGAAAAAGTGTCCAATTTTAAAAACTTGCCAAAATCAAAAGCTCCCACTGATGCCTCATTTTCTAAAGACTGTAGTGATTCATCACAGATCTTTGCCTTTTCAAGTTCAAAACGCCTTGCAGTCACATCCATAGGAAGAGAACCTATGAAAGGAGAGAGCTGTGAAATCAATAAAATATAAAGGCAACCTGGAAACCCAAATACACTGAATGCCCAAAGGGTAAATGCCAATTCAATTGAAGTTGAGAAAAAGAAACTCATTCTTGCTTTTCTTTTTCTTTCTTTCTTTCTTTCTTTCCTTTTTTTTTTTCCCCTTTTCCCTAAGAGAAGAAAAAAGCTGTTTAGGTAGCAACTTTTCCATGACAGATTGCAAATCCCATTTGTTATTCCACTTCATCCAAGGAGCTGAAACCCACTACATACACTGCAAGCTGAGGAATAGCACAGCCCAGTGAAAAGAGCTGTGCAAGCAAATCTCTTCCTATGCAACTGCAGCAACTGCAGTTCAACAATAACTCAGGAAGTCCTTTTTCCCCAGTGGAGAGCAGCAACTCTTTCCCAAAGGGAGCTGTAGAGGCTTCAGAAGTTCTCACCTCTTCTTACATATCAAAATCCTCTGGAGCTCAAAGACCTCGAGTGGGGCTATTTGGGCATGGAGAGTAACAACTGACCCCTCCAGCAGGACCCCACAGCCCTTAGAGAAGGCCAGCATTTTTTAACTGAGTAGAAATGATAGGGACAGGTTAGTCAGGCTTTTCAAATTTCTTCTTTGTAGCACTTCTTCTTTCAGCAAAAATCTATTCTGGACTTTTTCCTAACAGAGTACTAGTAAATAGGAAAATTCTGCTTCTGGGAAGCCTAGGCTGTCTGATTTTATAGCAAAGGCTTTGGGATGAAGTAAGTGAACCAAGATAGTTTATGTTTTTTAATTAAACTGGCTGGAAAAACCGCTCTGTTGCTGACCCTGCTGCTCAGTGACTCAGAGTGGGTTACAGCTCATCTTATCTTTGCATTTTAAGAGCTTTTACCAATCACCTCTGCTACATCTCAGTAAAGCTGATGGAAATTCACACAACTAAAACAAAAACAAAAACATTTCAACAATATAATTCTCAGTATCACATTCTTTCCTCCTGCTGGTCTTGTGGGAAAATAATGGAAATCTATCATGAGATCTAAAGTTACATAAATGTGGAGTGGAGGCTGAGTACTGGGATTCAAACAGGGACGTGACACTGACAGAGACCATCACAAGTTTATTCTGAGAAGTGAGGGATATTGTGGTATGGTTCTGACACATCTGATGACAATTCAGAGCCACCAGAAACTCTGACTCAGTTCTCAGCACAACTGTCACGCCTGGATGGCATCCAGCAAAACAGACTAGCACATGAAAACTAGCTGCTGGAGATGTAGGAGGGTAGCAGATCACAGTTGCCACCTCAGAAGAAACTTCATATTTGGAAAATAATTAGTAATTTTATAACTATCTCCAAATTACATCTGCATGTGTTCCAAGGGCAAACAATACTGCATACTGAACCTGCCTTATAAAAACTGTGCAACTTCATTGCTAGCACTCTGTCATGAATGCATCAACACAGTCTAGAATTAAGCAACAAGAGCAGCAGGCCAGGGGTGTACCAAACAACCAGACACTGTCTGTCCATCAGCCTAAGACATGATCATTCTCAGAAGGTCTAACAGTTTAGATTTCCAAAGAAAACATAAGAAAAGGCGTGGGTGACTTAATAACTGTGACTTTTCCTTCTGAGTAATGGTCCAATTCAGTGGTTCTTTCAAAAAGAAGAATCTTTCCATTGATGTCAATGAAGTTGACCATCATGCCCTAAGAGACAGGTGGTGAAACTTCTTGGTCTCTGTGACTACATTGGTTTTAAGTAACAGCCCAGTTTCCTTTTCAGTAAGTCCTGGCTAATAAACTGTAATAAACTTATGCTAATAAACAGTTTGCCATGGCTGCTGAGAAGGGGACCAGCCCTCACTGCAGGTCCCTACAAATTTTGTAAACCAGCTGATTGCTGTTTAGTGATGCAGTTACATCCAAGAGCATGGAGGCAAACACTGCACAGCTATTCAAGGAAAGGAGTTCATGGAAAAAAACTAGAGCTCTAAAAAAGGTGAAAAGAAAGTAAAAGGAAGTGGTTGCAAATAATGGAGTTGATTGATTGCAAAAAGTAGAGCTGAAGTTGCATTAAGCAAAGATGCAACTAAGAGTCAGACCTGTCCCTCACTAAAAGACAAGAGATGTTTTTACACAAACCTGGTAATCAAAGGCTGCAAGGAAGTTTTCTGACTCAGATTTTACACCACACTTTGTATCCCTCTCCCATACCCCATCTGCCTCTCTTTTCTCCCACAAAACAGCATCCCTGTCCAAATTGTTTATCAGGAATAATCCTGGGCCATAATATGAACAGGCACTACTCAGATACATGTTGGTTTCTAGTGACCAAAATCATGCCTGAGAGCATGCTGGCAGTCAAATGATCAAAGAACAATGCCTTAACCTCTATCCCAGGACTCCCCTTACCTGCTCATATAGACATAAGAAGGAAAAAATAGGGGGGAAAAGCCTTGTGAAACCACGTGTTCCTTACTTGTCACCATTAGGTGTTAAACTGTACTGCTGTCTTCTCTTCAGGAGGCTTCCAGTTCCACCTCAGCTTTGGCTTGAGGCACCAGTTCATTCATTCTGAAACTGTTTTGATGTGGAATGAGATTACTAAAACCAAGCAGTGTGTCCACACCTTTAAAATTTCACTAAATAAAATAATAATAAATTTTCACATACCCAGTGCAGAAGAATCACATCAAAAACTTGCACTTGGCCAAAAGACCCCTTGGGGACACAGATTAAGGCTGGGCTCCTGCCTCTAAGAAGCTGTGCAGCCAGGAACAGTGTGGTTACATCCACAACTCTAAGCTTGCTAGCCAGAGTCTTTAACTAGCTGCTTGAGATATTTGAGGAAAAACACAGATAGCAGACAGCTAGAAATTATATACATTATCTTGTAACAATAAGTTCTGTTTTGAATTTTTAGCTTTGCATATTTCTGTGGGAATAACAAGGAAAGACAAACATTGTGACTGCAAAACAGCACTGGAGTTTCCATTTCCATAGCACTCTATAAAAGCAGTTATTCCATATGGTCACTTTTGCAAAGAGTTTAAAAGGAAAGGAAAGTTTTCAAAGCAAAAGTCGTGGTCATATTCCAAGCAGAGGAAACAAGGAGGTTTCAGGGTACTTTTGAAATTTACAACTCTACACTAAGCTTTGGCACAACTTAGAGCTGCTTTTTCACTGGAATCATCAGCTTGGAGGTTCCTTGGTTGTTGATTTGATTTTTCTTTCATGTGATTCTCAAGTTCCCTCCTGACACAGTAATTTTACCTTTCTTTCCTTGGAACCAGCTCAGAAGAGCATATGTTTGTTATAGAAAATGACAGACCTGAAACTTGACAATTTTGGGAAAATAATTAAAGACTAGTGCCAAGATCAAGTGAACTTTCAGGACAGAAGAGTTCCCTGCAAACTTACCATGAACTGCTGCCTCCACATTGTTTGGGTGTTTTCATTTGTTCAGCTGAGTTTGATCTCTTATCACAGCTGGCTGTCAACCTTCAGCATCTGCTCCTTCTTGACCCTTTGCTTGAACTATATTTTCTCCCCAAAATGTGTTAGGATGCACAGGGCTGGGCAGCATTTCCCTGGGATGACGAATGTCATTGGCAGGGCCTTCAATACCTGCAAGAAGGCTCCTTCTTCCTCCTATGACATACATTTGGAGGAAAAGAGTTCAGCACAGCAGAGCAACAGGAGTGAAGAGGAAAATATTTACTGTTTCAGGTGCAGCTCTCTCATCTACAAAATTGAGTGGCAAGCAACAACTGCAAAAACCTAGAAAGCAGCTACTAGAAAACAAGAAGAGGCAAAGATGACACTGAGAGGCACTGACAAAGAGACAAAGATGACACTCACACAGAGCTTATGGGAATGCAGTATTTCCCAACAAAAAAATAATTAAACTGGTGTGGTGGAGGGGAGAGAAATTTGGACTGCAATGCTGCTGGGAAGATCTCTCTTTCTTCCTTATCCTCTTTCTGTCTGTCTCTTCCTTTTCTGCATCTTAAGAAGGCTTTTCTCTCCCTGATTACTGCAGGGTAGCTGACAGCTGATGCCTTCAGAAAAGAGAGGGTTTTTGCTATTGAAACTCAGATTATCTCTGGTCATGATTATGCCTGCAATCTAAATCTCATATTGCAACCAATGGAAATATCATGATATCTCTCCTGAGGAGCGGGAGTATTAATCTACTCTGTAAAATCCAGCCTTACCAATAACTAAAGTCAAAAATCAAATCAGTCTTCTGAGGGTACCACAATATTCCCTATTTTGATCTCTGTAGGGGAACTAAAGCAAAACAATATAGGCCTCTCAGTTCCTGGCCTCCTTGTTTTGGAAGGCTCCTAAGGTGATTCAGTGGTGTAGCCACAAGTCAGTAACCCACACAGCTTCCCACCAAGGATTTGGACATGAACACACTCATATGCACACATTGGCATTTTGTAATAGAATCTCAGTTAAACAGTGAACAAGTGTCAAATCTTAAATAATCCTTCAACTTCAAAAGGAAAAATTGCTAAGAGCAGTTGTAATCTCTTACAGCAGAATTAACCTGTTGAAGAGCTCCTTATCCAGGTGGGACAAGGCAGATCACTCAAGAAAGGAGCCGTAGGTCCCAGTCACATCTTCACCAGGAAGACCAAGAGCAGATCCACTACAAACTGTGGGGGCAGGATGGGGCTGCAGGGCTCAGCCAAGACGCTGCTGCCACAGGCTGGTCTGTGGCTATGGGGCTACAGACTATATCCTGACCAGATATCCTGGTCAGCCCAGAAAGTCCAGATGGGGACATGGGACACAGACATACCGTGGCACAGCTCAGGTGAGGATGAAGCTGATAGTCCCAGCAGAAATGCAGCTTCACTGGAAGAGGGGGAATCCTTGTCTCTCATTGCTCCCCAACTGTTTAATAATGCCCACTCCGAGCTTCACAGCTTTGGGGGCAGAGTCCTGAATGTTGTCTGTTGCATTTTATATTGTTAAACAAGCTAGTTATCCTTCATATGTTTTGAAAACTAACACACTGTCTAGCACAGCTCATCAAGCAGCAAAATTAGATGTTGATTTTTGAACTCATGTTAGTGATACACCCCTCCATTTACACTCATAGCTGGGGAGACAGATGCTGTCATACATGTGTGCTCAAGATGCTTCTGCAGAAACCTTAAATGCAAGCATCACAGTCTGTACCTTTTTTGCCTCCTTTTTTCCAAGCACAGTCAGATACCACATTAAGAGAAGAAATTTATATAATTCTCGTGCCTCTTTAGGGACATCGACACATTGAAGAGATGTAGATTTGAATTCACTGTCATTTTGTTTTTCTCATATGTTTTTTGCAATTTGCCTAATATTACTCAAAATATTCAGTGAGAGAAGGGGGCCAGTTTTGGGGGGAAAGAAGGTGTAGGGGTGATTTACATATATTCAAGGGTTGATTTCTGAGCATTCTGTCTGTAATTCAGCAAGACAGCTAAGAGCATTGCAACACAGCAATATAAGGGCACATATATGGTTAGAATTAGATGCAGACATAAAAAGCTTCCAAAACTGGAACACATAGCAAGTGTTCCACTATAACTCCACTAAACAATGAAATTCAGGAAGTGAAAATGCATTTTGTAGTTCAGGGTTCTTTTTCTGTCAGCATTCCAGGAGCAAAAGCAAAGAATAACTGTGGGAAAGATTAAGTGCTTAAAAGCCTCAACAGAAAGGATGTCTAGTCCTTAAAGAAAAATGTAAATTTATAAAAAAAAAAAAACATAATTCCAACTTTTCACAATATACATTTCTCGATCATTTGCATTAAATACTGTGTTCTGAAAAGTTCAAAGAATCACATGACAGTGAGAATGGGAGAAAAAAAAAGCATTTATATGGTTATTAAAAAAATATTGCAGTTTATTGTATATCTTGGGATCACATCCTTGGCTTTATTCAATTCCAAGCTTTTTAAAGTACAGTGTATGAAAACCTACAAATATGGTTTATCAAAATTCATATATTTTCACAAGCTGGACACAGGTCTTAGAGAGGTAGGAGAACCATAATTCAGAGTAAAGTAAAGAGCTGAAAAATGTTGAAAATTATGCACTTTTTATACCATTCATAGTTATAGTGGAACCTAAGTTTAATAGAAATACTACTTCAAAAAAACAAAAAGCCCCAAACCAATAAACTTCATCTTAGAAACAGAAAAATATTTTCTTCAATCATTTATTTGAAGATACTCAGCTTGCTACACAAAGTTAAATTTTCAGAGCAGTAAATCATGGAGAGGGTGTTACTTTAAAGAATTTCTACAGAAAATTCAAAGCAAAAGCTGTGTGCCTCTAAGAATACCATGAGTTTCCTGGCATTTGCTTGGCTGGTGCCAACAAGCAAGCTTAGGAATGCCACTTTTCCAAGAGAACTGTATAGAAAGCACCTAATTTTTCCAAGGTAATAAATCCTTTCCAGCACAGCAGATAAGAGACAGGTCTTTCTCTTGCCATGCAGACCTTTATGTTCTCATCCAAGTGGTGAGCTGGAAATCTCAAGATATCCGTTTACTCTAGGCCAAAAGACCATAAAATTCTAAGAAATCTCTCTGGAGCTTACCTCAGAAACAGAATACCAAGGCAGAACAAAGAAAATAATTAAGAATTTGCTTTGCCAACAAATACAATATCTCTTTATTCCGCAGCTAACACAGCCTCCCTTCCTATTGGCAGCATGCACAGAGTGAGACAATATGAACAATACGAAGAATTAAAGATAAATTTGGATTTTTGTCCTTTGATTAAACAATGCTTGACTCTTTTTCGGAAACCAAACAAAAAAGAGCTAGTGTCAATGACCATGGGGAAATTCTGCTGTACTCCCTGCCCCCTTTTCTTTAGAAGCACTGAATGCACATGATAATAAAATCACAAAAAGTCTCATAAGCAAGCTAGGAAAAAATTAAACTTTCCTCTTATGAGGATAACACCATCTCGGCTCCTTTAATTTGCTCACACTCAATAATTTCCCTCCTTATTTCTTCCTCTTCTTCATATTTCCTAGTGTAATTTGGATTTTATGCAGTCCATTAACAATAACAAGAAATATGGCCAAAAGTTTTGCAAACAAAAACTCCTCTGGACTTTGGTCTGAGTCTTGACTTTTCTCAACTCCACCATGCTCAAACAATTCATCCATCATGGCCTGATGCATGGACAGTCGTGCATGGACAGACAAATGGGATTGCAAGAGCTCACAAGAGTAAGAGGAGGAAAGAAAAACAGCTGACAGACAAACACTGGACAGATTTTCCCCTGAAGGAGTTAGCTGGAAAGAAAAGGCAAAGGTAAAGACCATCTATCGGGCCTTCTCAATAACTCAAAGCTCTTCTTGTTACACAGAAATTTCACCCATCTGAGCTAAATGCACAAAATGCACAAATTTAACTGTCTTCAGAGTTGTATGGCAAATGCTTTTGTTGTATCTGTGCTACTTAGTACAGGTAATCTATGTTCAATTACAAGGGCCCGGAGAGGAGAAAGTGCTGTTATCACCATTCAGAAAAAGGAGGCATAAGCACCAGCAATGCTGAGAGTAAACAGAATTTATTTCTAGTTCCAGAGAAGCCACAACACTGCAATCCCCATCTTGGGTAAAACAGACATAGGCAGGTTTGAAGCATACCTCAAATTCCCATAGGAAACTGGAGAGCAGAGCAGGGAATTAAATTCAGTATCAATTTAATAAATTTAATTCAGGTCTCAGGACAGTTCTATCTCCAAACAAGACCAGCCTGTCTTGTTTCCTTGAGTTCAAAAACTGGTTTGATTATACTACAAAATCTGCCAAAGAAGCCCTTCATTCTATTTGCAGTATCCACACAGTGGATGGGATACATTTGACTAAACAAACTTTCTCAATTTACTTTAACTCAAATAACTCTTTCATGAAGATAAGACAGACTTCAGAATCCATCCCAATAGTGCTCAGCCCCAGTGAGTGGATTCTGGGATCATTCACTTTATCTTCAGTACTATCTGTTTCTGGCTTTAGATGAAATGATCTCATGTGAACACTCATCTAAACAACCTCACTGACATCCAGAAGCCTGTGAACAAGATTATTTTATGCAGTTCAGTAGCAAAAGTGCAGCACTGTGGGTGCCATGGGAGAGGCAGTCCCATCTCAGCACACACCTAAGGTTACACACATGGATAGAACTGTTGAAATTAGTGGCTTTATATGAGTGTTTATATATTTAACTTTCAAGTGGGTGTGGGCCAGAGCAAGAACAAACAGTGAAATCTTGATGTGTTGTAATCACCAAAGGTCCCACTGAAGTCAGTGCTGTAAAGATGACATCTGTGGTAGCAAGATTTACACTTGGAGATTCCTGCAGACTTGGGATGATCCCCTTAGTGCTGCTATTCTGGTCTGTGCCAGTAGTACTGAGCACATGCTTTTGTTTCATTACTTACCTTGTTTTTCCTATTTTCCCCACAATAAAAGAACAGATCTGTGACGTACGACTTGCATTATTGCACACCCAGGGATTTTCTGGAGTTCTGAAGAAAGTCATGCAATCTATATTAAAAAAATTCTTTCATTAGGTTCATGGTGTTACCTTATGCTTGCCATGAGATTCTAGAAGACATTTGAATAGTTACAGTGACTCAGATGCTCACAGTTTCCTTGCTAGGTCAGTATACTGGAAGAAGGGAGGTCTCCCAGCATGTGAGCAATGATGCCATCTGTCTCCCTGCCCTCTCTGCTGGCTGATAACTGACAAATACATTAAGTACTACATCTATTTTAACAGAGAGGAGAGAAGAACTTTTTAGAAATTTTTTACCTAGCATGGCAGGAATTGCTAGAGAGCACACCAGGTCCACAAAGTCCAATAGAGAGCCTTCAGTATATAGGGTTCTTTCCGTATCTATTCCTTGTATAACATTTTTTTTTTGTGTCACAGATTCCATTTCAGAATCTAGTGAGGCTCCACCATCTGCTGGGCAAGGCACCCCTGCATATTAAGACTCAACAGCCTCAGAAACCATGCAGTGGTGCACTTGTTAAACACAGTTCTGCAAGCCCACTAGACATCAGTGTGCCAAAAGCATTCAGATGGCTTGTCCACAGCACAGTGAACAGACACAGCAACAAGGGTGTCTGGGTAGCCCATATTTTGCATTCAGGGACATCCCTACAGACATTTGGCTTAAACTGCATTCCAGGCACTGACTGCAGAGCCAAGGAAAACAGAGCTTCAGAGAGCTATTGTTCCTTGTTCACTTGATTTATTTCAAAGTATGCATGCATGCATACAAAACTCAGCAGATAGCTCCAACCATATATCTGTTCATCTGTGATCAAGCGAAAAAAAGACAAGATCCCCACTGTGAAGAAGGCATAGACAAGTATCACATGACATTTTTCCACTGGAGCTACCGTCATCATCCACCACAAGCAAAAAATGATGATGCCAAAGGCATCACACAGATGAACTTTCCAAGTAGCCAAACACCACATAATCTTCTAAACTTAAACATTTTCTAATAAGGAAGAAAAATGCATTCTATTGTCAGTCTCAGTCATTGACTTCAAAGTCCAGGAACAAAAAATCAGCAGCAGCTATTAATGATTCACAGCAGCTAACCTGTCTAAAACTTGAAGCCCTGGTTTTGAGTGCTTGTAATTTTCTGCCAATTCCTGCTTTCGAATATGCAATGCATCTGTAACTCATGTGGAAGCACCATCCCAGTACAGGCTGAGTTGTCCTCCCTGTTCCCATTGCTCCTCTGTGGGAGCCAGAGGTCTCAGGGACAGCACAACAGAGCCTCTCACAGTCTGCATGGCTCAACCCATTTCTCCTCTCTGGATTTTACTCCCTCTTTAATCTACTGATAGCTGTTTTGACACAGAGTGGTATTTCCCTTCAAACCCCTTCTCAGTGCTTCAGTGGACAAAGCATGGTGGTGTATCAAGGTAAATCAATGGAGCTAAGCCGAGAGTGGTTAAGAGCTACAGCTGACATCTGTACCCTCAACAGCTCAAGAATTCACACACAAACAATAGCCACATTTCCTAGTTTTATGTTTTTATAAGTTAATGAAAAGAGATAGGTTTCCCATGAGAGGTGCTGGAGCTCCACACAGCATTATTTACCCTTCTTTCAAAAGCATAATTGTCGCCAACGGAAATTACTCAGAATGCAGTAAAACGTGTTTTTCTAACAAAATGAAGTCCAAATCCTGCTTCCTAGACCAGTGTGAACTTTCCAAGAGAGGACAATAAAGCTACCTCTCAGACCAGGAAAAACATTATTTGGGCCTTTTTCTGAACCATTCAAGAGCGGTAAATAAATATGTGGAGGCAAACATTTCACCTCATTATGCTTTGGTTTATGGGGAACTGGGGTGGTCCATGTACAGGAAGATTCCTTAATGATCTAAGGTTGATACTGTACAGACCATGCTGAAAAGCTTTTCCTGATTCATTAATCCAAACCAAGCAGGGATGTTAAATATCTTTCAACAAAAACACCCACGTTTGTCACTGCTTTCAAAGAATTAGCTATAGATAAAACTAACTTAGATATAACTTTACAAAAACAAAATTAAGAAGCCACTTTTCTTTCCTGTATGTTTTAAAAGCTGTAAAAAGAGGGGTGTTTGTAGCTTATATAGACAAAAGAGAATTTTTATTCCTAATCCATCTGCCTCTACACTGTAAAAATGTTTTCCTTTAGCCTTATCGTTTCAGTTCTACACTAGAAATTTTGGCCAGTTTTTATACTACAGGTTCTGAGAGGGTTGATCTATTTTCTTCTAAAGTGACAAATTTGTAATGTATTTTTTATTCCTGCATTAGAAGGACATTACTTTAGTGAAGTATTCCTTCATGTATTCTTGTAAGGCCATGAATTTCTGCCAGCAAAATTTTTCTGTTGTCATCATAAACTATGTTTACCTTAGATGAGTCCAGCCTTCTGATTAGAGACCAATCTTTTCTAATGAGACTATGAGGCCACTAAAACTTTTCTTATGAATGACTGGTGGCACTGTTTCTAAACAGATTTATTTCTGTTCAAATGGCCTCTTTATAGAGTGTTTTCTCGTGTTATGATTGCAGATATTTGATCCCAGCAAGCAATAATAAACTGTGTTCATTTCTTCTCATGTATCTTCAAAAAAGGACAAAGGTGCACATTATTTATTTTTTAAAGTTTAAAATCCTGAACAACCAAAATTATAAGCAGTCCCTGACAGTCATGAGGACCAACGTAGAGGACTAAGGACAACTGGTTTTTAATGCTGCACAAATATTAATTTTCTTGTTTAAAAAAATAGCCAATAAAAACCAATAGCCAGATATGGATGCTGGCTGTTTAATAGACAATTATTATTCTTCTTCAGAAAAGAAACCCAACTTAATAAAAACCACATCTGAATAAGAAGAGCTTCACACCAAGGTCATTGCCTTATCTCCCAGACTCTCCTGCAGCAAAGCCCACTGCCACCAGCAGACCTGGGAGGGCAGAGCAAACAGAGCTTTTGCACCACAATAAAAGCTGATGACTAAAAAAACATGGTGTGTGATTTTTCACAGGCCCAATGAAGCGTTTTATGCAGATGATAATCTTGATGTGGATTTCTACCCTCTAAATTGTTTGATTTCTGTTTTAAAAGTATCCACCTAGATGCAGATGGATGCAACAGGTGAGTCTACTTAAATAAATATCCACAAGCATTTCTGAACTCATTAACTTTTGAAAATTCCAGAGAAAAATCTAATTCTTCAAAAGTTACAGTCTCTACTCGGCACACAGTTTCACTAAGTCTGCTCAGCCAGCAGTCACGGTGGCAAACAAATTCTTGCTCTCTGCAGGAAACTTGCAGTGAATCCTGATGGGGTTTTTTTGGTGCAAAAAGTAATGTTCTTCAAGCATCAACGCAGAGCACTGTGCGTCCAAGTTTTCAGAGGGTTTTGTGCTGAACGTGAGCTGAAATGGTGATGCAGAGTTCTCTAGCCATGCACATGTAGTGCACAGCAGCACCCTGGCCCAGAGAGCATCCCAGCTGTACTTGATAAGCTCAAAGTCTGTCATGGCCCTGACTGCTTTGATAAGCAGCTCAGCTGCTCTTCCTTTGCCAAGGAACTTTTGGCAGTTTAGAAACTTAAACAAAATAATAAAGAAATAAATAGGACAAACATTAATTGCTTACCTTAGAGTTACTTTGGAATTTAACATGACATGTTAATTTAGACTCTACCTCTGAGGGCTTGTTCAGTTCAGGTAAGAAAGATTAGGCTGCTTTTGCACTGCCCAAAGGAGTGTCCTGCCCTATAAGAACATCTGACCTACTGCTACTCATTCCTTGCAGGATTCCTTAAACATGATCTTCTGAAATGGGCACCCAATCCACAAGGAAAACCAGGCCACATATGAAGCATTTGAAGGATGGACCAAGACCCACACAGGTGCTTTAGAAATTGCAGAAATTCAGTTGTTTTTCAAACCAACCAACTGATGTTCTACAAAGGATACATTTTTCATGTTTGCTTTGCCTGATGGCTTCAATTTGCTATGATGTTCTGACAACCTAGAAAACATTAAATTCAGAGCCATCCCACCTCCAAAATGCAACTCCTCCTCATCTTTAATTTGATGTCTTCCTGTGCCATGGCCTATCACTGCTGGTATGTCTTCAGATGGAAAGGTTTAGGTCTGGGCTGCTGACAGGAAGACCAGGTGGTTTAAGAAGATCTATCCCCTTATTTGAAAAGCATTTGAAGAATTTCCCTTTTACTAAAGAGGTTATTAAAAATATAGACCTGGGTCTAAATTTAAAAGATATGATATATAAAATATTGAAATAATCTTGGCAACATCATGTTCAGAAGAAAGTTCACATAAATGAGAAGAAATGTACTAATCAGTGAACACAACTGAGCTGTAAACACTAAGATATGCTGCACACCACAGTTGCATTGAATGGCAACATGATCTAATTTAAGAACAGAACCAGCATGAGTCTTCCGGGTTTGAGGTCCCAGGTGAGAGTTTGAATATCTTCTATGACAAATGGCTTGTAACAACTTCAGTTATTGTGTTTAAATACTTTTTGCATGATAAGCTTGGGGATTTTAAATCTCTGTTTTACTGCAAAGGCTTGCTAAACATGTTAGAAGAATGCAGAGGTAGATAAAAATGAGGGCAAATTTAAAGCAACAAGAGTGAAAAAATAGGATCTACTTACCCAAAGAAAAGATATCCAAATTATGGAAAGAGTCCAATAAATCAAACCATTTACTCCTTGAAAGATAATTTTACTGTCTCAGTGGTGTTAACCTTTCACTGCCCAGTTAGCCATTACTTCATCAAAATTTCAAGTAGGAGAATTACTGGTGTGTTCAGGCTGTCTTCAGATTTCCTAGTATTTCCTCATTAATGTTAATATGCCATTAGAACATTCTGCACTTGAATTAGTGACTCATGATATTAGACATAGCCCTAAGGCAATCAAAAGAGTTACAAATATCTCATAGCACACTGCAGTAGCAATGCCCTGCAAAATATCCCTTGCATCTGAAATTCAAACTTCCTCAGCAATCTCATAAAAATGGTTACTTTAGAGATGCCTGCAGCAATGCAGGCAGAACACAAGCCCTTCTTCCACAAGTTATTTCCCAGTGCTGTTACTAGAATTCATGAGTGATGGAGATGGGTGGTAGGGAGGAAAGCTGTGTCATCTTGTCATGTTACATCAGTCACTGATGATATAAACTGGTGAATAACATAAGATAAACTGAGAACTTCTGCAGAGAATGGCAAAACATCTAAACAACAGTAAGGTCATTACTGAGTGGTACTCTTTTCATTGTGTGTTTTACTTAATAACACTGATAGTGTGTAGTTATTTTAAATGTAATAAAAGTAACTGTTTCTTGGTGGCAATTGGATATGAGACGTTAGAGGAATCCAGGCTTATTACAAAGGAACCTAACCACCAAGTTTAAGACACCTCTGATGGAAGATACAAAATGAAAATATACCTTTGATGAAGGAAGAATGTAAAAATATCTCCAGTTCCACACAACACTAATAAGTACTGAGCACTATTATCAGTGTGGAAAGGAGATTAGAAAATGTTATTTATATGTCTGCCAGTTGCACACCTTACCCCAGGCTCTACTAGTTTTTGTTTATATGGAAATATTATTTTTCCTTCAGTGCTCATTCCATTAGTGCCATTAACTGTAGTGTGGACCTGTAATCATTGCACACATTCACCCAACTGCAAAGCACCAATTCCATGTACACAAAGACTTTCCCACACAGCACCAAATCTGAAAAGGAAATAAAAGACATCATTAAATTGCCAGAGGGTTAGGAAGAAAGTTCAAAGTAATCTGGGAACCATGAGTTGTGCAGAAAAAAATAGAAAAGATTAATAACTCTAATTACAAAATGGAGATTATCCTTAAATGTTTCAATTTGAATGGGTAATTAACTGAGATAATGGTTGCAAATACATAGTCTGAAGTGTTCTTGCCTTTCATGTTTAAGTAGGGCTAATATCCATAAGGAAGAAATGTCCTCAAAGCATGCTTACCATATTAACCCAATCTTTCCCACACAATGTGAAGTTCTTCTCCCTTAAGTCTTTGAGCAATAGATTTCCTACAGTGATTTTGCTTGATGGTTTTCTGCTGCATAAGATTCATCAAGATTAATCTGAGTCCAAAGCAGGCAGTGCTCTCTCAGTATTCATTTGCACTGAGTTTTGTAGTGAAGAAATAAAGTTATGCTGCATAGCTTACTTGAATCTTCCATCAGCCATTTAGCTTATTTTCCTGCAGCCATTTGACAAAACAATAGAAACAAACTTTGGTTAAGAAATTTAAACAAAAACAGTTTTGTGAACACAACTGTCTTAGTTAGGCATGACCCGGTATTTGGAATTTTTCCCAAATGCACATTTTAATAGAGACCTACAAAAGAGACAGATAAGACATTGTTTTTTTATGCTAGTAGGATAGTTAGACTGGGAACTGCACATCTCCTCTCAGCAGCCCAGGGAACCAACCATGCCTTCAGACCTGCCCTCATCCGTGGAATATTTTCTTATTCTGTACTTTTCAGAATTACAGTTTTGTATAAGTCAATGCGACACAAAACATTCTAGAAATCTGACTGAATTTTCAGACCTGGACTTGGTTACTCCTGCTCACAGCTAGTGATGAGGGCACTAGGTACACCCTACCTGAGATGTACCAAAGACAAATGCATTCTTTCCTGGAAACTTTCCCACCCACTCCACACTTCTGAGAAACACAGTCATCAGCAGGCACAGAGACGTTGCTGCCCACCTTGAGATCACAGCTGGGGACTAAGTGGCATAAACATAATCAGAAGATATTGTCACTCCACTTGGCAGTAAAAGCTAAGAAAGAGCATTCCTCCCCCAGACACTCACGCAGCTCCATATGCTCTTTACGGTAATCTGAGGGGCTGCAAACCCCAGCTACGCACCAGCCCAGACTAGCTGAGCAGGGAAAGAACCATAACATGGTTTGGTTTCCAGCTGCTCCCCTACAGACTGACATTTCTTAAGTAGGTGTACATTTTGTGAAATAATACCCTTAGGCACTCAGCAGAGAAAGAGGTTGTTTTCCAGAGCAACCACCATCAGTCCCTGTACACAGCACAAAATTGCTGCAATCCTCACTGTTTTACATGACTGCCTCAGACTTGGTAAAAACACTTGGGTTATATTAAACATTAAAATCTTAAACATACCTGCTGGGAGACTGGAGGTGTGAGATATGAGACACAGCAAGCAGGAAAGCAGAGAGGAGGGACCTTTAAAAATTACATCGCACTTTGTCTCTAAAACACATTTCTGGAAACGAGGAAGAAATATTCACCATGATGGTGAGATGTTGTAAGAGAAAAGGCATCACATAGGAGGGTGACAGGGAAAAAATATAACAGGAAAGGAAAATGAGGAAATACAGCAAGAACTCAGACTGGAAAGACTATTTCAGTCAAATTTTGATTCCAGAGGAAATGTTCATGGTCAAGTTAGAGCAGAAATAGGTTCAAAATGTATTCATGATGTGTTCATCCACAAAGATCAAAACCATGCTAGCTTTCTTTCCAACAGTTTCTAATGCCAGTACACAGAGCCTTACCCTGGACAAGGCTTCTACAGCTACCCACATCTTAACCACTAGATGGTCTGAGAACTTTCCTTTGATGATTTAGAGGGAAGATGAATTAAGGCTGCACTTTTTACCAGTGGTCAGGTGTTAACTGAGGCAGTGACTTTTGAGGTAGTTGTGTGTGTGTGTGTGTGTGTGTGTGTGTGTGTGTATGTGTGTGTGTGAAATGGGGAGGGATAATGAGGGAAAGTACAGCCACAGGATCTTGCTCTGGGCTGGCTTGTCTGAGACAGTTTCTATTACAGTTTCCAGACCAAGCACTCGCTGTTTGTTCGTGGTCTGTGGAAACCTAACTTGTGAAAGACTTTTTGGCTCTCCCCCTCATTTCCACTAGCTGAATTCCTATAAAAAGCAGTCATGTTATGCAGGGATTTTCACCTTTGGCATTTCTGAGATGTCTACCCTTCTTGTTTTTCACATTCCTGCTCTGTGTCAGTAAGTGGTGTGGCTTCAGGGAACAATCTGTGTAGTCATGATTAGTAGAGAAAGTCCTATGGAGCTGTGAACTGTGAGGCCAAGAAGTAAGAGTGATCCCCTTGCTGGTTTGGAAAAGTCCAAGAGAAAGAGAAATTAAAAGAAAGTCCTGATTTCTCAACTCTACTGGTATGTGTCAGTGGTGCTGGCACAGAGAGATTCAAGCCCTTTACAGACCTCTGCTCTGGCCCCAGCTTCAGAATCTTTACCTCCAAATTCATGACTAAGCCTCGCTGGTTGAGGCTCCTGATTCAGAGGTCCACTAAATCTCCTCTCAAGAACAGGAGGCACAAAAGCTGTGACTGGACTCCAGTGAAAACCACATCTTGTAACCATTCTTCACAGGTGTCTTCATTGCTTAATTTAGACTAGAAATAAACCTTTCCAGAGCTGTCAGTGGGTATAACTCTCACAATAAGGGGGAAACAATAGATCTACAAAGTGCAGACATGGGAGATCTTCTTAGAGGGAAGTTGCAAGTTCAGCTGTAGTGGAGGTAAATGGGTTGACAGACATGAGGTCTCAAGGCAGAAAGGAACTTTCTTCAAAGTAAAGAGGATGTTTTTACAGTAGATTTTGCTTTTTGTTCAAAACTGACTTGTTCATAGATTTGTTCATATGATTGTTTGTTCATAGACCAACACAACATTGCACTGCCCTGTCAGACTTCTAAGCATCCGCTTTTATTGCAGTGTCCCCTCATCCACCTTGAAATCAAGCACAAGTGGATTGCACTATTCTGGGCTCATATGAATGGTAGATACTGCAAAAGCTGAGCCTGTGCACTAAATTCATGTGCTACCCACTCTGTATCACAATGGCAAACTGAAACATTGCATTTCTCTAGTGGCCTGCTCCACATTGCTCTTGCTTTTCTCAAGAAATGTCAAATTATTTCCTTCATTTTTAAGCCTTCTTAGTGACACTCAAAAGGGGGGGGGGGGGGGGGATGATAAAATAAAATCAGCCAGGCCACTGCTACTTTTACTGAACTAACTATACCTAGTAGCGAGTACAAAACCTTTGGGAAACCATCATCACAAGAAATGTACTTAAATTAAAAATATTGTAGTACAGTTTGATTGGGTCTTGATCTCTGTTTCACAAAAAATTCTCTTTTACTTCTTCCCCCCCACCCCCCCTCCCCCCCCAGCAGAGGTCACTAGAAAGTCAGCTGTTATGTATAAGCTCTAAGTGATCTTGTGATTTGTTACCAAAACTGTCTCATGCCCTCTGTTTTACTCAGGTGAGAGAAATTTAAACTAAAACCCACAGCTACTGCACCTAATTATGAGGTTCAGCACTGCAGAACATTTCTCACAGAATGGCTTAATTTTTGCTTCTGTAGATGATTTGACACAAAAGAAAGTCATAAGAAGCTGTCCAAAAATCAATTTTGATAAACTAAGGGGGCTAGGGACACTATATGAAGAAGATCAGGGCTAAAGAGGCTATGTATTTACTGTAAATTGTGAAAATGGAGCAGATTAAATCAGGCACTTGTGTTAACCTAATTTACTTTTTCATGCACACTTGCACATCCATACTGTCATTGTACTCCTCCACTAGAAATCAGGCTGATTGCCAAGAAAAAAGCACCTGGCTCTTGCTTCAGTTACTGAACTTTCCAAACCACAGTCATCCTTTTATAAGAATTTAATGGGGTTTTAAAAAAGGATGTTTTATGCAAATTCACACAGGCATTGTAAAGTTAGTACATTATTTTACATTCTTTTTGTTGATACAACGCCAAGCTCTAACTACTTTGAATGGCCCTTTAAGTACATAGATGCATATTAAAAGCCACTTCCAGAAATAAAGTGAAATACTTAAAATAATTTCCGACTGTGCTTAAAGAAAACTCATTTCTAAGCAGTAAAAATTGATAGTCAAATCTAGTTATTCAGCCATGACACATGAGATTTATGTTTTGATGTCTATTAGTTCTGTAATTGTTTTCCCTCCAAGCATTCATTTGTGGAGATTTGGTAGCCCTCTGGGGTTGCTATTAATTACTCTAAAATAATTGGTCCTGAAAAAATTGCTAGTGTTCTTAATAAGTGGCAAGTCTGAGTGCTTACCTGCATGATTCATGAACATCAAACACTAATCACAGGTTCCTCACTATAAATACTAAAAGTTCATTGCAGTAATTACAGCCTTTAATGCAGAACTTTTCATATAACTGTCTCTTTATAAAGGTCTCAGTTTCATACAGATGTCAGTAGTGGCAGAAAGTGCTCCCTTTTTAGGAGGGTGCTGATCATGATTTCAGGTTAACTACTCTGCAGGAGGCTATCTGCACCAGAAATGGAAGAGAAGGCTCGGATGGGAAACCAGTTCATCTTATCCTGAGTTGGGATTAGTTACACCTGCCTTCATACACCCTATTCTTAATAACATCAGTGATTAAGATTGCCTAGGGAAGTCACGGCAACGCTTCATCATACTTGTTATCACAATGATTTTTCAAGTGTTTAAGCTGAGTCCTCAATGGTCCAGCTGTGTAGAATATTGCTATTTCTTTGTCAGATCCATTACTATTCTTTTCTTGAGGCTAAATAACTTTATTTTTTCCAGACCTTCTTCAGTGGTGGTGTTTTCTATATGTGAAATTACTTTTTGGAGGAAATGTGTCCACCTCATCCTGTGCCCAGAAACCTGCACAGGAAAGCAAGTCCAGCCCACCACTTTTACAGGCATATCTTTACTGCTGAGACACAGAAGGAGGTGCTCCAAAAGCCCACTGTGACCTCTGACTGCAACAGGCAGCCTCTGTGTGTGCAGCTAATACATAAGTCTGCATATTGATGTAAAATCACACACAGAAAGTCAAAATGAAAGCCACATGTGAACATGAGAGATTAACTGAGGAAACTGTGATGATGAGAAAGTTGGGATGATGACATGAACATAAACACTGAGTATGAGGTTGAAGGGTTACTGGGATTTTTTGTACACATCAACAAGTCAGATGAGAAAAGCAGGGAAACCACGTATCTCAGAATTTGGTTATACTGTGACTTCTGTGGAGTGCTGTAGCAAACCACAGCACACAAATATTCGCATTTCAAAGAAGACTTCAAGAAGAAAAGAATAAAAAATCCAGAAATGTTCAATCAAGAGCTGTTAAATAACTGAAAGATGAAATAGGAATCCAGCACATTTAGTTTGCAAAGTCACTCAGTTGCATCCTCTAAGATTATAAACACATTGAGGCCCCGCACGCAAAGCAAATGATTGGAAGCTGAAGCTAAGATTCAACAATAACCAAGATTCAAAGTCAACCCACTAGTGTAAAACTGTTCAGAGTATTTTACTGGACCTATAGATCTGTCAGTTGCCTTTTGAATAGTAGCCTGTGTGCATTAAATGCCAGGGACTTACACTTAGATCAGGATTTGATTAGATTAACGTTGCAATCTTAAAACTCGTTGAGTTTCAAAATTAATTCACAGGGTTATTGTCAGTCTCTAATTTTAATATAAAGCAGCTTCCTCTGTTCAGAACAGAAAAGGAAAGTAATAGTATGAAGTTATGTATTGGAAGAGCCACTGGTCTTGTAGTAAAGCCTACAAGGAGAGACAAGTCAGTAGAGACTTTCCCTTGCACTGTCCACCTCTGCCCATGGCATGGACAGACAGATGTTCCTGAGGCAAAAATGTACTGCTGAGCTTCCCACAGCAAGCTCTACACATGCTTCTCACAGAAACCTGCATTCCTGTTCTCCAAAACTGTGTGTCAGTTTACACAAGACAGGATAAAGGAGACATGCCTGGAGATTTTCTGCTGGAAGTAATTGAAAGACTTATTTTCCTGGGCTGGCAGAGTCCCTCTATTGATTTACCTTATCTAACTCAAGTCTCCTTGACTTCTCTGAATCTGATTTCACAGATATTTAGTTAAGCTTCTTAAAACACTATAACTAACTGTTGAAAACTTTCATATGAGATAGTACATTAAAGGGTATCAGATAAGGGGAAATCCCAGGTGTGTATGAAATGGCTTTTACTGTCCAAACGTGCTGGCTAACAATTAGCAAAGCACTGTGGGAACAGAAGACTGTTACAAGATATGTGTCTGGCCACAATTTTACGGGCCCCTGTAGAAGCACAGAAAAAGATTGTGAACTCCATTTCTATATTGTATTAAAAAAGAATTCCAAAACAACAACAACAACAAAAAACCCCTTAATGTGGGCTAAAAAAGACAACTGCTTGCATCTGGAAATAATAAGAAGGCTAGAAAAATATGGAGTGTGATTGTGACTGCCTGGTGAAGCAAAGCTGGATATAGATCTAGACTGGAGAAACAGACATGAAATGAGATGTTATGAATATTGCAAAGAAATGCATAAATAAAATATAACCAATGAGAATATGTTAGTAGATCATATTCTTATTTGCAGGCAGATTAAATTTAAAGAGAAGATGTATAATAAGTAGTGTTTCCCTAGATAAAGGGAGGCAACATGCAATTGCAGTAAGAAGAGAGGAAAAGATTGGGAGAGGGAAGCTAAGCACAGTGAGCAAAGAATAGCAATTAAAAACTCCTGCAACACAGTGCCAGGGCATTTAAATCAAACATAATATTGTGGGGGGGTGAGGGAGAGGAATCCTGGGAACCTTCCAAAAGCAGTTTAAAGCTGTAGAAAAATGGCATGTGTGAAAAATGATATTTTGAACAGGATTTTCAAGATGTTGAAGGAACCCCACAATAATATTTTGTCAAGCTACAAAAAAAGACAGGCTTGTGTAACTACCCAGTTTCCAGAGATGAACAGATGGCACTAATAACAGAAAAGGAAAAGGCAACAGCTGAAATGAATTCACAGAAAGATGCAAACTCTAGCAAACAGTAGAGACTTGCACAGACCTGAGAAACAAGCTTGTACACAAACAAGAACACTGAGGTGAAAGGGGCATGCAAGTCATACAGAAAAGAAACCAGCACTCAGTCAATAGCAAATGTACAAGATACGGAAAAAATGAAATTAGAAAAACAGTGATGTCATGTCAAAAACATAATGGAAAAACCTTATGCATAGAATCATCATGCCAGGGGTTTCAGGAACAAATTCAACTGCTGATAACTTTGAGATTTTTCACAGATGACATTAAAGAAGACACAATAAGTAAAAAGTAAAGGTTAGTCATACCCTTCAAAAAAAAAAACCTCAACAAATAAAAAAAGCAGTGAATGAACAGGAAAACAGAAACCAAAGAGAAAATCAGTACTTTCTTCCCCCATGCTAAAGCCTTTACTAAATAGTGCAAATTAAATCTAAATAAGATGAGGCTGGGGGCTTTATTATAAACAACACTTAGACTCAAGAAAAAGGGAAAAGGTTGAAATTTCACATAGGGAAGAAAAGCCACAGCTTCTGAATAAAAAAATGTATATGGTAACTAAACCCAAGACATACACTAAAACTAAGACATAGAAAAAAGTATATAAAATTGAATAAAACCAGGTTATTTACAAGTGAGTTACAGTATATAAGTGGCACATTGTCTACCACTGACTCCAAGGAGGTAAAAATGCTGCTGCATTGTCAGAGCAATAATCTAGGGTATAAAACTACCTGATATTTTCTCAAAAAAAAAAAATACCTCCAAGTACATTTGCCACCTGAGAAAACAGATGGAGTAAGCTTCTACAGGATACTGTCTCAGCACACTGCAGCTTGAGTGTTGATGGGAGCTGGAAGCCAGCTACCACATCCTGAAAAACAAAGCAGTGAATGAAGAAGCAATCAGCATACAGCATGAGATCTGCCAGGCAGAACAGAAGTACCACTGCAGGAAAAGGCAGCGAGCTGCTGGATGGCACATCAGCTTCATTATCAAGAGATGGTCACGAAATACTTGGAAAGAACATCTTGAAATAAATGTCTGCTTGACAAAAGCCAGCCAGAACTTTTAAGAGTAGGTAAAAACTAGTAGCAAAGGATATTACAGGATAATAGGCGATGAGTAGGGGGGCATTTTTTGGGTTCATTTATTTTTGTCCTTTTCCACTTAGTTGATTTCTGGGTTGTAAGAGTTTTGAGGTGTATTTTTTTTTTTGTTCTGTTTAATTTTTAATGAAGAAAACACAATCCAAACAGGTATTTCACTAAAGTGACTGAGAGACAGACAGCTAATTGCTGAGACAGTGACCATGCTATGTGTAAACACATCAACTGAACAAGAACTTTGACCTCACAATCAAACAGAAAACATCACCATATCAACTAATGGAGAATTTAAAGGCTGGCACTAGAAAGAAACAGGAAAATAAAGCAGAGGTTTCCAGGTGGGCATATTTATTATTCTTCCAGACTGGCCCTGCCAGAGAAATTCCCCTCTGTGCCCATAAAGACAACACAGAGAAAAGCTGAGCCAGGTTAAAAACATCACTTAAAAGATGAGTGGATCATCAAAAACAAAAGGATTGTCAAAAGCCTGAGCCACAGTCAGCAGGAAAGCTATTTCTGAAATGTCAGAATTGCCAAATTCAGCCTATGACACGGGGTTAAGTGGTCGTGGTACTTGCAGAAGTCAAGTGCCAAAGAGGTAATAACAGCTCATAGCACTAGCAGCAGGGTTTATATTTTAGAGTTGCTAATTCCAGACAAATCTTAACAGGTTAAAAAAAAAATAAAGGAAAAAATAAAAAAGGAAAAAAAAAAAGAAAGGAAAAAAGAAAGCAGAGAAATGAAAACAGAAGAAGAAAAAAGAAAATGAAAAGTATTTTATGAGCAAGCAGCTGTGTGGGGCTGAGTCAGTGGCCAGGATTAAACCATGACACAAATGTAGAAAAAGGTCAGCTAATCTACCCTAACAGATGTTTTGATTTTTGAATTTACATCTCAACCAAATATGACAGAGGGAAAAGTGATGCAGTCTCCATGACCAGGGCACTATGATTTTACATAAAGAAACTGAAAACAACTTTCAGGACTTTTTTCTTGGTGAGAACAACACATGTGAAAGAAGAAGCAGGACCAGGACACTGAACTCTGTGTCTCCCTCCTGTCTCACACAAAACAGGAGGGAACCAAAAGAATCTCTGTGACAACTTATCTGCTTGAAAGTCTTTTAACCACAGGGAAAGAAAACAATTTTCCCCAAAATTTACTCTGCTCATTAGGAAGCATTTCCTACCATGGAAGTGAATATGTGAAGATGCATGAGAAGGAAACACGTTCCTGATTTCTGTCAGCTCTCCATCCCACTCTTCACTGGTAACATACCTGACCCTCCATAGCATTGTCTAGAAGTTACTGTAACCTCCATGGCATGTGTCAAGAGCATAAGATGAATGGTTGAGAAGACAGTTTTTGTTTTTTTTTTATTTTTCCTTTTAAAACAAGTTTTCTTGTACTATATAGCTAGTGCTTGCTATTAAATACTATCATGAAAACTTAAAACAGCCCTTGGTGATGTTACTACTACAAGACCATGTTTCAGTTAGTGCAACACATAAAACATTAAAATATATGCAATCTGTTGTGTTTGGTTTTTGTTTTTTTTTTTCCCTCCCTTTCAGCCTGATCCAAAATATATTAAGCTGATAGAAGAAGGCCAGGAGTGTTGCAAAGGCTCAGGCTTGATACGTTACCTCTACAGCCACAGGTGCACCACACAAGAGCATGTGAAGAAGCAGACTTACTTTCTGGAGATATTCAAGGCACAGAAACTTTTGGGAAAACAGGTCAGACAAACTTATCTGATAAAGAAACTCTGGAGAGCCACAGGGGAAATACTCTACATGTACAGCTCAACAGGATGTAAGAGCCTATGACATTTTCCAGCTCATCCTTACACTTGGACTTCACAAAACTTAAGACTTAGTTTCTCTTCCCATGAACTGCTCAGCAAGTTAAAAGGGATTCAACATCCAGTAAGTGAAATTAATCATCATGATGCTGTCAGCAGTAGAATCCAAAAGAGATGTTATAAAAAAATAGAGCGAGAGTAAAAAAGCCAGCTCTTGAGTCTGTTGGATATCAGCATATTGCTTCATATTCCAAGGCAGCATTAGAAGTGTTCAAAATTGGATATTTGTAATAAGTTAATTAAAGAAATATTATATTCCTATTCATAAAATCTTCCTTCTTCCGGAATGGACATTGATTGATGTTCTTAATAAATAAAAGATCATCAGCTTTTATTCCATGATAAATCCTTCGAATTGCCATGTGTTTGTACTTTCCTGTTCTACCCACTGCATCTCCTCCAGCTGCTATGAGCTATTAGTAATATTTCCAGAACGAAAACATGGAACTGTTCTTGTTTCTTCCCAAATGCCAGAACTGACAAAAATGAAACAGCAAGTGACATTTTCAACAGTTTTTACCTGATCCCATCATCCTTGCTGAAAATAAGTGTCCAAATAATAATGCATGGCACGCTACTCCTACTTGAGTTAACCTATTTTTTTCTTTCCTCCCACTAAAGTGGGAGGAGACCTTTCATATGCCAGTCCACAGTCCCTAACCATAATAAATGTCTCTATACTCATTTCTCATCTGCAACTTCCCTTGAGGTAGGGGTGGGTGGTGGATGGAACAATGGATATGACAAAAAAACCCAAAACCAGCTCCAATGAACAGGTCACGAACCAACAAAAAAAACCACACTCCCATAAGCCAAAGAAGTCCTGAATCATGCATCATAGTTTATTTAATATCTGGCCATGATAAGGTGTCTACAATGGTTTACAGGACCATATTAAAGAGCAGAATGTGCAAGTTTATTATTTTCACACAGCCACATTCCTACAGTTGGGGCAGGTCATGATTCTTTCATGAAAAAAAACTTGTGAAGCAGTAGTTCTAAAGCAGATAGGTTTACAGAGAACTATTTTTCCAAAGCATTTTATTTTTCAAAATATTCTTCAGCTTTGTATCCAGAGACACAAAGCTAAGGGAAAGAGCTTTACAGTCCTTCAGGAGGACTCAGTTAGACTAGGACAAAAATAAAAAAGCAGCAATGAATTTAAATGTGATAAGGCAAAGCATTGATTTTCAGTCCACTACATTGCTCTTTTCAAATACATCCACAACAATCCTTGCATTGGCTACTCAGGGAGATAAGGCTCCTGTGCTTTCCTTGCCTAAAAACGGCTGATGCAAAAATTTTTTTTTCAGAATTCCTTTTCTCCAGTATACCCATCTTACCAAAGTACCAGTAAGAAGTCCTATCCAAAGTAGACTGCCTGCAATAGTTCATAGATTGATTTCCTTTCCTATTTAACAACCAAGCTTTAAAAGCTTACTGGGTTTTCATATTTCTGTCCCTGCCATAAAGTTTTTGAGAACCTGGTCAAGACCTTGCTGCAACAACAGAATCACAGTAAGAGCAATAAATATATATTATAGTGTTAGACAATTAATGATATGGTATTGTGCTTTAAACTATTGTTTAAGGACAATTCTGACCATGCTGAACACTCCCTAACAACAACTCCTGTAAGTAAAGCTGAGAAAGACACATAAATGCAGATGTGGGGGAAGGTGGTGAAAAGAGAAATCTGCTTTCCCACTAAGGAAATAAATAAAACAAGTAAACAGACACACCATCAGTAAGTGAACTCTGATAGCTTTTTTCACCTAACATCTCAGTAACATGGACACATGGAGGCAGGTAGGTGGTGAGGCCTAAGATGGATACAGCCAGTAAAGACCTTTTTCATCCGTCAGTGATGTCTCATCCAAACCAGAGGAAAGGAAAAGCAAGAGGGTTCAGACCCTAAATGGAGAGAAACGGAAACACTCCTGAGGAAATGAAAAGGAGACAGTGGTACTAAGACTAATGGTATTGGTTATATTCTACTTACCTATTCTCCTGAATCACAGAATATCCTGAGTTAGAAGGGACCCACAAGGATCCTCAAATCCAGCTCTTCAATGACTGATACAAAAGCACAACCTTGGTGTTAATAGCACCATGATCTAACCCACTGAGCTAATCTCAGCAGTCAAAAGGTGTTTGACTCCAAATTTAGGGCCATCCCACTTCAAAGATCCCCCTGTTAGAATGATGCCATTGAACAGTCAGAAGAGAAAGCTTGTCCCTTAAATATTCCTAGACAGTACAAAGGCATGGACATTCAATTTTCCCTTGGTGAGATAATCAGTTTACCAAAAGGGAGCCCCAGGCTACAGATGTGGCTGCTGTGATTTCCAACGCTCTGTGAGAGAAAGGCAGTAGAAGACAGCCTTATGCTGACCTCTGCAAAACAGGACAAGAGAAAGGCTGGAGGCCCCTATTCTTGCTTTGATGCAAATAAAAGCATTTTTTATTACCCAGCCTACAAAAAAATTAAATTAAAAAATCAAATAATAATTCACACAAAGGTCACAGCAGCACCCAACACACTTGGAAACAAAAGCCAAATGAGAGGTTCACCTTGAGGTTCCCAGATAATGGGGCAGAGTGCACTGTCAGCACAGATGACACCAAACTGGGAAGAGTAACTAATACACCAGAGGTTGTGCTGCCATCCAGAGGGACCTCCACAGGCTGAAGAAATGGGCTGACAGGCACCTCATGCACAACACAGTACTACACAAACAGCTACAGAAAACAAATTCATTATCAAGATTATGCTATGGATGGGAAAATATTTTGTGTGTGAAATATGTACACAAGCAAAGAAATAATAAAAGTCCTTGTAACTTGCTCTTCTCCTTTTTGTGCTGAGCCCAAGTTGCTACAAGTGTATCTCAGCAGCGTGGGGTAGATACTGAAATCTGCAGAGCCCTACTGCACAGGCACAGAAACACCCAAGCATTCTGCAAGGTGTTAAAATGCTAGTAAAGATTTGCTGTGGGATCTTGCAAAAAGAGATTTCATGCTCTAACAAAGGTTTGTACCAGGTCAGTAGTTACCTTTATTTTTTAATGGGCTTAAAATCTCTGTTGCCATATTCCACTATGACTGTATCACCTGAGACAGAAGAGAAAAAATACTGAGCTTATAAAGCTCTGGTGAGGATGGATTCCGCTATATCCAAGGTAGGAGCTGCCCTTTGATACTCTGGGTGTGCTTCTTGGTTGATTTCTTTGCCTCAGTCCCTTGAGAATCAGCAGGCACCTTCTGTATTTAAAACTGAAAACATCATAGCTTTCAGAAGAAAACTATGGAAGTAATTCACAAGCTGACAGAGTCAATTTGGAACACCCAGCACTGTAACCATGTGCCAAGGCTGTGGGCACTACAGTCAGCAGGAGAAAGGCACATTTGAGAGCCAGCACATACTTGTGATGCCTCTGATATCGTCAGTTTTCTTCTGCTGTGTTTCATTAAACCTTGTCAGTACTTAGTGTAAATCTTACTCTATATAGCTCATTTCAGGGGGAACTTTTTAAATCTCAGCCCCTTAATGAACAAAATTTTTATCATCACAGAGACTTGCTTATGTTCTAAGTTATAGGAGGTTTAAAAGCACAACCCCATATAAATTAAATTCAGTTTCAAAACTATATGAACTTGGGCATTACTGAAATTAAGGTGGTCATTTCAGGCTCTGAACAATTCAGCTTAATGACTGCTGTGCAGTTAAGACTTTTATATGGGAACATTAGGAATATTTATACTAAGTCCACTCCATTAAAAAACAAAACATCACACACACATGTGGTCATTTCCACATATGGTGAAAGCCTTATAGCTCTTGCTGTAACTGGTGTATTTCTAATACATCCAATAGCACTTCACAGAGTAAGTTTGCAGTGCGCAGCAACACATAAACATTTCCATCTCCTTGTCCACCAAAGACTTATCAATACTAGAGCTTCACTTATTGCTTCTCATTCTGAAGCTGCAAAGGAGCAGGGAGAAAAGGACTAAGTAAAACCTGGGTTTATTGTAGCTAGGAAAGAAGATGTTCAAAACTAAAAGACGAGAATGAATAAAAGATAGCCCAATAAATTGCAGCAGGCAACTTACAATGGGTTTTCAGCCAAATTCCAGCCAAAACCTCATTTTGTAATGCCATCAGCAAGAACAGAGAGTGCCCTGGGAGTATAATTTCCACCTCTTCTTATAGAGCAAGCCTGTTCCGGCAGCAGATGCACTTGTTTCATAGAGAGGGTCAGAGAAAGAGAGGAACAAGTCTTGGTGGAAAGGCATTCAGTCTTTCAGCATTTAGCCTATATAGGTGATCCCAGAGAAGTTACAGGTTCCACATGGGAAAGGAAAAGGAGAAACTTTCAGATTCTCCAGGATATGACCATAAATGTACTGCTTAGCCTTAGACTAAAAAACTTCCTACTTGCATGTTGACAGTCACCACCTGGGAGTTGGATAACAGTCCACAGTTAATGTACCGCACAAATACAGTGAGACGTAATTGTTAACATTTGCAAAGCACATAGATAAAGTTCAGATGAAAAGGTTCACTACCACTGAGTACACAGAGATGGACAGAAGAGATAACATGTTACCTGTATTTGTTGAAGTGGTGCAATATAATTCAATTCTACAACCATAAGCAAATACAGCTATGCACACGTGCATGCACACACATTCTCCTTCAGGCCATGTGCTGTCAGCTATTTGTGTAACACAAAGATGTGATTCTGGAAACCACACTTCACTCACAGCCCAATTCTATCTTTGCAGTAGGCATGAACATGGACAGTGTGTCTTGCAGACATCTTAAAATACACATAGTGGGAAAAACAGATAAGATTCTGTACATTTTTCTCTTCAATAGAGACAGTATAGAGAAGGCTGGGTGAACAAAAATATCTGTATGTGTGTATAAGGAAAACAGAAAAAAAACTCCTTTAATGCATCCTTTATACCTTTTTCTTTTTTGCTAGTGTTATCAGTTGTTCCCACTGTTGTGTCAGCAAATGGCATGAGCACAGTTCTCATCAACATGTGCAGTGTTTCCATCAAAGACATTTGCAGAAAGGGGGGGTCCGCTTCAGAACAAACGTATAACAGAAAATAAACAATTGCCCTAGAAGCCCAGTCACACTGAAGGCAGTCACGTCTGATGAATCATGAAGACTGAAGAGAGATGAGCAGGAGGCAGGAGCAAGCAGCTTGCATTCCCTGCACAGCTCCCACGGCCACTTCCCCTACTGTACAAGGGTCGTAGCCGTGCTCACGCTCAGGCACAGCGGCTGTGCTTAAAGCAAAGGGCACCTGGCACCCTCCCAGCCACGTAACCTACAGCACAAGCAGCTATTTCCTTGTAGTCAGGGTCCACTGCCTGACAAACATACGTGACATATTCCTGTAGAATTACAGGATGGTGAAACGACCATGGGAAGAAAAAAGACTCCTCTTCTACTATTATGGCATTCAGTGTGTGCAGACAAATCTGGAAAGTTTACTATAGTGAGAAATTAGCTGAGAATCCAGCCTCAGGTGTTGCACTCTCCCGGTCTTCCTGAAACAAAGTCTAAAATAATATAGAAGGGAGAAAACAAGAAAAAAAAAGAAATCTTACAGTACCAAGAATGAGATAAAAACTTTCAGATCCATTTTCCATGCTTACATTCTTATTTGAGAATTATTCATGAAAATTACGACTTTATTATTATAAGGGAGAAAATTGACTCCCATCTTTCCTCCAGCTGTACATTATTACTTGAGAGCAAATGCAGTGGATCTGTTTAAGTCTGCTGTAAGGTCAACTTACCTTTTTTTGTTTGCTTGCTTATCAGTTTTTCATACATCCTTCATGCAAATGAAGCAATAAAAAATTCCCCAAACATACCCAGGCTTTTAACCATTACATCCCCTTCATCATCCCTGAAAGGTTCATGCATTATTTGGAAAAATTGACCCCAAACATTAAGTGTTTTAAAACAACTCAGTAGTTCTACATAGAATTCATTTAAATCAAGACTGAGGAATGTAATGATCTGTTCTAAATCATCACTTGACTCAGACTTTCTCATCTTCCTGGACCAGTTTCCTCCAAAAAACTTCAGTTGAACAAGAACATTGTTCCCCAACTCCATGAGATTACTAATCCTACTGAAGGGCGTGACTTCACCTGGGTATTTCCAGTAAAAAGCATCATCCGAGAGGAGCCATACAAAGAAAATGCACTCAGCACAAAGCCAACGCTTTTGACAAACTCATGGTGTTCCCATGAAAACATGAACCAAAGTTCTCCTCCCTCTTTGCAAAGGTTGAGACATGCACATTCAGGCACCCTGAGGTGCTCAGAATGGAGCTGCAGAATGTCATCCCAGGCAGACATCAGAACCTGGAGAGAACTCCCCTGCACAGTCCTCAGAAGCCACTCCAGGATGATCAGGCTCCCCTCACTTGGCTGCTCAAGTCTACTGCCTGTGACCACGGCCCAGTGACACAACACCTACCAAGGCCAAATTTTGTATTTCAGGCCTGAGCTGAAATCTATATATTGTACTGAAACAAAACACAGTGAGCATTTCAGTCACTTGAATCACAGGAAATAAAACATGCTTTAAGCAACATTTTGATAAACTAGACTGCATTCTTCAAGGCTGATCTAAAGAGCAGATTTTCAGCTTCTATTAGTATTAGCTCCTGCCAGTCCTCACCTGAAGCCATTGCAGAAGTTTTCTTTCCTTATATTATTCAGGTGCCACAAAAAAAAGGGGGATAAAAGGTCATGCTAAAGAAATAGTATTCTATGTGAGAAATAAAAACAAGTGAAAAAAAGAGAACGCAAGATAGGGAATGAAAGAGAAATAAAGAAAGAGAAATAGAAAAACAAAACCAGAAAAAAAGAACAGAAAAACCAAAGAACAGAAAAAGAAGCAAAAACAGAAAAACAGAAAAGAGAGAAGAGAAAGCAGAATTTTTGCTGGAACAATAGCCACCTCACCTGAGGATTATCTTCATCTCCAGCACTTTCTTCACATCCAACTCCCTTCCTCCAGGCAAAGCTTTCAAGAGCTTGTAGTGCTGAAAGACTAGTGTAATATCAGTCCACGCAGGTTACCTGAAAACTGCTACAAAAATGGCATTTTTTTTGGTGCCATGATACACACTAGTTCAAGTTTTTTATTGGAAAGCAAAAACTTTCTAGATAGAGTTTGTGTCAGATACCATTCCCTCATCAAAGAAAAATCTCACACAAGACATTAGAGGGACTCCCTAAACTCACAAGAACTTGTCTGCTGCATCATTGCTAAAAACCCTTTAATTTCAAACATACATTGTGTGTGTGTGAATCTGTTGGGCCTTCTACATAATAAAGTTTTTTTCTCAAGGTTAGACACATGAAACACTACAAAAACAGTCCCTTCCCTGTTGGGATTTCTGAGGTCTGCCACAGCTAGAACCGTGAAAGGAGGGGTTCATCTTCTGTATGCCTCAACATCTCACTTGACCAGTGTCCAGCACATCAGGCAACAGAGAGAAAACCTTTCCTTTCAGTTTAAGCAGCAGGCTCTTCAGTGGTATTTTACAAACTTCTCTTGGAGTAAAAATGGATGGAATACATTCCAAGATCATTTGATACCTTAATTGCCAGTTCCTGTTACTACAAAATAACAGTGTCTCTGGCCTGCAAATCAAGGATTAAGGGCTTAAGTTACTTTAAACCAATGTACATCTTTTACCTTTATATTTAGAATACGATCTAACAAACCGGAGTTCTGTTCTGACTTGTCTTTACATCGGAGCTAGCAATTCTTTGGGTAAGGAGGAGAGTTCAGGCTGCCAAGGGGCTGCAGAACATCATTTCAATTAAAGAACAATCAATGAACGCAATCAAGTTGAACACTGTCAAAAGAGTTCAGAGTCTCCTTTAGCTCTACTAAAAAAAAAAAAAGGGGGGGTGGGAGGGGACAAGCATGGGGACAAAAATGGACACATTTGAAGTTCAAAAGTGTTCGTATCAAAATACGCAGCTGTAATATCCTATTGCCACTTACAAATGATGCTATCCACAGGGTGGGGGAATGTGGAATTCAGTTAAAAAACATATGGTAGGAAGATATCTTCAAGATTTATAACAGCCTAAATTAGGAAATTTAGTAGTATTTTTGTCAACACTGTTCCGTGAAAGGTTGCACAATCAGTCCTTACATGGAAATTCCATTCAACAGTACTGTCAGCTTAGTCACTAAAAGCCACCTCTATCCTTGAGGAACAGAAGTAGCAAAGGTTCTATAATTGACTGAAGTCTCCCACTTTACTTACATTTTCATTTCAATATACAGTGCACAAAAGTTTTATGTTCCTCAAATGCCTTGACACAAAAACAGTAAGTCCTGAAGTTAGTGCAGTATTAAATTTTTAAACTGTTTTTATTTCTCCATCTGAATGTGAAAAATTTTGCAAATTTTACTTATCCCGTTATTTTTAAAATTGCTAAAGTTGGGGATAATGAAAAATGAAGGAGAAAAAACAAAATGCTTGGGGTTGTTCAGAGAAACTGTTTCACAGGATGGTTCATTTGTCTTTGAGATAAACAAATACTTCACTAGAATCCTTTTGTTAAAGTTGTACTTCTTACACTGAACAGCTGCAGTACATCTCCTTGAACTTGTATATCTATATGCTAAATATTGTTTTTTACTGTAAACTCTGATGTGCTGTTTTATGTGCACTAGAACCTGGGAATTCAGCCCTGTTTTGGTGCAAGTAAAAGGAGTTAATAAGCCCAGAAATGGCTAAACGTGATTAGAGCTGAATTCGCGTTTGGTGTAACAAAAAATGGCCACAAAGTTGGGGATCTGAGCTAGAAAATGCCAGCTTTCTGTAACTTACTTCAGCCTTAACAGAGCTGTTCTACCACAGCAGTTTAGTGTTTTCAATTCCAGAAGAGTGGTACACTGATCATTCTTCACTTTCATTTATGAATATTATGTATAACCAGTGATGATGCCTAAACAAACTGTGACAATAAAACCACAACTTGAAAGCAGTCAAGCTCCTTGGCATGGTGGAAACATCAACCCTCTTAAAATTTCAGGAGAATTAGATTTTCAATGGCATTTTGAAAAATTAAGCCAAATAGAAAATTTACAATAATCTTACATTTGATTACAAATTAGGTTCCCACCTGGAAAGGCCTGATGCTTCCATAGCTATTTCTCAGACTACATAAGCTTTCTTTTAAACCAGAGGATAGTTTCAGCAGGCCCTAAGGCCCTTCAGTACATCAAGTAAAGCCCTTAATGCAAGTATTATCATCAGTTTAGTGAATTAATTACCAGTAGAATTTAAAACAGAATTAAAGCCTACATATTTCCTTGCCTGTGTAGCTTAAAAACGTCTATAGTTCTTGTTTCAGACACAAAGGAAATACTTATCAATTATTACAGTTACCTAAATCATTGATTATATATAGACAGCACATAAAAGTACACTAACTTTGTATAAATCAAGATTTTACGATTTATTGCAGTTTTTTACAAATTTTGTGGGGGATTTTTTTGGTGTAGCTTGACCTGAAATCATTAAGACGTATCTCCATTACTTTTTCCAAGATTCTTTTATCACACAGTGATCAATTCTTTACATTCATTTTCTGCAGATCTCTCCATTCCAGTTTTCCAGAGTTCATGAGTACTGACATTACTGAGGAAGTACAAGTTCAAACACACCTATACAAACAAGACAAACTAGACAAAATATTGCAGATAAGGCTACCTTTTTTTTTCTTTTTCTTTTTTTTTATATCTATAAATTTGTTTCAACCAGGCACAGAGAACCTTGGAACATAATATTGAAAGCCATCTATGACAATCTTTGCAGCTTAGGTGTTTGCAAATTTCCAAGTCAAGCACTTGCCCCTACAGCTTTAACAACATATATACACACTGATCTATTATTTCCTCAGCACTTCAAGTGAATCATCCCCAAACACAGTGGTTCTAAAACCGTACCATATTTACCAGAGTAAGACTACAGATGAGCTAATTAAGTGGCACCACGTTCTCCTGAGCTGTGTGCTTTACTTCAAGACAGAGCTGGCTGCTCCAAGGCCAAGCTCACTCACAGCAGTGACAAACATGCACAGCTGAGCATGGAGGCCCAGCCTGGGGCACAACAGGGAAATGTGCTGGCTACAGCAACCAGAGAACCAGGACTTGCATGTGTAACTTAAGAAAAACTGCATTGTCAAATGGTACTTTTACATGAAGTTCAAGCACAAACTTTTTCCCAATATTCCAAATTTGCAAGAAAGGTCTGAAGGGCACCCCACCCCCCAAACTTTAAAGATGTTTAATTCTGCACATTCAATTCTACATTACTTCACAAAATAAACACCTGCTTTTCACCTGTTAACAAAAAACCCTTGCAATTTAAGATTAGCAAATACATTCCAAATCTACAGCCTCATGTAACATTACTAATTATAGGTATCATTAAAGAAATGCTCTCAAAACATACATATAATAGATGCTGTGAGTAAAGGACACAGTGAACACATTATTTCATTCTCTCTAACAAATACCTAGTGACTATGGGCAGTGTTGTAATGCCGATGTTAAAAATTACATGATTCTTATTCTTCCAGTCCTGTTTCACTTGTAAGAACTACAATTTCAAAAGTGCACATACAACTGTGAGAACTGTGGAAGGGAGGACTGTGAAGAGTACGAATTAGTGCTTGTTCCACATAGGTGCTGCTATAGGTCCCTGTGGAGCCCTTTCAACGGTCACAAATTCTTCAGGGTTGTCAAAAGCTTCATAGTGGACTAATAAGTCTTGAATAGCACATTCCTCAATCTGGAAGGAAGAAAAGAGCATATATGTCAGTGTCAGGTCTACATTTACATCATAGGCATGGTTATGAACTGGCTTCACTGGCCCTGAATGCATGAGACCACCTAATCAGGAGTGGTAGGTGATGCATTCTTCAGACAACTTGAAGAAACCTCATGTTTTCAGGCCCTGCTGCTCATGGGAAACCTGAGGCACCTTTATATCTCTGGAAAGGCAAGAGAGCTGGACACAAGCATTCTAAGAAGTCTCCCCATTGATAAAAAATTCTTAACATACATGATGAAGGAGGGATCAAGTGAGACATTCTGATGGATCTCATACTCACAAAAGAAAAGTTTTGGTCAGGGATGTGAAGGCTGAGGGCAGCCTTGGCTGCAATGATAATGAGATGCTGGAGTTCTAGATCCTGAAAGCGGGGAACAAGAAAAACAGAAAACAACTTGGGACTTCAGAAGAGAAGATTATGAAGGCATCTGCTTAGAAAAATTCATGGGATTTGGCCCCAGAAAGAAGAAAGATTCAGGACTGCTGGTTGATTTTAAAGATCACCTCAGCCAAGCTCAAGAACAGACCATGCCAATGAGTTTCCTAGCCAAGTAAGAACAGCAGGAGGGGCACAGCTGAAAAAAAGAGCTCCTGACAAAACTCAAACAAAAATGAAGTACACAAGACGTGGAAGCAGAGAGAAGTGACACAGAAGGAAAACAGAGACACTGTGTGACCTCACAGGAAAACAGTTAAGAAAGCCAAAGCCCATCTGTGGTGGAATCTGGCAAGGAATATGAAGGACAACAAAACAGGCTTCTACAAAAGACAACATGGATCCACTACTGAATGAAAAAGACATGGAAAAGGCTGGAGACTTTTATCTTGGTCTTAAGTGTACAGATCTGTCTCCAGCAATGCCAGGCCCTGGAGATCAAAGCTGCAACACCACTTTCAAAAACACCTTTGAAAATTGTTGCAATAAAGGTTAATTCCTGAGGACTAGAAGGAATCAAATGTCATTCCTACCTTCAAGAAGGTCAAGAGGATCTCAGTGACCACTAGGTGACCCCCAGGAAAGTGGTACAGCTTAATTACTAAATAAGAGTTAAAGTGGACAAGCTTAAGAACAAACCTCATAAATGCCATGTGAGACAGACTGAAAACTGGCTGAAGTGGTGACCTCAAATGGTTGTGACCAGTGGCACAAAGTCCAGCTGGAGGCCAGCCACCAGCACCAACACTGAGACTAGGACCAGAACTTTTTAACATCTTCATCAGTTACTCACAGGAAGAGACAGTGTGCACCCTTGGCAACATTATGAGCAATAGAGAACTGGAAGGAGTGGCTGATACGCCAGATCATTGTGCTGCCACTCAGAGAGACCAAGACCATGCTGGAAAAGTGGGCTACAAGGAATGTCATTAAATTCAAGAAAGGGAGAGACAACTGTACACACTGGTAGCTGACAAGGTGGAAAACAGTCTAGCACAAAAGGAGCTGGGGTCCAGTTGGACAATTAAGCCTTTTAGCCAGCAGTGCATTCATATGGCAAAGAAAGGTGACAGCCTCCTGTGCTCTATGAGGGACAGCACTGCCAGAAAAATGAGACAGATGACACTTCCCCTCTACTCAGCACTGGTGAGACACACTTGAAGTGCTGGGGTTCAATTCTTGACCCCCCAGTACAAGAGAAACATGGATATAATGAGCAGTCCAGTAACATGGCATAAAAACAATTAAGAGCCCTGCACATCTGACACTGAGGAGATGCCGAGTACACCGCACTTTAATGTGTACAAACGAAGGCTTAGGGTGATCTTATCAAAGCGTATAAATACCTGCTAAGAGAGAATAAAGATAACTGACCCATGAAGTGATAGCCAAAGACAAGAGAAGAGGCAACGGACACAGATTGAAAAACAGAAAATTGCATTTAAAAATATTTTTTGCTGTCAGAGTGGTCCCTGGAACAGGTTTTCTAGAGGGGCATTTGTCTTCATCCTTGCAGATAATCAAACAATGTCTGGCGTTGAGAAACCTGTTCTAAGTTGAGAAACCTGTTCTAAGTTAACCCTGCTCTGAACAGGGGCTTGGATTAGGAAATTTCCAGAGGTTCCTTATAAACTCAACCATTCTCTGATGCTGCAAACACATTTACCATGGACTTGGTAATTTTGACTTTAATAGATGTCTACCTTATCAAACAGCAGTGTGAAGTCATTATTAAATTATATTTAATATCATTATAGAAATGACATGTACTAATACATAATTAATACTAATAACTAATCTCTGAAGAGCCATTGGAAACTCCTTGTGTTACTTTAGAGCAGCAGTAATTTAGCACTTTACCTGGATCAATGCCAAAGGTTTCTCTCTGCTCCTAATAAGAGCAGCTTCTTGCTGGAGCTCTTCCTCTACAATAGCTGAGAACATGACAGGTGCTATCACAGGAGAGCTGGCTGGCGATGCTGCTGACCAAGGACTGAAAAAAAAACCCCCACACACACACAAAACAAAAAAAAAAAAAAGATATAAACCAAAACCCAAACACAACAACGACAAAAAACCAAAACAAAAAAAAATCGTTATGAGGAAACATCAAGGTCAGCATAACACACAGCAAAAAAGTCTCAGAACCTAAGCCACTACCAAACTTACTTATGACTCTCCTGTGGAGAACCTAGAACATGGTCCTCCAGACCTGGGTTACTTCTGGTGTTGCACCTGAAGACAAGTAGGAAAGGAAAGTTAAAGTTACTGGCAGAGCTAGTAACTAGCTAGTAACTAGCAGAGCTCCTACATCATATTGTGAAATACAAAACTGCAGTAGGAAATTACAATATGTAGGGTTTAGACAGAGGAAAGACATTAGTATATAACGCAGAATTTGTTTTTGTGATACTGTGACTGAAGAAGATACTGATTCTCATTTCTAACCACCAGACCCTAATGGAATTTCATCTTGGGCATTAATTCTGGCATTTCCAAATATATGAGGATTTAAAAAAAAAAAAAAGCTTTTTTTGTTTTTTACATGTAAATTAGCCAACTGAGTTATGCACTAACAGCACTACCTATAAAAGTTTGCAATTAATATGAAAGAATAAAAAAAAATCAATATAAAATGATAAAGATTCAAGATTAAAAATTCAATTGTCCTGCATTCAAATTAAGTGTTTCATGCAAAAGAGCCAGTGCAATCTGGCTCTAGAGTAAATCTCACTAGAGTAAATTATTTGAGTGTAAACTCATAATTCAGTCCATTTCCTGTAACCACCACTCACATTCACAAGAACAGCATAAAACTAAAATTAACAGAATAGAAAAAAAAAATATCTTGAAATATTTATACAGTTCTCGACAGGAAGATATTTTATTCAGTCACAAAATGTTAATCTCTCAACAAAAAGAAGTTCACATTTGTTACACTGTATTCATTAAAAGACAAGTATATTTGTCAGAAAAATCCTTCACCAGGAAGAGAGGGTCCTATTCTCATTATTTAATACTTATCTTTGACAGGATAGTTTTGTAATTCCCTGAGGTGTTACTGCATACTGTGAAATGCTGGCAAACATTTTTTAAATTATTCTACACCACTGCAAACAACTCTAAGGGTGTTGCTGTCTCAATAAATCACTCTCAGTTTTCTTTAATGCTTTGGTAATCCTTTGTAAGCGACCACAAGCTCTTGGATAAAACAGAAAAAAAAAATCTATAGAAAGTTAAGAGAATTCCAGTAACTACCAAGTTCTCTGTCTGAAATATTTCCCCAAGAACACAATTCCAAGGATAACAAAAAAAATGATTTCTACCACTAAGTAGTAAGGGCAAGATCTCAAAAAATCTGAAATCTAACTAACATCCATCATCAAAAATGGATTTAAAATAATCATGTTGAGCTTTTTGTCACAAAACAAACAATGCATGTTGCCAGGTCTTGCATCCTTGTACTCAAGACTGAAAAATATGGACTGAGCAAATGGACTACGAGATAGGTGGAAAATGGTCTGGAAATGGATAAGCTGTACGAAGTCCATCTGGAAACTAAGTACTCGTGGGGGTCCTCAGGGACTGATACTGGAACCAATCCTGTTGAGCATGTCTGGTAGAACAGAATAGAACAGACCCTCAGCAGGCCACAGCTGGCTGTGGAGAGGCTGGGGACGGTGCACATTCTGGATGCCAGGCTGCCTTTCAGAAGCCCTCAAGAGGCTGGAGAAACAGGCAACTGAGAACCAATGAATTTCAAAGGCAAGTGTCCTGTATTTGAGAGAGAACAGCCCCACAAGGCAGTACAGGCCAGGACTGACTGGCTAGAAAGTAGCAGAGAGAAAGCAGAACCTGCAGAATCCTGGCTTGCAATTAGTGGAAGATATTACCAGCCATGCCCCTGCAGCAGAGACAGCCAACTGCATGCTGGGCTGTGCTAGCAATACTGTAGCAAGGCAGGCAGAGGAAGTGATTCCTCCCCTTCATTCCTCTACATACAGAGTATCATTCTCAGTTTAGAGCTACTCAATACATGAAGGACTTTGTTAAATTGGAACAAATCTGGGATTAGGAAGAATGTGTTTTGTTAATCCTAAAGTGGGGCAGCAAAGGGGAGATCTCATTGCTGTCTTCAACTATTTAAATGCGGGATAGAGGAAAGATGAAGCGAGAATCTTCTCAGAGGTGCACAGTGACAGATTAGAGGCAACATACACAAGAGACAAAATAGTAAATCCCAGACAAATAAAGGGAAAAATAAAAATACCATCTAGAGATGATTATCCACTGAAACATGCTGCCAAAAAGTCTGGGGTATCTTCGCACTTGCAAGCAGCCACAACTCAACCAGATAAGGTCCTGAGTAACATGATCTAGTTTGACTTACTTTGAGCAGGAGGCTAAACTACAGAATCAAAATTATTCTGGGATTTCAAAGCACGACACTATTTTTTAGCTGCATCCAGCTCTGAGATCCTCAACACAAAAAAACATGGACCTTGCTGCAAGTCCAGACGAGGCCACCAAGATGATTAGAGATATGGAGCACCTCTCCATCCAGGGAAAAACTGAGAGAATTTGGTTTGTTCAGCCTCAAAAAAGGAAGGCTTCAGCGTGACTTAACTGTTGCCTTCTAATACAAGAAAGGACCCTGCAAGAAAGACAGCGAGGAACTTCCTACAAGCACACGTAATGTCAGGACAAGGCTTCAAACTGAAAGAGTGTAGGTTTAGTTTAGGTATTAGGAGGAACTTCTTTACTGTAAAGGTGGAGGCACTGGAACAGGTCCCCCAGGGAAGCTGTGGATGCCTCACACCTGCAAGTGTTTAAGGCCAAACTGGATGGAGCCCTGAGCAACCTGGTCTAGTGGGAGGTGTCCCTTCCTCTGGCAGGAGGGTTGGAACAAGATGATTTTTAAGGTTCCTTCCAACCCAAACCATTTCTATGATAAGTTAGCTTCCAGCTTTTACTGCACTTAAAGAAAACAACATTGAAAAGCAGAAAAGAACCAAAGAAAAGGAAGATGAAGAGGAGATGAAGGCAGTCTTCTTTTCTTTTGTACTGACATTATCTCTCGATTTTATCTCTTTTTCCACCTGCTTTAATAATACTCATGTTCCAGTACATTTGACAGTAACTGATTTGACAGCTAAGCTCTTCTTTCCATTCCCAGTCCAAAGAATTCATAGCACTGCCAATAAATGAACCCAACTGGATTGTTACACTTAACAAATCTGATGACTTCTATACAAACAAACAAGACAAAAAGCCCAAATAACAACCAAAAAATTCACCTCAACGGGAATTTCCCAAAACTGGAATTAATAGCTCCAGCATCACAGCACACCCTAGTGATCAGTTAAAAGGTAAGTAAATACCTGTATTATCTCCCTCATTTAAAGTCATCAGGGCTTTAAAATGTAGGAGGAAGTCCAGGTATTTTGAAACAGTTTGTACATATGTACATCTGTGTTTCTTGCTAACAAGACACTCAGTCCAGATATTAAATCAACTGCAGATATTTCAACACACTAAATTAATTCCTCAGCTGGCATCAAAATGACTAGGAGAAATGTGAGGCTAGCATATACAGGAAAATGGAAAAAAAGCTACAAAAATATAGAACTTGGAAACCTGGAAGTCTTAGAAATTATGACTGATGCAGACACATAAATGGTTCTGCATGGAAATAAACCAGCCAAGTATCATCAGTACTGAACCAACCTGATTAACTCAGTTGGCTGAACTTGCCATGACTCTTGTGCAGCCACCAAAATGTCCCAGCCCTCAGCTCCCTAGTGGTCCTTGAGTATTTGTTCAAGAAACACCAGGTCAGGTTTGGTGCCTCCCTGATCTAATAACTGCTCTCAGAAAAAGAAGACAAAGCCTGGTCTCCTGCAGAACCCTCCCGGGTTTTTCTATACCATTTGAGTCATGTGCTACATATTAGCTCATTATTAGCCATGACAGAACTAGGCCATTCCCACACAAAGCTGCAAATACTTGTTTCCACTAAGACTCTTCACTGCTCCCTGGAGTAACACAGTGAAGACAACTCAGCCTGCTGCAACTAAGTTAAGTTATGTCAGGCCTGTGTTTTTAGCTTGGACTATGAGCTACACATGCACAGCATAACTCACAAGGATGAGGTGCCCCTGGAAACTATGCAGCCACATCCATGCACCCCAGCTCTTGGGATGATCTGCCTCTGGATTAAATGCAGCTCAAATCACCACAATTCATTACATGGTTTACCTAAAAAAAAAAATTCTGTATTGCAAAAATTGGAAGGCGACAATACATAGAAGAATGCTTACGTCACCATCCAAAATACTCTCATCCAGAGGTCTAAGATATTTGTCAGTTTAATTAAGGCACAATTTATCCAAAGGAGAAAGACAAAGCAGGAACATTAAGCAATGCAATTATCTTCAGTGTCCCATCACCAAGTCTAACATTAACAGGTGAGGATTGCTTATACTCTATGTTTTTGCAATTTTCTTTCCTTAAAAAAGAAGGGATAAGGGTATGGATAATTAATCTTCACAGAAATAGCCCTTAAATGCCACAGGTAAAAATCACAGCCTACTGTGACAAAACTGTACAGTCAAAAAATAAAATAGAAACTGCACTCCTAAAGTTTCAGATAGGGGATCTAGTCACCTAAGCTCTTTAGGCCTAATAGAAAGAAATAAGCATCTTCAGACACAACTCAAAAACAACCTGAAATAGCTTTGGAGGGGCCTTTGTTTCAAAGTGATGATAGTCAATTTAGCCATCTACTAGGCTTCCACTAGCTCAATGTGTCCTCTTCAGACATTTAATGTATTACACCTAGATTCAGCTCAAATAGTCCACTTTGAGAGCATGCAGACTGGTCAGGCTGTAAAGACGAGTCAGGGAAATGGAAAAGAAATTACTTTATGAAGATTACAGAGCTGTTGTGAGAAAGCTAATAATAGGATCCAGTACAAATTCTCTTACCACCAGCCCTTGGAATCTCCCATATCATGAATAATTTTATTATTGTGCAAGCAACAAAATGAACAATACCTGTTCTGCAGATTTGTGTTTCATGTCCCCACACCTCCACTCACCACAGTAAACCTCACTTCAGCTTTTTCCCTCTGTTCCTGAGGAATGCCTCCCCATGACATACACTCCAAATGCCTCCTACCTATCTCCTCTATCACTCCTCTAGACACTATCCCACACACAATGGTCCTACATTTCTACCCTCATTTTATTCTTTATATAGCAGTAAAACATGTAATACTTCTGTCCTAGGGAAACACCAATTTTTATACAAGCTGAACAACCAAAAGCGAGGTCCAGCAGAACTTTCTTGTCCCCACAGAGGAGTCAGTTATTAGAGGAGAACGGAACAGGAGCTCGTAAGAAAAACAGCCAGATAATGACACAGCTCCTTGTGCACCAACAGCTCTGCAAACTTATCCCTCAGCACAGCTGCGTAAACTTGAGTCAGACTGCTCTAAAGTTGTGTTGTAAGAAGAGTTATGCGAAGGATTACAGAAGCTCACCCTCTTGACTCAAGAACTGCATTTAAGCTCAGTCCCTCAGGCCTTTCTTACGCTATCCTGAAGCTATGGCCAAGGCCAGTTTTGCTGTTCCTGAGCTTGACTGGATTTGCAGGTTTGACGTCAACCTTGCCTGATCCCAATGCACCTGTCTGTGCTCACTGACTGTGGCTCATCCTGGTTTCTGTCACAGAGCCTGTCCTGCTCACCTCCCTCTGGCACACTGGGGCTGTGCCTTTGCCAGGGAAGGCACCAGTCAGCCAGTTGTGCTGTCATACTTGGCTTCCCTACCACTGTGGATCAGCTGGCCTGCAGTGCTTCCAGACAGTAGGTGGTAAAGTCTTTAAGATTTTCAGGCACTCTGTTTTGTAAATGTCCAGCATTCAAAGTTACTGATGACAGGGGGAAGGGATGCAGGTAGGTGGGCAGTTCAGTCATACAGGCATACAAGAATAAGGCTGAGATTCTTTCCTCAGCTTAGGCAGTTATTTTAACCCAGAACATCAATTCTATTGGAGGTAGCAAGAGGATGCATGGCTAAAATGTTTTGACCAAAGACCAACATAATGACCAAAGACCTCTAATAACTAGAGGTATGATTTACATATGCCTTATGCCTTGTCTTTAGAACTGTAGCCCCATAGTAATTACAGAACACAGACATAACCAGTGCATCAAAGTTTCTGTAAGCTTGCTTAATCCATTAAAAACTGCACTTAATTAAGTCATCTTATAAGAAAACTCAGATTAGGAAATGCCAGAACTATGTTTGAATAAACTAGCTTTATGCACTCAGTGGTTACTCAGAAATACACCTTAGCAAAATGTTTCATGAATGCCATATCTGAATGCTCATGAATACCTAATTTCAACAGGGGTTAGAAAATACATGTTTATCATTTTATACATGAATACATATGCAAACAAACACATACAGACATATTTTGTTTGGAGCCTGAAACTATAGATATAGATACAGATATAGATCCATCTATATGGATACAAACAATGACCCTTAAACAAAGTATTAGCAGTGGTATTAAATTGCTTAAGTCTTTTAGCTTCCTATTCTTTAGAGTATTTCATTCATAAAAATCTTATTAACAGAATCATCACAAGAATGGTCTTTTTAAATGACAATTTGTTCTTTCTTTTTTCAGCAGAATTTAACAGGTCACTGTGCTTCTTGTATAATGGTTGACCAATTAGAACAAAATACATTCTTACCTTATGGTGTTTTGGACTGATGAATCCTCAGATCCTTTATATCTACATCTTTTAATACCAGTACCAGGTGAATTATTCACACTCTTTTCTTCTTCTTCAATCACAAGATCACGGAATGACTTTGGCAAGGCAGAATGTAATGAAGATGACCTTTTTAAAAACAAAAATTAAAAAAACCATCACACTTTATACTTGCACTTTCCAAGATTACATATTATTCCATGATTCAGAGAGCAAAGAAGCCTTTCTACTTACTAAAAATACATTATTTTTACATTACTCAGGTTTTGTACTGCCATTATGCTGCTAGACCCTATTTGCTAGAATAATCCATTTTGGGCCATATAGTTAAAGAACAGGAAATAAATATCTATGAGAACAGAGAAAGGCATTAGTTTTGAAATTTAATTAGAATAAAAAAAAATTAAAATAAAATCAAACCCCAACCCACCCCTTTCCCCCATCTCATCCTCTTACAAAGCAAATTTTTCTCATAGATGGCTTGTCTTAGATAAGCTGTACCTTTTCTAACAGTGCTAGTCTTTGAAAAGTATTTTCATAAATCACAGTGCTTCAGGTACTGTCAATCTAACACAGGTAGTTTACCAGCATGAAGGTCAAGTACAGCTGATCTTCTCTTCCCAAGATACTGAGTTACTCGTACCTGCTGGAGGCTCTCTAAGTCCTTTAATCCACAGTGCAGTTCAATAAAACTGATATCCTTCATTTTCTTTTACTTGTTCAAGCACGAGTTACTGAATTAGAGACTGAATATTATCTTTCAAAAATAAACTATTAAGAAAATATAGCAATTTAGCATCTTAGGTACCATGAACAATTTCCAAACCCAAAGCCTTTTTGTTTACAGAATTCAAGGCAATTACTACTAGTCCTTGTCTTAGCTATCAAGGCTTTGGAATTAATTCTTCATATATTTGCTTATATTTGACTTTACTAAGCATAGCAGTCCCATGTATTGCAAAATACACAAAATATATTTTGAAAGATAGCTCTGCTTATTATCTCCTCAAAGGAACAAGAGACCATTTATAAACACTACTGAAGTAAAACAATCTCTTTATACAATGCCAACTGTTTGTGCAACTGCCATAAGAAGAGCAGTATCTCAAGTCAAAGACTTTCAAACTACATCTAGGTGGGACACAATTTAAGGTAACAAATATGAAGGAATTTTAAAAGTGAAACACTGTATCTGAAACATTACAACAAAAGCATCTAAAATCTATGCATGATGCCTGATGTTATTCCACCATGGCTTAAGTTTTGATTTTTTTTTTTTTTTTTAAATTTAAGTATTGGGTAAGCAGCACAGAAAACATAGAAAGCAGAATGGGAACATCCAGACAGAGGGGCTCAGAGTCATTCTGCACATCCTCTTTTCCTACCACCAGCTGGCACACAGAAGTTCAGGCAAGTGTTTGACCACATCTCCCTCAAACCTATTATACTGAGTAGGCATATGGTCCATGGGATCTGCTGTCACAAAGCCTGCTTCTGCTAGTAACATTTTAAGTAACCTACTTTGATCTACTCATTTCCATGAAAATTCTGTACTGCAATCAGATCCACTTGCAACAGAGAGCCAAAAAAAATAATCAACCCACAAACATCTCCCAAAAAATCAACTGTGTCATTCTCAGTTTGTGAACCTATCTAAAACAATTATTTGTGGCTTAAAATTATTTGTCTGAAAAGTGGTACAAAGATTTTCTAACATGTAATAACTCTAAATTCCAGCTTGTCCTGTCTGATAAATTGTCATTTTTATCTCATTTGCTAAATTTCAAAAACTAACTTATACATTTTTTTGAAGTGGAATATGACTAAGTTTCTCTAAGCTGTAACTGCAAACCATCAAAGCATGGAGTTCCAAAGCAGCTGCTGATGTTAAGAATAAGCTGGAATACTGTCAAACCAACAACTTAGACATCAAGACACAATTATTAATTCTCAAGAGAAACTTAAAATTTCTTCATGCTTCTGGTCTTGAAAAGCCATAGACTCCCCTGAGCTTAGAAAAGGCCCAAAACAAGTAAGCAACACTCCTACTCCCTTGATCAATGTAGGTTTAGAGAACTAATAAACTCAACACGCAGTTAACTTCAGATATTTTTTCAAAGTATTACTAGAGGAGTATTTTATTTTTCCCTTCTAATTCTCAGTTTTCTTCAAAGGAGGAAACACAAGTTCAGTTTCCCCAAAAATCATGAAACTGGGGGTTTCGCTTGGTGGAAAAGGTAGAGCATAGTGTAAGACAGACTTCAAGTCAACCAAAAAAAGCCAGAAGGTCCCACACCCTTCTGGCAAGTGTGCTTCACTGCATTCAACATCCAAGTTGAGTATCTGATTTCACTGGAACACATTCTATGGCTTTGACAATACTGCATGTGTGGAAAGCTCAATCAACTGCCAAATGCACTTAATAGTCCACTGTGAATTTAAAGACTAACTCTGCAAATGTAATATTAGAGTAGATGAGTAACACAACCACTCTACCTTACACACAAAAATACTTTGAACAACTGGCAGGGGCAATCAAATAATTGATCGCTTGCCTAAAGCAGCTTGAAGTTTATTCAATAAATGTTTTCTTCCAGCAGCGAGGCCTAATTTTAAAAATTCATATAGCTCCCACTGGTTCTGTGCTTGAACTCTTGAGCTAATGGCATTTTCCAGACTGGCAGCCAGAGGAACACAGAAGGAACGTGTGGAATCACACACAGTGACCACATGAGTATCAGGCTGGATTCCATCCTCCAGAAATACACCCTAGCCTTTCCACCTAAGAGGGTTTGTGTAACACAGTAGGCCCAGCTCTTTCCAAAAACTATTTAATCAGAACCTTAAGAGCACAATATACCTTCTGGAGACATTTATCTAGGGATATTCAAAAATCAGTCTTTATTTGCTTTTTAAAAGCAAGGAAGAATTCACAGGCAGTTTACAGTTTAAGTGACACCCAACAGGTGTTATAACCTAGTTCACTGAACAGATGATACAGTATTTTTGTATTTGAAACTATGATATTAACTCAAACCCTTAAATTGCATGTGATCAGCATTCAAAGTCATTTTAATACTCCTATGCATCCTTCCACCACAAAACTTTTAGAAGTATCCAGTGTTCCCTCCAGCTCCAAGACACCTAGGTAACTTTGTTATCCCTAATTTTGGTCAAATATCCGCTAATCCAAAGTCATTCCAGACCTTCCCCTAGGAAGGGCTAACATTTTTCTTTATGTTTTTCACAGAGAAAGAACACCATTCATAATGGTTTTCAATAAACTCTTCCTAAGTTTCAGAGATTGTTTCAGATTGTTCTCAATCTTCTTTTTCTACCATTTACTTGGACACCATCTACAAATGTATTATCGTACACAGGAAAGCAGCAGATGAGATGCAATCTTCTGACGCAGAGCAAAATTTCAAAGAGCTGCTCATCTGCAACCACTGCATTTCCCTACCCCCTTTGATTTTCTAGTTTACTTCCAAATGTAGATACAAATAGTTCAGTCTGCCTATTCAATGTAAAAACTCTCCAAAGAAAAATAACATATATTTGATTTATAACATACCATGCATTCCCTAGTTTTGCAACATTTGTGAGTGGAGGTGGTGCAGTTACTAGAGTGGTAGGCTCAGGGCTGCTAGCTATTGATCCATTATCTTTTGCTGCCAGGGCCATCATTTTCCTTTGCTTCTGAGAAAGCTTGATTCCATGAGACACCATTCTGCTGTGAATGGACATTGCAGAGAAAGAAGATGTAAGATCAGTGTCCTTTGAGATGACTCACCTTTAATCCTGCAAATTAAATTTAGAAATAACTTATTTCCTAAACAAAAATACTTTGCTTAGAGTGCCAAAAAGCAAAGGGGAAGCAAGGGCTCAGATGGTGGAGAAACTAACAAAAAAAAAAAAAAAAAAAAAAAAAAAAAGGATCAATTAATATCAATCAAGAGTGACAGAAAGAAAAGCATCATAGGAGTATTCTTCACATAGATGTCCATAAATGAAAACATGCAGAGTAGGAATCAAGTCAACAAAAGAGGATTACCACCAGATGAAGACTATTTTCTAATCTTGTGATTTTTAGAGACTGTTAGCTCCCTTAAACCAAAAATATTCAGACATTAAAAAAATATATACAACAGCATAGAGCCTTTTCCTCTATCTGTAATAATTTTCTAAGCTATTTTGATTCTTCAGTCTTGGCCGTTTTGTTTGCAGTTCCTGAATCTATCAAGCAACCAAGCCTTTACCAGGTTCCATGAGTACTGTCCTAACTCTGCTTTATAAGAAAGTCACACCTCAAAAGGCATGAGAGTCACCTCCTGTTCTCTTCCATATGTCACCACTTAAACAACACTAGGTTTAATACACTGCCTTGTTAAAAAGCACATTTATCTCCTTGTGTCATCTGTGATGCTCCTACTTGAAGGAACCCCACTTGCTTCTGTCTAAAGAGTTGTCAACATCAAGACATGGGTTCTGGGAGAGGTCAGAGAGTGCAAGACAAGAAATGAACTTCTCAAATCCAGCACTCATGCACAAGTAATTTCCAAAGTCATAGGGACAATAATTAATTCATTTTGGTCGGAAACAGAAAGGCTCAACAGGACAGACCACTTATTTAGGAACTAGCTCACTTGCTCTTTTGCAGTAGTTGACAAAACAAGACTAGAGTAAAATAAAGGGATACAATTTGCATGCTCAAAGAAGAACAACATAATGAAGTAAACAAAGCTGCTCAAAACCAAATAGAAAAACTTTTCTCCTGCTTTTTAAAAACTGAATGGCCTAAACCACTAAGTAAATTCATAACAACCTAGCCTATCACACTTTTTTATAGATTTTGGTTTTTTACCAACCTTGAATTTGCCTTTGGCATGGTTCCACACTTCTGCATACTTTCTTCAATTTCCATGATGGTTCTCAGATCCATAGCAGGAGGGCTGGCAGGGCTAAATAAAAAATAAAAAGTTACCTTACAAGGCACTGATTTTTACTTACATTCCACAGTTCCAGCCTTCACTGAAATCATCTAAATCATACATAGGATTGGTAACTGGTTGTATAATTTATGTCTGTTTCTTCAATTATGGCAAACCTCAAATAAAATGTTTCTGACAAAACTTTTATAAATATATACATTTTTAAGAGCACACTATAAAAATACTTTCAAGACTCGTTATACTATGAAACAAAAAGATGTGAACTATGATTACTTTAAAAAATCTAGATCCCTAAAACCATGATTACTTCAAAAAATTAGACAGCTAAATAGGGATACTTATTTAGGAGTAAAATGCCCATGCTAAGTTATAGAGAGGCAATGCTCACAGCTCTGTCCTGAAGGTTGAATTAGATCTCTCTTTGAGGTTCAAAATTATTTAAAATTATTAAAATAACCAGGTTAAAATCATTTCACATGATAACCAAAACAGTTTTTGCAGTCAGAGAGATATACAAACATCAGTAACATTTTCAAACTTCAGGTATCAGTCTCTTTTTCATACATGACCTAATTTTAAGCTTTCACAGAAATGAGTATGAATTAAATCTAGACATTCCAAGCTTTACAAGAAACTATAAATAAAAATATGTGAACTTAACAGCATCTGTAACTAAACTGCATTACAACTCGATTCAAAGACAGGCTTTGAAATAAAACATAACCAGCATCTTCTCCATCTCTCCTTACAGATAAAACATAAACTCCATTTTATTATTATTATTGTACCAGTTATACCTGTGGTGTTGACTTTTACACCTGTTTAAGTCTAAAAGCATAAATAATCTCCAGGTACAGTGGAGCTTCTAAAGGCTTCAAGCACGGTATGATTCTACAAAAAACTCTCCAGTATTTTACACAGTATTAACCAAGTAGGTGTTATAAAAATAGATATAAAAAGTACAGACTGGAAGCAATTTAAAAATATGAATAATACATATAGCATTGCTTTTCTCAATGAATAATTACAAAACGTGTCCCTTTTATTAAATTACCAAAATCTTGAGTTCATGTGTCAAGTAATGTATGACATTTTGAAGAGCAGATAGCTTTTTAGTCTGAATAGAACATTATTAGCTTTCACTACCAAGTGTAAAACAGTGACTGTAAGTATTACTGCACCTGAAGCTGGTTGCTACCCAATTGGGAGAGCTCGCAGAGCTGTGTCTGGCACTGGGAATGGACCGAGGAACAGACTGTGTCAATGCTGATGCTCCCTTGTATGACTTCATCTCCTTATTAGGGTGAGAGGCTTTCATACCCTGACTGCATACTTTGTCCTTCATCTAAAAAATCAGGCAGAAAATTGTTGAATGAACACTACAGACACTAAATTTTATTTTCTTAGTCAAACAAACAGTAACTCCTCAAAGTTGTCTACTCCACTGTAAGTACAACAGCTTCACAGAAAGACTCTAAAATACAAACTCTGCTTTTGATGGACTAGTTAAACACAAAAAGATTGCAAAGAGGAAATCCAACCTCAGTCCTCTCTGAATGAAATCCTTTTGTGAAATCAGGAGACTGCAAGTCTCTGGGGCTACTCACTCCTGCGTAACTACCTTCAGAGTCAGATGTTAAGAGTTCTGGAAGTGATTCTACTGAGTTAGCTTTATCCAGTTTTACTGAGCCTAGAAATAAGAAAAGATAATAGAACTATTAAATCATAAGAGCCAGACTAAACAATGCTTAACAAACACAAAAATTATTCACTCCATATGATGAATATAAAACAACCAGAAGTTTACCTAGTCCAGAATACTAACCAGTGGTAAGTATAAGCAAATTTTAGACTATCCTAAATATTTTTTCAAAATAACATTACTCCCTGTTTTCTTCCTCTGTCTCACAATATACAAATAGCAGCACTTTTGAATTCTTCTACCATCTTTTCAATAAAAAATGGATTATTTATTCTTTATGTTTCAGAAAAAAAAAATCCACAATGCATTAACAGAACTGTTGCACTTATTAAAGCTACATGAGAAAATGTGCATTATGTTTATTTGATAAAATGCATAATTTTATCTGAACTTTGGGCACAAACTTCATATGACAAACACCCTTTAAAAATACCCCTCATCTTAAGAATTCACTATTTAAATTTAACTATAGTGTTCAGTAGAAAAGAAATAATCTAAGATTTCATTCTTGAAATACAGAAATTGCATTGAATATTACACTTTATGTTCTGTTTTTATATGTGAAAAGAATCTCTTTCCCACTGACCTGTAGAGGCTGGACTCTGAATAATATCTGATAGATTATATCCTCCAGAGCTGTCAGACCGTTTTCGTGGCTTCTTTTTTGCCTTAGTTTTTGCTTTTTTGAAAAGGGCTTCCCTAATAGGGGAAAAAAACAAAACAAAACAAAATAATATTAAAAAACCCACACAGAATGCATTAAAGTCACAGAAACTGAGCTTCAGAACTACCTATGACAATGTCATGTTTTTCAACCATAGCAGTTATACTTCAAGCAGTAGCATCTGATCTCAGCAGCTGGCACTAGCTGCTTGCTCCTGCTCTGCTTATGCACTGGCACAACCATTTCAGAAATGATTTTTTGGGGAAAAAAAGAATTCAAGAGGAAAAGGAAAACACTCATTCCAATCTAGATCTAGCCTCTGGACTATTATAGCGCACACAGACTTCTGCTGAGATAATGAAAGATACAGCTTCTGCACAGGCTGGCACTGCCATCTAGGTCAGATTAAACCTGCTACACATCACAGCAACTGACATAAAGCGAATTACAGACAACTCTCCTTTCTTCTCCCTTGCTTTCTCCTGAATTACTGAAGTTCAATAAATGCCACAGTTGGTCTCACTCTTCCCCAACATAAACATTGCCATCATGATAATACTGGTTTTACAATAAAGCAGATACAGGGGGATGTTACTTAAAATGCCATGTGTTCATATATATGCTATTAGGGAAATCAAAGGCCTCTTTCATTTTAATAGAACTACTAGATATTCAGAATTATATGAATTGCAGCTACAGTGCACTATTTCAAAGCTTCTTTAAGCAACTTTTTGTGAAGTAACTATATAACAACTTATTCATTCTTACAGCACTACCTTATAATACTTGGGATAATGTTTTTTAACCCCTGGACTACCCAATTCCCTAGAAGCTACCACCCAGCCTTGAAAAACACTGAGAGGCTTGAAACTGAATACAAAATAGCCTCTCTCTCAGTTTCCTTGAACTGCTAGGTCTTACCTACACTAGCTCATTTAGTGCAACATTTCTGACACAAGTGCTCAGAACAGTACACAATACTGCCGGTGAGGTTTCCTCTGCATGCTGACAATAGTATCCCACTATTTCTATGCCTGTTACTAAGCTAGATTATCATACCGCAAAGCTCTGCATTTCACTTGACAATTCTGCTAATATCAAGAAATTCAGATTATCACAATTTTTCAAACAGATCTATAGCACATTCAGGTCTGTTTTTTGTCTTTTGATTTCTCCTAATTCAGTGAAGTACAATGAACTGCACAGTTGGTCTCACACATATACAGATACCCTCATCACATGCACAACTCCCAAACATCACTGAATAATCACTCTGCAACCTTTATTAATATGCTACTTATAAACTGAAAGTGCTCTGCTGCAGTTTCGCAACACTTTCAAAGACTCAAGGAAACTGAGGATGATCATTGAAACCTCCATTTCTTACAACTTCAATTCTGAACTTAAAAGCAGTCAGGCACCAACACAAATGGGGATTAATACCGCACACAGTTCATCTAGTTAAAGTATTGATGAAAAACAGATACCCACTGAGAATTTTGTTCTGTATTCATTTCTTCCTTTAAAAAGACAAAGTTCTCTCCATCTTCAGGCACAAAAGAACTTATGTCAGGTCCATCTGGATATGGAGTAATTACTCTCCTGACCATAGCTGGAATCTGTAGTTGTAAAAGCCATTACATTAAGTTTCTCTTAAATTGTACACTAGCAAATTTATGTAAGAGGACCAAAACTGATCATCATTTAAAACATTTTCATAGATCACATAATTAAATACTTAACAAGTTTATAAACTTAAGTTGTATCTTGAATCAAAATTGGAGAAATATCTTAAGTGACAGACTCAAAATGCCTGTTTCATCTATCGTTAACTCATGGCAAAAAATGCTTCAAGATTTTGCAAACATTTATCTTTTATAGTTAGAGAATACTGGATCATAATGTGTCTTGGCTTTCACCACTGCATTACGGTTCAATTTTCGCATTATTCTTCTTACTGATTTTAACAACTATACAATCACCCTGAACTTTTCAGATTTCTTCTTCCTTCTTCTAAGTAAGGGATGTTATTTTCCATAGGTTTTGCTTACGGTGTTCCATGCAACAATTGTTAATTACAGAACATTATTATGTTTGATGTGTATAACTAAATAATTTAAAAGACACAGCACTGTTGCAGCAGTATAATGAATAATATAAATATATAATATATAAATAAATATATTTAATATATTTACTATATTTATATATAAAATATAAATAAATAATATATAAAGAATAATGAAATATTAATTCCTTGAGAGTGATAACAGCAGCAGACTTTATCTTTTGAGTCAGATGTTCTACTTCAGCCTGTCGCCTACAGACTCTGTAGGTATGTATTTATCCTCATCTATTCTCATTTTATGCTAAGTTAGTTTATACTCAAATTATACAACTTACCATTTTCCTGTAATAAACAGAAAGATCCTTCACAACTTCATCACTTAAGACATCCAGAGTCCTAAAAAATTAATTAAAAAAATATTTTTATTCTTAAAAACCAAATTCATCTTAGTAGAAAAAAAAAAACGCATTAATGAAAAATTCAAATGAACATTTTGGATGAATCTCACCTACAGGTATTATTACCTATTCACTGTGGTCAGTCTAAAGGAAGACACTGAACACAAAATAAAAATTAATCAGTACCTTTGTTGTAGGGCAGGATTAAACACACAACCTTCCCACCTACCTTTACTTAAGGTCATAGCCAAAACAGACCTTTATAGTTAAGTTACCAAGAACTGGTCATTGCTTTACCTTTTTCTGCACCCTGCCTTCCTGACATGTATCTACATACTCCAAATCTATGTAAATTCTCCAGAAAACACACAACACAACATAGACATTTATGCCAAAAAAAAAAATACCACAGCAACAAACTTCACTCAACAGAACAATTCTCCTTGCAAAAAGCTGTCAGGACTTAGTTCTGTCTCAGGTTATTCAAATTAAAAGTCTTTCTACTGAATACTAACATTTTAATATTTTCACTTAAATGTAGATACAGTCTTAATCATAATAAGAATGTTCCACGTTCTTTCTATGCTTAAGACGAAACAAATCTGAATTCCAAGTAATATTTAAGGCAATATTACTTGACTTTTCTCTCCAAATCAAAGATTAGAATGTTTATACTTTTATAAGAGGCAAAGAAGGAAACTGCTAATATGAATGAATTCCTGTATCTGAGATGCAAGTGAAGCCACTGTGTGACACAGCAATGAAAATGCTGGCCTTCTGAACTGTTACAGATTTCTAAGAACTTCTGTAAGTGAAAAGAAGTCTGACAAAAAGGACAGAGAGGACTAACAACAGAGATTATATTTTTTTGCTGGGCTTTTTTTGTGTTTTTCTAAGGTTTTGCTAGAAGAAAACTTCAGTCAGTGATGATAAGGTTTGCTCTGAGAAGATATGTACCTAGGAAGCAACTTGAAGGCCTGTCCAAAACCATCAAGAGAAGGAAGGCCAGAGCACACATTCAGCTTCTCAGAACTTTAGAACTTTCCACTGTGGAAAGCAAGGATAATAAATTAATTTGTTCAGCTCTCACTGTACACATTAAAGCAAAAAGACTACCAGATGTAAGGTCCATCCTCTTTGGAAAATGAAACAGCTATAAAATGCACCTACTTAAAATAAATATGTATAGTAACAACAATGTTTTTAAAAAACCCACCCAAACAATCCTAAAACAAACAAAAAATCCCACAATAATCCCCGTCCTCCAAGAAAATAATCTCCAAATGGACGGAAAAGAGAAGCCTCACAGCAGTTTTATGCATCTTCAAAAACACTTTAGACCTAATGTTAAAGCCCACTGAATGCGAGAGGCTTTTCATGCCAAACTGCAACATATGGTTTTGCACTATAGAACTGGTACAGTATGTACAGATATTTAACTAGCTTCTTCCTCCCTAACTGGCAAAAATGAACCTATCTTTAAACTAGCAGCATTCAGCTGCATTTTAACACTAAACTGAACATATTAGTTACTCCGATCCTCTTTTTTGGGACATTTAAATTTTACAACTAATACATTAACACACTGGCATTCCTGCTTACCTTGCTTCAAGCAAAGCTGCCATATTGAGTCCTATGAACTGCAAACAAGATAATTTTAGCTGTTCAGCATTATACATTGCTGAGAACTCCAACAGTTCAGCAGCATTCTTTAAGGTAACTGCAGAAACAAAACACAAGAAACTAAATTAGGTACTTGGCTGTAGTATCAAGCAGCTGTTTTTTAAAAAACTTATTGTGTAGCATGATCTAGTCATTGAAACATATCATATCCTATTCCTAGAAAAAATGCTAATGCTCAAATGGCCATAAACTATAGGAAGCTCCATGTAACTTTGTAGCAGCCTGCATGCAATGGCTGCATCACAGAACTAAAAAGCCCTACCTACAAACAGATCAGTTTCAAAATATCAAAACCCATCAGTCCAAAACAAAAAGGAAAAAAAAGATAAAAATAGCAAGTTTCATATACAGCATAAACAGTTGTTAAACTGCCAAATGTTCCAATTTAGTACAGAGAAAGAAAAAGAAAGGGGAGAGAGGGAACACTAAATACATGGACAGAAATAGAAACAGAATTCATTTTATCATATTTTAAAGAAAAGAAATTTCAATTCAATGAAATAAAGGTTTTATTGAGGTTTGGGGGCAATTAGCCTTTTTCTTTTTTTGGTACTTATTTTTACTAAAGAGCATGAGATGAAGATGATGCGTAAGGAATGAAAGATTATTATAATCTAGAATATTGCTCAGAGTTAAGAAGCAATCATTAGCAGCCATGCAATGAACATCAAAATATAATCACCTGAAAGTTAAGACACATAAATTCGGTGCTGCAAAAGCCAAGAACATCTGAAAATACCAGTTTTTATTCTTTAACCCTTTACAGCACATGTTGAAGGACTCACGTTTTTCTGCAATGGCTACTTCACAGATTTCTTTGAGTCTGGATATAAGAAGCTGGTCTGCTACCACAAGAACATTACATATGAATTCCACATTTTGAGAATCTGGAAAACAAAGCATCATGTAAACACCACAGGCAAATCAAAAGCAACTATAAAACATACAGCTTCAATGAGATTTTACCAAAGCACAAATATAATGGCTTCACAAATTTTGATGGGATTTTCATAGCACAAAGAATAGCTTAGAAGAGCACGAACAGTCCACTTTTTGAAGCACGAGAAGGTTGGAAATGGAAAGCTGCAGTTTGACAAACTAAACAAAAGGTAAAACAACACCTGAGGTACTGCTGTCCCCTCAAACTCTATAAAGAAAGAATCAAAATTTCTGATTTTTTTTTTAAATATAACTCCAACACAAGCAAATTAAGTTTTGAATTTCTATTTTAAAAATATAAAAATTGCAAGAGCTACAGTTGAAAATATATTAATGGCACCTTTTATGGCAAGAGCTTCATCTGTATACAAGTAATCCACAATTATCTGTAGTATGTCAGAATGGATGGGCATTTCCAGAGCTGAACAGGTAGCCTAAAAGGCAGGAGTATTTAAAGAAAAAAAAAAAAAAAAAAAAAAAGAAGAAACAGAAAGAGTAAGAGAAGCTGACTACTTGGAATAAAATACGAAATTGAGGCAATAACTATACTAAAATAACTCAGATTGAGGGTCACATTTTCAAAGTTAAACAATTACTTAAGCATTCGTACAAAATCTGTCCAAGTTTCTCAATCAAGAATTGATTGTAGCAAAGCAATTAAAATCTGTTCAAACTTCTGAATAAATATCCATGAAAAAGTTTAATGTTTGATCACTTTGATAATCTACTCTAACAATCCTCTTTAATGATATTACTTTACCCACAATTGCCTGAAAGCAGAACTACAGGAATCCTCTACACAAGTACTAAACAGCTTTCCTTTCAAGGTCAAAAGATTTAATGAAATCACAAGTTCCTAAAAAACAATACTGAAGTAGTCACTACTGTTAATGTCTCTGAAAATAAGGTGCTCATCAAGTCCTACATTTGAAAACCATCCTAACCATTAAGGTAAGACTTTTGTAAGAGCAAACATTTGCCAGTAAACCATGTAACTGTCACCATTTGTGTTTATGCAACATCACTGCTTAACAACTTTGGTTTACTTCAGGTGGTACCCAAGTAAAGCTTCATACTAAATACTTCATATTTTGCTTTAGAACATGCTACTGGTACTGACATATTTTCCTTCTAAGGTTTAAAAACCTCTTACGGACATTAAGATTTTTATAAACATCCTTTTATAAACACGCTTCCTTCATAAAATATTTACTTACAATTTAGGTTGATTAAGATTTACATACAGCATAATAGGCAACTTATGAACTACATACTATTGATATATAAAACCATGATATAACTGGACACTCAACACTTAACTCCCTAAATAAATTATTTGTCTCACAGTATTTCAAGTATGTTCTCTCAGGGATGACTTAGGAAAAGACAACACAGCAATCTGGAGGACAGGTGAAGCTCTGTTTCACAGCAGAACAGAACTGCCAGTACTTCACCAGGCTCTTAATGTATTGCCAGAAAGTTAACAAATTTGAGGAACTCCTGCACATTGCTTTAATTTTCAGTCTCAGAAAAATGTTCCTCCACTTACAGCATTCCTCTCTTTCCATAAACATTATCAATATTGCTCAGGTAGTCCAATAGAGGAATTTAGTGAAATTACAATGTCCAGGAACAACCAGGGCATTGACATGCAGCTGGCAAACAGGAACCAGGACAAATTAAAGATCTACATCTTTTGAAACAGCAGTTGGTGACTTAGTAGACTAGTCACTGATACCCTCTATTTCATTTCACAGCGAAATTCAGCTGGAGTTCTACAAACTGACCTCAATCCTGTTCTCTCTTGCACTCAGTCCATATGACAAGCTATTTCAAACCACATGCAATTTAAATTGTACGATCTTTTACAGAAGAAAATGAAAATTCATCAAAAGTAGTATTCCATAAGAACAGTCCAGTCAGAGTTTTTTATAAATCCACGACCTAGTTCAAATGAAACCCTTAAAACAAAGCAGTAATTTTCTTTGATACACAGTATTATATTTGTTACTCTCATTTAATACATTATCTCAATAGTACAAATACAGAGTAACCACAAATGCTGCTTGTGGGGCTTTTTTCTTGCTAACAAAATCAAAGAATCCAACCCTTCCTTTTCCCCAGTATTTAGGATATAATAGGAAAAACTGAAAAGCTGTCACTTATTTGATGCAAAAAACCATACCACCACACATGGTTTTGGAAAACTTACCTCAATCCATGAGCTGCTTAACATGCTGTGAAAATAATCTGTAAAGAAAGGCATTTCAGTTCAAGATGCAATAAAATGACAATTTAAAAAGACAATATAATTATGTTATATAAATATATATATATAAAAATACACACACATACCAAGTCTTGCACAAAGTACACACTTATGACATGGGAATTCCTTTCCATCTAAAGATTTCAGGGTGACATCGCAGAGGTATGAACTAGAAGATATTTAATAGCATCAGAACTGTATTCAGAACAGCTACGATTTATAAAACTTATAAATAAATGCTTACTTTAACAAGTTAGGTTTTATCCTTTGAAATAAAATACGCCTGAACTTTAATAATACCACAGAACATGAACCCAAAAGTACAGGCACAATACTTTCAAAGGGAGAACTTTTTGTCCAAAGATGAGGTTTAAAAATTCGATCTGAGATAATTCCTTCAAAACACAGTCAATAACTGTTTCAAAAATGCTATGACTAAATAAATTAATTATGGTTACTTTTAGTCAATCTTAAATGGTCTATGTCAAGTGGTCTATGCCTATTTCTTCAGTATCAGGAAATACCATAGGCCTTGATGATTCATTGAATGAACCTGAATTCTGTGAAAAAGTGACTTTCATGCAATGTTGCTTTTCCTATAAAAATAAGCTATTCAGGTATAAGTAACTCAATCACATCAATCAAAAATTAAAAAACAAACATCAACTTGGTAAAAGCACATTAGAAAACATACTATTCATTTGCTTATTTCCAACCTATGTAGTCTTACAGTCACTGAAAGCAGATTTACAGAAATCAAGTTGCTTTTGACTGGATTACCCATAACATTTCTCCTGGCATTAGCATTCTATGACACTGAGTCCACAGAACACATTAAGGTACAGTAGAAAGAAACAAAGATATACCACACATAATCTATCCCAAATTACTAATTTACAGATCAAGTCTATAAACATCTACAGAGAACTTCCAAACCTGAGTTACTATGACAGAGAAAATTGCACGCCAGAAGTTAAAATGCAGACGGATCAACCTTAGCCCACACTTAATAGGTAAGGAAATGATGTAAGAGGAATACGGTGGGGTAGGGGAAACATGATTTAAAAAAATTACCATTTCTTCTGATTTAATTTTGGTTTGTTCCCATTCTTCTTGTTCACAACATTAATTTTTCCATTCTCTAACCTTACTCCATCCAGCCTGCAAATTATTAACATTAACAATAAGCAATACAATTAGCATACAGTTCAAAACACTAAGAACAGTTTCACAAAATAACAGTACTTCAGTGGGCTCATATGGTGAATAGGAAAATGAATCATCATACAAAAATAGAAAGAGCCAGTTGTTACTTGAAAAGTCTTCAAGGCAGATGTAAAGTGTAACTGCTATTCTTTCTACATCTTAGATATGTATTTATTATCTTAGATGAAACCTATACTGTATAGTTAAGGCCGAAGTTCAATACTACAGCATCAAAAGTCTAGAAGTTAATAATCTACATTATCACTACCAGTCAGGAAACTGAGCAGAAACAGTTGGGAAGAGATGCAAGTTCCAGCACAGGCTTTTTTAGCATCCTAATTCATCAAGAAGGCTTGTGAATGGGATGTGAGGACCACAGGAGTGCTGCTGGCAAATTACAAAGTAATACACCTTTAAAGGCAAAGTACCTTACCAAGGAAATGTTATTTAGGAACTCAATTTTAGCAGCAGCTTCACATCTTGGCTGTGCATGCAAAACGTACAGTGAAGAAAACTACCCTGAAAAAGCTAATTTCCCTCTTTTGAAAGAACAACTGCAGAAAAAAAACCCCAAACTGATTAAGGCAGTTCTACAGAGACATTTGATCTCAATTCCATTTCAATCTTATTTGTTCCACTGTGTAACATAAAAATTTCATCAGTTGAACAAGAATTTAACTTTGCTTTGTGCTGTTTTATACTAAACATGTTTGCTGTCTGTGAAAAAACTGCTAGACTACAGATCACTGTACAGAAATTAGACAGTTCAAAACACCGTCAGATCAGCTGTTTCTAACACAGTAAATATTGATGTTTTATGACAATCTTTCTGGAAAGTCAGATGATTTACATCAGATACCAAATCCCACAGAGCTCAAGCCTTAGAAGATACTGTCATGATTTAACTTATCTGGCTAAAGACCACATACTCACTCACTCACTCTGCCCTCACCACCCACCACTGGGATGGGGGAGAGAATTGGGGAAAAAAAAAAATAAAATCTGTGGGTTGAGATAGAGTTTTAATAGGGCAGAAAAAGAATGGAAAACAGTAATAATGCTAACAGAATGAGTAGATGCAAAACAAGTGATGCCCAAACAGTGATGGAATAGCTCACCACCTACCAGCCTGAAACTCTTGTATGTACCAGAAATAAGCCCAGTCAGTTCCTAAGTAGCATCCCCTCATCATCTCCCCCTAGTTTCTATTCTAACATTAGTGTCTTAATTTCTACTACTGTCACAACAACTAAAGTTAGATCAGCTCCATGGAGAGCTCATCAAAATAAAAATGAATTTCCTTTCACCTACCTTCCACTTAAATTGCTGAGCCCAAATTTCTTTGCTGCATTTTGCAACATTTTAATGAGGTTAGCTTCGTCACCAGTTTTGCCTTTTTTAGGTTTGCTCTTCTGTTTTTCATTTATAACTTGCACTTGATTATTTCTATAAATCTCAAATGCAGACTTTCCATTGACATTTTCATCAAAGCTCATTTTGCTGAGATTAGAAATTAAAGTATCTTGGTATTCATCTGATTTTTCTTTGTATGAGATTTTTGGCTTATAACCGTGAGTCAAAAGATCACAAGTATCAGTGTATATGAACTGCAGAAGGTATGCAAACAGATCTGGATGGACCTTCTCAATTACATAGAGATCACAGCCAACAGCATCTTCATCTTTACGGTAGATGTCTGGAGTGTCTAGCTGGTTGTCACTGGAAACAAAGAGCTTCTTGAAGAAGTCAGAGCGTACAGACAGGATGTATTTGTGCACGGGGTACATTCTTGTGCCAATCTGGAAAGTCACATCATGGATGCTGTCCATTTCATCTGTTTCGTCTAACAGTTTGCCAAAATCCATTCCAAAACTTGATAGTGACACACTTGGAATTTCATAGAGACTAGAAAAAAATTAAATCCATAATCAAACACTATTTATAACCATCATCACATTTTACACAGTATGTTTAGTGAAGAAGATAACGATTATTCCAGTTGGTTTCTTTGGCTTTTCTCTTACATTGCTGCACTGCTCAACATTTCTTGTTCCGTTCTTTACAAAAATAACCAATAATATGCTATTTAGACAATTAAACTACATAAATAAGACCTGTCTAGCTTCAGTATATAAAATATTTTGCCTTCATACTGTACCAGTATTATCAGAACTATCTCATTTTTCCAACATGAAAACACAGAAATTCTTTCTGTATTTCATATTACAAACTAAAGCAATAAGGAAAAAAGGCTAACGTTTAGTTATTTATCACAAATGTTGGGAACTATTATGCAAACATTATTATGAGAGCATAAGAAACGCTGTCCAATATTCTATTTATTTATTTTACTTCATACATTTCTTTCCAAACAAACAAAAATTCACTTGTCACTTTTATTTAAAAGCTGATTATTGGTGATTACTGAAGGGGTGAATTTCTCAGTATTTAGAACTCAGAGCATGTTAGGAAATACATGGCAAATGCTTGCCTTAAACACTTCAGATAAAGTACCAATACTGTCTTTTATTATACAAATACATAAACTGAGGCCTTTGGATAACTTCAACATAATTACTAACAAAAGGCTGTTCTCTAGCAGTATGGACAACTGTATTTACTGTGAGTTCTGTATGAGCCAAAAATATATTTGGAAAATGATTATTCAATTCCAATCACACACAAAAAAGGAAAAATTACAGCTGTTGTTATCTTAAATATACCTGGTTTTAGGATCTGACTGTAATACAGCAAAATTGCAACCACTAGGATCAGTGGCAATACTGACAGCTCGGTGGACAAAATTCAGCTTCTGAAGTCGAATTCTTTCATACACACTGTTTGTATCATGCTCACAGGGCACATCACATGAAGGATGCTGAAGGCTCGATACAAGTTCTGTTAAGAAAAAGTGAACACACATCACAGAAAGATCCTGCTAATTAAAATACAACTAATACAATAAAAAGGCAAGATTCTGACTTCTGTTATGTCCATTGATGGAGTAATTGAATGAGGCTAAACCATGCTGAAGGTTTCAGCTTGCTTATTTACAGAATATATAGGAGGAGAGCTGACAGTTTCACTTAAAATCTTATCCTGTGTGAGACAGATATATTCTTGCAGAAAAACAAGCTATACTTTCAGCAATATGAGCCAAGTTAATAAGGTGGAAGTTGCTTTGGACCCTTCATTGTGCCCAGCTAAGGGACTGGGAAACAGGCTTCACAGACTTAGCAGTGCAAGCAAGTTCATGCTCCTTCTTTTGCTCAATTCCAATTCTCTTAGGAGTTATCACCTAATATGCGACAAGATCATTAGACCATTGTGCTAGCATTATTCTTCAGAAGTATTTTTCTTCCTAGAAATCTCCACCTAAAGGGTAACTAAAAGCTGCAAAGTAAATCTTAGTATTACTGAGAAGAGTACAGTAGCAGTCAATGCTAAAAACTGTCAGTCACAGAGGAAGGAACAAACTTACCACATAATACTGTTAGAGGCTGTGAAGATTCAATTAAACTTTTTTACTGATTTAAAAGTACTTAAAAACCACCAAGAAATCACAGCTAACCTTTCTTTTCTGAGCTTTTTTTCCATTCTTCCAGCCACTTCCCTGTAAAGGCTTCGCCATCATGTGTGACAAACATTATCTCATTTCCATTCAATGCAACATCAGACATGAAGACTTGCCGGCCATACAGCCAGCGACACTGCTTCATGGAGTTGTTAGATGACTTCCAACAAAACACCTATAATATCAAATTTTTAAAGAAAGAGAAAAAAAAATCTTCATATCATTTAAAAAGCAGTCACGTATTACACACTTCCATTACTTTTTCACACACAAGAACATGCCAACTCAAAATTGCTTATAAAAGGAGAAAAACATTCGTCAAAATTTTAGGATAAAGTGTTATGAGCATCTCTTAGAGAGAATCCACAAGTAAAACAGGGAAAATCTATCATGATATCAAGATCCATTTGCTCATGGAGGGCATTTGAAAAGTTTCTCTGAATACTCAAATATCTTCACAGCAGTCATCCATAGGACAGGTTTTACTGACATCTCGACAAGGAGAGTAAAAGGTGTCAAGCCAAGAAATAAGCTTTATCAAGTTCTTAATTTACAGATTTGTCCATCCAATTTGTTTTTAAGTCAGACAAAATTCAAAGCTAGCACACTGGAAATTTAAACCATGTCCTTTTAATTGCTTGACAAGAATGTCAAATTTCTCTGTACCAGTCAAGGTCTGTGCTGGATCACAGAAAACTGGGATTTTTGGGCTTTCTGTGCTTTCTGGCACTGACCCCCAAGAGAACTCTGCTTTTGACCTGAGGCCTTGGAGAAGGCTTCCAAATTTGATTGATGGAGTTAAGAGTCACTGGCGTGTAGTTGAAATAGAAGTGTGTGATTTCACATGGTGAAGAGTTTTAAATTTGAGGTTTTTATAATATAGTAATAGGTATGGGACAAGATGGAGGATTTTGGGTGTTGTCTCCTTTCAGTGTTCTTCTTCCTTCTTCATGGTTTCAGGTAGTAGTTTCTGGTTGGACAGTTAGTGCTGCACTGCGGGTCACAGGAGTTTCGTTACTGGGTCAAAAGTATAAATGATATAGGTGTTAATTCTCTATTGGACTCTTTAGCTTCAAGAGACCTTGTAGCTAGCTAGATTCACCTCCACTTTGCTTGCTTTTAGCTGGTAGCTAGAAGCATTGCTGAACTCTCTGTACTTTTGGTAAGATTTAATAAATAACCAAGCCCAAACACGAGAAAATTCATCTCCTTTGTGTTTTTAATCCTGACTCCTGAGTGAAGACAGAAGAAAACTGCAGACAAGCCACTACTTAAGTGGTGCAAATACCACCACCCTTTACAGGTTTGGAATGGAGATCATGACCAAATACAAACTTCGAAACTCTCAGGAATATGAAGCACTGCATGTACAGCAAGACTCCAACAGGGTACACTGTACATGCCTGAAAGACAGCCCCAAGCACAGTAAAGCCCAAATGTGGCATTAGCAGTGCTAAAGTCAGGCCTTCACTCTCCCAACTGAAGGACCTGCACAGGTCTGTTAGCACCTACATAAGGAGGGAACAGAAGAACTTGAGTAACCTATTTCCTTTCCCATGCCTTAAGCCCTACAAATCACAGAACAGCTGAGATTGGAAGGGATCTCTGGAGGTTGTCTAGTCCAACCTTCTGCTCAAGCAGCACCACCCAGAGCCAGCTTCCCAGGAATATGTCCAATCACCTTTTGATTTTGTTCCAAGGTTATGATTTCACAGTTTTAACTGGCAACCTGTGACAGTGCTGGACGATCCTCAGTGCTTCCCCACATTCAGATAGAGCCTCCTCTCTTTCAGACCACTCCTCTGGTGCTGGCTCTGGGCACCACTGAGAATAGCCTGGCTATATTTTCTTTATGTCTTCTCTTCAAGTATGTATATACAGGATTCACCTAGTGACTTTTATCTTCTAGGCTAAACAATACTCCCTTAAAGAAAGTGCAATCAAGCCAGACCAGGAAGCACTGATTCAGGAAATACAGGTGTTAAGATCCCATCCCTCTCCTTACTCAATAATTTATAATGCCTGAAAGCACTAAAGATCCCAGAACTTGTCAGTACTCAACATGGAAAGATATGAAATGTACATGGACATTGTTCCTCTGATGCAGGAAGATCAAGTAGTTTCTTATTGCTAAAGCAGAGTCCCAAAGATGTTGGCAATACAGATGCCAGAGGTTACACTTCACATGACCAAATACTGAATTAGAAGTTTATAATCTCTGGGACAACTAATGATTTAATAAAAATATAACATCACAAAACGTAATTCAGCCAAGTGTAAGGACAGACACACACACTGCTCCTTATTTTGATATACAAGCTCTGTTTATAACATTCTTAAAGAAGGCCTTCCAGTAGGAAAAGCTTCTTTGTAAACACCACTAGATGGCAGTGAAGGTTGAGATCTCAGCGGGCAGCTCGAGAAAAGGGAAATGTAGGGTCCTGTAAACCAGTACTTAAAAAAGAGTAAGGGAAAAAACAGTAAATTCACCGTGGAATTCCAACTCTAAGACAATAGAGCGTGTACACTTAAATACTAAATGATTCATCAGTGCAAAAGTTTGACAATAAAAGAGACATTTAATCTACAAAACAGCCATGTTTCAGCAACTTCTGAAAGGTATAAAGGTGTCTGGAGCAAGTGGGGTGAACAGATGGGAAGGAAAAAAACAACAACAAAAAGAACCTGAACGACATACACTATATAACCACTAATGTGTATGTAAAAACAAAGTTCACACCTTCACAAAAAAGTCATTAGAAGTCCATAGATTTAAAAATCAGCTACTATACATTACTTCTGTAACCTTCCCACGGCCCTAATATTAAAAAAAAATCACCAGCAACTCCATAGAAACAAACTGATTGGAGAAAAATAAAAAGAGCTTTTACAAATATATTAATGGCAATAGGCAGTGTAAGAGTAACATCGGCCCATTACAGGGTGAGGATGGTCACCGCCCAAACAGGGACACAGAAAAGGGACAGGTGTTTAACACATCCTTTGCCTCTGTCTTCAAAGAGGGGGTTTCAGTGCCCTGAGCTACAGGACCATGACTATGAGAATGATCAACTCCCAATCAACCCTGAAACTTGTATGGGATCTGCTGCTCCAGCTAGATCCCTACAAAGCTATGGGGCCTACTGGGATTCACCCAAGAATCCTTAAAGTGCTGGCTGATGTCATCCAAAAGCCATTCTTGATGTTTTTTGAGCAGTCTTGGAAATCCAGACAGGTTCCAGCTACTGATGACCATTGTCCCAGTTTTCAAGAAGGGCAAGAAGAGAACCTCACACTCTACAGTCTATCACTCTCACTTCAGTGCCTGGTAAAGTTGTGGAGAAGATTATTCTGGGAGGCGTTGAAAAACACCTGAAAGAAAACCTGGTCATTGGTCACAGCCAGACACAGCTTCATAAGGGGAAAGTCCTGCTTATCAAATCTGACATCCTTTGATGAAAAAGTAACCCATGCAGTCGACCAAGGGAAGCCAGCTAACAGTAATCCTTTTGGATTTCAGCACAGCTTTCGATATTGTTTCTCACAGGATCCTTCTGGACAAAATGTCCAGCACACAGCTGGATAAATACATCATGGGATGGGTGAGCAACTGGCCCATGAGTTGGACACAAAGGGTTATAATGAATGGGGTGACATCAGACTGGTGACCTGTCACTGCTGGGGTTGTTCCATGGGGCTGCTCAGCCCTGTGCTCTTCAACATCTTCATGAGTAACTTGGAGGCAGGACAGGAAGAGATTCTGAGCAAGTTTACAGATGATACAAAACTGGAAAGAGCTGCTGACTCCCTCCAGGATAGGGAAGCCCTGCAGAGAGACCTTAACAAATGAAAGGCTGGGCAGCCACCATCCACATGAAGTTCAACAAGGGAAAGTGCTGGATTCTGCACCTGGGATGGGCAACCCCAAAGGTATGTACAGACTGGGGAATGAGATGCTGGAAAGCAGCACCTGAGGGTGCTGGTTGAGAGCAAGTTGAACATGAGACAGCAGTGCTCTGGCAGCCAGGAGGGACAACCCTGCCCTGGGGACATCAGGCACAGCATCACCAGCCAGGCAAGGGAGGGGATTGTCCTGCTCTGCTCTGAGCTGGGGCAGCCTCACCTCCAGTGCTGGGGGCAGTTTTGGGCACCGCAATGTAAGAAAGACATTAAACTATTAGAGAGTGTCCAAAGGAGAGCACAAAGATGGGGAAGGGCCTTGAGGGGAAGCCGTGTGAGGAGCAGCTGAGGGCACTTGGTCTGTTCAGCCTGGAGGAGACTGAGGGGAGACCTCACTGCAGGGACAACTTCATTGTGAGGGGAAGAGGAGGGGCAGGCACTGATCTCTGCTCTGGGGTGACAATGACAGGACCCAAGGGAATGCCTGAAGCTGTGTCAGGGAAGGTTTAATACAAAAAGATCCTTCACTCAGACAGTGGTTGGGCACTGGAACAGGCTCTTCAGGGAAGGGGTCATAGCATCAACCGTGACAGAGTTCAAGAAGCACTTGGACAATGCTCACAGGCACCTCGTGTGGTGTTGGATGTGGACTTGAGGATGGATGGTCCTTTTTAGGGCCAGGAGCTGGATTGGTGATCTGTGTGGGTCGCTTCCAACTAAGCATATTCTATGAATCTATGAAATTAATTATTTTCTATGCATTATTTCTTCCTGTCTTATGCTTAAAAGCTTGATCAATCATTATGCAGCCTGCTACATAATTGTAATTATGACAACTTACTCTTCCAGCTTCATCCAGTGCCAGAATGCAAGTCTTTTGACCCCCATTTTCTTTAAGATGCTGAGTATCTACTTTATATTCCAAATATCCCCCGCTGACAAGAACTTTTTTAAGGTTCAGCTGTCTGAAAGAACACAAAAGGTTAAATTAGTATTTCCTATTGTGTACTTAATGTTGGTTCTATGACAGTTACCTTTTTCATTTAGACAAGCAGCAAAAATATAAAGTCAAGGCAGTGACACTGAAAAATTACTTATGTTTAGTTTCATCCTACTGGTACTATTAACATAACTGCTAATATTACAGCAGACTACAACTTTTGCTTGTTTCTAAGTATATCACATTGTATATTTAGAAGTTTTACACACAATTCCATGAGTGAAAATCAGTAGATGATATAGCTTTGATTTCATTATTACAAAAATTTATTCAGCTGTTTGTATTAAAGCATCTATCCTATCCCAGCAGGTCATTTCTCAGGGGTTTAGCAGATCTTCGTTTTTAGCTGATCAAAATCATACTCTGATTTCCTCTTAATGGGTTTTTAAAATATCTTTGGTAAACAGCAAGTGGCACCGTAGTCTCTTGCAAAAAAACAAACAAAAACAAAACACAAATGAAGAAACACACAAAAACAATAGACTTAGTTCATTATGAAAGAACTACAAATGAAGAAAACACAGGGCTATATTTTCTGTACTTCATGCACAAAAATCTTTAAAATAGCTTGCAAGTATACTACTACAGTGAAATCTTCCCCTATTGTTCTTCATGACAAATTAGAAAGTAGCACATACTTTGAAGCTATCTTTTTGCACTGATAGTCTGCAAGTAAATAAATATCTCCTCTTTCAGAAACACATACTGTAGCACCATCACTTGCAGAGACCAGGGACACAGAGATGTCTTTATGGTGTAGAGCAGAGACTTGGCGGGGTGCAGTTACACATTTTTCTCCATTAGGATCCAGCAGATAACCTAGAAAATACAACACACCCCAAAAATTATTTGCCATTCCACATATTGTGCACTTAAAGGATACTTTATGACACTACTTTGAAGAACCTTTAAATTCCAAAAGATTTTTTAGGGAGTTGGATAATTTGTCTTCAGAATATTTAGACAGATGAGACCCACCACACCTACTTGTTAGTTCACTTATAAACACCCAAAAACCAAGTCCTGATACATAAAAATGAAGTAAGGCATATTCAAGAGGAAAGCTATTTAATGTGGTGGTACTATGCTTTGACTCCAAAAAAGGAATATTCATTTCATCACATGAAAATTCAAGGCAATAGAAATACCACAACACTGGCATAAACTACAGATTATTTTGGACATTGGAAGACAAAAAATAAGTTTGTCAAAAAAACTCTCTAACTGCACGTAAGCAGGCAGCAGTTACAGGAAACAGAAAAGGTTGGAGCTGTAAGGCAAGATCTCTGAAAACATTTTGAAAATAAAATAAAAAGAAGCCATTGCTGCTCTGCTGCAACAAGAAACCTAACATCAGGAACACATATATGGCCTAATCCTGTTTTGTGTGCAGAGCACTTATGCCTGCACCACAGATCAGGGTACACACATTGAGAAACTAGCAGCAGAGCTGCCTCTACAGCTGGAAGCAACCCTGCCACAAGACAGTGTAGGGCTATGCTCAAACATCTTATGGGGGCAAGATTTACCACCACAGGTCCACCATGGTGCCCAGCTGACACAGCTAATATCACTTAAGATTCAGTTACTGTCTCTCTGTAGTACTGGACTGGGCCACATGCTAGCCAGAACTCAAGCAACCACAAAAAAAAGCTTATATGATGGGTGCATATAAAAAAAAAGGCAAAAAAACCCAAGAAGATATTCATTAGTAACATATTTCTGTGACAAAGACAAATTTTTTCACATACCTTTGACACCTTAACACAGAAACACAAAAAGAGCTGGAAGCTGAGGACAGAGCTGATGCAGATTAAGTACTAAGTACCAGAGATAGCTAACAGTTTTGTCTGCACATAGACCCAAAACTGGAAAAAAAGCAAATCCAAACCACTATAACAATACCTGTTTATTAAAAAAGATAAAAACAATTAAAATGCCCCATTCATACAACAAATTAAGTTCACTAGTTGGTAATATATTTTTAAAAGGTTCTTTCTTGATTTCAGAATAAGAGAGTTAACTGAAGATTCTGGTAATGGTATTGCTGAAGAAAATCTAGATACAGGCGAGTATTTCACTTTAAAAAGTTAGTACAGAAAACATTATCAGTAGCATGTTTAGAGTGCTTGATGAAAGAAGGCCGTAGGCAGGAGAGCTGAAAGCTAGTTTATAATTTATTAAAGGAGTGCCAGCCAGATTGCTGGAAGGAGACAAGCATGCCTTGGAGTAATTTCCACCACAAACAGTGATATTCTGTTTCCTCAAAGTCTCCAGCAGCAGGATGACAAAAGATGCATGGAAGGTAAAAGTTACATATATAAAGAGTTCAAATAAGAGCTAAATCTGACTAGCTCCTACCATCTCAAAATGTGAAAGTAACTGGTAGGAATGAAAAATATTCTTTGAAGAACTGTGAAGGGATGATGTCATCAGATTGGTTAAAAAAAAAAAAGAGAGAGAGAGAAAAAAAAGCTTCACCCAGGCTTCTGTTCTAAGAAGCAGATGACAGGTTAAGCATGAACAACATCTTTCAATGGTGGGGTTTTACTTTCAGAATGCTTCTACCTTACCTAGTTGGCCGCCATTCAGCCCCATGGTATACACTGCTTCCTTAGTCCATAGCACAGTATGGAATCTGCCTGCAGCCACTCCAATCACCATTCTACCTTTCAGGTTTTTTGCCTGAACCTAAGCACAAATCCAAAGTACATCTTAATATTAAGTAACAACAGGTGAATTTCACACGTACAAACTTCTGACAACATTTAACTCCTAAAGTCATTAAGAATGAAGCACTAATATCAATTCACATATAGTCTAATAAATCAGGTTACTTCAGAAGTTTGTCAAGTGGCACAATATTGTACTAATGACAAAAAGAATTAAACTTTTTGTATTATCTAGTCAGAACTGGAATCGAGTCTCCTTAGGCTGTCTTCATACATAAGGTGTTGAACAAGACTGAACAAGACATGTATAGCACAGCCACAGAGGACCCAGGTGCTGCAAAATGTCAGCTAGAAGTTTAAACTTGCAAGTCCTAATGGCCTAAACACACTGTAGAAAAACTACACTACTAATTCCACACTTCACATTTAACTTGACTTTTCCAGATTAAGATGATAAAACCACAGCAAATACCATGGATATAGAGCTGTCATTACACTACTGAAGAACATATGGTACCCCAAAACACTATCCTGTTGCATTTTGGCCAATCATTCTTTTTTACTTTCACAACACTGATAGTGCCATGTTGTTCTACTTCAGATGAAGTTAAAGCTTCTGTTTACAAAAAAAAAAAAAAAAAATTAGAGATTATGCACAGAAATATAGTTAAGTTACTGATGTCCATACTCCCTCTTCCCTGTCACTACTCTTCCCAAAGCACTGACTCCAGTGCTTCCAGCAAAGGACATAACAATCAAACCCTGAGAGCCATCATCCAATGATTCAAAAGGAATTAAGAGCATGATTCTCAAGTGATACATACCTATTAATACTACAGAACAATTTGGGAAAGAGGGAAGTAAAGGATCTTGGCAGTTACACCGTGTATCATACTTCACACTACAAATTTTGGTATTGTTCAGGTCACAAACTAAGACATTTATTAGAACACAGTTAAGATCTGAGATGTCAGAAAACACAGAACCAATATTTATCTGAACTCACATTAAACTTCACTGTTCTGAAAAAGTTTAGGAGTTATTTTTATAGTCTTCACATTTTACTTTCTGTTACGAAAAACAAAAGCAATACCACCAAACAATTAAGCTTTGAATGATGCTATTTTTACCTGTCTAGGAACACTGCAATTAGAAGGAGGAGGAAGAATACCCAATTGATGGAAAGTATTCAAACCAAATGTGTAAACATATCCATCTTCTGTTAGAACAACAGTATGATCCTTAGCTGCAGCTATCTGGGAGCACTGATGACCAGTTAAGCCTTCCACAAGTCTTGGAACCTGAATGAGGAAAAAAAAAAAAAGTTGATATAAAAGCATATTGGTTTGTTACTAACCAGTGGCCACCTATGAAACTCAAGTTACACCAACAGAAAGTCATGACCAAACATTAAAATAAAGATAAAATGCATTTGAACACACAACACATTCATTAACATAACAACCACATCCAGTGCAGTAAGATGAATTACTTTCATTTGAAATGCTATCAGGGAAATGTACTTGCTATCACGGGAGATGAATTCTGTTCTGAAATTAGATTGGAAGCTACATCTTCAGGACAGCTGAAGAAATATTAACTATCATGTGGTATTTTAAATACCACAAACACTAAAGCTATATCCCTCCAATGCAGGATAATCCTAATGAAATTTCACAGAATAAGGAAGCAGTTCTGTATCTTTGAGTCTTCATTCACTCTAATATGACTTCTCCTTTATTCAGCTATGTAACATCACAATTTTGGGAAGCAATTTGAAAAAATACTAATTTACCAGAATTACTTTAAAAAAGTAAATTTGAGCTCCACTCTCCACTACATCATTCAGCAACAGAATATCAAGTTCTACCAGATATTTGATATTAGAATTTTTTAAAAATTACTGTGCTGCAAGATAAATGCACACTATGAGGTAGGATAAGATGCTTAAGCCTAAAAATTGCATTGTCATCATACCTTAGTCGTCTCAAATTTTAGTTTAGTGCATTGCAACAATGTACTATTCAAATTAAAACGACCAGTGACTTTTACTTAAGTTGCATAAGTCTAGTAAAAAGTAAAAAACCCTACCATCCCTCTTCCTGCCACTACATATTCACAGTACTGTACTGCTGTTTCTCTGTAAAAAGCCCAGCCAAAAATCATTTGCTTCCACTTATCTAGCATCAGCTGGCCTTTAAATCAACTCAGCCATAACACAAGTTTGACCACAGCATCTAGCTATCTGAAGTTAAAGTAAAACTAAATGCACATTCCTCTACTCTCTGCCACCTCACTATTAGCATTGGAGAAGTTTTTCTGTTACTTGGTGGGAAGCAAGGGGTTTGGTTTAAAATGAATGGTAAACTCATTTTGAAAGCATACTAATAGAAACTCTAATTCCCTTCTTAGACTTGCTGTTAGAAATAAAAGAAACATCATACTAGACTACAAGAAATAACACAAGACAGCAAGACAGCATACCAAGCATGTTTGTTCATCACCATGACCCAAGCGCCCTCCTTGTCCATGTCCACATGTGTACACTTGGCCTTTGTGGGAAAGGAATACAGAGTGGAATTTGCAAAGTACCACCTGAAAAAAGAGCAAAAAAAAAAAAAAAAATTGGATGGAGAAGAGGCAATATAGGACAAATTAATTTTCCTGGATAATCTGAAAACACCTGCTGTAAGTACTTTGTGAAGAAGTTCTGCTTTGATAAAGATATGTTCATGAAAATACAAGTAAGATACCGGTATTATATCATAGGACACATAAAATACTTGTTTTAAACATATTACGTACTGCTTTAACCTACTTGAAGAGATGAATAGTTTCATTTTATTAAAAGAAGATCAACCATAGCCCCACAGGCTAACAGAAACTCAAAAGAGTGAGTCTTAAGGTCCACGATGCTGCCTCAGAAATGCCAAAGAAAACACGTTAAGGCCACAGCACAGATTGTCTGCCCTGAATGTTTGCTCAAGTTTTCAAATATTCTCAAACTGAAGTCACAGTAAGTTATTAGAGACAAAGATACTGCTACATGAAATGCACTTAACAGCATATGCTGCTTTGAACACAAGACGCATTTTAATTCAACATGTACCAAGCATATTTATTATTCCACTTCAGTTCAGTACTGGAGTCGCACAGGAAGTCAGCAGCTCAAAACAGCTATGGAAGTATCAAGCTTTTAAATGTATTTAATGATATACAAGCCATATATCCAAAGTAAATCATATAAAAACCCCTGTTCCACTCACCAAAACAGAGAACCACAATTTCAGTAATGGTGATTGGGGCTGCAGTGATGTAAGGAGCTGGGCAGAGAAAGGAAGGCACCAAAATCTATTTTTTCCATGGAAATCTTCAACACTTCATAACTCCTTGGTTACTTATTCCCTCTTACACACCCCTCACCAGGAAATGTGCCCACGTAATACGTTAAGGATACCTGTTTAATATATACACCATTCCGAGGAAAAAGGTCCACCAATTCAGGATGATGTCTACCCTGCTGGCCACCATGACCCAAAGTAAAATTTATATTGTTTCCCCAGGTGTAGACTTCCGTGGGATCTGTAATGAAAAAGATCCTCTCTGAAGCTTGTAAATTTACCAGTGTTGCGCACATTGGCTTCAAAAAACAACTGCTATTTCTACGTAAAAATTAAAGAGGTATTTTTTTTATTTTACCTAAAACTGAACTTCAAAAACATTTAATATTATTAGTAAGTTACCGTGACAAGATATTCTGTAAATATTGTACAGATGATCAACATTAGTATCAGGCATCTCACAATTTATGAAATCCCAATTAAAACTAGAAAATATTGTATCCACTGGTACATGTATTACTACATTGTTGAAACAAATGCAAAATGCAAAATACAAATTAGACTATTTCATTTCTTACCAGTTTTCTTGAACACCACATGGATAGGCCTATCTTTCATCACAAGATCCAGGGCTGATAAGCCTTCTTTATCCTGAACATACAGACTAACGCCATGCTGAAAGAGAAGAGAAGTAGTTAATTTTAACTGCACAGCTGGAAGTAAACCAGGTAAACCTTTAAGGAGCAAAGCACATCTTTAATTGAAGTTTAATACTGATAAAACAAAACATTTAGATTCAAGTAAACTGTAAGCAAATTTTTTTTGCAATAAGACCTAAAAACACTGTAAACCTGGTCTGCCATGTATACGTCTTGTTGATATATTAACATGGATTTTATTGTCTCAACACTGACTGTGTAATAAACTGTAACCAGCAAAACACAAAGGAAACAGATGTGAAGATAAAGCACTGACATCTAGGAATGGCAAGTATCCACCAAAAATCAATTTACCAGCTTCAAGGGATGCATTTTCTTAAAATGGCATTCTACAGAATCACTTTTGACAAGCTAGAAAAGTCATAAAATAAAATAAAATAAAATAAAATAAAATAAAATAAAATAAAATAAAATAAAATAAAATAAAATAAAATAAAATAAAACTACTACTACTTTGAAAACAAGCACTAGGGAAGGTTCAGAGGCACAAAGCATAAACAGGTCATTCTTTTAAAACTTAAGAGAAACACAATCTCTGCAAACATTGTTTTCTCAATACAAAAGAGTGCTGCTACAGCAGCACTGATTTTAGGAAGGAAGTCAAGTGCCATCAATCAATTCCCAAAAGTGAAGAACTCCAGATGTCCCCAAGTAGAACCTAATGGCCAACACAGCTGTACCTGTGTACCTGAGGTCATGGCTAATACAAAGGAAACCTTATAAAACCTCACACTTAAGGGGCAAACACATTAAATAAAACTTTCCTTGGAAAAACATTCCCCAGAAGAACAACAGCACAGATTCTCTGAATTATAAAGACAACCCTAGCACAGCAGGGCTGGGATTATTACCATATGACAGAAATGACTGACTTATTTTTATGACTTAACAGATAGCTGGATAGTCTTCATTTTGGAAGTTATTTAAAATATTCACAAGCAGAGAGAGGCTGCAGGGATATTCACACCATCTGAATTTGTGAAAACAAACTCCAGTTGCTGAGTGGTACATCTTGTAGTTAGATATAGTCTGAGAATAAGCCAAGACTGCCTCCTGCCCACAGCACAAGTCCATCATCCACTAGTTTAGGAACGCAGGACCTGATTCTGGAGCTAGTACTGTTTAATATCTTGACTAACAACCTGGATGATAGGCTAGAATGCTGCTCCCTCAGCAAAGGTGATGATACTGGACCAGGAGGAGTGGCTGATAAGTCAGAGGGCTGCGCTGACATTCAAAGGGACTTTGACAGGCTGGAGCAACAGGCTGAGAGGAACCACAGAAAGTTCAACAGAAGGAAATGCAAATCCTGGCCCTGAGGAGGAACACGGTGAACTGGTAAAGCTCAAGGCTGAATGACTAGAAAGCACCTTAGGACTCAGAGCTTCTTGTAGACCACCAGATGACCACAAGCCAGAAAGCTCAGTGTTAAGAATGGTGAAAGCATCCAGGGCAGCAGGTGGGAGTGCTGCCAGCAAGCATTACTCAGCACTAGCAAACCACAGCTGGAGTACTGGGTTCAGGTCCGGACTCCCAAACAGATAAGGACATACAGGAGCAAGTTCAGCAAAAGACCATGAAGATAATGACTGGGGCATCTGGCATTCAAAGAGAAGCTGAGAGAGCTGAAATGCTTAGCCTAGAGAAGGTTTGGAAGGGGGGAAGGGGGCAGCATACCTTATCATACATAATAAATACTTGATTGGAGGTTAGAGGTAGGGATCACAGGGATCACCAATACCCAGTGACAGAAAATTGAGTACAAATGAGCAATGACTACAAACTAACATGTAAGAAATCCTGTTTAAATCTAAAACAAAACATTTTTACTGCATTGATAGTAAAATATTGGAACAGAGATGTCTGATGCTCTGCTCAAAATCCAACTGGACACACTCATGGGCACCCTGCTCTAGGTGACCTTGCCTGAGCATGGGGGCGAGACTAGACAACCTTCAGAGACCTCTATCTCAGCTATTTCATAATGCAATTCTATAATCAGTTTCTGCTGTTGCTACCTTAAGAACATATCCTTTTTAAAACACAGTACAGCAGACAGATTTCAGTTAAGGAACTGGAAGAGAGAATACCCTCCATGAGCTGTTTCTGTTCTGCTTCTTAGAAGAATATCAGCAGAGTGGCTAGCAAAATAATCTCAGTTACTTATGTAACTGACAGAAAAACAAAAAACATTGGGGAAAACCTGTACCAGAGAAGGCCCCATGTAAGCAAATATCAAAGATGCAGATATACACACATGCACTAGAAGACTGAATATGTTTTCATATATCATGTACACAGTTTCCAGTTTTCTAGAGAACAGAATGATACGTCCAATGCTTATAAAAATATCTACTTTTTTTAACCTTAATGAAAACTTCCCCACTCTGCAAGGGGACAGCAAATGAAAGAAATATTTAAGAGTTATCAGACCTTCAAGAATTAAAAATTACCAGACCCACCATCTTTCTGTTTAAAGTCTTGTACAAAGCAGAGAGTTTTGTCTACTGGCTAGTCTGTCTAAATGGCTAGTCACTATAATTTTAAAAGACTGCATTTAAAATGAAAAATTCTCTGCCTTTAAAGGTTTGGTTTTAAAAAACCCTGAACCACAAATATTTCATTTTTTCACATGGTTAAAGAGACCCTGAACATCTCAAATAAACATCTCTTCCCTTTGCTGTACTTGTGAAAGCAGGAACAGAAGGAAGACCAATCAAAAATATATACAACTTGTTAAGTGGATGGGAAGAAACAGCAATTTTAAGAAAGCAATAAGGGGGACTGAGCAAAAAGTGCTGGTTTAAATACTAATGAAAAGGAGATTCACGTAATAGAATACTCCGTATCGTAAATTTTTTATCTGTTAAAATGTAAGATCAATTTCTAATTACAACTCAATTTTCCTTTAACTCAATTTTCCCTTGTTTTATGTTCTCTAACATCAATTGAAACAATTACTGCAGGGTCTATTTTCAGAGTATCTTTAGTCTAATCACTCTTTATTTTTAAGAACCTGAGCCTGATATCACCCACACAAACAAGTTTTCAATAAAGTCCACAATTCATCAGGGATCCTTACTCAGTGCTGAATTCTGCATGGGCAAAGGCAGACATTTGTATGAACAGAGACAACCTTTGAGTAAATCAATGCACTGCAATCTGAGCACAGTATTAAGACAAGCCTCAAGAGGCATTCAGCCAAGTTTAAAAACACACTTTCATATATGCAATAAAACTCTAAAAATTGTAGATGCCAAGGAAAACTACAGTTGCAAATCACTCACCTTCAGTAATGACAAAACACAATCAATGTATCCATAAAATATACTTCTGTGTAAAGCTGTCCATCCAGACTCTTTGTCTTTTGCCAAGAGATCCACTCCTTTGGTCTCAGCCAACCAGTCCAGCACGCCTTTTTTGCCACAAGACGAAGCAAGATGTATAACATTTCTACCAAAGGCATCTTTGATAGTTGCAGCATTGTAGCAGTAAGAAGAGAGAAAGGCCTTGATCTGACCTTCACTTCCTCTGGTAACTACAGAAATAACATCCAAAGCATGCTGTAGAGATCGACACTTTGAAGTGCACTCTGGCATGTAAGAATTCATCTTCACTTCTAAAGCTGCTCTTCTCCTTAAGGGGAACAACCCTTCAGTGTATCAAGGCACTCCAATTCAGTACACAACACAGTGCCTTAAGAAAAATTGTAATTCCAAGGATGTAAATCCAAGTTTATTGAGCTGCCATTAGAAATCTTTGTACTGTTATGTTTGGCACTTGATTCAAATAAATATTTATAAATATATATTTTTAGAAGTCTTATTTCACCATCTTATATAACAAATATTCTTGTCCATAGAAAATTCCAAAAGTGAACTACCTCTAGCGTGCAGAGGGGGATTCCCCCTCCACACTACCTTACTCTTCTAAAACTCCATAATTGCAAGGGAGACCTGAAAGAAAGCAAACCACAACAAATTAGTAAACAAAAGCATATTTCCCCTGCAACAGTACTGATTTAACTGCATATCAAACTAGCAAGTACAGGACAAGACAACGTGACAAGGGCTGACTGACTTGCCCCATGCCATCTGAGCTTATACTCAGACTTTCAGTCAAATTAAGAAAGCATTATACCCTTCCCCAACCCAGCCTCCAAAGGCACCCCCTACCTTTCTTTGACATAAATTGTTTAGGCCACAAGGTAAACTAGATCCAAAAAAGTTTGCTTTCCCAACCTCAGGGTCCTCAGGATCCTGACTGTTTAGTGTCTAATTGTATCATTACTTTGTGATCAGAAAACAAGAACTGAACTAAAGGACTGGGTGGGTGGAGAAGCCATCCACCAAAATCCCCTCACCTGTTGAATCCACCATGGCTAACAGAGGCATTGTCAGTAATGTGGTAGAAAGAAGGAGGGACCACCAGTCTTCACAGACTAATAAAAGGATCCTGTCCCACTTTCTCTTCCCTGGCCTGAATGCCTACCCATGTGCCTACTAATTCTAATCTTCAGAATCAATAGGAAGGCTCCCCTCCACCACTCCCAGAGTTCCTCACAAAGGTGGGACAGAGGATTGCATCAAAGCAAATAAAAGCAGCTTGTACAACAGACATGAATTCAGGCTGTCAGCACTCATGCAGCGCTAAGGTCCAAAGCTCCTGAAACAGGCAAGAAGAAATGAAGGTCTAAGTTGGAAGGGTTAAGGGAGAAAGAAGAAGGAAAAGGAAGCAAAAATAAGAATTCTTCTTCATGAAAATATATTCACAGTCTGGGGCGCACAGCACATCTGCTTAGCTGTGCAAGCTTATCTTTAGCATATACATCTTTCTCTGGCATCCCTTTTCTCAAAATCAAAGGAGGCCTGACAGAAGCACTCATCTAGCCTATGAAATGTGTGCAGTTATAGTCAGAAGTGTCACAAGAAGTGCACACTGCAGTATAAAAATCACACATGAACCCAAAAAACAGAAAAAGTGAACTACATATATCTCTATGTATATCACCAATTTAGTGTGAACTATTAAGACCCCCCCCAAAAAAAATCACACTTCAGTCTTCCAGACAGAATTTTCAAACTGAGTGAAACAGTATTCAGTACATGGTTTTGTTTGCTGTGCAAAATGTAATTTAAAGTTGTTCTACCCACAAGTAAAATATTCCAAGAGAAGCTGAACAACACCATCCTGAAAGCTAAAGAAATAAAACTAAAAATGTTAACAAACCCTCAAAGTGGGGAATGGGGGAGAAGGGGGGGGATAAGCAGGGGCATCTGTGAAAAAAAACCAAACAAAACTCCCCCATCCTATTAGTGTAGCAGTCATTATAAATGTTAACATCCTACTCCTTGACCCCAACCTCACCAAAAAGGTTGATCTTAGCTTTCTCTGCTTTTCAGCCACTGAATGTATAACCATATTTTCTTACTGTCTTTATTTGCAAAGACACATCATAAAAATATGATTTTGTTTGGAAAAGAGAAATCCCAGTCCTTCTATTGTTTTAAGAATCAAGATTTCCATAAAGTTGCAAGCAATCAGTTTAGAGCAAATATTAATATATGAAATCTAAACTTTCATGAAAAAAACAAAAAAATCAAGTCCAGAGTACTCATTTAAATACTTCATAACAAAGCCCTCAACAATTACTTTTCCCCCTCAATCAGAAGGGTTACAATATTCAGAATGCAAATCTATAGACCAGAAGTTGCTCAGTGTATATCTTCAAAACAAGTTCAAAGAGCAAACAAATGAAGAAGGTTTTTTTTCCACTACAATTTAGTCCCTCATCCCAGAGGCAGCACTCAGAAATCTTTCCAAGACTAAAAATGACCGCATCTGGTCAGCTTAGATTTGTCACAGCAAGCTTCATTTCACTCTACAGGGCATTTTCCAAACAATTTACAAACTTCTGCAGCAACACAAGAAATGTATCATATATGTGTGTGGACTTTTGTCTTCTGACCTTCTCAAGCTTCAGACTATAAAGAGAAGTAAATCACTGTAAACAGGTTTAGAAAAAAGCTCTGATTTCAAGAACAGTCTGACTTTTAACTCCAATAAATCAAAGGGTAATAGGTAACTATTAGCACGCTCAGACTGCCAGCACATCAAACACCCTTCTAAAAATAATAATTAAAAACAAAACAAAACACTCAAAAAACCCCAAACCAAAACTAAACAAAACTACAAAAAAGCCCCAAACATTTCGAGATCTACAGGAAAAATTTATCACATTTCACCAATATGACACTAGGCAAAAGATTTACGTTGTGAAAGAAGTAAAAATTTGATGCATGCCTTGTAAAGCACATCTTAAATATAGCTCATTGTTTAAACATTACTATTAGTGCTACAAAGGAAAATAAATGTAAAGATAAAAAGAACATGAAGAAAAGTCACTCAAGGGAGACATAAGGTTGACTAATCTGTTAGACTGGTATGAAATGGCACCACCACCCAAGAAAGTAGTCCTGCTGTCTCCTGTGCCATACCTTCCTTTGTGCAGATCCACACCTATCTAAGGCACTTGAACTGCATGAGAAAATGATCCGGAAGAAAGCAAATCCCGAGACTTGTGCCATTACAAGAAAGGAACAGAGACAAAAAAGCTTATTGAAGGCACCTGAGCTCCAGCCTATCAAACACCAAAGAAATGGGAATAACAAATCAAACTTTAAAAGAATAAGAAGTCTGCTAGTAAACAGAAATACAAGCCTGCCTATCATACACTAGCTCCATCACAGTGACATTTACTGCAGCTATTTGAAACCTGACTCTGCTGAATTATTTCTTTATAAGTCATTCCAACCCAGCCTTTCTTTACTGTAAACATTACAAAACTAGATACTATATTCGTATATTTATATATACACTTTGAGCTCAAGACAGAAGGCTGTAGATCAAGTTTTTACCCCTCCACAATTAAGGCTGTCACACTGGTAACAAACACTGTCACGTTGTAACAAAATCTGGAAAAGGGCGATAATCAGATCTGTTACACAAAGGAAGTCCTTAACAGAAACCTTAAAACTTGCAAATTGTGAATTGATGATCAGGTCTGTGTGAAAACCCTTCTGCTATCAGGTGTTTATTTTTAGTATAAGGGGTCCCAGCTGAACAGTCAGCACCTAAAACAAGCACTAAACAGGAAGCACCAGCATTTTTTAAACTTTGAATTAAGATGATCTAGAATATGGTGCCTTTCTGATTACGTGTCTCCACTTTTATTTGCACTTATTTCTGTAGGCTTCTCAGCACGAGAAGCACATCCATGTTATAACATCAGTGTCTTCTTAATGTTGTAATTATTAAAAGACACAAAAAGCTAAATAAGGCTATGTTTTTAACACTTTTATAATATAGTAAGTATTATCTGGAATTCAAATAATTTTCAAAAATTAATTCCTAATTAAAATTATAGGAAAAAGTCACAAAATATGAAGGAATTAGAGCAATGTTCAGACTATCCCAGTGACATTTTATTTCAGCAGCAAGTGGGTTTCTTACCCTCAGAGACATGAGCTATTTAATATACATTTACACAGCCCAGGAAAATTTTAAAGATGGAAACCAATTTGGAAGCAGTTCTTTAGCAGCAAGAAATGGTTGTGGTACCTTGCCTTCTGCAAGTGGGTAGGTAGAGCTGTCTCACTCAGCTCTCCCCCTCAGAGAAGGCAAAGCACCACTGCACCAGAGCTGTCAGACACCCTCTTAGAAGGAGTGTCTCAGATGTGTCATCTGACCCTACGGAGGCATAACTCCTACAGCTGAAAAAGCAGCTCTCTACATACTGCAGTTGTCTCAAAAAATCTGTTTCTCTCAAGAAGTCACTACAAAAATCAAAGCTGTCACACCTCTCCTGAGAATGAAGTGAACAAAGATTCTACAAATACCTTTGTGACTAAGGATGATGCTGATAGATTTCATTTCCTGCAAACAGCACACATAAAATCTCAACATTTGGGAAAAACAGAGTTGGCAGAAGCCTCCCACTGCAAAGTTCCAGAAACTTCTCTGTGTATCATATTCACTATCAACACATTCCCAATTTGCTCTTTTTCCAGAAATCATTTCCACAGAGGTTCTGTGCGCTCGGCTCAGAGGAGCAAGGAAACAAGAATCAACCCTCACCTCATGGTTGGCAGTGTCAGTGCATGTTTCTGGAATCCAGTCTGATTTGATACCAGAACTTCCATCTGTGGTCCTTCTGATTCTTCCTGATGAACACCTTACTCAGGTATTACAGCTACCAAAACCTGGCTAACATGGATGCGGATGTTGGTACCAAGACAGGGGCTGGTAGTTGCTGTTGTGCCATTTTTCATTTAATACAAACAATGGTCTTACATGGAAGTGAAAGAGAATACAGAAGAGATTCAGCACCACTCAAAGACAGATTGCTGGGTTTGCATCTTCAATATGCACTGCATTAAACTAACTCAATTGTCAAACTAGACACATGGCCCTGAAACCCATCCTTGGGCTGCTTTTCCAAAAACGTATTTCTCAAGACCTTAGAATTGGCATAACTTCATCCCATTCACTGCTCTTCTGTTGGGGTTTATTAATTCATATTTTCAGTGCTACTAATTTTACTAAATACCAGTCACATCTAAAATGCACACAGTGAAAAATTACCTAGCTCCCCTAAGTTGGGTCTCCTAAAACAGAACCAAGTAATAGTCTTTATTTTTCATAGAAAAGAAGCCTAGAGATCTCCTTGTCAATTCTAACACCCTTCCTTAAAAAAAATAAAAAGTAAAAACAAGTAAAAATAATATGGCTTTTCTGAAGTTACTAAATTAATTTTCCTTTTGATAATAAGTTGCTAAGTGAAGTGAGAGATGACTGGCAACACCACACATTTCAGGAAGGAGAAGTCCATTCTTATAAGGATATCACAATATTTTAAATATTTCCAGTGTGGAATGGAAGGGGTTTGTTTTTAAACAAGCATGCTGACATTTCTCCACATTGGTCCATTCACATTTGTTTCATAACATCACAAAAGACCTGTAACCATAACAGCAGAGAAATCCTGAAAATATTTGTACCCAAAGCAAGCTTCACTACACAGACTATTTGATTAGTAATCCAATAAAAAAAGGCTTACAGAAATTAAGCCATGGGAATTTACTGTCATGTTACCACTTTTCCATGGTAAAAGAATGATTCCATGGTATAACAGAAAGTATTTTCTGTTGACTATATTCTTACTTAAAGGCAACTTTCACTAATACATATTAAAGTAACAGCTTAGAATCTGACAAAAGATTCTAAACTAGTGACTAGAAAGTGACTAGAAAATTGAGTCTAGTTAGTAACATAATACGGTTAGTACTGGCATTAAGCAAGATATCCTCAAGGAAACACAGATGAATTCCTAGATAAACAAAGTAAGTATACCTTTCAGGTACAGGTAGCACACTGTCCTACCATTTAAAGAACAGTTAGATTTTTAATTCCTGTTCAGATTACATATCCATAGATGGTTTAACCTGTTCAGAAATTCCTTGTGCATTTGTCAAAGTATGGGCAAAAATCTATGTTTTCCAACCCCTTGAACATAATATGTATTTTATGGGGAGAAAAGTGATTGAACATACAAAGAGAAAATAGGTAAATCTAAGCTATGCAGTAGCTTCATGGTTTAGCAGCCTGTAGTTTCCAGAGAGAGACCTTTAAAAAAGCAGTTTCTTCTTGACTATATAACAGGAGCATTGAGACACAAAAAACAAGGGTTCTGCTCTCCTCAATGGACAGAATGTCAGGCAGTCCTGCTACTAGTTCAGATAGCAAGTTTTAAGAGAAGCAAGTAAGTAGAGAAAAATTTGCGAAGAGCCACTAGGATTCAAAATGTTTATGGAACAACCTGTGAGTACAAGCAAATTGGATCTCTTTTCTCCTTCAGCTCTGGCTTCAGCAGACCACCCAGAGCCTTTGAATAAGGCATCTCCTAGACAAAGAAGAAACATCAAGACTCCAGTCCATTTTACTCCTGACAGTGGACAAAGCAGTCATTTGTTCAAATGTCATAAAAGGCTCAGATTATACATATGTCAGGAAGGATTTTCAAATGACAAACTGAATGCACACAAGGATCTCAAAGCAGGCTATACAACAAGCAAACTGCTCAAGTTATAAATAAATGGGAGCGGTCCAGAAGTACAGCTATGAAGGAAAACCAACTTGCTTTGAAATACACCACATTCCACCATGCCCACTATGTCCCTTGGGTCATGGCAGATCCAAGCTGCTTCATTTACTGGGATGGGGCCTCCACACCACCACTGGACACAGGTACACCCCAGCACAAGTGATTTTAGGGGCTCTTTCCAGATTTTCTGTAACTTCCTCCTTCACAGTGACAACAGCATAAACCTTATCAGAATGAGACACTCAGCAATCCAGCAACATTAATTCAGTTGCTCCTAGCTGAGCTAAGAAGCACTGCCAATTAAAGGCTGACACATCTGTCAAAAAAAGACCAAAGTACCATTGGTAGCTAAATTCAGCCACAAACGTCAGAGCACATCTATTAGTTGGGAATCATTGCACATAAACAGTAAACTGTGAAATACTTTGCTGGGCTTATCTAGAAATACTCAGGACTGCTTTTGTTTAATAACTTCATATTGTTTAAAAAAAATTAAGTGGTCTAGACAAGAGTACAGTGAGTGCAGCTACAGTCACTCCCATAATCCATCAAGATCTTGGTACAGGCTTTATTGAAAACAGATAATGCTAAAGGGAAGTTAAACACAACAAACCACAAATGTGCACTAGAATTTAACCACACTTCAAAATATATGAGACAAATCCATCAAGAACTTTTCCATCTTGGGAAAAAGTGACATTTTTGAATTAACTGTTAACTTCTTGTACAGTTTTATTTTCGACTACCCACACCAGATGGTGGTGGGCGATTACTGCTTCTTATAAACCACGAACTGTGACCAGTTTCCACGAAGACAGACAACTACACTGACCACATAACCAGAAGACTGCATGGAAGTATCCTTTTAAGACAACTACGAGACCTCGGCTCTCCAGTGCTTACGGTGCTGGTCTAATCCAGCAGCACTGTGAGCTGCTACCAAAAGTAGACAAGTATCACCACGAAGGCGAGAAACACGACAGGCTTTCCCTGAACCCACAGCTAAGGAAACCCGGCAAGAGGCTCCTGCCAGCGTCAGGGCAGGGGAAGGTGTGAAGTGCTTCAGGGAGCCAGTGAGAGGCCAGCAGCTGGCAGAGGAGCAAGGGGCCATTCTGGCTCCCACTACAGGCGTCCACGTAGCCGAGGAGCGACGAGCGACACAAGAGACTGACACAGGCGGCTGAGCCACGAAGTCGGTCCCCTCCCATCCTACGTGGCCGGCTGCCCTTTCACCCTCCCTGGCTGCCTTGCCCGGACCTCTCCCCATTCCTTCAGCCGCCCACCGCCGCCGTCCCGACCCCTCCGACAGGACCCGCTTTCCAAGCGGCTCCCCCGCCGGACGCACCGGCCCGCCCCTCACCAGTCGCTAGATGAATGGACTCGGGCGGGCAGGGCAGGACGCGCGCTGGGCAGCGCGGGGGCTCATCCTCAGTGACTCCGGAGCAGGGCCAGGCTAAGGGTGTAGCTGCTACCGCGACAGTTCCGCCGGCGACAGAGACGGAGACAGGCGGGGCCCGCGGCTCTCAGCAGGGAGCACCGACAGAGGCCGCCGCACCCACGAAGAAGCGAAACGCTGATTGGCCACGGCGCCGCCGCACCTCTCCCGCCGATTGGCTGCGGCTGCCGCCTCGGCCCTGCCCCTCGCTGCCGAGCCCGGATTGACTGACAGGCGGGGTCAGGGGAGCGGAGGGGCGGGGCCAGGGAGGGGGCCGGGGGCGTGGTGCTTCAGGGGTTAAAACAAGATGGCCGCCGGGGGCGTGGGTTGGGGGCGTTGGTCTTTATGTCGGGCGAGCAAAGGGGCTGGAGCTATCGGGAAAGCAAGGAAGCGGGGAGAGCTGAGGTAGTAGTGAGAGCTCCTGCTGGCCGTCGTGGAGGGGGAAATGCCGTGTTTTGCTGCGAAGGAGGGGGAGGGTTTCTGGTGAGGTAACGCCTTCCTCCTGGAGGGCTCAAAAACAAATAGTGAAATACCCAGACTATAGGTCCCCTCAAAGTAACGGAGAGAAGGCATGGGGAAGGCTGTGCTTATTCAGACTGTTAAACCACAGCAGTTTCTCTCTCTGACAGAGCAAGTGGTTCTAATGCATCAGATACAGCTTGATTTTTGGCGAGGCTTTTGACACCATCTCGTAAGCAAACCCGGTGTGTGCACAAGGATTTGCACACCTGCTCCTGTAACTACCTGCGGGTGACTCCGTGACGGCTCGGTTCTTTTTGGTGGGTGCCTTGGATGATGCAATAGGTGGCACAGATTACAAAGTAATCTGGAACAGGATTAGGGTATGCTGTTTAAGGACAGGAAGCTGAAAACCAAGACAAGCAGTACCCAGCGTAAAATACAGGGTAAAACAAGCACATGCCACCTTTAAAAAAAAAACAACAAAAGAGGTATTTTTTCCAAGAAATACATAATGATGTATTGATATTAATGTAAAGGCCAGAGTTCCTCTGTGTTTTTTAAAGCCACAGTATTATCCCATACGGTGTGAGTATTGTGACCTTGAACCAACCTAGCTATCTTTGAAACCATGAAACACTTGAAAGAAAAGTTACGCATGTTATTGAGCAGCAGTTCAATTTGGGAAAGATTCAGGATAAATTGTATATCGGTGAATCTCAAGCGTTTTTACCTATGCATCTTCTCTCTGACTTTCTCTGTATAAACGCTTAGTTTGCCAGCAGTCATTCACCATTGTAACTGATCCTGCAAGCTACGTGAATTTTATTTATGTATTATTTTCCCAGTGACAGTTTCTTAGTGCTTCAGTCACAAATAAAGGTGGAGGTGGCCTTGCTCCGAGTCTGCTGCCAGCTGGCCTAAGAACAGAAATGACCATCTGGGGCGATAAAGAGGTCCAAATACAGCTGAAGTCAGTTGTAAGCAATGCTTTGTTGCATAATAACAAATTCAAGCAAATAGCCTGGACAGACTTTGGAGCAGCAAAGAGTTTGGTTGGGAAGATGAAGAGGCTTAAAGTAGAATAATGTCTAAGATTCTATATGAAAAAGATAATTTCTGGAAGCTGGGCTGCCCCTCACATCTTTCATAATAAATACTACTAAAGAATAGAAAACTGCAGCAATGGACACAGAAAAGTGGGTTATGAATAGGACCTGATAGAGTCCAAGTCAGACAAAACCTTGACAGAATAACCAAAGGCTTTCAGCAATGGTTTTCTATTTCTATTTTACCCTCTTTGCAGGACTTTTAATATATTCACAGACAAATAAGATATTAACTGATTTGTCTGTTTATTGTTTAGGTTTTTCTAATTGACCCCACGTACAGGTCAGTAATAAAAATTCCTGCTGTCTTGTACTGCCTCTGCAAAAGCAGCAGAGAGCTAAGGAATACCATTCACAGAACCAGGTTGCTACCAGGTTGTAGAGCTATGTTGAGGTGCTGAAGTAATATTGCAAAACAGAAGTAGCTCAAACCGGGTAACTTGAGCCTCTGTTTAAATTACTTGTTTTGATTTGTTTTTTTTTTTTTACCGTGGAAAATGGCAACACTGTTGCATAAAAATATACTATTTTAAGTCTTTTGGAAAAAAAATTACAGGATGTGAAGATGAAAAGCCAGCAACAAGTCACTGAAGAGTATTTTTAATTGGGTAGTCCAACAGCCAGATTTGTAAGTTCCTGACACACATAGCATGTGTCTGTCAATAAAGAACTGTTCATGTGGGTGATGAAAAGACCTGAATTATCAGAAATAAACACAGGAAATATGTCTCCAACTGCTGTTGTTACTTTTTATAGAAGCTCTAGACTTTAATCCATAAAAAAGAAAGGAAGAGCAACACTTAAAAAGGAAAGCCAGTATACTTAGCCATCTTCAGAACTTGAGGAGGAACATCAATTTTAGGCAATTACCCTACAGAGTGTATTTTTGACTTAATATGCTTCTCAGTTCATTGACTGTTGAAGAATTACAGATTGACTGTGCTGTAAATATGCATACTTATTTAAGGTTGGGGAGATAAATGTCGACTATAGGGAGGACATTTCCCCATTAGGTAGCTTTCTGGTGACCTATTAATCTTATCCATCCATCCAGTGTGGTCTGCACCAGACTTAGGCTACTGGAGGAATTGGAGAAGAAGATGTAAGTTACAGTAAGGAAAAAAATAACTTTGTGCTTTATTCTATCTGAAATTGATCCTGAATATTAAAAAAAAAACTTATTTTTTTTTTAAGTCGGCAATCAAAAAGTGCAGTCTAGATATCAAAAACTAAAATAATTCATTTTTCCTTTTCAGCTATATTAAATGTCAAGTGACAGATTTTCATCTTTAAATATCTATTTATGTGCCTTAGCTGGTCTAATTATTACAAGCATCCTCTGGAGCCTTGAGTAATAACTGTTAATGGCAGCAGTAATACTCATCTGAAGAAAAAAATTAGTCAGCTCCAGGCTTAACTCCTACTCCTAAAGTTTCTCATGATCCTTCTCATTAATGAACTCAAAAAAAAAAAAGTTATAAAATGTTAGACAATTTATATTACAGAACTAATAAACCAAAATTCAATGTAACACCTCTTAAAAGGGAAAGCTTGCAAAAAACTGTCTCCAAACTTATTAAAACTGTATGCATCTTGCTTTAACAAAGCTTATCACTTCTTACTCAAACAGAGGGGGTCATTAAATTCCTAATGTATAACATTTTAAGAAAAGTGTGGAGGAGTCCAAGGATCAGCATGGAAATGACAATGGTGATGGATATGGGCTTCCCAAACTGATCAATCTACTTGAGAGCTCCCCTGTGAAGTAGGAAACAGAGATGTGGTGAGCATCCAGGAGCTTTCTCTCAGCAAACCGTGGCTCCAGCAAAGCAAGTTCTTCATCTTGCATGACTGGGAACGCTTCCATGTAGTTGAGCCATGTCAGAAAATTCAACGTCTCCTCTTCAGCTTGCAAGATTTCCAGCTTATCTAATGGGACTTTGGGAGGCTCTCTGATGCCCCAGATAGATTTTCTGTTATTGCAGTAGACCTGATACACAGAAAGCATAGTTTGTTATCAGTGATGTGAGGAGTGTGTGGTGACAATGCATTGTCCCACATTTGTTCAGAATTTCCATACTTTAAAAAAAAAAAAACATTTTGTAAAATCCTGTGATAAAGGGCCTAACATACATAAAGCAAAAATTATATTGGCATCCCACAGGTACTAAAAGAACTTCTGTGGGACCTGGTAAAGGGACAGTTACTAGAATATAATCTTCAAAAAAATCAGAGATGGCAGTACATGTAAAGTTATTGTAGTATTATCTGTTGTGATGTGAAATATTTTGCAGAAGAGCATGATTTTAAACAAAGTTATTCTTGGACTTTTTTTCTATTCTGGGGTAATTTTTTTTATACAAGTGCAGCAAAAAGTTCAATTTGTGACCTTTCCTGCATCATTCTTATCTTCCTGAATAGGAGCAAGGCTGCAGATTATTTCAGAGCATCAACCTTCTGTGGAGAGACAGATGAAAAGACAAGAGAATCAAGGGCATTCTCTTGGGCTTCATACAGACATCCCAGTGCAAATCTGAGAGTCTACAGCCGTGACAAACAACACTGCTGGTCTTTGGCAGCCTCACAGAGAGGGGAGAGGAAAGGTCATGGTGGCTAAGAGAAAAAGAGGATCTGTTTCTATCTCCTGAACCTGTGGGAACAGAGAGAAACTGCCTTTCTTGCTTTATTCTGATGATGAGGAAAAACAAAAGAGATTTTTTTTTAAAATCTTTTTGTAAAGACTGGGTAAACATCCTGTTTATGGTACAGGTGATTTTCTGTCCATTTCAATCCCAGATGCCGCTATGCTGGTGCTATCCTTGACACCCACTGTGGCACTGAGCCCCAGGTATAAGTGACCATGCTGGCAGTAGGATCCTGCTGTGCTCAGTTTGGGTGGCAGAGGGAGATTGGAATTGTCTTGTTCCATCTGCATGCCCAGGGATGCCAGGAGCAGCTGGAAGCACCACTCATGTCCATCCCTGTAGCAACTCACCACTGTTGTGGAGGGTGTTGGTTCACAGTAGCAGTGCATTAAATAGTATGTTGGCAAAGATAGCGTGGCATTTCCTTCCATCACCTCCAGACAGGTCTCCTCTGGCCTTACCTTACTTCTTTTTAGGTCCTTAGTCATAATATGCTCTCTTGATATCAAAGTGTTTGATGCATTAAAAAAACTAGAGAATGAAATCTCCACATCTACTAGATGCACACCTTTGCACTTACGTTGTAGTGCCATCTACAGTCGATAAAGTCTTGCGATACTCAGATGACACCGCAGTGCTGTTCAGTTAGCAGGCAATTCTAACGCAAAAACTGTAGCACTTCAGTTTTCTTTGCAAGTTTAGCTTGTAGAGTGCAGGTTCAGAACTTGAGGCATTTCTCTTGACCTAGTTTCAGCTGTGCCGGTGGCTTGCTAGATATTGCATCAGGCAGTGGGAAGAATCCTTCCTCTCTCTCACCATGGTCTGTCTCCATGTACAATCTAAATAAGCACCTCTACTAGGACTGCTGAAAACAGGAACTTAACTTTTCTGTTATAATTGTCCCTTGTATGAAGCTGTTTATGATCACTTATTCCTCAGCAAAACAGAATTGGGAGTGGCCTGGGTTAGAATGAACCGTAAAAGACATCTCATTCCAATCTCGTCGTGGGCAGGGACACCTTCCACCAGACCAGATCGCTCAGAGCCCCATCCAACCTGGCCTTGAACACTTCCAGGGATGGGACATCCACAACTTCTCTGGGCAACCTGTTCCAGGGCCTCTTCACACTCCCATAAATTATTTCTTCCTATTGTCTAATCTATTCTCAGGTTGAAGGCATTACCCCTTGTCCTATCACCACATGCCCTTGTAAATAGTCTCTCCTTCTTTCGTGTACCCTTTAGGTTCTGGAGGGAAATAGAAGGTGGGATGCAAATAGGACTCTCTAAAGTGGTTGAAACCTATGGATGAAAGGCTGTATAAGAAACAGTAAATATTTCAATACCTAAAATTTGAGATTCCATTTTGTTTTAGTGTGTGATGAAAGTGCAAATGAAGATACAAGTAAAATTATGCAGTGGGTGATTAGAGCCTCCCTTCTCCACAACTTTTAAAACATATAGAATTATAGAAGAGTTTGGGTTGGAAGAGACCTTAAACATAATCTCATTGCAGCCCCTTGCCATATGCAGGGACACCTTCCACTAGACCAGGTCAGCCCTTACCAGCCTGGCCTTGACCAAACACTTCCAGGAACGGGGCATCCACAGCTTTTCAGAGTGACTCGTTCCAGTGCCTCACCATCCTCACAGGGAAATATTTCTTCCTAATACCTAATCTAAATCTTCTCTCTTTTAGTTTGAAACCATTAGACTTTGTCCTATCACTCCCTGATAATCATTTTCTATCTTTCTCTTAGGCCTCTTTAGGTGCTGCAAGGCTACTGTAAGGTCTTCTTGGAAGTTTCTCCAGCATGGACAGCCCAAACTCTCTCAGCTTGTGTTTATAGAAGAGGTGCCCCAGACCTCTGATTGTCTTCATGGCCCTCCTCTGGATTCATTCCAAGAGGTCCAACATATGCCAAATTGCAGGGGGAAAAGAACACAAAACCTGAAAACATACATTTTATTTCTCACAGATAACTCCAACCTACCAAGCTATCATTTAGGCCCACTGTAAATAGATCATACATACATATGTTGTATTTCAGACAGAATATATCAGAAAATTTATCGATTTTTTTTTTCCAATTAACACCCTCAAGGAATTTTTTTATTAAAATAGTTTTCAACATTAAGTCTAGCAACTTTGATATAAGTGAGTTTCTGCTAGGGATTCTAATAGCAGAAGTTAAGCAGCAGCATTTCTATGAACTGCCATTGTAATGACCATAAATGGAACTGATAATTTCTATTATTTGCTCTAGTTTTACAGAGGATGCACAAGACTTGATGGATTTCGTACAACATGCTGATTTCTAAGTTTTAATAAAGTAATCCCAACTTTGATGTAATTATTTCTGATTAGTTTTTAATTTTGTTTACTTCCAGATATGAAATAGGTTTCTGTCTCCTCTTCTAGCATTGATTATGCAGTGTGAACATCCAGTACAACACTGCAGGTACAAATGTGGTGTTTTACTAGTACTGTAGCCCAAAAGGACATTAATGTCTGTGAGACAGCATGGATTGAACAACAATGCTACAAAAAAGCACTCAACTCTCCCCTGCTTTCCTTCCCAAATGAACAGTAAATTCAACTACCTGGCTGCATGCCCTGGCACTAAGATCTCCAGAAATGGGAGTCCAGGTAATACAATTGTATTGTATCTTACTGCACTCATAGTTGTATGTCATTTTTGTAAAAGTTTGCTCTCAAGAATCAAGCAAGCTCCTATACTTACATTCATTCTAAACTCCTCAGTGCTGGGCACCCATGGATTACATGTAGATAACATCCCCATGGATAATCATGCCTGTCTATAGGATGTGTTTCTCTCTCTTCTGACTGGGAAGGTACATCTCATGTCCCAGATCGTAAATCAAGGTGATGATCCACATCTTCATGTCAGAAGGCTAGAGTTTTGCAATGTAGTGGGCACACCCAAGTACAGTAACAGAGACATAAGTGTAGCTATTTAGAAACAGAAAAAAAATACATATTTATTTCCTCCATTTCTTTTTAAGTACTCTGGTCATTAAATAGTTCCTGATAGCTCTGCTGGGACATTCTTCTGCAGCTTCCCAGCACAAATTCATAAACTTTACTCTCATGTAGTTTACTTTCTGTGCCAGACTAGCTTAAATACTTTCTCAGAAGATATCAATCTCCATTTATGGTTTCATTACACAGGAAATCTTTCTTAGCAACTGAATTAAAGGCATGGACCTCTTCCCCCAAAACAACATCATCTCCCGTGCAAACTGCTAGATGTATTCCTCATCTATTCTGGATGGAAGAAGCCCTCAATTCGCCCGCAGGGGTACTTCCCAAGGTACAAATCTGAGGACCAAACATTAATCAGTGAGCAGATGTTGAGACTCTCTCAAGGACATCGCACGTATTGCACCACTAGATGCCACTGTCGAGACACGTTTGGTTTTTGATCCCACTTACCCAAAAACGAAAGAATGTCAAGATACATTTCTAAGTAGTGTTTTGGATAGCCTTATTCCTGAAACTTGAGGGTGAAATACAGTCTAAGAAACTAAAATTTCTAGTGAATATGGTATATTTTCCTGAAGTAGAACCAGGGAAACATCTTTCCAGACTACTGCAAGTAAAGGAGTTCATGTTGTATTTAGCTGTTTAAATAGGTATGGTATTATTTAGAGACAAAATTAAATTCTCCCAGCTGTTTGCAAGCCTACTCAAACATTACAGAATCAAAACTAAGGAGAGAAGTTGGCATGTGAGATTTCTATTTCACTTGACCAAGAAAAATTGTTAGTTCTTCCCTAGAAAAATTGTTAGTTCTTCCCTAGTTTTACCAGTCCTCTTACCAGGGAATATATATTCTTTCCTCACTGAGCTGAGAAACTTCTGTTCTTTCTGTACCAAAGACATCTAATAACTAACAGCCAGGAGAAAAAGAAAGGCACTGATAAGCTGGACTATTTTTTTCGCCTTCTTTTTCCAATCATGAAGAAAATAGGTATAATGTGGAGTAGGAGGACTCCATCCAACTATTTGATTGGGACTAAAGTAAACTTGCAATCCTGTGGCTAGATCTTAGAAAAGGAAGTTATCCCTTAATCATGTGCAGTTCTCTTGTCCCAGGAGAATGTGTTCATATGGTCCCACATTTATTTTGTTTTGTAGCTACCTGAAAAGCTATCCTTGTGAGAAATATTGTTCAGATCCTGCCCAAGGTACTTGCCAGCAGCAGGAACCATTTCCAGGCTTGGATAGGTTAGCAGAACAGGGAGACTGAGAAAGAGTGACACTCTGCAATAATTCTGATGCTGTTTTGATCAAACATGGAACTGTTTTAATTTGACATCATTTGGAAGTGAAATAGAAAGACTTGTGCTCAGAATCTGTAAGTGGCAATTCAGTGAATGTTCAGTACTTTGAAAAATGAATTAAAATCTGTAGTATTTGAAATTCAAAATTATGTTAAAAATGCAAAAACATTCATTCATTCATTCATTCATTCATTCATTCATTCATTCATTCATTCATTCATTCATTCATTCCTCATTTTTAAAAGTAATTTTTTACCATGCATGCATCTTCCCTAGCTGTTTCTGCTTAAGAGTTTGGTCAGCAGTAAACTGCTTGCAGAACACGTGGCTGCTACTTCTTGAAAAACAGCCTTATCAGCTTGCTTCTTGCTGCTTTTAAATTTAGTTTTTTAAGAGAATAAACTTTTCAGGGCAGATTACGTAGAGTGTTGGATTAAGTTTTTACTAAGCCAGTATCTTCTCAGATCAGTGAAGATATTGTAGTCCCACATCACTAGATCTGCACTGAAGTGATGTGGATTTCAAAAGTACTCCTCTTTTTAATGCAAATCAGACCAGATCTTGTTTTCAGCAGAGCCTCACAAACCTGCTTGAACCCAACAGAACAACTACAGCACAGACATGGCAATAAATGAGGACAGGGTGGAGAGGCAGGTATCTTGTGGGCCAGCTATGCATAAAGGAGGAAAATGTGGAATACACCACAGTCTGTTACACAGCTCACAGAACAATTCTAACATCTTTCTTATCAGTACTAACACTGGAATAATAGCATAATACTGCCCAGACTACAAACGGATGTTTTAGCAGAGGTATGTAGCATTTCCAAGGCCAGTGGGAAAATACTACAGAATCACTGTGAGAGCCAGGAACTCCAGGTTGGCTCACCACACTAGTTGTTTCAGCCCTTCCCATACTGGGAGTGTAAATGGTATAGAGAACGACAAGAGTATGGACACCTTGTCCTGCAAAATAGTACATTAAAAGATTATGTTAAAAAAATCACATATTAAAATGGATTTTAAGAAGAAGAAGGACTGGAAGCAACTCTCAGCTATAGCCCCTGGGTATCAGTTCACCCACCAATTACATGGTGAAGAAAACCCCAGGGGCCTGCCCTACTGGATGGCTGTGGTGATGGGATCCCTGGTTATGAGACTTTGCAAGCCCCAGGGGTGACCCTGCCACTCAAGTCCTCAGGTCCACTGTGCCCTGTCATTTGCTTTATCTTGAGGAAGATGGTCATTTCTCTCTGAACGTACCCATTTGTATTGCAGGTATTCTTCCTTACTTTCTCAGCTCTATTTTTATAGAAAATAATAGAAAGAAAGAAACAAAGATCATTTTTCATGACAAAGCTCAATAAGCAGACTTGGTTCAGCTCCCAAACAAAAAAAAAAGAAGAAAAAGTGATGAAGGAGCCTGTTTTCCCCTGTAATTCAATAGCATCCTTAAAGAGCCAACCTGTGAAAAATTATTTTTGCCTTTTAGTTGCCTTAGTAAAGAGTTTGCAGCAATGTCTCTGTCTTATGTCTTGGCTATATGGCAGCACAACAAAATCTTTATGGTATTTTACCAATGCAAGCATGTTTCATACTAAGTGGCATTATGCTATCCTTTCACCAAAGCACAGAAAAACAAGGCTGGGAAAAAGATACTCAGAGGTGGTATTCTGAGGTAAGAGGCCCATTAAGGAATTTTTAAGTGACTGGTGTTGCACAGCTGTGGAAGGGATGAGACACAAAGCACAATTTCTGTAATAAATAGGCCCAAACAGGCGGGATTTAATGATATCATATAGTTAATGTGATGATTCACTGGTTATTCTGTAAGGACATTGCTGTTACAAACCTTCCTCAGGGTCCTTTTATTTCTGCAGCCTGCTTTTATATGACTTAAAGCTTTGTATTCAGTCTTTTTCAGCCTGAAAGATTACAGCCAGATTTTTCTCAGCTCTGTCCAACAAACAGCTCTGTATTACCAGTTAAGGCAGTACCCTTGCACAGCAGCATTTGCCATGTCTCACACATAGCCAAACCAATACAACACAAACACCAAAGCCAGCATAGCTTTATACAAAAGACAAGCTGAAGGAAAAGAAAATGCAGAAAACTTCTTCTACAAAAGCAGCTTCTGAAAACTAAGAAGCTTAATTTGTCTGCTGCAGTCTTTAAAGGAGTATCTCCCTTAAACAGCTAGTAAATCTCCAATCTGGGACTCAGCTGCTCATTGCATAAAAATGGCATATGTCACTGAACCTTCCGATACCTCAGCACCTACAGATATTTTAAACCCATAAGTACTCACAATAAGTTGTGTCCAGATGGCATAAGACTTAAACGTAGTTTCTCTTTCTCCTTGGGACTTGATTATCTCCTGCCTCGCTCTTTAAATTGCTTTCAATCTTTGTATCTTCTAATTTATGTCTCTGTAAAGCATTGTCATTTTGGTAAGGTGAACTCTACACACACCTGTAAGTGGCTGCATAGGATATAAAGTAGAAGAAGATTAGGTCTGTGGTTCCAATCTGTTCTGCAGAAGGAAAAAACAATCCAGAGATGAAAGGACAATAGGAATTACCAGCTGCTAAGACAAAAGATAAACAAAACCATTATTCTCCCATCAGTCAAGAAAGCAGAAAAAAAATTCCAATGTAACCTCATGTACTTCATCTTGGATTTCTTTTCTCAGATCCTAAAATGTAGCTAGCTACATAATGAAAGAAAGTCCATTAGAATTTTTTAAGGAGTTTTTCCTGAAAGTATATGAACAAATATCATCCTGTTACCTTCAACAGAGTGTTCAGTCACTCTAGCAAACAGCAGTAATTCATTCAATAGCACATTGCCCTGGCACAGCAAGCACACAATGCCAAAAACAATATACATGAAGTGCTAGGCATTTGCCTCATGCACCTGAAAAACTGGTAGGGAGGTAATTTCTTCTCTTAGTGCAAGAGAGAATGCTACCAGTGCATCTCTCATGCTGTGAGACGAGTACTGAAAATGTTAATGCCTCTCAATGAAGAAATCAGGCTACCAACAGCTGCCCATTGTGCCCCTTGCACAAGGAGAGAGGAAAGCATTCCTTTGTCTCCTGGGGCACATGACAGCCTCCCCATAAAACTACAGCTGCTAGAAAGAGTTCAGGTTTGTGACTCTGTAACATATCTAATTGGTCTTTTCTTACCGTGTCTGTAAAGCTGTACATGCAGCAGTAGATATTTATAATGTTTGTGCATAGTTCAGACTTACATATATGCAGCTTATAAAATAATTAGATATACCAGTGCTAGTCAGAATTTCTACATGCTGCTAAGCAAATGGGGCTGATTCAAAGCACTACAGATATGACCCCTTTCACAAGCCATTTTACCTCAGAATACTTTTTTGTGTCCAATTAGATCTATCCCTCCTGCCAAATGATATCAGCATTTTAATTCTCTAAGGCAAGATAAATCCCAATTCTCCTTATGAAGGATTTAGATTAAAATGAAAAATGGAAAAAAAAGGCCTGTACAAGTTTGTAACAGTCAGCTTGTCAAAAATGTACATTTTGAAGCTGTACTGTGAGAAATGATGATACTAAAAAAAAAAAAAACTAATTCAGCTGAGCTCATAAATCTGATGATTACTGTGAAATATTAACACTAAATAGATCTGTTACACTGTCTAGAATCTGCTCTTTATGGTGAGTTAAAGAAAAGCATTGGCCATCTCTGGGGTGCTCTACACATTATCACAGAGGCTTTTTAACAGCTGCTGGGCTATTTTGTCCAGAAGGAGAGTATCAGAGAGACATGGAAGTTGTAGATACATTTCAGATACCAAAGTACCAAAAGGGAACAACATCATTAATAAAACGGTGTGATCTGAGAGATGCAATCTAGTGAACAACTTTAACCAGGATCCCAGAGAAGTCCAGAAATGGAAGTGAGAAACTAGTAAAAAAGATGAACGGCTTAAAAGAACTCAGCACTAACTCTGCTTGAATGGAATCAGTGCCTTCCAGAGGAAAAAGGCAGGATGGTTTCTTTAAAAAAAGTACCTGTAATCCTTTCTTATTCATTACCTGTTTCCGTAAATTAAAATTATCTCGTGGTGTTGAGAAATAGGCACTGTGTTATTCCAAGGATCTATATTTTTTTACTCTTACACTTAGGCAAGTAGAAATATTTCAGTTGATACAAGTGCTAGTACAGGGCTGATTTTCTTTCTGTCTCTGTACAGACAGTGCCCACTTTGGAGCGCAGCTCCCTTCCTGGGACTCAGCTAGGAACAGAAATGTAACATATGGAGCTGTTTGTAGAATCAGCATTGAAATTTAGTCAAGCAACTTTTGTAATTTTAAATTCATTCTGACCCAGCAGTTATTCCCTTTCTATAATTAAATGTATCATCACTGCAATAGGAACCGTATCTGAGGTTGCAGAAATGTTACTTTAGCAAAAATGAACATGATAAACACTGCCTCATCAAAAATGGAAAATGCTCGAAGATGTTAACTTTTCAGAAAGAAACAGTTAACAAGTCATCTAAGCTGTTGAAAAATATTTTTTACCTATTTTCACATGACTGTGGTTTTACAAAAACTATCTCATAAGCAAAATAATATATTCTATAATGCACTTAGCATTGCACCCAAAATAATTTCTGCCCATTGTAACAAAGGCAGACTTTTACTTCAGCTCCAAGTAATGCATCTCTGGGATTCTTAGGCTGCCAGGTGTTTTATATAACATGTTTATCGAAAAAGAAAAAAAAAAATGCTCTGTTCCTATAAAAATAGCAGGTCTCATCATATTAACACAGTCAAAGCAATCTCATATGCAAAAGAAATGAAAATAGCTACAGCAGGTCGATAAGGAGCAACTGTATAGGAAACAAAAGAAGCCAACATAAGTGATGAATTTTGAATTTTGAATAAAATGAAAAGTTCTAACATAAAATTTACAGAGTGTGAATGCCTCATTGATTGCCAATGCTATCTGACAGCTTGTACAACAGTCCAACATTACTTACTGACACGAAAAAGCATTTCTGTATTACACATCATGACCAGTTTCAGGTGGGCAAACGTCACTGCCAGAGAGGAAACAGTTAGTGAAAAAGAAAAAATAAGTAATCTGTGAAATGGCTGAGGTTACAGCCTAAGAAAGCCACATGCTAAGGCTTTCTCCTATGAATCTCCTCTCTTCCCCATAGGATGGAGTTATATACATGGGCCCATGCTAATTTACAGAGAGGAAGCATAGACACATGAGAAAGTGGTTTTGTACTAATCCAAAAATATAAACGAGCCTGAGTGTATAAATATAAGAGAGGTTAGGTTTCTAGAACTATAAATGTTTTATTATTGCAGGTAAACAAGTCAACCACTGAGATACAGAAATTCAGTTGTAGGCATAACAAACTAAAAATACTCCTATCAAAATTCACTTGACATCTCAGCTTAAAAAAGTCCCAGCCTTTAGCAAATATAATTTAAAGGAAAAAAAATATAATTTGTTCAAATCTAGTCCAAGCTTTGACGTAAGATAATTTTTTTAATCAATTGAATGAAAAACTAGTTCTCTTCCTCATCCAACTAAAGACCTCTGTTACAAACAATTAACAAACGCCTTGACAAATTTATCTCTCTTTTATTTTGAAGCTCAACATTTAACCTTATTACATACTGAGTATTGCTTTCTGCAAATTAATTTTATTTTTAGATTAAATAATTACAGCACTTTTTTTTTTCTTCCAAGAAGATGCTACCATCAAAAAGTAATTATGGGATACATTCTCCCCATTCATGTTTTACCATTAAAGGCATTGCCTGAAAAATTAATAAACCTTATTTAAGATTACATTTGGCAAGGTAAGACTTGATATTTAATAAGCATAAATATAATTTTTTCCTTATAGACTGAGTAGAAAAATTTAGTCAATAAAAAAATTGCTAATTATATTTTTTCACTATTCCCAAGGCAGATATTTTGATATTATATCAAGAATGTTAACTTTTTGACTAGTGCTAGTTCTGCTTACCAGGAGTCTGCAAAGAGTATATATTTACCTTGTAGAGACCCCAACTGTGAATATTGAGGACAAGAATATCTCTGTAACAAGAAAATAGTTAGAGGCCCTACAATGAGAATGAGCATGACTTGAGAATTTAGTTACTTACAATGAATTAAATGCCTAGAACCACAACAAGGTTAGTATTTGCTTAAGCGTTGGTGTTTTTCTGAATGAAACAATTCATTGTCACACAGAATCAGAATTTGCATGCTGATGGATTATTCATTAGCCTATTATCAATTAACCTGAAGAAAACAAACAAAGGACTTAAACTGAGGAAGAAATTAGTTTAAATTCTTTTGAGAAACCTAAAAACATTTGAGATAAGCAAATTTTTGTTCTAGCCTTCACATTTAATATTGCCAGTGTAAATGACAACTATAAAACCTAGGAATTACTTCATCCTGTCTGAATTGGGATCCAGTTTAGTTCTGAGCCTGCAACATAAGTAATTTTGTAATCAGATTAAAACATTTCTACTGAGCTTCTACTGCCATTAAAAACATCTGCAGTGTCACATTACGTGCGTCTTTCAAGATTTTACAGCATCATCTGTCCCATGTGTATCTTGGTTAAAATGCTTGTCTTAGTCTTTTGTGACAGCTTTTCAAATAAGTTTTCCCTCTCTACTTACACAGGCTCATTTTCTATGCTGGCCAACACTTTTTAAAAAAAACCACACACCATCCAGGGCAAATATAACAATAAGCAGTGTTCCACCATTGTATAGATCCATTTCCATTGGGTGGCTCCACTGGATTCAAGGTATGCTAAAATACTATTTTCTGAAGGAAGAATAAGAATACAGGATTTTGAAACAGCTGTAGCCAGCAGTAGATGTCCTAACAGCATTAAATTAAATCTTGTCCATGGCCAGTCTTTTTTCACTTGTATTTTTCCAGCAATTGACTTTGCCTTTGTTCTCATGCGGCTCTGAACTGTGACTTGGCAACATGAGATTGGCAAAGTGAATGAATTTTTCAAACTGATACTAAATGATGGACAAAATGCCAGCTGACTAGAGATAGCTGTCATGACATGTAGAAAATCTACCACTACTATAGGTAAGTAATAAATTACAATCCTCTTAATTTTTTTTTGTGTTTCAGTCAAAAATACCATGAAGAGCAAATGAATTTATCCTGCCCTTTTTTGGTTCCCCTACCACTTTGCCTGGCTCTGTTTCCTGGATTGCAGCAGTTCTGTAGAGGTATATGAGTTAGCAGTTTGTCTAAGTGTGTCAGAAAGAACATGTTGACTGAGAGGAATAAATAAAATGCTGAAAGTACAAAAAATGGAAAAAACGCCTTCTCTGTCACTGTAGAAATTTAATTAAAATTTTTAAAAAGAGAAAAAAGTTTTATTTGTAGCTTCAAAACTGCCGAAATATTATGCAGCTCCCATTCATTTGAATAGGAATATATAAATGTAACAAGTCATGCCCCTGTATTTTTGCAAATATTGAAAACTTTCTTTTTTAACATTAAAATTACTATTAAATACTGAAACTGATTTCCATTCAAGAAAACACTGATAGCCTAACATCATTTAGTCCATCTTAAATGCAGCCAGGACCTCCATGTTTGGTGTGATCAATTGTCAGTTATGGTAAACAACTACCATTAGCAACCTCTATACGAGAAACAATAAAGCATTTACAGCACTGTAAACTTCAGTGCATTTTTTTTTCAGTGTGCCCTAAAGATGATTTAACTATCTTAACAACAGCTTCCCAGCCATTTTCCCCAGCAGCACAATAATTTCCAAGTGTCATGTTTATATACTTGGTATTAGCAACCCAAACTTCAGAATATTTTAACCTAGTCATAAAAGAAACTACTCTTGCCAGCCTGGATCTAATTTCGTGCCATAAATCTCTTCAAGCAGGAAATCCTTAGCAAGAACACCTTTGATATGTTATCTTGCACCACCTCCATTGCAGGTTGTGATGCTGCTATCTTTTCTCCACTCTTCTCTGTTTCCAGCAACACATTTCTTCCACTTAGGGGGACCTCTATATCTGTGTGTCCATAATGCCTTGAAGTGACATAAAACTGAAAGCTTTTTTTTCCAATTACTTCTTCTACCTTGCTTTCCCTTTTGCCCTTTTGTGGGTATGAATTGTAGAAAAAAGAATATGGGGACTGAGAGTCTTAGTCTGTACTATAGGCTGTGGCTGTCCTGTCCTAAATATGAGTCAGAGCAGTCTCAGTTACTTTCTGCTGCCCTCAATATCCATTAAAAAAATCACAGGTATATACAGCTCACTCTCAAGCTAGTATTCCCTTCAAAATGTTCCATGTCCATGCCCTGTTTTCTGTAGAGGCCATCTGCACCCAGAGAAAGGAAAGGCTTCAGAAAGCAAATTTACACCCTATAGGGCATTTTTGTTCTGAATATGGCACAGGGAGGCCCTAATGAAATAAAGAAACCATCCAACACATTTTTCTGAGGGACTCTGCAAGATGTATATTGTTCAGGTGCATTGCCAACAGTTTATTCAGTAACATCAAGTATATGCAATGGTTCTGAAGTGTATTACAAATATATGGAAATCTAAAATTAATGTGTTTAGCATTATATCATCTATTGAAGGAAGGAACTTTTTCTTGTCACTTGTTAATAGTATTGAATGTAAAGATAGATCAAAAATAGATCTTAAAAAATTAAATGTTTTCTGTTTCTCCCTATGTTCAATACCTACAAATTTAGACATTTTAGAATTTTATCCCCTTTATTCTCATATCTCTCTCTCTGTTTGGCCACAGAATTTAAGCAGACTAATTAAGCTTCACTTCCATTTTTTCCCATTATTTTGACATCCTATGACTGAAATCTTTCAGAGCTAAAAAATGAAAAGGGATGGTGTAAACTTGTACTATTTTACTTTTTTTAAAAAAACCCTTCAAAATACTTAGGATGCATGATTTTGTTTTCGAACTTCAGTTTGAAACAGAAGCATATTTCAATGGGGAATCTTTTCATTGTAAAATCTTTCAAGTGAAAAGAATTGGCCAACAGTACTCATGTCCATAGTACTGAAGATTTTCAAGCTCTGATTCAAAAGTTCCTCAGCCACAAATCAGTGGAGTTTGGGAAAAAGTACTGAAGAGTTCATGCTTGAACAGAATTTAATGTCTTTCTTCAGCAATGTATGTTGGCCACAATAAGAAACAATATGCTGGACTAGGCAGACTTTTGCTCCAATGCCACAGGAAGAATTTGGCTTTTTTTCTGGAAATGAAGTTTTTTCCAGTTTACATTCAGGAATAACAAACCTAATGGGGTAGACTTCAAACCTCATACAACATTGAGCTGATAATTATAACAGACTTTGTACTGTAAAATACATTGTATTACCCATAAAATATACTAAAATAGCTAAGCCCAGTGAAATTAACTTTCCATGGCTAGCCAGTGATGAAGCCATGATGCTTCACTATTGTACTAAATCCTTAAAGCTAGCATATTTTTAAGTATGCAAATTTGGCCAAAGAAGCTGATGTCTGTCTTTTGATTCAGACTGTAATTTTATTGGAAAAAGACTACCAGAACAGACTAAATGTTCTACATATAATTGCAGAGGATCTTGTGATTCTTGGCGATGACATCACAAAAACAGAGAAAAAAAAACTGAGAATGTATTCCTTAAAAAAAAACAACTTAATTACCACATTAGTTCCCTTTTACCTTTTCATCTGTCATCATAGTGGACTGACACATAGATACAGAACTTCCCAAGTATATGAAAATTGGACTCTAGTGAGAGGTTCTTGGAGTGAAGTAATAGCCAGAAATTGCACAGAATCTGTAAGTGTTCACAGCCATCAACTAAGGGAATGAGATTCCAAAAGTTACAAGAAGCACACAGGATAAAATAAGAGTTGCCCTTCATACAGACAGATTCACATACATCCACCTTCAGACATGACAGAAATATAAGCATGAAATAGAAATATATTAGAGTCATGTTTTCACCAGTTTATTTAGCTGACTGTAGCACAGGGAACTTACTATGAATTCTGAAGTACTTTCTTTAACAAGGTATGGTAAGCTACCACTAATACAGTGTACTAAGGACAGAATTCTATAGTGTAGGCAAGCTTATTTTTTATACTAAGCATGCATTTTTATTTCCTGAATGTCATCCAATCACCCCTACCCACTTTGAAGTACTACAACTAGCTCCTCTCTTTACTCAATTTTAGCCTGTTTTGAAACAGATGTATCTTCTGTAGCCTTTTTGCTTGGGCAAGTCTTTGCCTGAACTTTTACAATTTATTTTAGTCTCCATATAAGTCAGCATGCATTAGCCTCCAAATCTCTCTCCCTCCCTCTCTCTCTCTCTCTCTCTCTCCCTCTCTCTCTCTCTCTCTCTCTCTCTCTTGTCATTTTTCCCAGTCATAGGATGCCAGAATGGAATGCAGTATTTCAGGTGTAGTCATCAATGCTAAAGGGGAAGGAAGATATCATCTTCCTCCTTTGCTGACAGAATATGCCACCTCCACAATAAAATTACCGTATCCCTTGTTCCTCCCACCCTCTTCCCATCTCTAAGAATGCATTCCTTTCAAAACACTTCAGATGTAGCAACCCAGAAAGATGCAAAGTCTTGAGCTAAAGCTGGAGAAGGATGGGAAGGCAAAGCAAGGCAGGAAGAGTTTAGTAGAAGAGGACTGTATAAACCTATATGTGTCACAGTGGTCAAATGCAGGTAAGAAAGGATCAATAATCATGAAGGAAACGAAGCAGGGAACTGATTCACCAAGCTTTTTAATATTGTGTATTCAATCATACTTCTGGAAGAGAATCTACCCAGGCAGAGAGGTTGCATTTTGAGTCTGTTTGTCAGACTGTAAACAATGACACAATGTGTAAGACAGGGGAGAATCAAACCCCATATGTTCTCAAATCTGCTGAGCCTTTTATATGCCTTTTTTGTTTTGCTTTTTTTGTTGTTTTTCTGTTGGTTTTTTTTTTTGTTTTTTTAAATGGGGAATTTGTAAGATTCAACTCTTCCCTATAAAGACTTCAGTTACAACTGGAAGATGAAAAGGTTTTCATGAAAAAGGCTTTCCATGGAAATATTCCCAACTTGCAGTCCTCTGTGGTTGGAGCTTCCACAACCCTGAGTGCTGGAGTCAGCCACCCTTACTTGCCAGGGAAGCAAGGGCAAACCAGGAAACACCCTTGGCACCACAGGAGGCTGCAAATCCTTGGAATAGCACTGCCTGCAAAGTGAGGAATGAGTGGGACTGTTGAGAGAAGTGTGAGGAACACATTGGCCCAAATTCCCTGCATATCTGGGTTTCTGCTTTTCTGAGACAAAGAACAAAGCAGTGTGTTTCAGCTCTGCCTTCCTTTCCCCACTACAGCTCAGGGACTGCCCCAACCTATGCCATCCTTTAAGAATCCCCTAGAAAGCATGAGCAGATGTGACCTGGAACCCAGCACCTCAATACAACATGGTGCCTTTCTTACACACTGTAACAAAGACAACATCACCAGTTGGCAAAAAAACAGGATTTTGAGTTCAGCATCAGCTGGGAGTGATGTATGCATGTAGCAAGTCAGGTCACCATGGCCCAGAGTAATGCTAATCCAACAAATAATCCACTCAGCCAAATTCCTAGTTTTGCCTTCAGACATCTAGATTGACATCCCAAGAGGATATGAATACACAAGCTTTCCAGCTGAAGCCTACTCATATTATCCACCCTGCACTGTGAATCAGAGTAATAAAGAGTAATAAGAAAGCAGGTCATTTTGGTCCTTCCAGAAGGACTAAAATCAGGAGACTTATTTTGTTGAAGGAAGAGTTTTACTGACTGTAGTGATTTACTCTTAAGTAGAATTTACTTGGAAAATAACTTAGGTCTTAGAAATACACTTGCATACTTAAAATTAGAATAATGAAAAAGAAATCACCATTTTAAAATCCATGTGGAAATCCATCAAAGTTAGCTTAAAAGTAAGACATGAGCAAAGCAAGAATAAAAGCATGTTTAAAATTAAAAAAAATTAACCTGACTTGTTTAAGCATGTTAAACTCTCAGTTATGTTGTGATGAACTTGTAAGTGGTTGTTCAGCTTGGCTCGTGTTGCAGATATTCTACATGTCAGAACATGCCAGTCTGGAGTATGGGCAGAGGAATAAACACACAGTGGTAGCATCTGGAATACAGCAAGTTCTCTTCCCAAATCTTTTTTTCTAGCACATTTCTGACTCCAGCACTGCTAGCTGGTTTTGCTGGAGGAAGTCACCATTGGTTCCTCTCATTTGAGTAACAGATTTTAACAATAAAACACTACTGGGAAACCTGGTGACCAGCTAAAAGATCTGTCTTCAGTTTCAGCGGTTTTCAGCACTGGGAGCACTTTTCAGATGGGGGCACTTTTTCTCCTATGGTCCCTTCTATTCCAAGCTAAGTATGCAGGAGTCTCTAGAAGTTAGAGCAGTGCACTGTGACAGACACCCAATTAATATATTTAAAGATGCAAAAAAAAAAAGATTACTTTTGGCTAAAATATTTTTTTCTGTTAGTTCTGTCAAACTTTAATATGTTTTTTCTGTAATAAAAATCAACATTCTCTATATTAACTCCCATTTTTTTCAATATAACAAATGGAAAACATACAAGAAAATGCAAACATAGATTCCTTGGAGATTGTCTTCTGCATAGCTTCAATCAAAGATTATCACATGAATTTAAGTACACCGAAAAAGAAAACTGAATCCTGAATTTTTATGGGTGTGAACATGTGAATCCTGAATAAAATTCAAACTAGAATTCAGGCAACATTTGGTTGTAGTTTTATGACACAATCTTAAGGATTCTGATGGTCTTTGCTCTAAGGAAGCCAAGCCTCAAGGGAAATAGGTGTCCCTTGGAGGACCTGCTGGATCTCTCCATGTGAGGAAGCAGACAGAACTTGCAGCTTGTTCCTCCACTTTTGTGGGAATATATTTTTGGTGGAAGAGAAGAATTCTGGTCTCTGTGCAATTGCTCACTTGGTTTATTATCTTTAGCACATTATGAATACCCTTCCAAGGTCACTTCCTATGAAGTGCTGAATATCTTCACACAATATTGAGGCAATGTACAAACACTTCACAGAAGAAGCAAAAATCCCCCTGTTGATAATGAAAATTAAAAAATAAAAAAAAAATATGACTGCTATTGAATAGAATCCTAGCTCAAGTTGTTCCAACTCCTTGGGCATCAGCTGTAGCCAGGCCACTCAAAAAGTATATCCAGAATTGTTTAGTATTTGCCCAAGGGGGAATTGAGAAGATTATTTAGGATGGGATCCATCTCAGTGAACTTAATTAACAGCCTTAAATTTCAGTATATAAAATAATCTTTCAGATTTTTTTAAGGACAGTAGAGTGACATAAGCACCTACCAATGATACTTTATTCTTTTCTAAGCTGAGAGCCTTAAATGGGGAATAGCAGTGCCAAAATGGTCAAGTAATACAGTTATCACAGGTTGTCCCTGCGACTCTCTTAGGTAGGTGTCCCTTCTTCACTTTGTGGAAGCTGAATTACTGGAGTACTGATTTTCAAAAGCAAGCAGATCTCATCACTGTCACATGAAGCAAACCTTAACCTTCTGAAGAAGGATGGTCAGAGATTTCCTTCATGATTCCAGATGACCAGCACATCATCCAGCCTCAGCCTGGAGTGGCAGAGAGACTGAAGCATTGTCTCAACCCCATCACCCTTTAACATGAGCTTCTCAGTCAACCCCTGGAAATATCAGCCACAGGAACAGTTTCCTAATGGTAAATTAACTTCCCATTTGAGTCCTTTAGCCAAGACTATTGCACTATTTTGCAATATATACTCACAATATTTTAAACTATAACTATAGTCTAACTCAGGCAGAAGTTTTGCATAACCTTTATACAAAAAACTATGAGATAAGTTTCTATGGGCTGTGCAATGCAAATTCACAAATCAATCAATCCTAACAGCCAAAACTGACCTGAAAACATATCAAGGCTGGGTTTTTTTCATTTTCCTAGTATATATTACAAGCACATGGAGGTAATGCACTTAGTGTAGATGAACTCACCAGAAAGTACCATTTTTTTTTCAGAGTTTGCCTCTAAGAAAAGTTGCTCTATTTAAACAAGAAGAAATCAGATTACAAGTGGTTTTCTTCCTCTTGCAAGCTTAAGCAAATTTAGCAGGTACAATTTACTACCAAAATAATAGGAAAGAATAGGAAAATACCTGTTATATATCATTTGCATTACTGCAGCACATTCAAGCACCTGTCAGCAAGCACTCCACAGAGATGGAAAGAAACCATATCCCCTGCCAAAAGAGCTAACCTGCTGTGAAGGACAAGAGGCACAGTCCCATCCAGGCAGTCATGAAAAGCCTGAACTGCTAGGAAAACTGTGGTCAGCACAATGAGTAGATCAGTGTAATTGCTCTTAATTGTATTATTTAATTCAAAATTACATTGTATCTAAACATTTTATAAAACATGGTTATGGTTATGCTGATTTAGTATTTTTCTATGGTTTATTTTTGATAATATATTGTTACCTATTTTTAAAAGCCATCTCCTTTTGGAAACTACTTATCGGTCACTGAATTTTACTGTTGTCTAGTTGGATAATTCAGGGGCAGGTGTATTTCTTTTGTTCAAAGAATTTTCATAGATTAAGAGAACAAGTCTTTCTCATACAAAATGCAGAATATCTTTACCTATCTATTTTTCTGAGCACTATACTAAGAGGCATGTCAACAACCTCTCAACCAACTAGTGCCACTGTTGTTCTAACTCAACATCAAAGCAATAACTTCCCAAAGTTCTGGAACTGCTTGTGAGTCAAAGATCTAATTTGTATCACTAATACTTCAGCCACTCCATATTTTCTTTTCTCCATAATCTTCAGGCAAAGAGCATGCTGGTCCATCAGCGGGACAGCTCTTGCCTGTCACCCCAGCCCCAGACTTTGCTGCACTGCAACACCACTGTCAGGCTACAGAGAGGAGAACAATCCTACAGAAACTGGTGTTTTAGTTCATTATTCTCCAGATTCTGGGGCTGATTTTATCAAGACTTCATACTAGATTCATCTGTTCATTTCCCCTATGGCTTTTGGCAGCTCTGAGATTCCTGCTGATTCTACCAAAAAAAAAAGGAACATCGTTTATCAGGAGAGCAGGAGTTTAACTCTGACATGCGGGGAGAAGGAAATCTTGTGTAGGCAGTCAACAGGATAAGGAAAGCCCAAAGGAGTCATCGCCTCAAAATGTTCTGTTTCACATAGCTGAAACTGGTTATTTGTATACACTGGTGGATCTTTTGTGTTAATTAGGTGTTATTTAATGATCTCAATCCCTTTCTAGGGACCAGTGGCCGAATAACAGCCCACATGGCAACTCACACGATTCACGAATTCCTCAAATACCCGCTCTGTGGGGTAACATAAAGGAGTTACTCGGTTGCAAACCAGACTTTGTTACACCCGAGCTGTTCAGCCCTGCCAGGACGGTTCTGGGACAGCCACAGCGACCGAAGCTGGTAAATATTTTACACACAGTCAGGTACTTACAGGCTTTTCCTCACCATAATAAAGTTTAAGTCTCAGTCTTGAGCTGCCGATTTGCAAGTCCATTTCTTTTCTTAAAAATCACTATTTTATTTATTTTAGGATCTCTAAAGTTCCCGGTGGGTTTTAGTGTAGTTTTGGTGTTATTTTGGTTTGGGTTTCTTTGTTTGCTTGTTTTTTTGCTTTATCTCTGGAGCTCACTCGGTGTATTTTGTGGCTGCTGTTGTTCCCTCCTCTCCCGTAACGCGATCCCTGGGTAGGCGGGCGGGGGGCAGTGGCCGCCAGCAGCCGGCACGGCACCCCCCGCTCGAAACCCACCGGGATTCCCCGTCCGGCCGCCGGCCCGAGCGCGCCCACGGTGGAAGCCGCGGGGAACGGCGCCCAGCAGCCGCGGCGAGGCAGGCACAAGTCCGGCGCTGCGAGGCGGGGAGCGGAGCTCTCCCTTCCAGAGGCGGGCGGGACCCGCTCAGCGCCGAAAGAGCCGAGCTGAAGCCCCGCATGGCGCGGCTCCACATGGCGCGGCCCCGCTCGGCGGCAAGGTGAGTCTCCGGCAGCAACACCTGGGCCGGGGGCAGCGGGGGACGGGACTCGGAGCCCACCCTCCCGCGGGCTCCCGGGCGAGGCAGCCCGGCAGCGGCGGCTGAGCTGGAGCGCGGGGGCGGCGGGCGGGAGACGGGCGGGGCGCGGGCGGCGGCTCCCCCTGGCCGGGCGGCGCTTGGTTTCTCCTGCCAGCGGAGGCAGGGCCAGGCTCGGCGAGGGTGGGCGCGGAGTCGGCGGCGAGCTCCGGCGGAGTTTGTTCTGTGCGCGGGGCGGAAGGTGAGCGACGGGGTCCGGGACCGGGCTCGGCTCGGCTGCGCTCCGCGGTGGGTTTTGGGGGCGGGAGTTTGTAGCGGCCGCGGAGCGGAGAAGAAAAAGCCCCGCGAGGCAGGGACGGCAGGTGGGGAGCCACGGGACACGGTGGGTGGCTGCGGGTCAGACCCTCCCCCTCCGCGCTACTCCGGTGGAGTCGACGGTCGGGTGGGAGGGAAGGTGGTGGCGTGAGCTGGAAGTGGGCGAAAACTTGTTCCTCCGCGTGTTCTCCCGCTCCGCCGCGGGGCCGGGGCCACCCGAGCGAGTCGCGTATCGGGGGCGGGGGACGAGCCGGGGGAGGGCGGGTGGGCGCGGGCAAGGGGAGCCGCGCCGCCCTCGCCGCTGCCGTCTCCCTTTCCTCCCTTGCCGCAGGTCTCGCTGCGGGAAGCGGAGCGGAGCCAGCCCCCGAGGGGAATCGCCTGCCCCCGAAGAAAGCCGGAGCCGGAGGCGCCCGGAGGGAAAAGTTGCGCGCGGGGCCGGGCCGGGCGCGATGCCGGGGCGCGGCGCGCTCTGCCTGGGGCTGCTGCTGCCCGTCCTGCTGGGCTGCGGCTCGGCTCAGCCCGGCGGCTGCCCGGCCCTCTGCGAGTGCTCGGAGCCGGCCAAGACGGTCAAGTGCGTGAACAGGAACCTGACGGCGGTGCCCCCCGACCTGCCGCCCTACGTGCGCAGCCTCTTCATCACCGGCAACCCCCTGACCGACCTGCCGGCCGGCGCCTTCCCCGCCCAGCGCCTGCCCGACCTCGCTTCCCTCAACCTCAGTGGCAACCACCTGCGGACCGTGGAGGCCGGCTCCCTCGCCCTGCCCGCCCTGCGGCAGCTGGACCTCAGCGGCAACGCGCTGGTCTCCTTCAGCCCGCAGGCCTTCGGGGAGGGCGGCAGCCCGCTGGAGGAGCTGGCCCTCCGCGGGGCCCTGCGCGACCACGGCGTCCTGCTCAGCCTGGCCGCCCTGCTGCAGTCCGGGGCCCTGCGCAACCTCAGCCGCCTGGAGCTGGCCGACAACGGGCTGCTGCTGCTGCCCGCCGGCATGTTCACTGCCCTGCCGGCCCTGCGGCAGCTGGACCTCAGCAACAACTCCCTGGTGGGCCTGCGAAATGTCTCTTTCCAGGGACTGGGCCGGCTGCAGAGCCTCAACCTCAGCGACAACTCCCTGGGTGTGCTGTGGAACAGCACCCTGGCCCAGTTCCGCAGCCTGCCCGCGCTCCGGCGCATCGTCCTGGGCCACAACACCTGGGTCTGTGACTGTGCCATCGAGGACCTGGTGGCCTGGCTCAAGGAGAGCGACCAGGTGGAGGGCAAAGAAGCCCTGACCTGTGCCTCTCCTGATAAGATGTTGGGCAAAGCCCTGCTGAAGATCAATGGCTCGGATCTGAACTGCTCCGTGCCCATAGACCTGCCTTCCCAGCTACAGACTTCATATGTCTTCCTGGGGATAGTCTTGGCTCTCATTGGGGCCATATTCCTCCTAGTTTTGTACTTGAACCGAAAAGGAATCAAAAAGTGGATGCACAACATCAGAGATGCCTGTAGGGATCACATGGAGGGCTACCACTACAGATACGAGATCAATGCAGACCCCAGGTTAACAAACCTCAGTTCCAACTCGGATGTCTGACAAAATGCCCCAGATGAGGGGCGGTGCAAAGTACCTATGCATGAAAAGTAGACTTACGCTTTACCCTTGTGCTTGCTTCCATCTCCCCTGAAAAGTCTCAGACGTGCTTGTAACTTGAAGGGGACATGCCTCCCTCCCTGTGATGTCAAGTTAATTTTTGTTTTGAGACACTGGACTGCTGAGCATGGCGTTCAGCTGTGTGTAGGAAACAAGCTGCTACTTATTTTCCTCCTTACTTGTCTGCACTTGTGGAAAATCGTTTTTCAAGATGTCAAAAGAAAAAAAAAGGATTCTCTCTGATGATCCAAAGCCACCAGAGTTTATAAAACATTTACTGATGCAGACGCCATTCAACAAAAGCTGCCTCAACTTTTTGGGAAAAAAGTTACATGTTCCTCTGTGCCAGTTTTGATCTTGTATATTTGAATTGAGATGTGATGATTACATTTCATAGACTGTCTTGAGATTTTAAAAACCAAACCATCTCCTTTTAACTGCTCTTCAGAAGGAAATCAAATAGCAAGCATGCACAAATACTGTATAGTTTTACATGTTAGGAAATTTATGATCTCAGTAAGTCTCTTACTATTTTGTAGTTATTTTTGATTGCAGTTTATGTGATAGAATTTTTTATACAAACTGCATCTAAACTCCATCTTAACTCATCTGAACTGTTAAATTCAATAAACAGTCTTACAAGAACTGTTGTGTTTGCTGTTCAATGAGAAGAGTATGGACATCAAAGAATGTGAATAGGGCTATAGTCTCTGAAGTAATAGCCCTGCAGTAGTAATATGAATAAAAGTTTATACAAATGTGTAGCTTAGGGCCATAAGTGTTTGACTATTTTGTGATAGATGCTAGGGGAATTATAATGAGAATTAAACACCGAGAGCAGTTTCACTTGGCACAAACCCCTCAGACTGCTCTCTGAAAGCACCTGCATAATGTCAAGACATGCTAGGGTCAACTTTCTGGAAAGGTACAAACTAATCGAATTTTCATAAGGTCTTGTCTACCAAATTAAAAAAAAAATTAAATTGTGGAGTTGGTAAGCTAAAGAAAATTTTACCTGAAAGGATTTGCTTATTATAAAAAAGCATACTTATGTGTCCTGAACTAAATTAAATGCAGCTCAATCGTGCGGTCAGCAAGCTCTAGGCTTGTGCATCACTACAGCATTTATTAGATTGCTGTTTCATTTTCAAGGTCTCAGTGCTTGTGAAGTTCTGTAGCGATCTACATCCAGTGACTTGATGGAACTTTACATTTATCTTAATGCATTTAACAGGTGCACTTTAGTATGGTGTGTTGCTTACTACTTGCTTGGGAATGCATTTTCTTGTAAATATATAAAGCATGCAAAAAAATCCTTCAGAATGCCTAATTTAAGTTGCAGTTCTGACCACAAATAGAAAGATTAGCAAGAACCTTGCCGTGGCTGCCAATAATTAGTGCACTTTTTCTAATCTATTTATGGTTTCTTAATGAAAAAAAAAATACACCAGCTGTAAAAGTGTGATGTGACTTGACATATACGAGTTTATCTGTGGAGCTTTTTCCATGGTCACAGTTACTTGAAGCTCTTGAGCATCTCTCAAATTTTATTAATTGCTGGCTAATACCTTTTGCTTTCAAAAGTGACAGTTTTCTCATAGATGTATATGTTTGGTAAGAACTCATAAATATAAAATAGTCTTTACAGTATCAGAAGAAATATAATCTATTTTGGGCATCGGTATTATTCAAAAGCATTTTTCATCTTGTGATTTCGGACAAAGCAAGTAGCACAACTTGCTTTTGACTAATTTTCTACTGCTTTAAATTGGATTTGTTTAATGGCAGTGATTATTTTTTTTAATGTACTTATGTGCATTTACCCTTGAAAATAAAAAACTAATGGATATTTGGTACAACTATTGTTTTGTAAATCAGTATATTTTGCAATTAATGTGAATTAAAGTGATAGTGTATCTCTCCTGTAATTTAAATGTATGAGCAATATTTGGCATATGAATTAAGTTTGTGGATTCTTATAAAGCAGGCTGCCCGTCTGAATATTAGCTGCCCATATTTTAAGGATAGTGTGAAAACCTTAGTGTGAAGAACTATTACTGCTGCCACTATGCAAACCGTTCATACTCGGTCTACATCAGATAATTTATGTAAGAAGCTAGAATTTACAGTAGCTATGCAGTGTGCTTTGTTGTATCAGTTATTCTGGAGATTATCTACTTCACTTACCTGTACAGTGCCAAGAGGAGTAGAGCATCATCCTTGCTTAAGATGCTCCTGTAATATAGTAGATAAAATATGTGCAAACCAAGCCATTTCTTGGGCAATTTCCTGAGTTTTGTTAACGGATACTTTAAAGTAACTACAATAAAAGCAATTATCCATGATGTGTTAATGTAATGGCCGTGCATTTGTAGAGCTGTGTAAGGACAGGCAACGACTTTAATTGCAGTCTCTCATCAATGGAGCGAGTATTTGTATAGTGGGCAAGTGTAATTGTTGTTACTGTTACTACACATATTATTCTAAAGATTATTATTACTATTTTTTTTGTATCTTAGTCAATGTAATAGAAATTTATTAGAGATCCCGTGACAGCTACTTTAAAGTAATTTTTGTCGTTTGCTTACATGTGTATTTATTAGGATGTAACATTTAGCATGTGCCAGTGTTGTGTTGGATGATGTTCCCCTACAGTGTTTGACCAACAGTGAATGCTTTGGTGTTTTGTACAATGCATTATTTGATCTTAAATTCCCTTCCATAAACAGTGCTTGAAATTTGTTTTGCTTTTCTTTTACAAAATCATTAACGGTGGTACTCAGAAGACACAAAAAAGTAGCTCCCACACTACTTTAGAACGTGGTTAAAAACTAAACACTTAAAAAATAATTAGTTTCAACATTCTTCTGAAGCACATTTTATAATCCTACTTGCTTTGACACCTGAGATTCCAATTGACTACTATTTCCAGAGTAGCTTATTCATTCATTCTTCAGTAAAACACATGCACACATTCTAAATGCCTCTAAAATGTGTTTTGTATACATAAATCCCCTAAGTTCTGCATGACGCAGGTGTTGCTGAAAAACATCCAGACTAAAGTAGAGGGTAAATCATGAAAGCCTGCACAGCTAAGAAGCAGAAAGGATCATTTTTCCAAGGTTTAGCTGCTTTGTTAAAGCTAGTTTTAATTGTAACAATCTTAAAATTTTCTTAGAAAAATACTACAAGGAATTGACATAGTTTTAATATATTTCCTTAAAACACTTTGGATAAGTGATGTTGTCAGGTAAGAAAATTCCCCACATCCTCCTTTAACCAAGGTAACTTTATATTAGATCATTTTTATTTTATTAGATAATTTTTATTTTGCCAAGCCATAATATTACCAGTAATTCTGACATCCAGAAAGTGGTTTGAAGTTTTGCAACAACTGCTTTAAATCTTTTCTTTCAGAGTAATTTACTTTTTAAGCACTGGTGACAGTCCCCAGTGACATGGCAGCAAGTGGAGCAGTCTGTTCAGACCCACATTCTCTTGTTGACTGAGATGTCACTGAAAATCAGCATGGCAAATTATTCAAAATATGACTGCATGAGGATCCCAACTCTCATTATTCTTCTGGCATTTTCCCTGTGGTATACTCCAGTCTTTCTGCATCTGCATAATTTCTTTTTTGCCTCGTTTTCTCAAGAAACCCATTAAAAAGAGTATCATGAATCTGCACAGGTAGAGAAATCAGTCTGACTGCACCAATATTTTGAGGTTTAGCATCTTTATTTCTCTTTAAGCCTTAATGTGGAAAAGAGCCTTTTTCAAAGTGGACAGAATGAAAATTTGATATGCGCTTTTTCTTTCTCTTTAGCAGCAGAATGTTCAAGAAGAACCATTTATTCTCAGCATATGATGAAGGAAAATAGCATTTGGTAAGAAAAATGTTTTGGTTTCAAGCTTCCCAATGACATTTATATTCTATGAGAGAAGGTGGAAGGGAAAAGCTTGTAAAGGAAACAGAGGTATCTCTTTGCAATGGGTCAGCACTGATCAAGTCACAATGCTGTGGATAGGAACAATTCCTGATTGAATCTGTCCATTACAAATTCTGGTCATTTTTATAATTTCATCTCTAATTTCTTCCTGTTGCTATAAATAGAAACACTTTGTTAACAAGTGGCATCCTATCTTACAGTATTTGCTATGCAGGCATTTCCACTGTGAGTGTCTTGTGGACTATTGTAGAAGATTGAATTTAATTCAGTGCCTGCTGATTTAATAATGACCAGATTTGGCTCATAACTTAATAATCCTTTTTTTTGCAAACATGCTGCTTATAAGGGGAAAAGACCTTGGCTTGAAATCAAACAATAAAAGGCCAATAAAAAACCCCAGGGGAGATAGAAAGCAGAAGGTTTGGAGAGTGCAGCGTTTATCAGACACTTCACTCAGAAAAGAGACAAACCACGTGGGAGCTGAGGGTCCTTTGGTGATACAGAAGTTAAGTGTGGTGTGTTAGCTTCCCAAGTCAATACAGCAGTAGCAGAAAAGTGATGCTTTGTACCAACACAATAAACCTCACAGCACTTCTCTCCCACGTTGAAAAAAACCCTACCAAGCCTTTAGAAGGAAGAATACAGGTTTGCAGTATAAGTATGTCCTTAAAAAGGACTTTCACTTTCTCAACTGTGTTACAATTTATGTGTTGTCACATCCTTGGAAAACCTTGCTATGCCAGAAGTCATCTGTTGCGTAGGCAAAGCTTGAAATCAAGCTTTGCATTCCCAATGTTAGCCTAAATAGGAAAAGCAAAATATTAAGGAAATTAAGCTGGTACTTTAGACAGCATATTTATGTATAATTAATAATTTAATATTTGCAATTACTTACATTTTTTCAAAGAATTCAGTAGATAGCTTTTCCTATCTGATGATACACTAGCAGAATAACAGATTTGTGTTTCTAGTAATTATGCATGAAAGCATCTGAATAAATTAGCAATATTTCAGTACATACGGTGATGAAAATGCTAGAAATCTTGTGTTCTAGAATGTTTTGCTGTTATAGAAATTTGAGATGTGCAAGAAACAGCTGTAACTTTTTCTGATTGAAGTTTGGTTTCCTAATTAAAAATGTTCTTGAGGAAAACCCCAATAAAATATTTACCAGATTGCTTATATATGTTCACTCTGTTGATTTTATACTATAAAGCCTTAAAAATACTGAGGTCTTTACTAAAAGTGTAGTTGTATTCCTTTTAGCCCAAATTGATGGTTGAGCTATGAATTTGCGTGACAGAATAGTGAAAAAGTCCATATAGTTGGCCTGATTAATTTACTTAGAAATTTGGCCAGTGAATATTAGAGATTGTGCTTCAATTGTTTTTGTTATTTTGGATATAATTTGTTAGCTTTTTTGGTTATGCTGTATGTGATATGAATTTTCAAATTAGGTGCCAATTCTAAATTTAACAGTAATGTATTTTCATCTTTTTAATTACCAGGTCAGACTGTTTTAAATTTTTCAAATACATATTTACATAGTGAAATATAGAGGCATTGTTATCACTGATGGAACTATTAAGGAAAAATGCTGCTGAAACAGAGAAAACAGTTGAAAACCAGAGTGGTACAAAAAAGCATTCAGCTGGCAAACTTTTTTTTCCTGCAACTTTTTAAAATGAAATTAAAACCTGATGGAAATCAAAGGGAAGAATGGTGGTTTAGCTTCTCTTAGATATCTAATACAGATGTCCAAAATTTTATCAGGTAGGAACAATTTTTTGGGGTTGTCCCACGAGATAGCTGATAACTTAGTCTTGTGCCTAAATTGTTTGCTATTATTGTTTTTCTCTCATTCTTAGGACAGCTAACACAGAAGGATATTTGGCTTTACACATGATAAATTGATCTGTCCTAAGTTTTATCACAGAAATGAACTGTCTTAATATTTGTCCACAATCTGCTTCAGGTATTCCATTTGTTCCAGTAGAAATTCCCTTCTGTGCCATAGCCCAAGGTAGCTTTATGTGATGTCATGGGTGTGTGTACAATAAAGAACTCATTTGTCAAATGGACATTATCAAAAGTCAAATAGACATTTCAATATAATTCACTGTGTATTTCATCAAGTAACGGTAGTGAAATAGCAAAATAAGATAAAATAACATTTATTGCCAGAATGCTGTAAGCAGCCACGAACTGACACCACACTGGAGGATTTGAGTAATTTAAGTTCCTTCTGAAGATGGAGAGAAGAAGATATTGCAGTAACAGTTGTCTTCTTCAGGTAGGTATCTTCATTCATTCTCATTAGTAGCTCAAGAATAAGCAATAACTAAATCCTACAAATAGTTACACATTTAAATCTATTTCAGTCAGGGCTTTTACCCCTCTGATTTTCTAGTTCCATCTTTTCAGAGGTGGGTGCTTTAATTAGCCTGGAGGGGACTAAGAACTCTTAGACATCAGAATACAATACTTTTTATTTTATATGTACACAGAAGCATTTTACATATACACACATACATGTATAAATATATTTATATAATGTAAAACTAGAGGAAACAGAAGAGGAATAGAATCCAAGGCACACTGTCTCTCCTGTACATTCTGTTGGCTAGATTAGGGGCTTTTTTGTGTTTTTTTTCACAGATTGGAAAGGGAACCTAAGTGGCTGAAGGGAGTGGGTAAGCCTCTGAGAAGCACAAAAGACATGATTCATGTAGCTGTGCACCTAGTGTGATCATTAGCAGCAAGTAAACAAAAACTGGTGCTGAGTGGTTAAGATTTTCTAAAGTGGCCACAGTCTGGGGGTCTGCACTCAAAGTAGCTTAAAGGGGCTTCATTTTCAAAAGTTCTTGAATACCTTCTGGAAAATTACACTTGTTTTCTTTTTAAGGTAAATTGAAAAAAATGCAGAAAAATCAGTTTTAAATGTGAAAAGGTATATGTCTGGTATACGCTTGAGAGAAAATACAAATACCTGCTAGAACTGAAATTCCCCAGTCTTTGCTCTCTGTAATTTCTCAAATTGAGATCTCTGTAACACCATCTATCCAGAATGTTCTTCCCCTCTCTTTCATATTTAATCATCCCTAATCCAGATTATTTTATCCATTGCCTTTGCATTGTGACCAAACCTGATTACTTCACATTGGTAAGCAAAGGTAAAATTCCTATGAAACAAATCATAAAATCAAATACTCAGCATTTACCAACAAGCAGATTATTATCAAGGTTATATTTGTTGCCAGTCTTTCATTCAGGTTTTCCCTTTTGCTGTTTGTCCCTTTATGTTGAGCTTTTCAATATTAGAAAGATTCTGTGGTAGCTCAGAGGAACTCTCTGGTTCTAATTTCCAGTAACGAGCAAGGAGATCTTATTCTGAGACGATAGTCTTGTAAAAAAACTTGCAGAAACACTGCTTGAACTTCTCTGACAGGATAGTAAAATGTCACTGAAAATAGCTCTGCTAAAGTATTCTTCATTTGTCAGAAGTGTTACATGTTCAGAAAGAGCCAGAATGCAGAATTTGTAATAGTGATATAGATGCTGTTTAACCAGCCTGTGAGGTTTCTGTTACAATAGCTTGTGGTACCTCTGCTCTGATTTCTCCTCCCTACAGCTCCACATGCACTCTAATGTGCTCGAGCAGGACTTGGATGAGTTTAGGACATGCATTCAGCAGATTGTGGTAATTTGTTTTATATTATTATTCATATGTGAAGTCCCTGATTTTCAGGTGTATAAAGAAATATATTCCTGTACTTGTAATTTTTAACACAGAAAAAACTAGCAGGCATACGCCTGGTTTCATAATTTATCTGTAAATACAAAAAAGAAAAAAAGCTCTGAATTTGAGTTTGCAAGGAACAGATGTCTTTCAGCAAGCTTGGTTGTAAATTCAGCAGGATTTCCAATTTAATCCAGGAAATGATGACATGAAATTTATTGCAAGCAGAGAAATAACTCATTCTTCATCACGGCTGTGTGGACTATGCCTTTTCCACGAAGCAGTGCAAGGTGTTTTTTATCTCCTAGGTTTCCAGGGAGACAATCACAATCCAGTAGGGGTTACTGTTGTTCTTAATAAAGCTCTCTAGATTTTGTAGTTTTAGCAATTTTTCTGATCAAAATCACAGAGATAGCAGATAGGATTTGATAAATGACACTGAGTAACGTGAATTGAAGTGACCTATTTCAAACATGCACAGATGATATAGTGGTGCACCAGCTTAGACTAGATGGTACTAGTGCTTTCACCAGCTAGAATCATTTTAACTGGCAGGAAAGGACTCAAAACTGAGTATTAGAAACTGTAGAGAGCTATACAAACTATGCTTAGCATTTAGTATTTAGTTGATACAGAATATAGTATATCTAAAAGGTTTCTGATATAGGCGTGAAGCACCATATCCAATTCTAGGGGTTTTTGTTTACAAGTTATGTAGTAAATCACACCCTGTATGGCTGGCCTGTAGTTTAGAAGGAAAATTGAAGTAAACTTGAAAGAATATTGAGGTGGTTAATGTAAATGAAATTAATAGACAAAAATCAAATCAATCAGAATAGTAATAGTGAGTGATCTTATTGTTGATAAGAATTCAAGAAATGTTGGTCATAGAAATATATTTGCCTCACATATTTATTTATTATTATATGTTCAACAGCAAAAACAAATTTGCAGAGGGGATATTCAGTACAAGGAGATAAATGGATAGTACATCAGTGCTACTGAGGACTCTCCCAATTTTATTTTCTATTATTCTGCCATGTGAAAGGCAGAAGTAGAAAAGGGACAGAACAAACTTTAAGAAAAGAAGGTGGTAGAGCAAAAAATCTCCTGTAATGACTGTCCTTTTTATACTTACTGAAGAAGGATGTGGCAGCAATAGTGATGCAGGAGTAGAAGATAGTATGGTTTCTTTCATAAGTTTAAGGTTGTTTAGGTTTATTCAGGGTTTTGTGTTGTTGGAGCCAGAGCTAATTCATGCATTAACATTTAATTTAGGTCACCAGAAAGTACCAATGCCAGAATGTGCTATACATTTTCTTCCCATAGCTTTTACACAGCACTCTGTGCCTCCCAGTAATGCATGAAGCACTTGCTCTCTCCTTCTCTCCCAAGGGAAGTGTGTACACTGGCTCAGGGATATTGTATGCACTGTCTTGCCTTATGTTTCTGAGAGAAGGCATAAGCAAAGAAAAGCATCTTGCACTTAAAGGTGGATTTGCTTTATGATATTCCCTAATTCCCGGATGAGTAAGTTCCTTTGCAAAGCCTGCTGCTTGGACAAAGTTTTGTCTCCCATGCAATAAGCATTTTGTCTGCTTTAGAAGAAAATGGTAGGTACATCTCCTCTTCTTTAATTTAGTCCTAGATGTTAATCTTTCCAAAGGAATATGATACATACTCTAGATTATCTTTTGCATCAGGAAAGAAGGTCAGCTGTACATATATTTGGTACCATGATGGAACCCACAGGAAAGTTAATGCTTAGAAGCAGTGAAAGAATGAGTCAAGATCCTACCAATTAAATAAGTTTTAAAGTACATCACAGTAAATAAACTCCCTCCCTAAAGGTCCTTCCTGCAAAGTTCTCAAATGTGGGCCTCTTGATACACTGTGAACTCCTCTCCTCTCCTCTCCTCTCCTCTCCTCTCCTCTCCTCTCCTCTCCTCTCCTCTCCTCTCCTCTCCTCTCCTCTCCTCTCCTCTCCTCTCCTCTCCTCTCCTCTCCTCTCCTCTCCTCTCCTCTCCTCTCCTCTCCTCTCCTCTCCTCTCCTCTCCTCTCCTCTCCTCTCCTCTCCTCTCCTCTCCTCTCCTCTCCTCTTATAGCCTCTTATAGCCTCTGTCACTCGGACTGAGCAGAGTCCCACCATCCAGCTAAAAGGACATGAATGTCATACTCTTATCCTCCTGATATACAATGTTTGCAGCTCATGGTTGGTTTTAATGTCTACATCAGCCAAAATTTAGCATGTGCTGATCTGAGCTTTGCAGTTAAGTGCATGAAGAATAGAAGGTAAATTGGAGATGCACATGCAACTTGGTCAGCTTGTGAATTGCTCTCACTAGATTTAAAGGATGAGAGAAAACATGTCCATACCTTTTTGCTCTTCATATCTTCAGCTCATAATGACACAAATAATAAAATACATTGTATACATTTCCAATATTTATATGTACATGCATTTCTATATATACATGCACATTTATATAGTATATTTTAAAATTCTTGCATATTTGATATGTATGAAAACACAAGTTTCCTATATACAGGCATGCTATTCTTGCTGGAAACCAATATTTCAGTTTATCTCATGTGCAGGTTTTTGCAAATAATGCTAATTGGAAGCTATTTATATTTTGTTCACTTTTTTTAGATAAAAGAAATAGAGTCTACTAGTTTAGAACTAATTATTGCAGTAAGCTTTGCATTAAACACTTTTGATAACAGGAATGATGTTTCAGGCCACCATGGCAATTTTTAGCATCTATTAAGTCTTCTGAGTAGCTTTATAATTCTGTAACTTATAAAACAGTCAGACAGAAGCCTATCCTGGCTGAATAGTTTAGCACAAAATACTCCCTTGCCTTCACTTTGTTTTTATTGCTCCTTCAGCATGAGGATGCTGCCAATATTTTGACACTTTTTTCTGCTTAAATATCTGCATCTCTCTGACGGTATGCCTTCAGAGAAAAAGAGCAAGGGACTGGGATATTCTTGAATTTTCTTGTCAAAACACCGACAGGATAATTACCAAGAGATGATACAATTTGTCAAGGGGAGAGTGGGTGTTTATGCATTGTTACATTCTCTAATGTGAAAGGGTCTCCATCTTCAAATGTGACAGGGGAGCGAGGGCACTTCTGTGAAAGGCAGTGTAAGATCCAGTGTTGGATCTTTAATAGTTTTTGTCCTGGATTGCCCATTTTCTGGGCTCTAAAGGAGAGAGGTCTTCACATTATAGCAACACCTCTCAGGTCTCAAGACCCCTTGTACTGAAGGAGGTCCTGTGGGACACCATGCAATGGCCCTTTGGTCTTCTTGCATCTGGTCTTTCTACACTGCCTGTAACCCTTTTGTGGCAGGTTATCCTGGCATAGTGGCTGTTTTGTACTGGCAAAGAGACATAAACCAAGCTGATTACAGGGGAGAACTAGACCTCCATCCTTATTCCAAAATCACAAAAATGTGTGATCTGCAGTGTGACCTGGGGCACTCCAGTGAGGAGAAAAAGAGCTTCAGAGGTATTTCCTCAAGCTCTGGGGATAAATTGTTCTTGGCAGAGACAATTTAGATTTGCTTGGGGAGGCAGAGTTCTAGCAGTGACAGGAAAAATATTCTGAGGTGTAGTTTGTTCTAGGTACTCAGGCAGCTCTTTTTAGCCCATCAGTTGCAAGTTTCCCATTAGCCCAAAGCAGTAACAGAGAGAGCTGCCTTTGAAAAGGGGAAGGAAAAGACAGGGTACTTACCTTGATTTCATTTGAAACTTTATTTTTACTAGTGAGTAATACAAAGCAGAACTCGTGAATAGTGCAAAAATGAAGAGTTTGTGGAGGTCGAATCATGACTTTATGACTCAACAATAAAGTGTTTTAAAAGAGGAATAGGTAACTGTTCTGCCTACATTAGGAACAATATTTTTAGAAACATGCCATCAGAGAATCATACAATCATTAAGTTGGAAAAGACCTCCAAGGTCATCGAGTCCAGCTTTTGAACAAGCACCACCATGCCAAATATATATATCCAAATATATCCTAAATACTTCCAGGGATGGTGACTCTACAACTTCCCTGGGCAATCCATTCCAATGCTTCACAACACTTGCAGTGAAGAAATTCTTCCTCATGTCCAACCTGAATCTGCCCTAGTGTGGCTTGAAACCATTTCTTTTGTCCTGATGCTGCTGGCTTGGAAGAAGTGGCTGACCTCCACCTGACTACACCCTCCTTTCAGATGGTTAAACAGAATGATAAGGTCGCCCATGAACCTTCTCTTTTCCTGGCTAGACACACCCAGCTCCCTCAGCCACTCCTCACAGGATATGCACTCCAGACCTTTCTCCAGCTCTGCTGTCCTTCTTTGGACTCACTCCAGCCCCTCAATGTCCTTCTTGTAGTGAGGGGCCCCAGAGCTGGACACAGCACTCAAGGTGTGGCTTCTCTAGTACTGAGTACAGGGGGACAATCCCTGCCCTGCTCCTGCTGGCCACACTGCTGCTGATACAGGCCAGGATGCCATTGGCCTCCTTGGCCACATGGGCACACTTTTTTGGTGAGCTTTTTGGAGCAGGGAGTAGCTCTGTTCTGTATTTCCACGTTGCCTGGTAGACTGGGTCCCGGTTCTCTGTCAGGAGCATCTAAATGCTACTAGAAATAAATATTGGTAATGTAGTTCAGACTAATACATTGAACTTCCTTTCTTGGTTCTCCAGTAACACTTACTGCTTTAACACCACCTGTTCTTTTGGAATAGTGTAACAAATCCCTCAAATGCCTGAGCCTCCTCCTTCAGTATTTACCAGGGAGTAAATATTACCTTTGGGTAAAAAGTACTTAACATTATAGGAGACCTTTACCCAGGAAAGAGATTTTTATATGAGGAAATTTGAGACAGGCCTAAGAATTCTTCTTAAAACAACTAAACACTGCATGCTAAACTGAGGGGAAACCTCCAATTTAATGCAGAGATTCCTGAGCGGACTTTAAATGCATTGCTTTGTGTACAAGAATTCTAGCTGTGGCAATATAGAACTCTTTGCAAGGGAATTTGCTCTGCCAGAGAGACTGCCTCTTTCAAGGCTACAGTAACAACAGCAGAAAGATACCTTCTTTTTTTTAACATAACAACTCTTTAAAAGAATATTAAAAAACTAACACAGGACAGATCTCTTATACAAAATAATTGATAAAGGACATCCTATTTAGTGAACAAGAATTTGTTTGTGAAAAGACTGCTGTGAAAGAGGATGAAATCACCCCAGATGATTTAGATTTTACCAGAAGCAGGTTTTCTGCTGCAATCCATGCTGCTGTGAATATCATCAGTGCCTGCCCAGGGTTCCTTGTCAAAGCCCAGCCAGTCTGTGCCATCTTTTCTGGGGACAGCCAGGTGTGCCCAGTCCCTCAGCACAGCACCTGTGCTCATAGAAAATTCCCTGTGGAGGAGGACAGCTGTGAACCCTATCATGAGCTTTCTTTTAATAAATAAATTGATAAAAATGTCTGTGCAAGAGAATTTGCAGAAAGCTCTGAGGGATTCTCTGGCCCAGTCGGTCATAAGGACTGTGGCTAGTTTGCTTTGAAGTGTTTGTATCAAAGTAATGTAAACATTGTGCTGTTTCATTTATTTTCTTTCACATGCTTCCAAATGTGCTAAGTTTATGCAAAGATGTCTATTAGCTGCAACAAATATTTATCCTCTGCTGGAACTGAACTCTTTGAGGACACAGCAGCACTTGTAAGCAGGCATTTGAGGAAGGCAGGTGTGCAGCTGCTCCATTCCTCTTTTTTCCAGCTGGCCACCTTACATTACCCTTCTCAAAAGAGCTGAACTTCCCAAGGTCTGAGTCTGTGTATGGAGTTGTAATTAATCAGCTTCAGTTGGAGCTGCATATGTAGCGTCTGAAAGTAGCTGAGAGCTCAGAAATGTGTATCTAGCATTTCAAGCAGGTAATTTGTCTGAGCTAACTATTTATATTCCTGGCCAGAAAAATAAGCATGTCCTGAACTTCTGAGCAACTTATTCATAAAGTAATGCATTGTTTTTATAAGGAAAAGATCCTTAACACACTGCAGCAGGAGGTAGAGGATAGTTTTCGCAAGCGTTTTTTGTCTTGTAAATTTTGATTTTGCTCAGAAGGAAACGAGTAGATCTGCTTTCTTTGGACACTGTGCCTCTGGTTCCTTGAAATAGCTCAGCTACATTCTGCTTCTGATCATGTTGCATCAATGATACTTTTTAATTCATGAGTGGAGAGAAAGGCTTGGAGAGACAGGTGATTGACTTACATCTGTTCTGCATAGAGCGGATCGTGATTTGTCTCATAATTTTTCTAACTCATCACTAGAAAAGATGTTTAATACAATGAACTGCTAAACAAAATAGTTATTTTATTAGTAAAATGAGGCTAGTATACTTCTCTTATGATGTCATTTATGTCAGATTTTTAGACTTTTATATCACCCAAAGGCCCTGGTAAGTCCTAAGACTTGTACTGCAGGTTAAATATGCTTGAAAATTCCATCACCAAAGTGAATATGATTTGCTCATCAAATTATGACACAAATTTGATTTCCATATATATTTCATGTTTATATGCCAGATATATGTAATTATACACACACCCCTTTAGGAGAGACTGAAATAGTTCTAGGACATTGTGACTTGAAGAACATGTAATGCAATTTGCAGTTATTTTATGTATTGGCTTAGGAAACAGGCAAACTAATTCAAGCAACTACAAGCCTCTGCTTGCCAAACTGTTTCCTTGGATAATTCCTTCCTGTGACTGGAGTTTCCCCCCAGATGTGCTCCTATAGAAACATCTTTTTGCTGTCTTTTGAAGGAAGTTGCTGATACTTAGCAGGAAGTCTGTGGCACAGGATCTTGTAGATCAGGGGTGAAAAGAGGAAAAGTTGGAGAATGCTCACACCTTTTTAAGGTCATGGAGACATCAGCTTCCTAAATGTCTGAAGCCAAATTACTTTGCCTGATCCATGTGCAGATCTGCCAGTTAAAACCATAAAGTGAGATAGTGGTTGCATTCTGATGGTATATAATTACAAGGTGCCCTCCATGGCTTGGAAAGACAAGAATTGTCCTGTCTGGAAAATATCCTCAGGTAAGAACTTTTCTTCTTTCTCATGCAGAGAGGGAAGCATTTGGTTCAGTCCAATAACTCCAAGGAGCTGCTGGATCATATAATCAGTAGCTTCCTGTCAGCTGGGACCTCTCCAGATTTCCAAGACTGCTCATAAACCATTGAGAGAGCCTTTGGGATGACATCAGCCAGAGCTTTGATGACTCTTGGATGAATCCTATCAGGCCCTACAGATTTGCAGGGATCTAGCTGGGACAGCAGATCCCACACATTTTCAGGGTCAGCTGTGAGTTGATCATTCTCACAGTCATGATCCTCCTGCTCAGGGCACTGAGAGCTTCTTGGTCCATCATCCATGTTGAGGACAGAGGCAAAGAATGTGTTAAACTCCTGTGCCTTTACTGTGTCCGGGTTTGTGAGGTGACCATCCTCACCCTCTAATGAGCTGATGCTATTTTTGCACTGCCTATTGCTGTTAATATATTTGAAAAAGCTCTTTTATTGTCCCCTACAGTTCTGGCCAGCTTCAACTCCAGTTGAGCTTTGGCAATCAGCATGATTTTTAGTATAGTTATTTAGTAACACTGAAGTTGGCCTTCCTTATTAAAATGATTACACCAGTTCTACATTGTTTATTATCCAACAAAAAGGTGCTTTACAAAGCAGTGAAACAGTACTTTGTGCTGTAAAATATATTTCATTAAAATGAATTCTCATTGAGTTTTTCACTGGTAGTATTTGGAAAGTAATTATTAAACAAAACTGTAAAAGCTATATATTTATTTATGTAATATGAAACTGCTATTAATCATCTATGTGTTTTGTTTTATACAAGGTTTGTTCATTAAACCTAACCTTATTAAAGAAATTATACCGGGATGGAGAAATTTATCACATTTCACTTTGCATCAACCAGAGCTGCCTATAGTCTAGTGACCTAAGCTCATTTACACAAGTCACAGCTCAATGTTTAATGCAGTAATACAAACACAATATGTAGTTCCACAACTCCTTTTAAACTCTGTCTGAATTAGCTTCCATTAATTAGTTAATTAATTAGCTTTCATTAATACCTCACCTCTACAATTACAAAGGTCACGTTCAGATTCAGACAGAGGAGTTTCTGGTGGTAATTCTAAGAGATGGCTTTCCTCATTAATAGCTGTAGACGTTAATTCTGAAGTTTAATAAATACTATTAAAATTTGAACAGTAGTATCAAATTACTTTTTACCTGTCACTTTCCAAGCAGTGAAGGTTCTCCTTACCATTATAACAGCTGTATTCATGATACATGTAATGCCATTCTGTTCCTTATGGACTGTCATGGGTTGCAAATACAATGTCCAAAATCTGTGCTAGCCCAATACAGTGAAATAAATTGCTTATAGGTTTTTTGACAATAAAAATATCAGCATAGAACCTAATGTGGCAGAAGTAAGAGGGAATAGGGTCTGGAGGTTGTGCTGCACAATTAGGTCTCACATGAGATGGAAAGCTTCCTATTGGGATCACATGGAGACATGACAGTCTTGGGTTTTCCAGATGGAATTTTTAGGGAAACACAGGAGTTGACGCCTTTGCTCCACAAGCCTCCAGTTGCATGGTAGACATCACTCATAAACTGTGCAGACTCACTCAGAATTCTCTTCTTGCTAAAGGAAGAGCTATGGTGTCACTCTCAGTAGAGGCAGAGGTAAAACATTTTTAAAAAACAACAAAAAAAAGAATATATTTTTAAATATTTTTCTTTTTCTAATGCCTGACCAATGACTAATGTGTTTGGCCATTTTGATGAAAAACCACTAGGATTTTTGTGGCTGTAAAGAGAAAGCAGGAATGATGGACCTTCAAGGAGAAGAGGAGGCTCACATGTTTATAAACTTTTTTCTTTTAAAAATAAAATAACCATGGAAAAAGACTCCTTAAGATGGAAACAGGAGCTCTCTGTAAAGGCTCTTCATGCTGATCAGCAGCGACGAGATGTAGAAAAATACCAGCGACAGAAAGATCACTTCATTTGCAAGTGTAATTATCTCCAAGAGAGGTGTTCGTACAGCCACAGACATTACTTTCCTTGCCACTCATTACTGGTGGTTAGTGTAAGGGATGTCATGAACATGCAGGTAAATGAGGAAGCAGGTAACTAACCTACAGCACTTTAATGGTTGCCTATTGAACACTTGGCCTCCTGGGGAAGCAGCATAATACCCTGAGATGCAATATAAAACATTTATAGGCTCCCTTTGAAAAGGCTTCCAGAGGGGAAGGTTCAGCTTTTCCATTTTGTTGCAGAGTGTTTTGCTAGAAGAAATGCACTGTGAAGAAAGGGGCAAGCAGAGAAAGTTAGCAGTAATTATCATGCTTTAGGGCTTTTTGTTAGCAACTTCCTTGGTTGTTTCTACAAACCAAAGTATCTCAAAGCAATAGCATAAGTAGAAACAGTAATTCCCGTTTAAAAAAGGAATAGATTATATTTTAACAATGTTTTTCAAGCATCATATATAGCTATCTCTGAGTTTCAAACTGATTGCAACTACCAGACAGACAAAGCCTCATGTGTCAAGTGCAGAGCCTACTGACATATTCTGACAAGCATTTGGAATATCTGATATACCTTACTGGTGAGGAAAACATGACTTCATTTACTTGCCAGTTAAAACAGTTAAATAACATATACAGCACATGATTTTTCTCACTTGGTATGGTATGATCTGTGACATGTGACAGGACATCCACTTTATTTTATTTGGTTAGGAAAACTTAACCAAATCTAGTAATATGATGTAAAAGTAAAAAAAAGAAATAGCTTAATAGGCAATCAAATTATTTACATTTAGTTTCATGTCATCATCCAGCCTCCCGAGGAAAGAATTTTATAACCTGTCCAAATTTATGCTGAATTTTACCATCTGAAGACATGTATTTAAAAGGAGCAATTTTGAAAGAGAAATCCCATTTTAATTGCATTTTAATCCACCCACAGATATGCTGCATTTTATTGATTTGATTAGCTGAAGGCCATTCCTCTTGTATACTCAGAAATGCAAATTTTTGAATCTCATCAGGCAATTTCACTTATGCAAGTCAAGTATGTAGAAACATACATTGAATAGAGCAAAATCCAAAAAATCCTTTCCCTGCCTCCAGCCTATGCTCATTCTTTCTAATAAGTTATCATTACTCTGAGCCATGTTTGCACATCCTGTCTCCTCAGGGAGAAGAAGGGTCACAACAAGGAGATGTTCTAAGTGCCACTTGTCTCCATTTCATACCTGAAATCATTTTTAATGAGCACATTCACTTGTTTCAGGGCAATGCCCACCAAATCGTATCCCTCTGGGCCAGAACACATGAGAGTCTTTAGCAAGGGTGTGTGCCTCTGGAGCAGACCAAAAAGAGGCTTGCAAAAAGAGGTCTACAAAAGATCCCATGATAAATTGCTAGCTGAAGTCAGTTGCATTTGAAATATGTGCTGGTGTGCATCATTATTCTGCTTGCAGCATTTGTATGGGAAAGTTCAGTAAACTAGGCTACAAAAATTTATTACCAGTTTGAATGTGGACAAAAATAGTGAGTTCTTGTGTTTCCTGACTCGGGTGATGATGGACAGTAAGAGCATATAGTACTCCCAAGTACAGAAACCCACAGAGCTTTATTTAGTGTGACCTGTCACTGTGCCCCTACACATTTCTAACAAGGCAGCAGCATTTGCTGGTGCACTGCACAGTGAAGTGCTTTGGCTTTAAAAGTAGCATAGAGGGTATTTCTTATATGCACGAACATAAACTATGGTACTAGGTGCTGCAGGGAATTTAAGAAAAGAAATTATAGAAATAAGGAGTTATAGAAAAGAATTTAAGTTGGAAAAAATTTAAGTTAGTTTTGTTGAGAAAACTCAACAAAGATTTAGGAAGATTTAACTCTGTTCTCCCTATAATGTTGGCTGGAGGCCCACTGTTCCCCATCCACCCTTTACTTCTGTGTCCTTTCATACCCAGAAACCCACCTGTATTTTCCTCTACAAGTTTGTAGAAGCCAGCACAGGGTTGCTCCAGACAGCACAACAGTGGGACTCCTTGATCCCAGTCCAGGGGAGCCCTGCTGCCAGTGACGCAGTGAAGAAGGAACAGTGCTGGTGCAACGGCAGGAGATTTCCTGTACAATATTAGTCTCACTCTTTTGGGACTGCACAGAGCCAATTAGCCCTGTAGCATGGATTTTCCTTTTACGTCCTCTAACTCTTCCGTACTTGTCACAGAAGTGAGGTGAGCCTGCTGCTGCAGCAGAAAACACATACACTGTGTTTCTTAGAAAAAAAATGAAAAAATAAAAAGGATTTCATGTTTCCTGAGAAGTCACCTAAGTTTTACTATCACTATTTACAATTAGACCAATGCAGTAGTCTTCAAAATAAAGGATAAACCACCCTTCCTGATGACATCGCTCATTTCCCCCCAGTGACAGAAACGTTCAAGGAAAGATTTGCTGTGGGGACTGAGCAGGACATGGTACAGGAAAGCCTTATGAAGATAGTGCTTCTGCTCCATCTCAGACTAAATAAATCTAGCAGAGATGCATACAAACATGTTTTTATCCTGCCCATGCTTCTAACTGAAGAAATGGACTTTGGAGACCTTGTGTTTCTTCTCCATAGTCTCTGAACTCAGTCATTTTCAATAAAAAGTGTCATAGCAGTAGAAGAATTTGAAAACACCTTAGGGCAGCCCTGGTCCTTGCTTGCTGCACTATTTTTCTGCTAGGTGATGAGTTCGTTCTGCTGGTTATTTTGAACGTATTTTGATATTAATCCATTTTACATGAGATAAAGTACAATATTCCTCAAAAGAACCCATAGGAGTAGCAAAGCTAGTTTTGTTTTATACCGGTGTAAGAGGAATCACAAACTCAGATTCATAATGTGAAATTTATTGCTACCTGGTAATTGTTGACTCTCTCCTCAGTCTGAGGACAATCTAGTTACCTTGTTCCTTTGGTTTTACGAATAGCCTATAGATTCAAAGACTAACTGAATAAAATATCAAAGCAAAGGTAAAGCAGCTGTAGGGTAAAAGTTACAACACAGCTAATACAAGTCTGAAAAAACCATAGTGTAAAAGAAAAGAAAAATGCCATTTCTGGGAATTCAGTAGGGACTAAAAAACTTGATCCTTCTAAATTTGAAGATATTATCACATATGTAATAATTTTCTACAATCTTTAAATTGTTGATGTATTAAGCTTTAGGGTGGAGATGTTAAAGGAGAGTAGACCTGAGACTGTTCTTTGGGCTGCTGTGGGAATTTGAGAGAGAGCTTCTGAACTCCTCTGGGAACCTAATGCTCTGTAATAAATGTAATTCCTGAATTATTAATCAAAAGACCATATACTCTCATAAATTATAAGCAACAGCTGAAGAAGTGACCGGAAGACTATTTGCTGGGATGCCAGGAGAGTGATGCTCAGAATTTCATTGTTTGAGCTGAGATAGACATAGCTACTCTGATTCAGTAGCCTTAGAGCTATTTACTCAACTGCAAGTACTTTCCTGCATTCAAATAGGCTGAATCCTCTATACCCATGCTCAGAGATGGACGAAGGGGAGCAGATACCACCCAGTCTAATTTTTTATGTAGTGACAAATAGTGACATTTGGACCAAGCAGCCTTCTCCATAGTGCCGAGAGGCATTGCACTGAGGCAAGGCACAGCTAACAGGCCGTGCCATGCAGGGCAGTGCTTCCCAGCAGGTTCCTCCACTGCTGCTGCAGATGGCCAGGGTGTGAGCCATCAGCCCAGCAAGGCAAGCTCCTTTAGGGCCTTGCCAGAGCACCTGCAGGAAGGCAGCAAGAGCCAGGAACCACTGCTTTGCCCAGATCTGTTGATGGGTAGGATGTTATCCAAAGGGAAGCAACGGCTTCCAACCTTGATTCTGGTTATTCACTTACTTCCTCTCTCCTTTCAGCACTCTCCAGCTATAACTGAGAAATCTCTATGAAGAGATTGCTGTCTTGTGAGATGGCTACCAAGTTAAGGAAAAACTGAATGTAGTGCCTTTTTCTGTAGGTATTGAGAAATGCCTAAAATCATTGCTGTGGCCCTGGTAAACATTTCATCATTTTAGTTGTGTTTCAAAATAGGAATAGGAGAACTGGGGTTTGTACTGATATGCAAAAGAAGTTGAAGAAATGTGGGATAAGAGAAACCAGATCAGTCTCCAGGAGGTAGGGAAGCAGTGATTTTTACTTGGCTTGTGGCTGTGCAAAGGGATAAGGTGTTGCTTCTGACATTTAAAGAAACAGAGGAGAGAGATCAGAACAGACATGCCAAATTACACTACCCTAATGAGGAACTGCACACATTGTTGGAGATGTGCATTACTATTACCTTACAGCAAATAAGTGGTGGGAAAGAGGCGACCAGAGGCAGCAAACCTTTACGGTGCTCTCTAGAAACTATTTGGCTATAATACTAGAAGAAATGTATCACATGAAGGAATGGTGAAGAGCTGTTTAGTTATTTACCTGTTTAATTATTTTAATAATAAATGACCTTAGGTAGATTATTCCAAAAATCCAGCACAACTGCCTAGAAATTTCCCATTGTCAGTCAAAAAATTAAAAGGCAATTTCTACTCTATTTTTATAACTCTTTTTGAAATTATTTTGCCTGCCTTTTTATGCAGACAGAGAAGGGAGGTGAGACTTAATATTTCTTCAACCCACTTGTGTTGTCTTTGTTGTCTTCTGGCTATTCTATACTTTCCATCATATCAACAGGATTGGACACCTTCAGAGGACCGATCTGAGCATCTGAACTATTTCTCTCTGTGGCTACATGTCCACTGCCAAAGATTTTTGTCCGAGAGAGTAGTGCTTGTTCTCAGGCCAGACCAGGCTGCTAGAACAGAGGGAGCAGCTCAGGCTGCTGTTAGAACAGAGGGACCATGCTGCTCTGCCCAGCCATTTCACCAAGTCTTCCCTGGTTGCCCCATCAGCACTGAGTCCTAATAGCTGCTTTTTAATGGAAACACCTGAAATATGGCAACACCAAGTCCTGTGATCAACGGTCAAGCATAAGCAGTAGGTTCAAGTCCTGGCCATCTGTTTATTAATCAGGGAAGCAGACAGATTGAGTAACCAGCAATTGCTCTTTGTATATAATGCAGTAGCAGGAGAAGAGTTGAGGAGAAAGCAGCTGCTGCCCATTTCTCAGCCCCCTGTTTTGGAACAGCACCACAGTACCCAGATTTTTTAATACAGCCTTTCTGCAAACATGCATCCCTTCATCACGTAAATGGAAAATTGTGCTTGATGTACAGCCCCCTCATAAAAACAAACTGCTTATGCCTGTGGCTATAAGTATATACGCACAGAGAACTCTCTATATCTCTTTATTTATAGATAGAATTATACATCTCTGGAATTAAATTTTCCATGCTTCTGTCCTGTCTGATTGTCCTTTGGTCCCCATACTATGATGATTTCAACATCAGCAGATTCCCAGTGCTTGCTGGGATGATATAACAAGACTATCATGTGTGAATGGAGCCAAGCTTGGTGTGGTTTACACCCAAATGCTCTGGCCTGGATTAGACTATGGAATTAAGTGGTTTGTCCATGGGTTTTCTTTTCGAGAGAACTAACTCCTTTGGTTCAGAAATTAGCTCATAATTAAAAGAAAAAGGCAAACTCCAAAATCCTAGTTTATATGTAGTGTCGCTGCAGGCATCCAGGAAGGAGCTGAGGAGTTAATGATTTGACAGCTCAGCACTCCTCACATGCCTCTCCATCTTCAGCCCACTTTGAAGCAGAGAGGTGGTCCCTCAGAGTGACTGAGGAGGGCAGATTTTGGGAGCAGAAACCCCAGCTACAGCAGCTTCTGAATCTGAATGCCAGAGTTTGTTTCAATGATTCACAAATTATGTACATGTGACATGCACTAAAAATGATCAGTGGTCTCAGGGAGGCAGAGAAGCCAGAAAGGGAAGCCAGAAAGGAATGCCTTGAGTTCTTCAATGGATAAAAGCAGCACAGGTTTGCTCTGCTTCTGGCAGGGGAGGAAGGGGGAATTTCTCTATCTAATGGTACTCCTGCTGTTCCTTGTCAGACAATTCTTCCTGAGTAGGTATCCAAAATACAGGAGCATAATTCTCAATTCTCTACACTGTGTTAAGGACCAGTACTTCTGGTATAAAATCATGAAGAGCACTGTCCCAGAGCAGCAGACACCCATACTATGGATGCTCATGGATGCTCATGGATGCTCAGACATACTGTCTCTGGTTCCAGTGTGCAGTAGAGAGCATGAAGTGCTCAAGAGGTTCAGAGAGCCTTGGGAAGGGATGCAAAGTCCCTGGGGCCATGAAAGCACAGACATGAGCTGGCCTGGTGCCATGGCTGGTAGACAGCTGGGTACTCTCCTTAGGCTTTCCCACTAATTGTGTGCAAACCCCATCATGCTGGGTGTTCACCATTTCCACACAGAGCCCAGTGCCTCAGCCATGCTCCAGCCTCTGCCTGGGGCTGAGTGCTGTGCCTGCAGATGCATGCTAGGAAGGAAGGAAGGTGTGTGGTGTGAAGCTACATTTTTCTCCACAGGCATTTTTCTGAGTCAGGCATGTGACCTCCAAAAAGTGGAGGAGCTCTCCTTCCTCTTTTCTTATCACGCAGGTTTGTTGCTCAGTAGGTAAGCTGTTTTCAAAAATAACTGTGAAGCTCTTCACTTTCCTGCTGCAATCAAGCAAGGAGGCAATTACTTAGTTCTGCTTCTAAGACAAGGGATTTTGGATCCTTCTCCATATTCCTAAATTAGGTAAAGGCAGAATTTTTTCTGCTTCAAACCATTTTCTTCTTTCTCACAGCTAGTAAGAAAGAGATTTTTTTATTTTCTCCAATGTTCCTCTGTGTTTGTGGCCACTTAAGTCCCAAGCTACTCTTTCCCAAACACACAAGGGGAAGAAAAATCACCCTCTTAAGGAAACTTCCCAGTTGGCAGCAGACGGACAATATTTTAAGATTAAGCTATGCAACATTTTCTTAAGTTTAATTCATCAATGATCACAAAATCAAAAAGTGCTTATCTTTCCCTTTTTTTGAAAAAAAATGCATTGATTTAACTGCAAAATCAAATACAAGAACAAAAAAATGACAAAAATAGTGTTCTAATGAAGACTAGCATTCACATTTAAGTATATGCAATATTCAATTCCCTTATTTTTATTTGACCAAAAAAGATGGTATCCATCTGTTATTTTGTTGATTTTTTAATGTAATAGAAGTAAAAGCTACCTTCAAAGACGTGAGGTAATGTCCATCAATAATTCACTCTCGATGGCTATAGTGTTTAAAGATAATCACCCACTGGACCATTTATTAGCCCTGACAGAATTAATACAGTGTCAGATATCACTGAAAGGCCTGGAGGATTAAGGCACCAACCCTGCAAACTCTGACATGCTTGCCAGTCAAATTAGTCTCCAGGACATAGTTAAACCAGGTCATAACCCTTTGCTTGAAGTAAATGCATTTAAGTCTGTTCATGCTTTGGATCATTGCCTCTCTGGCTGCAGGGAAAGTAAAAGAGCTAGCTCAGCACTGGAAGAAGAATTTTATATAAATGTAATATACCTTTTTTTGATACATCATATAACAGATACAGTCTGTATCATTTGTCTATAAAACTGTAGTTATATACTCTTGTAAAATATTGAAAAGAGTAGAAGTAAAAAAAAAAAAAATCAGACTGGTTGAATCTTTAAGTGAGGTTAGGAATCCAGTAAGCAGACCTCACTCAGCAATTACTTTAAATCCTTTAGTTATGTACAAGAAAGAAAAATCTTTTTCTTCAGATTCTTGAGTAATATTTGTTTATATAAAAACACCCCATTTGTTTTCTGTTTTGGAGAGTGCCATAAAATCAGATCGTGCTGCTATAGCATCGGGATGCATTTTAGTCTTGTATTAACTATGATGTCCCTGATTTTCTGTGCATCCAAGGAAATAAAAAACCCAACTTACAAATATTGTTTTTTCCCTAACTTAACACCTTGTCATATTGAGCTAACTGGTAATATATTATGATTAGAAGCAATGATGCTAAAGGAGGAGAAAAATGAAAGACTGAATATTAAATCTGATCCACATGTCCAGGTCAATGTTGCTGCCTCGTGTAGCAAATACTCTTTTATTGGCAATACCCACCCCTTTCTCTGATCTGCCATATCGAACCACACACTGGTTGACAAGTGTACATTAGTCTCATTTAGCATTCCCTCTCCTGGAACAGCAAACAGGACAATAATTGGGTTGGGCTGTGTTTGGAGAGGAGCCCCATTACTGCCCGTGCTTGGCCAATGACTCCTTCAAGCTGCCCATGCACCTGAGGGGAGCAAACAGCTTGTCAGCAGCAGCAACATCCCTGACCCAGTGCCCAAGCTCTCCATGCCCAACAGCCCAGGCAGGAGGAGGAGGAGGAGGAAGAGACTGTCCCTCATCTCCTGCCCAGCTGGTGCTGCCCCGCTGTGCCCTGTGGAGCCATCTCCCAGCCACCCCTGCCACAGCATGGCTTTATCTTCCCTTTGCAGCCACCGGCTCTCTGCTTCCTGGAGGGCAAGAAGTTCCTGCCAGAAGCACAACAGACATTTTATTGCTGTGTCAATGTCATGAGCCGCTGGAACAGAGCCATGGAAACTTCTTCTAGAGCTGGAAAATTAAACCTTTTTATTATTATTATTTTTAACAAACTGGGGAAAACTAGTAATGCACTTTGCTGCAGCAGCATGTATAGAGCAAACTGTGACCCACAGTGATGCATTGTGCAAGTAAAACAAGACTGAATGCCTCTAGCTCAGCTCAAAGAGGCTGAGCTTTACTTGCTTAGGTCATGCTTGGCTTAAACTCATCCATTTAATTGTTAAAATATTCATACTTAGTCCTAGAAAATCCCTTCTACCCTGGAAGTAAGGTCTCAGTAAGGTTTTTTTTGTTTTTTTTTTTTTTTTGCTGATTTTCACACTCTTACCAGAGTAAAGAATCTGATTTCTCTTTTTCCAACAGATCTAATTTACATTTATCTTACAGCTACAGCTTCTGATACAGAATAAGCATTCATTTCTTCCTTACAAAATACAGAATCTGAACGAAAACATGGGTAGTATCTAATATTCGAGAAGAATTGAAAGTAGAGAAAGGGAACATTGGTTCTCATCAATTTTTTGTAGAAAATCCATAATGTCAGATTATGACAGAATGTCCAGTATTATGAACTAATAAAACCCAGCCCATTACTACATGACTGTTCTGAAGGCAATTAGTATGCTGGATAGCTTCTTATATTTTAAATAAGTGATCTTATTAATTATATAGAGAGAAATTTTTGTGCACTGTAAGAGATTTGAGTGTCATTGTTTTGCCATCAAGACCAAAAACACCTTAAAATTCAGACCAAAAAATGCTGAAAATTAATATAAATCCTAAGTTTTTACCAGGAAAGCTAAAGCAGCAGTTTGTTCTATCTAGTTCTATAAAGTGGCATATCCATGTGTTGCAGTACTTCAGAGGTCCTGCTTCCAGAGGCTGTCTCCCAGGTGGACTCTGCTGTCTAACAATGCAGCTGAGCATTGCAGCCTTTTCATCACTGGAGGAACTAATCTGGATGTTTTACAGGGGGAAATGGAGCCAGGGAGAATTCATTTACAGGCCTGCAATACCTTTGATATCTCGACCCTTTTGGTCAAATACAGCTGAAATTAGGTGACAAATTGCAAATATTTTACAACTGAGCAATTGTAAAACAAGACCTGAAAAACAGATCAAGTAAGCCCAAATTATTTTGGAGAGTAGGCCATGGGGGCAGAGTGGACCAATGCAGTTCTTTGCATCTCTTTTACAGTGAGAAAAGCAAACTCACACTAACAAACAAATACACAAAAAACAGCTGGTATATCTGACAAAGGGTGTCAGGAAAAAAATATATACAATTTATGTAAAATTTACAAAAAATTCTCCCTTACTGTCACTCTTTAACCGCAGGGTTTTTAACCAAATGGCATTATTTTCATAACAAGAAACAGAGTTTTCAGGACAGAAGAGGAAATCCTTCAATGAAGGCAAAGTTTAAAAGGCCAAGTTGTTTCTGCTCTGCTTCTATGTCAGAAGGAAAGACTTCAGTATCAAAAGAGTAGGTTATATTTATCTTTATCTCAGGTAGTTTCACCAGCCTAAACAGAATGGTATCTGTCACCCAGGAATGTTTTCTATTTTTGGTGAAAGTGCAGAATATAGAGGGATTTGTTGTCTCTGCCTCTGGGTTTCTACTCTGGTGCCCAATTTATCCACCAATTTAAGGCCATGCCTAATTGTGCCCAATGTCAGTTGTGCTTTCAAGTCTTTTACTGAGACTGGACCACTGTCTGTTTCAATTTTTGGCTAGGTGGTCATTGTGCTAGTAGTAGGCAGAGAATGAATAAGTAGACTTAACTGCTGTTTTCAAACATTTCCAAATTTGTAGCTTGGTTCACATCGTCAGATTGC